>NC_088989.1:11576907-12231748 GCF_963932015.1 Anas acuta | reverse complement strand
GATTCTGTGGTCCTGTGGCCGTCCCCAGCCCCGCGGCGTGCCCCCGTCACGCTGCCTGCTCCCCTATTTGCATGGGCGGGTGATGTGTTTCCCAGGGGACTCGGCCGTGAGTTTCGCTGCCTCTTTTGCTTCGTCCGGGCTGGTGGCCGGGATGCAGAGAAGGGGAGGAAGGCTTGGATTTGGGAAGGTGAAGCTTTGGTAACTGCCCTTCCCAGGGAGCCCCCGGTTAGTTTGGATCAGGAATGATCCAGGGCCACGGCAGGGCAACGACTCGCAGGGCTGCAGTGCTTCGGCTGCCCAGGAGCTGGCATGGGGTGGAAACCATGGGGCCGTGTCTCTCCTCCAGGCCGAGGGGGAAGATGGGGACAAGGAGTGGAAGGGCTGGAGGCCGCTCACCATGGCCGGGATTTTCGACTGCTGGGAGCCGCCGGCGGGAGGAGAAGCGCTGTACACCTACACCATCATCACCGTGGATGCCTCCAAGGACCTGAGCTTCATCCACCACAGGCAAGTGATGCGCACGGCAGGGCCAGGGGCTGCCTTTAAACACCCCTCAGCTGGGCTGAGCTCAGCAGCGCCGTGACCGCGCGGTCCCCTCCTTGTGCCTAGGATGCCGGCCATCCTGGACGGGGAAGAGGCCATCAGGAAATGGCTGGACTTTGCTGAAGTGCCCACCCAGGAGGCGGTTAAACTCATCCAGCCCACCGAGAACATCGTCTTCCACCCCGTGTCCACCTTTGTCAACAGCGTGCGCAACGACACGCCCAAGTGCCTCGCGCCCATCGAGCTGGGAGCCAAGAAGGTGAGCGCTGGGGTGGGCTCAGCCAGGATCTTCTGGGGAGGGGACAGTGCCTGGGGTGTCCCCGAGCAGGGACAGTGCTGCCAGGCTCCCCGAGGGGCTGCAGCCACCACGTGGGCACGTGTTGGATGCTGGAGAGCAGCGGTCCTGAACGGATTCCCTTCCCTCCGCTTCCAGAAATAAACCGTGTCACCCCGTGCCAGGGTTTCTGTGCCAAATGAGGTGAATTCCATGTGAAACGGGGCTTGGAACAAGCTTGTTCACAGCAGCCCCGGGAGCCTCCTGCAGACGTGCTGGCTGCCCTCGCTCCAGCACCCGCATCCCGCTCTGGACCAGCTCTGAGTCAGCTGCTGTGAGCGCATCCTTCCCGGCCCTCGTGGGCATCTCACTCCTCTCCTGCTGCCTTTTGTCTCTCCAGGAGGTCAAAGCCACCGCGAGCAGCAAAATGATGCTGGGCTGGTTAAAAAACTCCCAGGAGGCCTCCCCCAAGAAGAAAGAAAATGAATTGCCCAGGTGGACGAGCCAGTTCATCCACAGCCCCTCGCCCAAGAAAAGCAGCGCGGATATCCTGCAGCAGTGGCTGGGGAAGGAGGGAGAGCCGGCCGCGAAGAAGCGCAAGGTGTAGCGGCAGCTGGGGTGGCTGGCCATCCCTTTCTCTCCTGATTTCCTCGAGCAGAACGAGGGATGTTTGTTGGAAGGCTTCGCAGAGTGCTGCTGAGATTCTCCAAGCCTCTCAGGTGTAGATCTGATGTTCTGGGTTGTTGTCTCTGTTCTTTGTGTGTTCTGAAAGGCTACTGTTTGCCTCCTCTCATTTCTTTTTGTTTGTGCCTTTTTTTTTTGTATTAAACTCATGCCTCTTTTCCATTTCATTCCATGTTGCTCCTGTACAAACTCCTTCCTAATGCTTCCACCCTCAAAAAGCGCTGGCAGTGCAGAGAAATGTGCGATAAGTGCTAAGAGAAAACCCAAGGCTGGGAGGCTCCACCAGAGGCATCCTGCAGCAGCCGGCATCCATGGGCCTCAGGGAATGGGTTAAAAATCCTCCCTGGAGGAACTGGACTTTGCCTGGGTTTCCCTGCGGGGAGCAGGGTGGGCGAACGCCTCGGTCACGTTGCTCGTACAATCATTTGTTAATGGGATTGGAAGCCTTAGCGAGGATTTCCTTGATCTGTGGATGGATGCACTCTGCCTTGCCCATAAAGGTCACTCGTTAAAGCCCAGATAACCACAGTGCCCCCGCAGAGCAAGCACGGGGCCGCTGCTTTTGAGGTCAGGGATTTTGTAAACGGAGCCAGATGTTGCAGGCCAAAAGCCTTACGTTTTGGGGCCCTCGCTGGAAAGCGGTTCTTAATTTATACTGGAAGCAATAAAATGGGATTGACTGGTGGCTGTGTGCGTGTCTGCGCCCCCGTTCCCCACCGCAGCGCCGCTGCCTCCGTTTGCCAGGCACGGCCGTGTTCCCCTGCCAGCTGCCGCGGGGACAGCAGCCAGCAGCAGCTGAGCTGCCAGGGCACGGGCACGATGCTGCTGGTGAAGAGCTGCTCTTTGCCAGTGAAAAATATTCCAAATATTCCCCGGGGACCCGTTCTGGGGCTGCTCTGGATGATCTGTCCCTGGGGAGCGTTTGGGGTGGTCCTAGCAGGGACCTGCCCATGGAGAAGGGACCGGGATGGGCAGCCAGGGAGCCCAGAGAGCTCTCAGGGCCAAATCTGTACCCAAATCCCTCGCGTGCCTCGGGGGTGGCTGAGCCCAGAAGGTCTCCTGGCTTACGGGAAGCTGGGTTGGGATTAGGATTTCCAGCCAGAAGCCTGGTGCCGGCTGGCTCCTCGCCGCTCCCACGGTGACTCGAGGCCAGCGAGTCGCAGCATTGGCAGCTCCTGGCAGAATCCATCAGTCTGCACCGGGGCTGTCACCTCCACGCCTGCCCTTGGAGGTTTCTCTCCCCAAGGGCGAGCAGACGGCTCAGGCAGCCCCAGAGCAGGCGTTTCCAAAGGTCACCGTCTCATTGCAAATTTACACCAGGGTCCCAGGCGCCGTGCAGACAGGGAGGATGCTCCGAGCACAGGAGGCCGCTCACCTCCCCCTGCTCTTGTGCTCTTGCCCCTGGCAGCCACCAGCAGGAGGACGGCACCTCCCTGTCCTCCATCCCCACACCTGGGAGCCCAACGCTCCCTGGGGAGCTGAGGGTGCGGGTTTCTCCCTGCAGGCTGCCAGCAGGGGCAGCGCCGCCCCCACCTGCAGCCTCTGCTGGGGGCTCCGTGGGGCAGCGCTGCTGCAGGGGGCCCCCCAGGGGGGTCAGCCCCACAGAGGGGTCAGCCCCACCATCCCCGGCTCGGCCCCAGACTCCTGCCCCGGCCTCTCCCCGGGCACAACGGGGGCCGGGAGCGCTGCGGGGGCTCCGCTCCGACCCCACCGCCCCGGGGGCTCCCCGCGGGCACCGAGCGGCCGCGCCCCGCCGGGCGCTGCCCTGGGCGGCCCCGCCGCGGAGCCGGGGCGCGGGGAGCCCTATGCAAATCAGGGATCGGCGCGGCGGCCAATGGGAGCCGCGCCGCCCGCGGCGCCAGCCAATGGGGAGCGGCGGCGGCGGGGCGGGCAGCGATATCCGCGGCGCGGCGGCGGCGGCGCGGGCAGTGCGGCGGCGGGCGGCGGGCAGGGCGGAGCGGAGCGGCGGCGGGCGGCAGCGGTAAGGGCGGCGGGGGGACGGCTTTTAGCGGCCCGGTAGCGCTCGGAGCGGCCCGGTGCGGCTCGGTACAGCTCGGTACGACCCGGCTGTTTGCGTTTTAACGGCGTTTGTCTCTCCGCAGGCGCCCGGACCGTCAGTGCGCGGCGCTGCAGGGCGGCTGAGCGGCCGCTGCCTGCCGGCCATGTCGGGCCGCGGCAAGTCCGGCGGCAAGGCGCGGGCCAAGGCCAAGTCGCGCTCGTCGCGGGCCGGGCTGCAGTTCCCGGTGGGCCGCGTGCACCGGCTGCTGCGCAAGGGGAACTACGCGGAGCGGGTGGGCGCCGGGGCGCCGGTGTACCTGGCGGCCGTGCTGGAGTACCTCTCGGCCGAGATCCTGGAGCTGGCGGGCAACGCGGCCCGCGACAACAAGAAGACGCGCATCATCCCGCGGCACCTGCAGCTGGCCATCCGCAACGACGAGGAGCTCAACAAGCTGCTGGGCGGCGTGACCATCGCGCAGGGCGGCGTCCTGCCCAACATCCAGGCCGTGCTGCTGCCCAAGAAGACGCAGAGCTCCAAGAAGTGAGCGCTGGGCGCCCCTCCCCTGCTCCTGGTCCCCCCCTGCCTCGCTGCTGCCCGCCCCGCTGTCCCCGTGGGGATGGGGGTCCCCTTCCTGCCCCTCCAGCCTATCTGGGCGGCCGGCCCTGGCTGCAGCCCGCCAGCCCTCCGCTAGCCCCCCGTCCTGGGCTGCGGCGGGGTGCTGGGTGAGGTCTGCTTGTGCCCCCGCCCTACCCCTCTTCCCTCTGGAAGAAGCGTTGTTGGAGGAGATGACAGGAGCGTGGCTGGTGGTGGCACCCAGAGCCGTGCAGTTGGGTCGCTGTGCGGAGCTGCTGCTAGCTGCTGAGGACTGTTCTGGCTGGGGTGGGGATGGACGTGGGTCCCCCCAGCTGCCTCTGGCAGCCCTGGGGCTCTGCGGGGCCCCCCCGGCTGGCCCTGCTCACCCCAGTGCGAGGATGGGACTCGCCCCCGCTGCGCACCCCCGTTGACACCATCCCGGCTGCACTGCGGTGGGGAGGTCAGGGGGCTGGAAAATGTGAAAAGGAGAAGTTTCTCCGTCAGCAAGAAGTGACTGTTAGTCTTAGTTCTGTTCATGGTAAAGCTCGTGCGTTGCCTACTGTGAAGAAGCTCTGGTCCTATTTATTTTGAGGTCTCCTATTTTCGGGGTCCCTCCCTGCCAAGGCACCTTCCTGCAGCTCCCCCAGCTCGGTGGGCACCGAGGGCTCTGCGGTGTCAGGGGGATGCGGTGACAAATCCCCTCAGAGCGTCGCAAGGTCAGGCGCCTGCCGCGGGGAGTGGGAGCTGCCATCTTCTGCCGTGGCTCCGCTCTTCTCCCGGCGCGGAGCGGCTCCCGGCTGCAGAAGCCCTTCGTGTCACCGGGAGCTACCTTGCACCCTGGTTGCACTTCTGGAAATGACATGCCGTGTCTCCTTTCTGTTTGTTCGACATGATTCCTGGGTTCTGAGAAATAAAAGTGACGATGCTGTCTGTTAACTGTAACCCTCCATGGATTAATATTTATTTTAAAAGATGCTAGAATTTGTATTAAAGCCCACTCCTAGCTAGTACGGTATTTATTTAATGGCTGTGTGGATAATGTATGAGCATGGGGTCAGGCTGGCTGTCCCGTGACACCAGGAATAGCTGATGCAGAGACAGCTTTTCCTCGCTGCCCGGAGCAGCCTGCTTCTGTGGAGGCCGATTGTCATGTGCATGCAGCAGTGTCTGGGCAATCGGGCTGTTCATAACCTGTTTTTTTTTTAATTAAAATGGGCAACTTCTCTTTCTGTGCCGTAAGTAGCATGTGTTCAACCTATTGACTCCGCTGTTAATCGTGTGGATGCAGTAACGTAGCCGGGCTCTGGCTTTATCATTACCTAGAGTAGAAGAACCTGGATGCTCGGCAGCCGGTTTTACGAGGGGGTTTTACGCTCTGTTGTAGGACGTGGAAGCGGTGTGCTCGTTCATGTTGTGCTCGTGGGGGTGCAGACGGGTCCCTGGGTTGTGCTGTGGTCCCCTGGCCTCAGGGTGGGGGGGACACCTGGCTGCAGCCCCCCTGCTGGGGTCCCCCTTCTGTAACGGGACTGCTGCTGGGTGGGGACGGGGGGCTCCTTCCCATGCGGGGCGCTGCGTGGCGGTCACTGTGGCTGCATCCAAGGGGCTTCTCTCTGCCTCCTGTTTTCTCCAGGGACGGTGTTCTGTACATCTCGGGAGTGCTTTGTATTTCTTAGCAAACGCGGGATTTGTGATACTGAAAAAGAATGGTGCAACCCCCATGTCTGATTAAACTGGCTCCCTGTCGAACGCTGTCGGACGTGCTGTGTCTGTCACCTCACCAACGCCGCTCGGTCCGCTGCTGGCTGCAGGAGCAGGCTCTGCTGGCGGCTGGGCTCGTCTCCAAGCAGGAGGGACCAGAGCAGGCCTGGAACTTCTTGTGCTTGGCCCCTACCAAGTCTTTTCCCAGCCTGGGAGCAGGTCAAGCCCTTCTCCAGCTCCACCCTGCCTTGGCAGTGGCGTATTGCCCCGTTAGTGTGTTGTGGGCGTCTGGAAGCCTGAGGTGCTGGGAGGGAGGGGTGCACCCAGGTGCTTCCCCGGGTGCTGGAGGTGCGCTCACCACCTTGAGGACCCTCGGGGAGACCCAGCAGGCAAAGGGCGGTGGGCTTGTGGGGGTCAGAGGGGAGAAGCTGACCCAGATGGGGAGGGTGGAGGCCTGGGGCTAATGGGGCTGGGTTTCTTTTGCTCTTACACCTTCCTCTGGACGTCTTGGGCTTGCCAGAGCTGCTCAGTGCCCTCCCTGCCTGCTTGGGGTAGGAGGGGGCCCAGGAGGCTCAGCCCCTGCCCAGCAAGAGCTGAGCTGTGCTATCAAGGTTGTGCTTCAGGACTGGAGGTGCTGGGCTGGTTGTTACGGGGGGGTTCACCTCCCACCCCGCAAGAGAGAGAGAAAACCCAAATAATAATAACCCAAATAAGGCACGGCTGAGTGCCTGCAGCTCTGGAGATGGGCTTGGTGGAGATGGGCCTGGTGGCTCCTTAGAGCAGGAGGGAAGCAGGGAGCCCCCCACCAGCACACCACGGAGCTGTGCTGGCCTCAAGTGCGGCTCTGCTTCTGCCTGAGCCCAGCCAGGTCCCGGAGCTAGCAGCCCCCCAGCCTGCAGTGTCACCTGCTGTCACTGCCGGGGCACAGCAGCTCCCCTGCAGTACCAGGCCTGTGGGGCAGATGCTGATGCTTGGTGGGACTTGCATTGGGGGAGGATAGTGCCTGGTCTGACCCAGCAGCTGTGCCCTAAATATGGGCTGGGGGAGGCTGCAGCCTCCTGGTCAAGGCACTGCTGTGCTTTTCCAGGCTGGATTTGGCTGCTGGAATGGTCTGCGGGGAGTAAAACTTGCTGCCCTCCTGCCTGTGCCCCCAGCACAGCAACAAAGCAGCTCCACGGGCAGCTGCGCCCTGGGGAGGAGGCTGCTCCTGGCTGCTCCTTTTCCATCCGCAGGGAGTGCCGGGGGGGGACTCTTGGGGGGGCTGCCTGAGCTGCCACACCCCCCCCGGGGGCACAGTGAGCTGCTGCCTTGCCCCTGCTCCTTGCAGGGCCCCCTTGGCCTTGCCTGCAGCAGAACTACAAGGTACGGCAGGACTCCTCCACCTCCCCTCGGCTCCTCCACCTCCCCTCACTCCCCCCCCTGCAGTGGAATGCGCTGGGCCCCTCACCCATCCTGCAACCCCCTCGGGGGTGCTGCTGCCCCCTGCAGCCCCCGAGCTGCGGGCTCGCCCCTTGCCCCGCACGCACCAGAGGTGGAACAAAATGGCCCAGCTCCCTGGCGCTGCTTTATGCAACCTCACTGGGGCGAGCTATAAATAGGCGCAGCTGATGCCAGGGGTGGCTCCGAGGGGTGTGCGCTGCGATGAGCTGCGCTGCTGGAGCCGTGCGTGCACGCAGCAGGCAGCCGAAGCTCCTGGGGGGGCTCAAAGGGAAGGGGCTCACCCTGCGAGGTGCCCCTGCTACCCTCAGGCTGGCTGCAGGGTGGGCGAGGGCCCCTCCGTGGCACTGCCAGCTGCAGCAGCGCAGGGGCTGCTCTCCTGCCTCTGTGCCAGGAGCCCCCCCGCCCCCCTCCTGCACACGATGCCGGCTGCGGAGCCCCCTCGCCCCCCCGCCCTTTCCTTCCCCACGACAGCTCCGTTTATTTTTTATTTTTTTTATCAATTTATTTGAAACGACGACAAATGAAAAGAGAAAAAAAAAATTATTAAAAAAAAAAACCTCCCAACCCTCAAAAATACGTAACCAAACCCACCCCTAAAACGCATTAAAAAAAAAAAAAAAAAGACAAAAAAAAAAAAAAGAACGTAAAGGCCATCGGAGATGCGACCTCAACGGCAGCCGCGGGGCCCTGCGCCGGGCCCCCACCCCCCCCCCCGCCCCCTCCCCGGGCTCACCCCGCCCGCCGCCAGGGGAGCCCCGGCCCTTTAAGAGCGCCAGACGCCGCGGCAGCCAATTGGCGCCCGCCGGGCCGTTGCCATGGCGCCGGGGGCCGGGAGCCAATAGGGGGCGCCGTGGCTTTTCGAAATGGCCGCGAGCAGGCACGGGGCGCCCGGCGGGAGGGGCGGGGAGGGGGGCGCGGGCGGCGGGAGCCGGCCCACGTGGCGCGGGGGCGCCGCAGAGCGGCTGCTATGGGAACCGGGCGGGAAGGGGCCCGGCGGGAGGGGGGAGGTGTGGGGGACCGGAGGGGGTGTGGGGAGGGGGGGGGCACCAGAAACCGTCGACGAGCGGGGAGGGGCACGGCTGAAAACAAAGGGGCGCGATGGGGGGGAAGCCGCGGGGATGGGGGGCGGGGGAGGGAAGGCGCCGAGGGGACGGGGAAAAAAGGGGGGGTGGGGGGTAAATGGGGGGGCTGGGGCAGCCGCAACCCCGCTCACCGCGCACGGCGGCGGCTGAGGAGTCGGCGACACAAAGCGGGTCCCCGGGGGGCTGTCCTCAGAGCAGTCCGTGCCGTGGGGCTCCCAGTCCTGGCGGGGAGGGAGGGCCCCCCTCCGCCCCCCCCCCAGCCCGGGGCTCCCCGCGCCCCGCTCTCATGCCTTCCTGCTCTTGAGCGCCTTGGGCTTTGCGGACTTCTTCACCTTCTTGCCCCCCGGGGACGCGGCTCCCTTCTTGGTGGCCTTCTTGGCTTTGCCTTTGTCCTTCTTCGCCGCCGCGCTGCTCGCTCCCTTCTTGTGGGATTTCTTCTCGGGCTTCTTGCTCTTGGCCGCGGGTTTCTTCTCCGCCCGCCGCGACGCGGAGGCCGCCGCCTTCTTGTGGGACTTGTGGGCGCTGCTGCCCGCGCCCCCGTCCCCGCCGCCCTCCAGCTTCTTCCTGTTGAGCTTGAAGGAGCCGTTGGCGCCGGTGCCCTTGACCTGGAGCAGCGTGTCGTTCTGCACCAGCGCCTTGATGGAGTACTTCAGGTAGGTCCTGCCGTTCTGCTGGTCGAACCAGGCCACCTTCTTGGCCTCGTTGTAGATCTTGGCCAGCGAGGAGCCATTACGCTCGCCCAGCTTGCGGATCGTCTCCACCACCAGCTGGCTGTATTTGCCCGGCTGGTTCTTCTTCTTGTTGTTCTTTTTCTTCTTCGACGGCGACAGCGAGGAGGAGCCGCCGCCGCCGCCGGCGCTCTTCGCTTTCTTGGCGGCCGCCTTCTTGTCGGCCGCGATCGGCACCTCCTCCGCCTCGGTCAGGGGCAGATCGGCTTCTTCCAGCTCCACCGACATGGTGCCGGGAGGAGAACGAGCGGGCGGCGGCGGGCGGGGGGCTGCAGGCGCGGCGTGGCGGAGGCCGGGCGGAGGGGCAGCTGCTCTCCTGCTCCGCTCCGCTCCGCGCCGCCGCCGCCGCGCTCTGGCGGGGCGGGCGCCGCCTCCCGCCTTTATATGGGCGCGGGGCGGACCACGTTGAGAACAACAACAGCGCGGTCCGCCGGCCAGCCCCGACTTGTGCTTCTTGGGGCCCTTTCGCGGGGCTCCCGCGCCGCCGCCCGGCCCCCCCGCGCCCCGCCGCCCGCCCCGCGCCCCGCGCCCCGCCGCCCCCCGCCCCGCCGCCGCCCCCGCGCCCCCCGCCGCCCGCCGCCCGCCGCCCCCCGCCGCGATTTCGGGAGCTCTCCCGGCGCGGCGGAGGGAACGAGGAGGGGGGCGCCCGGCGCGGCGGCGGCTGGAGCCCGATCGCGACCCCCCCGCTCCACGCCGCCGCCGCCCCCGGCCGCCGAAAAGGGGCCGCCGCGGCCGGGGGGCGACGGAGGGCGGCGGGGGGGGGGCGGCGGCGGCGCTGGCCCCGGGTTCTCCGGAGGGAACTAACACAGGCGACGCCCTCCCGCGGCCGCCGGCAGCAGCGCGGAGACGCCGAGCCCAGAGCGGGGGTCCCCGCCCCGGCGATGGGGGCCGCGCCCCCCACCGCCCCCCAGCCCCGCTGCAGCCCGGACGGGGCCCCCCCGGTGGGGGGGGGGTCCTGAGGGACTCGTGTATTGTGTCCCCCCCCCCCCCCCCCCCAACCGATCGGGCATCAAGGGGTGGGGGCAACGCGGAGGGACCCGGGGGGCTGGTGGGAGGGGGGAGGGGGGGCCTGGGGGCACCCCCGGATTGAGAGTTTTGGGGGGGGGGGGGGGGCGCAACGTTGTCGTCTCCGGAGCCCCTCCGCCCTGAGGGGGTGCGGAGCGGCTCCTCGCTGCAGGCCGCAGCTCTGCAGGGCCGGGGGGGGCAACAGCGATGCGAGGAACACCCCCTGCGGCCCCCCCACTTATACACCCTCCCCCCCCCAAAAAAAAAATCCCACGGGGGAAACGAGGATGCAGGGGGGCGGGGGGGTGGGGAAGACACACGAATGGGGCCCCCTGGCAGAGCCGTGGGGCGGGCCTGGAGGGGCCCCGAGCCCCAGCACCCGGGGGAATCAAAGGGGGGGGAGGGGGTGCGGGGTGGGGGGGGGTCCATGTGCCCCCCAGTGTCACTGGGCCGGGGGCGAGTGCGTGGGGGCACCCCCGTGCCCTGGGAGGCCGCACGCGTGTGGCGGGACGCGGGGCACACCCCCCACACCCCGTGTCCCCCCCCCCCCTTACACACACACACACACACACACACACGTGTGCCCCCCCCCCCCCCACGCTCACACACATGTGCACACGCACCCGCGGCACGCCCCCTGCCCACGCACACCGCGCCGAGCCCGCACCGCCTCCTCCCCTCCTCCTCCTCCTCCTCCTCCTCCTCCTCCCCCATCCCCCGGCTCCTCTCCGCCATTTCCCTCTCCCTGGCCCCCCACCGCCGGCCCGGGGCTCCCCGCCCCCGTTCTCCCCCCCCAATCCCCTCTGGAGCCCTCCCAGGGGGGTCCCCGCGCCCCAAAAAATCACGGGGAGGGGTCCCCAGCATCCTCCCCCCCTTCCTGGGGCCGGATCCTGCCCCACGCCCCCCAGCCCGCAGCGGGTGCCCACCGCCGAGCCCCCTCCCCGAGGCCCCCCCGCAGCATCCCTGCGATGAGTTGCGGCCGGGCTCAGCCTCTGGCGGGGAAATATGTGCGTGCACACAGAGACACGCACACCCCGGTGTGTTTTTTATAGATATCTACAGATAAAATGCACATAAAATACAGAGGGGAGATATAATTTGTGCCTATGTGCACGTCGGGGGGGGGGCAGCATGCCGCTTGCACACCCCTGTGGCTGTGGGTGCCTGCGGTGAGAGCAATGAGGATGCACACACGCGTGCACACGCGTGATGAGGGGCTGGGGCAGCAGGGTGAGCACGCTCAGGCCCCAAGGAGAGGGTGGAGAACAGGAGCAGAAGCGTGTCAGTACATGGGGGTGTAAATATTTTAAGTAAAATATTGGGGGAGAGGATGAGGGTCTGTGTTTGCGTGTGTGTGATCATCCCGCCCACCCCAAAAAAAGAAAAAAAGGAAAATGGAGAACGACACAAATGGATAAATATAAAAATGGATATAAATATATTAATTTGGGCACAGTTGAAAAAAATACTACATGGGGAAGGGGAGGAGGGGGGTGTGTATGCATGTGTGCACGGCTCCAAGAGGGGTCTGCACAGAGCCGGGGTGCAGCCAGAACCCACCACACGCACACACAACTACACACAGATATACACACAGAGATTTTTGGCTGCACACAGCAGCTGTACAGGTATGTGCACGGTGTGGTCACGCAGTTCTCATCCTGTTTAGCTGGGTGCCTACAACACAGACATGCACACAGAGCTGTGCACACGCTGTTCTCTCTGCATATGCTGATATCCTGAGTGAGCTGCTCCCAGACACAGTGTCTCTTGCTATATTTTATATATATATATACATATATATATATATATACACCTTTATATGGCTAATGTAGCTACAGAACTGCACACACACACACACAAAACCACCCATGTTTGCCACACTTACAGACAACTGCTCACATGCCACACACAGGGAATGTGAGCAGCATTCTTTCTCTTCCCTGCTCCCCTCTCTCTTTGCCCCTGGCTATATACACAGTGCATCTACATTTATACAGGCACGCAGAGGGAGGGAGCTGCTCTGTCTCACAGACACACACTGCTCACCATATATATGTGTGTGTGTGCATAGGGGCTGAGCTGTTCACACAAACACCCTGTGTATGAATATGGCTGTTCACACAGCAGCATTTACACAGTTCACTCTCTCTTTCTCTCTGCAAATATATAGAGAAAACACGCTAATCTCACACACTGTTCTGTCAATAAGGCTATACACACGTACATGTGCACACAGAGACCTGCACGCAGGCACACCCCTCTCACTCTATACATACACTTATATATACAGCGATGCTAGGAGAGCTGGCCACACATACACAATTTCTCTCTCTATACACATATAGAATGAGTTGTTTATACACACTGCTTTATATAGCTATGCTCTGTGAATAGGTACTTACACACAGAGCCGTCCACAGCCACCTGGACCACACGTCTCGAGGTATGTATGCACATATACATACATGCTGAGAGCTGGTCACAACTCAACACATCGCTTTATTGACACTTTACAAACATAATTGGGGCTGTACACACACACACGCTTTGTCTCTAGCTCTGCACACTGCAAGTGAGCACTGTTCTCTCTCACACAGCATGTCCTTTCACCATATAGCTCCATGTGCACATACAGGTATAGAGCGAGCTGTTCACACACAGACACACTCTCGTGTCTTGCCCTCTCTGCATGTGTACATCTGTGCCACCAGACAGCGTGCTTGTCACAGGCACACGCTGCTTTCCCTCCCTCTCAGTAAATACATGTAATTTAGATGTGTGTCCTTACAGACACAGGGAGAGCTCTCCGCACACAAGCACTAACTGATCTCTCTCCATCCTTCCATACACACGTCTATCTGTACACACACACAGGGTGAGGGCTGGTAACGCATTATTCCCTCTCTTACTATGTGTATACACACACATGCGCACACCCACACAGATATCATCCACTATAGACACTATTTATATACGTAATTGTGTGTGCACATGTGTATGTGTCCCCTGCCCCCCTCCGACACGTACAATCCGGGGTGCATACATATATGCATGTATGTCTTGCTCAATATCTAGTCTGTCTTCTGTATGTGTGTGTATGTATGTATTTGGGGGAGAGAGAGCTGCTCTCACACAAATACTGTCTTGCTACACACACATACACTTTTATATATAAGCACAGAGACTGTCCATGCATGCAATTTGCTATATTGACCTAGATGCAGAGACAGGGCTGTTTATGCACACATCTCTATGCATGTACACTTCAATCGTGAGGTTGTCTCACATACTTCTCTCTTGCTATACCTATAATCTATATCTATGCAGAGCATATGCACATGTGCTATGTAGACAGCTGGTCACACACATAATTCTCTTGATTTTTATACGTATGCATACATGTATGTGCATATACACTCTCTATGTGTATCTAGCTGTATGTGCATGTGTACACATAGACTTGCAGATGAAGGGAGGGAACCTGACCTCTTTCTCTTTTAGCACACATGTATAATGCTAGAGAAAGAGCTCACAGAATCCCAGAATCATCTAGGTTGGAAGAGACCTCAAGATCGAGTCCAACCTCTGACCTAACGCTAACAGTCCCCACTAAACCATATCCCTAAACTCTACATCTAAACGTCTTTTAAAGACCTCCAGGGATGGGGACTCCACCACTTCCCTGAGCAGCCTCACAACCCTTTCCGTAAAGAAGTTCTTCCTAATATCCAACCTAAAACTCCCCTGGTGCAACTTTAGCCCATTCCCCCTCGTCCTGTCACCAGGCACGTGGGAGAACAGGCCAACCCCCACCTCACTACAGCCTCCTTTAAGGTACCTGTAGAGTGCGATAAGGTCACCCCTGAGCCTCCTCTTCTCCAGGCTGAACAAGCCCAGCTCCTTCAGCCGCTCCTTGTAGGACTTGTTCTCCAGGCCCCTCACCAGCTTCGTCGCCCTTCTCTGGACCCGCTCAAGCACCTCGATGTCCTTCTTGTAGCGAGGGGCCCAAAACTGAACACAGTACTCGAGGTGCGGCCTCACCAGAGCCGAGTACAGGGGGACGATCACCTCCCTAGCCCTGCTGGTCACGCTGTTTCTGATACAAGCCAGGATGCCGTTGGCCTTCTTGGCCACCTGAGCACACTGCTGGCTCATATTCAGCCGACAGTGTGTTCGTGTCAATGTAGCTCAGCAAATAAATGCCTGCCCACAATTAAACCTCAGTGCTCTCGGGCTGTGTCCGTGTAAGTACCTGGCCAAACCCACAGAGCTGTGCCCTCTGGACCTACCAGCATGTCCATGCCCCGCTTCCTCGAGCTCTCTCGCTCTCCAAGTACACACAGCCACACGTACACACCTCATAGTCTGTGTAAATGTATTTATAAATGTAAATCATGCACAAATACTCAGCGAGAACCAGCTCTGTGCACCCATACAGCTGCGAGATGTGTTTACGTGCTGCTGTGCCCACATCCCCCCAGTGCACCTGGGGGCTGCGGGTGGGGGGCTGGCAGCGGGGTGATGCTCGTGGGGGGCTGGTGGCCGTTTGGGGCCGCAGGTGCACAGGGCCGGGGCTGGCTCCCAGCTCAGGCACAGGCTGAGCTCTCCCACCCTGACACCGCAGTTCGGCCTTCGTGCCAGCAGCAAGGGCGGAGGTCGGCTGCTCTTTGCTTCGACGATGGGGGTGGTGGCACTTCTGCCCCATTTCTGCCCCCGAGGGCAGCAGGGTGAGTGAGGCTCTGGGGGTGAGGGTCCTGCTGTGCCAGAGGCAGCTGCTGGCCCTGCTCCCCGCAGCGGGGCTGAGCAGGAGGCTGCCCACGGTGGCAGGGTCCTCGTTGTGATGGATGGGAAGGGAGGGGAGGGTGGGGTTTTTCAAAAAGCTTGAATGAATTTTGAATCAGTCCAGGCAGCATCTGCCTCCCTGGGCGCCTTCAAATCATGGTGATAGCTCCATCCTGCAGGAGCATCTCTGCCAGCATCAGCTTCTGCATGTGTAACATCAGGGCAAGCTCAGAGCACCACTTCCCAGGCCTCTTGCCTCCCGTACTGTTTTCTGTACCCTCGTGTGCATACCTATCACATCCCCACCTCCAAAAGTGTTGGTTTGTAGGTGGCATATCGAATCTTTCCCCCCCCTTTAGCATCCGTAACATCCTGTGGCTAGGAGCACTGCAGCTGACCGACCGATGTGGAGCTCTGTTTGCTTTTTGCTTTGTGCAGCTGTTTGGTTGATGTGATAGAGGTTAAGCAATGACTGCACAGGGCTCTTCCAGACCTGCAACGCGCAGCCCTTCCCATGCTACAGCCTGGCCCTCGACTCCAGGAGCCCCGAGCAGCAGGCTGTACGTGCAGAACTAACACTCCCTTCCCCAAAATGTCATGGTGCAGTTACTGCTCCCACCTCCCTCAGCCTTTCTCCCTGCTAAAACTGTACAGAAAACAAACGCAGAGTGATGCTTTCAGTGGAGATGAGCAGCAAGCTGGAGCCTTTCAGAGATGCAGAGAGGAAAGTGGCCCCACGAGGACATGGCCCTGCCGCAGCACAGCTGCTTGAAAGGGATGTGGACAGCAAAAGCCCAGTCAAGCAGGAGAAAAAGTGTACAAGGATGAAGCCATAAAGTAGGATACAGAGCACAAAACCTGTTAAAAGGCTCTTGAAATAACTGGCCTAATTTCTCTACGCTTTGTTTTCCATTTGGCTGCAGGCACAGCAGTGAGCTGGGCGCTGCTGAGTGCAAGCAGAGGGTCATGCCCAGGCACTGGGAACTGAAGGCCTGGGCTTGGCTAAACCATACCAAGGAGGGGTCCCTGTACCAGGGCAACCAACACCGAAGGCTTTGCTAGAGCAGATCCACTGCAGGCAGCCTGCTCCTCCTGCAGGAAGCCTTCGAGCTGCAGCAGGTACCAGTGAGCTGCTCTTCACACATTGCCCTCCTCTCCCCACTGCCAAGGGTTTTTGTACACCCAGGAGAGGGATGTGGGACTGTGCCAATAAACAGCGAGGAGATGCAGCGTAGTTCCTGCCACTGCAAGCAGCTCCAAGCAGAGCAGAGTGGTGTTTGCCCTACCACCACTTCCAGGGTCACCCAAGCAAGCAGCATCTGCCAACCCCCCTCTTAAGAAGCTATGGAGAAGGCACAGACAGCACAGTAAGGGAAAAGCACAGACAGGCTGTGATGTGCAGGCAGCAGCTTGCTAAGAGGGTCACCGAACAGGAGGAAGGAGGTATGTTAGTGCAGGGAAAAAAAGAGAGTCAGAAACAGGAGTAAACAAGGAGGTTTGTTCTTGTTAAGTTTATTGGCATCATGTTTGTCTCTTTACATAAGAGCTCAGCCTACGTACTAGAATGTAGACCTCTGGAAAACAGGTAGAAGGGCTCCATTTAAGCAAGCTACAAACGCAAGAACAAATACCAGGAGGAAAGGAAGAGAGGAAAGGGACTAGATTGCCAAGTTTTTCCATACCAAAAAATCCAGATTAGCAGTCAGTAAGAAGAAAGGGAAGGTTCGTAGTCCAGGTAATTCATTGAGAAACAGCTACCACAACCCAGGTGGGAGAGGTGCTCCTTCCACAGTACAAAGAGCCACTGGCACACCTCAGCTCTGGCTCCTTCCCATATTCGCTCCAAGATGTTAGGAGTTAAGCAGTAGGGGAGGTGAACAAATGAGGTCATTTCATAGCTGTATTTAATTTCAAATCCAATAATCCAGTGTGCATATCAATGCTGTTATGCAAATCTGAGAATTTAGATACAAGGAAGCCAGACAGATTTTCCAGAAGATGAAGCCTCTTGGCCTCAGAACAAGAAGGCTTATGTAGTTCATCTCTACTGTACAGAATACTGCCTCTATCTGGACTCTGTGTTGCTAGCACACCACAGTTCACAAGTGTCCTCCTCACTTTCTACACAATCTGTGTTTCAGTACTTGAACATGTAATTCAGGAATTTTACACTAATTTATACATTTTTAATTGGTTGCATATATTAACATGTACTATAAGATTTTTCCTAAAGAAGCATTACATAATACATGGATACTGTAAAAAGATCTGATTAGTTAAAAGTAACAAGCATTAACAGAGATACATACAAAACTCAACCTAGTTGGACTGAGTGCTGAGCTTGCAATGAACTATAGGTAATCAGCCTTTCCAGTTGCAGCCTTCACAGGGGAAAACACAAGACAGTTAAAAATGTATGTAACTTGTTACACAGATTACCTGTAAACAGTTCCTCTCCGTTGGACACCTGGAATTAGATTCAGTTCCAAACATACATAAGAGTTTCCATTTTAAACTAAGAGAAAGGTCTGTTACCATGAAGTGTGATGTGGATGGTGCGGGGATGTGAGCTCTGAAGTGCTGGACTCTCAGATGCTCGTGGGAGATGGGTGGATTTTGGCAGCTGGAGATGGAATTTTTTTTTAATTTTGTTTTTAAACACAGAAGAGGGGCTGTGTGTTTGAAGGCCTAAGTGTGATATTTGTTTGTGAAGGACTGTGCTCAACCCCTCCCTCTTCCCTCAGCAGCTGCAGCTCTCCGCAGAAGCCTTCACTCGGTCATTCTTGTCTAGTTTGATGGGTTCGGGGAATTCATTGTAAAGCTCCACTTCGGTTTCCTAGCAGGAGGGAAGGGAAGAAAGGCAAGAGTTAGTGCCACAGCTCTACGGACAGTCCCTGGCATGCACGGGGCCATTCTCAGCTGGGGAAAGCTGTGGGAGAGCCCAAACCTCCCCAACTGCCTGCCCGGGCTGAACTCGAGGCAGAATCAGCACCAGCAGAGGGCACCCACCAGCCCCTTCCTACCTGTTTAAGTGCATTTCGTGCAATCGTCTGGAAAGCTTGTTCCACATTAATGGCCTCCTTGGCACTGGTTTCAAAGTAGGGGATGTTGTTTTTACTGTAGCACCAGGCTTGCGCCCGTTTTGTGGTGACCTGGGTGGACAGAGAGCAGCGTCACCACCTTCAGCCTGACACAGAGGGGGCTTGGTTTCCAGGTCAAAGCCAGGGACCACCCCCTGGAATCCCACCTGAGCTAGGACAAGGGTTCTGGTCTCATTAGAGCTATAGCCTTGACACAGAGCTGTTCCACACACCCAGTTCCAGTTCTAGAAGCAGAACAAGGGCTGAGCAGCTTTTCCACAGGCTTGAGCCTGCCATAGGCAGGGCCAGCCCCTGCTGGAGCACAGGAGGCAGCTGCCTGCACCAGGTACGGTCAGCCCATGGCAGGGAGGATGAGACCACAGGCATGGACTGCTCAGGCACCATCAGCACAGGGAGTTCCTCCCACAGTGGTTACTCAGCAATACCAGAGGAGAATCTGATCTTTAATCTACTCAAGGAGCTGCTGCAGGCTCTCTACTGCTGGGCAGGAGCATGTTATGCACAGGGGTTGAAACCCCTCTAGGTAGAACAGCCTGAAGAAACTCTCCCCCAGTGCAATGCAACAGCAGAACCACACATGCACCTTCCACTCAGGTAAACCTCCCGTGTTCCTACAAGGTCTCCCACTCCAGCAATTTCTTAAAAAGGCAGCTAGCAAGTCACAGTACTCACTTGTCTGTTTTCTAGGTCAATCTTGTTTCCCAGCACAACAAAAGGAAAGTTCTCAGGATCCCTTGGACTGGCCTGAATGAGGAATTCATCCCTCCAGCTGTCTAGGGTTTTGAATGTGTTAGGGGCCGTGACATCGAACACCAGCACACAGCAGTCTGCTCCCCTGTAGAAGGCAACTCCCAGAGACTGAAACCGTTCTTGTCCCGCTGTATCCCATATCTGCAGCAAAAGACAGGGTAGGTGAGCCAGCCCTGCTCCAAGACACCCAGACCACAATGAGGGCTCCCCACTAGGCATCTAGAGCCCCTACCCCTCCAGAGAGAAGGAACACCTAAAGGTTTGGGATCTTCTGCAGGAACTGAGTCTCATAAGCAAGAAATGCCCTTCTAAAAGTAGAGATAACCATTTGCATGTCCAGCCTTATCAGTGGATCACTCTTTGGACAAACAGGACTTAGGGATTGGGGCAGGCAGGGACCTGCCTGCAGCACTGGGGTACCAGCACAGCCCAAACTCTCCGCTGCTGGCTACAACAGGGCTTCTGCTGCCTTGCTGTCAGCCTCACCACGGATAGATGGAAGTGTCAACACTAGGCATTCACAGCCTGGCAGGTTAACACTATACCCACAGGAATCAGGGTGGCATGAGTATGGCCTGAAGAGCCCTTTCCCAGCCCTTCCCAGTTCCTGAAGGCTAGGGGAGTGCACCTTTCTACCAAGGGAACGTACACTGACGGGAACAAACACTTCAAACTGGGCAAAGCTTCCCTTTGCTGAGCCCAGGCAAGCTGATCTTTGATTTCCCTTGTCAAGCCCCTGTACAGATTTGTGGAGAAGCCCAGCAGCAGCAGCTCAGTGCAGGCAGGATTCACACCCCATGCACTGCCCTGGGCCACCCTGGAGCAGATGCTTCCACACAAACGTGGTCCAAGCACCCCTCGCAGGAGGAGTCGCTCCTTACCTGCATTGTCACTAGCCTGTCATCCACCATGACTTCTTTTGTCAGGAAGTCTGCGCCTATCGTAGCCTTGTACTGGTTACTGAATTTCTTGTTCACATACTGGTTCATGAGCGATGTCTTCCCCACCCTGTACAGGAAGACAAAAAGACTAGGTAGGCTGCTCCTACAACACAGATTGCATTAATCACTCTGAAGAAAACATCCCTCTGCCCTTCACCTTCCATCAGAGCCTCCTGGCCAAAAGGGGAGGGGGGTCAGGGGAAACACACCCACCTCGGCAAGGAGGGGCTTTCACAGCAACAAATGCTGGGGCCACATAAGAATTTGAAGAATTAAGGTCTTGAGAAACCCTGCTTCCCAGTCAGTGATCAGATCACTGGTAAGCAGTGTGCTTATCATGAGAGCAACCTTAGAAGACGAGGTGCTCCACCAAATGATGAAACCCACTGAAAATAATCAGCCTTTTCAGAAGGAGCTGGAGGAACAGGGCAGGCTCAGCATGGTAACAGCTGACACACACATCTGCAGGGGCCTGGAGGTGGAGATCCTCCTGAGAACCAGCTCAGAGGGCTCACATGCACTCTGTGGCTGAGCAGCACTCCCTGATCAACAGCTTGCTGGGCACAGTGGTGTAAATAAGCCAGGTGTCAGGGGAGCAGGTTGCAGCCTGCACAGCAAACCCATCACCTGTACCAGAGGAGCAGCCTCCTTGCTCAAGGGAACAGGACAACAGAGCCTTACTCCAAGGGATGGCTCTACCCAGATCAGATACCAGCTAAGCAGGTGGCTTCAGTAGAAACTTCACCTCTGGCAGAGGTAACATTTTAATAGTCAGCCAAAATTGACTATTAGGTGTGTGTTTTTTTTCCCCCCTAATAAAATTAAAGGTTAATTTAACACCATGCTGATTCTCCTTGCAGAGAGGCTATCCAGTTCTGCTCCCATGGTCTGCCTTCATTTCTCCTGTTCAATACCAGGGAAAGGTTTCAAGGTGTTAAATTCTGGGGACACATTCAGGACAGGGGGTTGTGACATGCTTAGAGCCACAAGGTAACGCCACGATGCACAGTGGCAGAAAGCTCTCCTCCCAGCACTGCTGCCTTCCCACCGTACAACCGGACTCCCCCCAGTCAGAGCACCCCAGCAGGATGCAGGTCAGCAGCTGAAAGCTCCCCCACTTACCCGGAGTCTCCAAGGATGATGACTTTCAGTAACACTTTCTTCCTAGAAGTCATCTTTTAAACTGGAAAGGAAGAAGAACACCGCCATCAGACTCCACTGGCACACCACTCCTCAAGGCAGCAGGCTCGGAGGCCGGGCACCAGACTCCCAGCAAGGGACCAGCAGCTGGCACAGCCCAGCACTGCTGAAGCTGGACTTCTTGATTCAAGGCTTCACTCGAGCAGAACCATGTGTTTGCCCACTTCACTGGCAAGGCCATGTCAGAGCCACTCTATGGGCAAGTGGCTCTGGACTTGCCACTAATGGTCCATCCAATTAGTGAGAGTGAGAGTTGAGCTCTCACTGTTACTTGTCCCCAGGTCTCACCCAGATTTGGGAAGCTACAGCAGGCCCCCAAAATATTCCTGGATGCTTTAGCACAGCAAGAACAAGCATAAAGCCTTGCTACCAGCAGTTGAGCATGACTGCAGTCTAGCATGCCCTTCTCCCCACCTACAGGGAAGGGATAGGACAAGACATTCATTCTCTCTTGCTGCTGAGGCTTGATGAGGTCCCAGATCCCAGTCTGCTTCCCCTTGGCTTTCCCTAGGGAGCTTTGCAGGCTCTCTCCAGAGCGAGGAGCCAGAGGATGGTTATGGCTGCGCTACTTTGAATGCAGAGACCTTTGACACATGCTCTGTGTTCCCATCCCTTAAATAGGGACTTGGCTGCCCAAAAACTCTCATCCTGCCACACCAACTCACATTCATTCTACTACACAACTCCTACTCCTCAGGAGCTATTCCTGATTTTCACAGCTTAAGGAGGGCTCTGCTTTGAGAGCAGCAGGGATTGGAGCCTCTTCTGAGCAGCCTGGTCCTGTGCACTGCCTGGGATATGCAAGAGCCTCAGCTGAGAGAGACCTGCAGCCTGCTCCATCCCACTGACGGAGGAAACAACATGCTCCAAGCTGTAGAAGCTTCCTATTAGATAAAAAACTAGCTGCACAAAGCCTTAATCATCAGGCTTTGAGCATTAGAGGGGCAGAGCTCACCATTTCAGACCTCACCACCAGGGAGGGCAGCAGAAGGCCTCCTGCTGCTGTTACGGGCAGCGGTGCACTCACAGCTCAGCCCTGTGGGACTGAGCGGGGAGAGCAGCCCATGTGAACTCCACGCAGACAGCACCTCCTGTGTTTTCAGAGCCTGCAGCACAAGCAACGCTGGTGCTAGCCAAGCCAGAGACTCCGGCAGCACAGTTGGCCCAGATGGAGCAAGAACAGCAAGCAGGGCCCCGAAACCACTTCAAAATACCACGCAGTGAGCCGTCATGGAAAACATCTGCACAGGTTCAAGCCCCGGGTGAGAGTCACCTGTTTCCCTCGAGACAGGGGGTAAACAACTCACCCCGAGGTGGCTGTGCCAGCACCCAGCACGTCCTGCTTCTATTTTTCCTCCGTGTGTTTTTAGCCTCGCCTGCCATCAGCTGCTGCCTGCTGGTATTCAAAGCAGCTTTCGACAGGTTGGCAGCCGTTCCCGTGCTCGGGGAGGGATTTGTAGGGCCCTGAATTGCAACACTCCGGCACAGGGGAGCCTCGGTGCCCAGGTGCAAGGTGGCTTCAAGTTCCACCACCAAGCGAGGGGGAAACGCTCTGTCAAGTGTCATTACCTGGGAAGCAGCTCGGCTGAGGAAGGAAGCTGAATCAGACCCCGCACCGCCTGCCTGTCATAGTTTGCCATCCACCCAGCGGTGTGCAGGGCCATTCCTGCCTGACAAACACCTCGGGTGATGCATCGGATGTGAGCCACAGCACCGCCAGGCTGCTCAGCTCCGTGCCTGCCTTGGGGCACGAGACAGCACGAGGAGCTCAGCTCTGCCACACACCCGCAGTGCCCAGCTTCCCCACCCCGTCCTACTAAGCCTGCCCTACACTTTTTAAGCCCAGTCAGCTGAAGGAGCGAGCCCTCTTATTAATCTTCTCATTACAGGTAGAAACAGACCCATCACCAAGTTACCAGAGGAAACCATGTCTCCCGGAGCCTTCCTAGAGAAGAAAACCCTTCTAGTTTACATAGCATCAAGTCGCTCTCTCCAGCACTGCTTTTGCTGTTTCCCTGATCCTTATCACAGCCTGCATGGCTGAGCAGGTCTCCAACACCAATACCAGCCTTAGAGCAGCTATTTGTGCTAAACAGAGCTTTGACTCATCCCAGCAAGATCTGAGATCCAGATGGATCTGAGATCCATGAAGAGTGAAGAAACCCCATTGCTTTACCCAGGGTTTCTGATGATTTTACCTGGGGTTTCTGATGAAGCAAGCCAAAGGGACAAACTACTCCAAGGACAGGACACCGTAACTCTCACATTGTCCCCAGCCACAATAAAGAGGCTGGGGTGCTGGGAACAAAAGCCACAGGACCTTCAGCCCACCCCAGCAGTAAGAAAAGCCTTACCACAGCCTCCTGTAACACCATGCAGAGGATTTGGGGCCTTCAGCCCACGCTAAGCCAGCAGCAGACACATGATCTTCCAACCAGAGGATGCTTCCACACGTGGCAGCTCAGGTACGCCCAGAGCTACCTCAGCTGCTCGTGGTTACGGTGCCGTTGCTGTCAGTACAACGGGGCACACAGCCCACCCCAGGCCAGGCTCAGCACTCAAGGATTTGCTCGCCTGGAGTCAGAGGCAATTTGTGATGGCTCACGTGGGAACATGGGCTGCTTTCTGCATTGCACAGCGCTGAGTAGACGGGCTCATCACTGCCTTGTGTCCCAGAAACAGAGCCCGCATTCCTGCTCTAAGCTACACGGATCTCGTTTCTGATGAGCACGGCTAGTACGAGACGAAGGGAGGCTCAGGACACAGCCTCAAAACAGATGAGGTAGGTTTGAATACCTGAACCTGTCGGGTTCAAGCTGTCAGAGGA
Source organism: Anas acuta (assembly GCF_963932015.1). Taxonomy (NCBI): domain Eukaryota; kingdom Metazoa; phylum Chordata; class Aves; order Anseriformes; family Anatidae; genus Anas; species Anas acuta. The sequence continues at coordinate 12,208,118 of NC_088989.1, read as the reverse complement.
GTTTCTCCAGACACACCTGCAAGAAACATCGAGTTACTGAGTCAGCCTGAGACAGGGGCTGTGCAGGGCTCCCCCTGCTCCTGCACAGAGCAGGCTCAGTGTAAGCATCACCACTTTTGATCTCAGCCAAGTCAGTGGCATCCAAGTCCCAGGCTATTTTGCACTCCATGTGCAGCTTGCCTTGCTTTACAGCATGATTATTCTAGAGCAGCATCCTGCAAGAGACACGTAAGCCCTTAAGATGGCAGTGTGTGAGCTCACACGGGGCTCCCATCCAGTCCCAGGAGCATTTCTGAGCAAACACTTCCTCTTCAGAGAAAATCTTGAAGAAAAACCTGCTTGCTAAGATTAGATCCGAGACACCAGTTTTGTTTTTACACCGTGCAGTCTCTTGGAGAGAAGTCACCCGCACAGCAGCCTCCAGCACACCCACCCAGCCCCATGCAGGAGCTGTCAGAGGCCTCCTGGCAGAGCCCAGTCAGCATCATCCCTCCTCCTGGCCTTACTGGTGCCAGAGGAATGACACAGCTGCCTCTAGCACAGCAGAGGAGTCCTCCTGCGCAGTGTTTAATGCCTGCCCCTCTAAGGAAGCCATCCACTGGCAGTGTGGTGACCCTCAGGGGATGAAGCCTGGTATAGCACGCCTCCTGGTAAGGTTATTTATTACCTGGCCTGCTGGAGCAGCACGGGAGAATCCCTCACGTCCAACCCGCACGTGTTACTGGCTTGGCAGAGCTGGGGGAGAACCAAGAACTGTCCAACAAAGCTGTGCGGCAGCAATTGTTCAGATGCAAGAGCAAAGAGTCGGTGCCAAACCTAATTAGACTTCCCTCGTTGCTTCAAAGGCCATGACAATTGTCCTTTCTTCTGCTCCATTACGGCAGCTGGTTCAGCTCAGAGCAGAGATGGATGGGTAAGGACTCCTCAGAGGCATTCACATGCGTCAAGTGACAGTGCAGGCACCTCGATGTTAATTAGCAACAGCAGGAGCGTGCACTAGTGGCCCACCAGATCTCAGCTTCATGGGATGTTCCTGTCCCAGGCCTGCTGCTGGAGGTGCTCAGGAGCAGCCCTGGGCAGGGGAAGACGCTCGCCTCCATGGAAGGAAGACAACAGCTCCCTGCATGCTGGCTTGAAAGCTGCTGGAGCAGGCTGCACTGCTGCAGCTCTGCTATTAAACAGCACAAATCCCAACCTGAACTAAAGCAGAGCACCCCAAGCAGAAGCTAGAAGAGCTGGGCAATCTGATCAGAAGTTCTCTGCTCCTGCACCTCCCACCAGAAGCCAGCAGAGCTGGAACACGGCTGCTAGACTGCACGGCTCCCCTCGTGCCCTCTGCCAGGGACATCTAGCACTACCCAGCAGTAGGTGAGCATCAAGCAGGGCTCACCTCACAGCACCTGGAAATGCAGAATTCCACTCTTTCCCTTCTCCAGGGCATCACAGGGCCTTCAGCAAAGGGCTACACCATCAGGAAGTCAGGATAAGGCAGTACCCCACAAAGGTACTGATAACCACAGCGGGCTCAGCATAGAGCAGACTGTGCTGAGGAAGAGCCATCCCTGAGGGCTGGAAAAGCAGTCTTGAAAAAAGCTTAGTCCTGGAGTGCAGGCTCAGTGTCCTGAAAAGCAGCTCCATGTGTTTCCGACACAGAAACGCTACCCCTGCTCGCTCCTTTCTCGCATGGGGGAGGCTGCCAAGCATTAAGCCTCTGTACTACACCAAAGAGTTATTTTTATTCCCTCTTCCAATGCTTCTGCATTTCCTCAAGGAGGCTGAAGCTAGAGAAATGATTCAGGACCAGCTCAGCTTGAACCAGCTTCTTCCCAGAAGGGGGAAGCTCCCCGGGATGTGTGGCACCCCAGGAGGCCGTGCTCAGACCTCTGTCCCCTGAGGGGAGATGCTCCTGGGTGTTTAATCTGCTCTTACAGGACCTGGCACAGATGTGCTGTCTCCTGCTGGCACTTACCATGAGCAGGCGTTTCCTTTCCACCAAGGAAAACCCCACATTTAGTGGGGCCACGAGCTGGCTTCATGCCCGCAGCAAAAGCAGCTGGCGAGGTATCGCTGCAGCAGCTCCCCAGAAGGGTTCGCTCCGCTGCCTGCTGTATCAGGAGCATCTCAAGAGCTGCTTCCCACCTCCTTCCTCCCCACACGTTGCTGTTCTAGCACACATTCTCTCCTGCTGGTGCCCGGCCAAGAGCTGAAGCACAGCTCCTCGTTTCCCTGCTCAGGAGAAGCAGCCAGGCTGCCTGCTGCTCGCTGCACTTTCCGCAGGAGCAGGCTCCTGTCCACTTGGTGCCTTTCCCAGCCAGTCCTGGGAGACAGGAATTACCTCTTTCAGGAGCCGGCAGCCTCAGCTCCACTTTATTTTCTGATACCTTGTTTAAAACATCACATGGCGAGCTGTCAGGTGTGGCTATGCTGCAGCGTTCACTACCCCTGAGAACCAGAAGCCTCACCTTTGTGAAGGAAGCCCACAGCCCCACGTGCTGCCTAGCACAGTGACACGGCTGGGATCAAAACAACCTTGAAACACATTTCAGGAGCCCACAGGAACCAGCTTTTTAGACTCCAGCTGCCTGCAGTGAATTCCCCTCATCTGGAGGGTGGAGCTGCAGCCTCCAGCACAGCTGCTCTAGCACCAAGCTGAAGAACCAGCCCCAGCTCTCCACCAGCAGCTTCAGGGGGAGCACCAAGCTGGGGCAAGAAGCCAACTGGCCTGCGAGCTGGCTGCTGGGTGGGTGTGATGCCTGCACACACTGCAGCCTGCTCCTAAACACCAGGCTAGGACAGCTCCGTGCTGAATAAAGAATGATGGGGACAACCTGGGGAAACACACAGGAAACCTCGCTAAAATACAAGAGCTTGGGAACAGCCCTGAGCTGAACAAGCTCATGGTGTGATCAAACAAGTGGCAGAGCAGAAGCTTTTTGCTCCTTCCACTGGCAATAAGGTTTGAGCTCCTTTAAGCACGGACATACCCTCACTGCCCAGCTCCGGGGGCTGCAGGCCTCCCCCAGCCATGAAGGCTGACCCCCAGAAAGGGTCAGCCCTCCCTGAGCAGGGTCCCAGCTCCTGGGAGGCACCAACACACATGATTAGTCAGGCTCAGAGCCTGAGCTCTCAAAGCCAAGGTCTCCAGTCCAAGCCTCGCTGCTTCACAGCCCTGCTACACCTCCCAGCACTCCCCCAGCTCAGAGCTGTTCTGTGTCTGGGTGCGAGATCTGGAACTGAAGAAGTTTTGTTGCTCCAGAGCTGCCGCTGAGCTGTGACCGCCCTAGGAAAGGCCAAAGAAGGGAGGACTGACCCCCACCCCAACAACCCAGCAGTGGAGCACAGAAACTGATCTGATGGTTTAGGTATCACCTCTTATGAAGGTATCACATTGATCTGATTACATGGGCAGAAAGTGGGAGTGAAACAGGCACAGTTTGCTTACAGAACTGAGGCAGATGCCTCCCTGTGTTTTGTCAGCCCTCCCTAAAGGTCTGGCAGCTACAGGAGGACTTCACCGAGGCTGCTTCACCGAGACATCAGCAGCACACGCAGGCTGAGAGATGCCCTGAGCCCGAGGAAGGCAGCACGCAGCATTCCTGGCGGTGAAGGCAGCCTTCCCAGGTGGATTGTGCTGCTCCTCAGCAGCCTGAGGATGACCACCACCACCTCCAGAGCCAGCAGCAGGTATTCTGAGGCTGCTGTGCACAGGGCAGGACTGCAGGCAGGCCAACAGCACAACACCAGGTCCAGGACACTGTAGGTTTGAGGTGTGCTGTCACCCAGGGACCTCGCTGTGCCCCCTCCTCCCAGGGGAAGCAGCCCCCCTGTGAAATCCTTCAGGATTTCAGGTAGTTCCCAACCAACGCCGCTCCTCCCCAAGGATCGGGCTGCTACAAGAGCAGGCATGCTTGCTTTAACTCCCCTCCCCCTTTATCAGAGCGAGCTCAACTTCCCCTATTCTGCCCTGGGGGAGACAATCTCAGGATGTGGGAGGAGAGTTGAGCACATTTGCTGGCTGCTGGGAGACACCAGGCAGCAAGCCATGCGTCTTGACTAAGGGCCTTGCCTACGCGGAGCCCTTCAGCTCCACCAGCACAGGTCCACGTTGCCGGGGCCTCTCCCAGAGCAGATCTCACACAACCCAGCCACGGTGCCTGCACAGCCCGGTCCATGAGGCCACAGCCACCCAGCCAGGAGAGCCAGACGGGTCCCAGCAGCCCCAAACGAACGGGGACAGCCCTGCACCCTTCCCACCCCACACGCTGCTGGGTTTGAGGCTTCCCAGCAGAAGCTGAGCCTGAGAAGTCAGAGCTGCAGGTGGGCCAGGCCATCGAGGAGCAGTGATGTTGTGAGGTCTTTATCCACTAATATTTTTCAAGCTCTCGGATTAACTCCTCGTTTTGTCTCCAGCTCGCTGAGATTTTACACATTCCTGGCGTGCTTTCAGTTTTAGGGACACAAATAGGAGGTGTTAGATAACCTTTGCATTGAAGGCGCAGCCCTGAGACCTTGTCAGTGGTAAACAAGCCTCGTTTATCTAGTCCTGCCTGCAGTTTTCCCCAGTTCCTAGAAACTGGGCAGGAAACAAGTGACAGGGGAGGATTTGCAGGTTCAGGCCTTGGAGTCCCAAATCAGGGCCTCAGAAGGGCTGCTGGACCCCACAGCTGAATATTGACTCTCCTTCAGCACCAAGAGCCTGGTTGGAGAGAGGGAAAAGCTGACAGGAGGCCCCAAATCCAGGCAGATGTGGAGGAACACGGAGCCTTACCCCAAGCAGCTACTGCAGGTCTGTGTCCTTGGGACCGAGCCTACTCCTGGAGCTGCCTAACTCCAGACCCCGCAGCCTAAGAACTGCGCCTGGGGTGGCGCCCAGCCCCGATCCTGCACATACCCCACACCTCTGGCTGTGCTCACGGGGTTGGCAGGGCAGGAAGGACGAGTATTTCAGTCCCGGTCGGCGAGGGCAGCAGGCAGCTCACCGCGACAGCTGAGTCAGGGCCTAGCAAGGAATTCCTGCCGGAGACTCGGTTTCAGGCTCGCGCTTCACACCCCGGTGCCTCTCGCCCAGCTCCTGCAGCAGGAGTTTGCCAGATCACTTCTTTATCCCCCACGGAGGAGCAGAACAACCTCACAGAGGTGATTCGCAGAGCAGTGCTGGTGAACTGTGGCCCCTCCAAGGGGGAAGGGGAGAGCTGGAGACACCTCGCTGGGTCGCAGCCGTCTTGCTGCTGATGCTTGAGACAATGCTATCGCCGAGCCAGATCCTAGTGCTGATAGCATTATCGGTGTCTGGAGCCGTGAGGAGACACCTGCAGAGCCCAGTGACTCAGTCCGCTTGCAGGAGGTGAACACGGAGCAGGTTAGCACTCCAGGAGATGCTGCTGCCCAGCAGGGACCATGGGCTCCATGCAGACTCCCTGCAGGGCAGAGCCAGCTGTGGGGGCCCAGGCACTCCAGCCAGCAGCCCCTGAAGGCACTGCCAGCTACCTGTGTCACCCTCACACACCCCCTAAACAGCCCAAGTGACCAAAGCTGCAGCACGCAGGGAGTGAGGACAGACTGCAGAGAAACGCTGCTCTCCTTCAGTGAGGATATAAAGATCCACTCCATTTCTTTTAGGAATTCCTGCTTGAAACTCAAGCAGCTGCAGCTCGCTATAGTAAGTCACCTGAAGCTGACATTTTAAGTAGTTACAGGTGGGCAGGAGAGCAGAGCACTCACTGCATGGAGTGCCTTTAAACCGCACCAACAGGACTCTGCCGCAAGTTTACACTTCAATCCAGCTCAAACAGCACGCCCCTCCCCAAGTGCAGCCACAGCCTCAAGAGCAGGTTCCCTAGCACAGGAATCCAGGACTCTTCGGGCTCAGCTCCACACCAACACACTCCCGCAGCCCTGGCCAGCTCCTTTCCCTGTCCCCAAGCGTGAGTTAGCAGCAGCGGTGTTGACACAGCTCCTCGCTGGGGGCTGGCACCCAGGAGGAGGAGCGGTGGCAGCAATGACATCAGCGCAGCGCAGGGCGCAGCGGCACGCCGAGGGCCGGAGCAGCACGCACGCCACCAGCAGCCATGTGATAGGGGGGGATCCCTGCACCGCCTGCTATTTCGGAGCAGTGCAGGCGGAGCCGCTGACCTTGGGAGCCCCTCTGGAAGTTGGAGTTGAGCCGTGTGTGAAAGGGAGAGGGACTGGAGGGCTCTCCGCTGGCTCTCGGCTTGTTCCCCGTGCACAGTCTGTGTTTGTCGGGGTGCACAGCCCAGGTTTGGGTCAGCACCAAAAAAAACGCGCCTGTTATCCCCAGCCCCGGGTCACCACCCAGCCCAGGAGGCCACTTCAGAAGGCTGTGAGGGGAAGGCAACTGAACTCCAACTGCAGCAATTAACCAGCAATTATCAGAACAATGCTGCGTGAGGAAACATTTCAGCAATCCAGCCCCCAATAGTGTCAGACACACAGCACACAAGGCGCAGGCTGCTAGTGCCCAGCCAAACACAGCACAAATTCCTTCTCTCCTGGACCCCATTACACTGAGGCAAGAAGCCCCCAAGCCCCTACAGCTCTGTGGGGGATCCCAGCATCAGGCCCTAGGAGGGAGGACTGCAGAGGGGTCCAGGTCACAGCCGAGAAGCCCATAGGACATCAGGGAACACAGCACACGAGGTGAGAGAGTCCTGTGCCTATCAAGTGACCAGCTGACTCCAGCACTGAAAGCACTGATTCTAACAGGCTGGACAGCAGCAAGTGTGTGATCTGTGATCCCAAACACCCAGCAGCGTGTTCAGAGGATGCAAACACCCCGGTGCCCTGTGCTACAGCCTCCGTTCCTAAGCCTGGGCTTGCCAGGCACTGAAGCATTCAGCACAGCATCCCAATCCAGCCCAGGCAGCTTTGTTTACAGCCAAACGGTAAGTTCTGCACCAACCAGTCTCATTTTCACAGAGAAGTCAGACAAAATCCCATCCATGTTGGAGACAGAGCTATAAATAGTTGTGCACAGATGGTTTGATACTAATTGTCATGTTTCCTCAAGGACGAGCCCTGCCAGAGATTTGCTCCGACAGGTAACTCGCGTGACCTTCTGAGCCAGGAGCCCTAGGAAGGTGCCTCAGAAACTCCACCTGGTAACCCTGCTGTCCCCGGGCACTCATTTTGGGTAGGAAAGCAAGGAAAACATCTTCTGTGGGTGAATACAGGGGAGAGGCTATGGCAGAGCTGGTACATTTTTCACTTCCAGGTTACAATGGGGATGTTTCCCTGACTGCCTGGGCTGCTCTGTGTAGCCTCTGACCCATGGGAGGTGGCAGAAGGGCAAGGATGCCCACAGTGTAGGCACTGCAACAGTTATTTAGGCATTTAATTTGGACCCTTTGCCTTTTAAGGTCTAAGTCTTACCCTGCCTGTAGGATATTTCCATGTAGGACATGGACCACTGCATGACACCAGACGCAAGAGGCAAGTTTAACATAACAGCAGCACGAAATACAGCCACTCTTTCAGGCTGTATTGGTTAAGAACAAGAAACTGCTACTGGATTTTAAGTTTCCCCTATTAAGGGGTCAAATTAGCCTCTTCTTACAGCTCTCCTACCCCGGGAAGATTAACCCAACGGCACAGGGAAGGAAGGGCAGCCCTTGGAGCAGCAGCTCAGGGCTACTTTGACTCAGGCCGGGCACGGTGGGCCTGCTCACAGCTCAGGGAGAGCAGATCATGTGTTCAGTCAGCTGTTGGAAGTCACAAGGAGGGGGGGGGAGAGACAAGTATACTTGTTCTTCCTGAATACGTATGGCGATGAAGCCCTGATTATTAAACAAGAAATATTCAAATGACTCCACCCACTGCAACCTCAAATACAGCTGCTGAGAACTGAGCACATTCACTCGGGCAGCCCAGCCCTGCTGGAAGCACGGCGAGGCTCCAGCCTCTCTCGTATTCTCCCTGTAGCACCAGAACTCAACACAGAACAGCCACAAACCATGAGAGCCTTTAAACCATGGCCAGGCAGGAGTTGTTCCCAGCCAGTTAGGTACTGCTCCCTCAGACAGGGAACTTCAGCCTGGCCCAAGGCCCACACCAGCAAGCCGAGTCCCAGGCACAGGCCAGAGGTGGCAGGTGCTGGGAGTTTTAAAGCTTCCAATTAGCAGTTATCAAACAAAGGACAGATTGCTTACAGTGGGGAGGACTTTGTTCTGTCATGTGTTCCCAGTTTACATATACAGAGCTGATACACATCCCGGCAGCTCCGCTTATCAGCAGGTGTTTGTTGCTTTCAGGAAAACAGCACTGAGAACTCCAGCTCTGCCTCAGAGATTTCAGAGTCACTGGGTAACACAGACTGGTGCGGATGCTGAGGTTACCTCTCTTACTTCAGACTACGGGGGTATTTTAAGCAGTCCTACCACTAGAATAATTCCACTATTTACAGGAAAAGAAGCAGTTACCTTAAACACTACACCCAGGCACTTCCACGTTTATTACCCTCAATATGCTCAGAGCTCTCTACCATACCTATGGCTGAACTCACCCTGTCACCCACCCGCAGCCAGAGGCGCCCCCCCATCCCCTCAGCCCTGACTCAGGCTTCACACACGCCGAGCTCCCCTTTCGCAATAACTGCCAGCCTGCCAGCTTCACCCCACAAACCGCTCCGAGCGCCCCCGCTCCCCCTACAAGCGGCCCCCAGCGCCCACCCCCGGCCCTTAACACCCCCGGGCAGCCCCAAAACCCCCCCTAACAACGCCCCCCCGGAGCCGAGGCCGCCCCAAAAACCTCCCCGGCGGCTCCAGGCCCCGGCACCGCCGCCCCCCAGCGCCCACCCCCGGGGCTCTCCCGGTTCCTTTGTTCCCGGGCCCGGCTCCCAGCGGCGCCACCACTCCCCTCCCCCCCCCCCCCCCCCCAGACCAGGCCCAGGCCCCACAAAGGCCTCACCCCGCCCCCCCCCCCCAACACAACCCCGCTGCCCCCCCCCCACCCCTCACAGCCACCGGGAGAGACCCGTGAGGCTCCCCCCGGTTCCCCCCCGCCTTCCCCGGTGCCCCCGGGCGCTCCTCACCGCGGTGCGTGTGGTGCCCGAGCCGCCGCGGCGCCCGCCCCTCAGCCTCGCTGCCGCCCCGCCGCTCGCCTCGCTCGGCTTTAATGGGCCCCCGCCGCCTCCCCGCTTTCACTTCCGCCTCCCCCTCCGGTAACTTCCGGTCACGGGGCACGCCCGCCGCCGCTGACGTCAGCACGCCGCCCGGTAGCCGGCGGGGGGGGGGAGAAGGGAGAGGAGGAGGGGAGGGGCCGTGAGTCACGTGACCGCGGGCAGCCGCCATCTTGTGGTGGCGAGGGCGGGCGGGGGGGGTCTGAGGGGGGGGGGGGCGGCTCGGGGCTGGCACCGGGAGGGGACCGGGTGGGGACCGGCCCCGGGGCCGTGTGGGGGCTGCTCGGGGTCGCAGCCACCCTGTTGTACCGTCAGGCACCAAGCACCGCACTCATCGCCCCGTTATCGTGGCTCTGGCTGCCATGGAAGGTGTAAAAACAAGCATTTACAAAAAAGTGATGTGTAAAACCAAGCATTTATGGAAAACGGACATAAAAAGCCAAGAATTTATGAAAAAGTGAACCCTAAGGGCCTGCCCGAGTGGCACCGTGATCCCCATCACCTGGAAACAAGAGCACACCTTGGGCAGGTGCAGCCAGCTCCAACCCTGTAATGCCTGCAAAGTGCTTTGAGATCAATGCCATGATGTCACGCCACCTCTTAATATCATTAATGAGCCTGAATATCATTAATTAGTCCTTTCCGAGGACTGTCCATCACAGAGCACGCAGGTGCGGGTGTTATGGTGTCCCACCGCTCAGCAGCTCCAAGGGCAGCCCAGCCTTGTCCTCGTGCTGCTGCCGGCTCCTGTCCGACCCTGCCCGCCTCACTCGGGCACTATACACCAGTTAAAAAAAGGAATGGACAAAAGAGGAAAAGCATTGCTTAGTAAAATGATGGAGAAAAAAACTCCCAAAGATGCATAATTTCTCTGGAGGAGAAGGACTGTGATTCTGTGACAGCATCTTCTCTGACAGCACTGACCACCTCAAATACTATGTTTGGTTTTAGGCTCCTCACTACAAGAAGAATATGGAGCTGCTTGAGCACATGTAGAGAAGAGCAAGCTGGTGAAGGGACTGGAATTATGAGGAGTGACTGAGCAAATTGGGGTTGTTTAGTCTGCAGAAAAGGAGGCTGAGGGGAGATCTTATTGTTCTCTGCAACTATCTGAAAGGAGATTGTTTCTCAAGTGACAAATGTTAAGACTTGAGGAAACAGTCTCAAGTTGCACCAGGGGAAGTTTGGGTTGGAAATTAAGAAGAATTTCTTCATGGAGAGGCTGGTTAAGCATTGTTACAGTCTGCCCAGGGAAGTGGCAGTCCCCATCCCTGGAGGTAGTCAACAGATGTGTGGATGTGGCACTGAGGGACGTGGTTTAGTGGTGGCACTCAGTAGGTCAGGTTGATGGTTGGAATGATGATCTTGAAGATCTTTTTTTTGACTTAAACGATTTTATGATTCTCAGTCAGCTCAGCCCCAGGACTGCAGGCCCTGGGCACGCCAGCAGCCGGTGGGACAGAGCTCCACCACTCACTTGCCCATCCGTATTCCCTGTAACAAAGAGCCACATGCTGAGCTGTTACCAGCAGGCATCAATGTTGAGTTACAAAGCGTTCATCTGCTCTCATTCCTAAAAGTTTCATTTTTTCTTTCTTTTTGCACAATACAAAAAAAATCACAAAAAGTGGGTGAGATTTCCTTCTTCCTTCTCTACCGCAGAGCAATCCTGGCACCACCTAATACATAACTTCTGTTACGCAGAGGATAACCTCGCACCGAGTTCCTGTGTCACTTGCTAGCTTTCTTGGCATGACCAACAGCTGTGTCATGCCATAGCTGTTCATGATGAGTTTCTGATCCTTTGTGGGAATCCTGAATTTTCTCAGACTGACAAGACAAAATCCTGCTGCCTTGAGCATACGAATCCCAGTGCATGGGAGAACAAATGTCAGCAGAGAGGTCCTTGCTGTCCAGCCTGGATGTTTGTATTTTGGCACAAATGATGGTTATATTTGCTGTGGCTGAAAGTGAAAAGACAGTGGTAAGAAAGTGGCAAATGGAAGTACCGAGCAGTGGCTCTTGCGTTTTGCCTGGCTGTACAGACAAACCTATGTACACCTCCCCACCAGAAAAACATGTGGCTTGCGTGAAACCTGAGCGAGCAGCACAGCTAATTACAGTAGCCTCTGAAACAAATGGTGACTGCTTGGTAATATCAGAACCCCATGAAACCTTGTAAAAATGGATCCGTTTGAAATCCAATGCCAGTTGTTCCCAATCACTAACATTGCTCAGAAGAAATAAGTTCTCCGCCTTTGAGGGACCTTCACAGAGCTGAGCAGATCCATTGTATTGGAGTGACCAGTCTTTAGACATTCAGCACTGTGTAAATCTTAGCATATTTCATGCGCTCATCCCGCTAAACCAGGAAGTAAGAATGTGCCCAGCTTTGAGTTTGTTCCTTTTGTGACATCTAATCTCTATTTACTAATCTGCCTGATCCAATTAGAGGCAATAAAACATGGTGTGTCTTACACCATCTCTTTACACATCACTGGACCAAAAGGGATCCTCCCTTATTCTTCCCAGTCCATAAAATGTCAGAGTGAGCAAAAATAGCATGGGTAGAAAAACACCTGCAGCGTGCTGATTTCAGGGGGGCCTGCAGGGAGGTCCAGGGACCCAACCTGCACATCGGCCTAGCGATGGCTGTAACTGCTCAGTGAAAACCGACTGTGCCATGATCCTTGTGTGAAGCCGTCCTCTCGAGAGCTTTGCAGTGCTTGTCCCTTGCCATCTTTGGCTTTCCATACCATCTTCCTCAAATTATAATTATAATGATACAATGTACTAAAATTAAAAGGAAAAAAGGGAACTAAGATGCAGCAAACACTCTATCCTGGTTTTGTGCTCTGAGCTTTGTCACGCTTTGCTTTACACCAGTCTAAACCAGATTCTCCCTGCTTCTTCGGGCATTTTGTTCACTACAAATCTGCTATTACATGACCACACATGCATTTCCACTGCTAAGAGTACAGCTGCAGTCTTTTGCCTGCCCTCGTCTCTAATCCCTGCCTGCAGTACAAATACCACTGGTAATCTGCTAATGCTTTCTCCTTCGCACTCAGCTGATTTCTGAGTCTTACAGCAGCAACACACAAAAGTAAAGCACCAGCTCTGGACAAGACTCGATCACCAGACACCAACCACAGGAAGCAACTACAATCACGTTATCTCATGCCGGATCCCTGAGCCACGCTTCTGCCGAGGTGCACAGAACACTGATTATAGCACGAGGGATTACAAGCATCTGTGCTCGCCGATGAAATGCAGCTGCATTTCAACCTCCAGGTTGAACATCTTAAAACACAGAGCACTGATAAAGAGTCTAAATGCTACTGTTGAAGCCTGAGACCCACGCAGCGGGTGGGGACCTGCCTATGGTGCCATGAAGGCAGTCTGTTATTTCTCATACCAGACATAGGAGACAAGCACCTAAAAGAAACGGCTTTGGACTCCTTTCATGGCTTCCCCTTGTTCCATCACAAGTCACAAAACCACCGTGAGGCGATGCCAGCCCCTTCCTTTCATCAAGAGATGAGGGTCCAAACCTCTTCCTTGTTCTGTCTTTGAGTCACAGCCTCCTGCAGAAGTGTTCTGGTCATGGACAGCATGCTGAGTGCAGGGGACATGCTCTTGAACAAGTGCCTACACTGGCCACGGCAAGGCAAGCAGGGAGAAGCAACCACGTGCTGCTGGGCCATGTGTAAAATGGCCACCACGTGAAATGGCCACCACGCAGCCTTGTGCTTACCCCTCTGGCACCACCACAGTTACCTGAAGCTGGGACTGGTGGAAGCCAAATCCCACAAGAAGTTCAAGTTTCACAGCAAAAAGGGATGTTTTTGTGGTCCAGATTTCGGTCTAGAGGCAGAACAGAGCCAATACCCTATTTATGCTACGAGGCTGTCCCACAGAGAGTGACCACCACTTGAGGCCCCTGTGGGACTCCCAGCTGCCCTCCCTGTCTACAGAGGCTCTCCAACAACACCAACGGCTTCCCACTTTTAGAGCCGGTGCCGTAATAGCAGCTAATTAATTTTTACAGCTGCGTTGGCAGCACGCCGGGTAATTTCGTATGATTGGTCTCAGTACTCAAGTGAAGAAGATGATCCAGGGGGTGAAGTAACTTCCCTGAGGCCAGTGAGTCAGTTACCTCGTTAGATCTGGGTCCCTCTAAATAGGGACATTTCTGAATAATTTTTTAAACCATAAGACTTCTATAAAAATAGAGAGCAGTGCACACAGCCAGCACAGAGCCTTTGCAGGCTGACCTTTTTTCAGGAATCAAGTTTTTGTCAGGGCAGCATGCTACCAGAGCAGCACGTTCCAGGAGCTGTTAATTCCCAGGCTCTGAAGCCATGACAGTGAAGGTCTGGTGAGCCTGAGACCTCCCAGCTCATGACACGAGTGGGTTTGAAGCCACGGGGCAGGACAGGCTGATGGCTGATGGTGCCAGGAACACTGCAGGGCCCATGGGTTGTGTCCCGTCACTCCTCTCTGCATGGGGCGTTGTGCGATGGGGTGCACCAGCCACGTGAGCTCTGCAGCCAGGCGGTTTTGTGGCAAAGGTGGCCGTGTCATGCTGTTGTTGTACCCAGAATGTGTCACAGGACAGGAGCCCTGTGCCACGTGAACGCTGTGACTGGGACACTTTATGGTACAGGTGACTCGCAGGTTGCTTCTTCCTTAGCAGTGAGTCAGTGCTGAAAAGCATCCCAAAGGCAGCTCGGGGAGGGGAAGCTCTCCATGAAGAGGAACCAAACCGGACGCATGCACTCTCTCCAAGCCTGCAGGTCCATCCTGGATGTGAAGGGCCAGGGTTGGTCTGCAGAGGCCCAGGGGGCTCTGTCTGGAAAGGACATGGACAGACCCCTCAGTGCAACTCCTCAAAATCCAGCCCCCCCCTCTGCAAGCACAGGGTGCTGCATATGAGCTTCAGATCCATCTGCCTCAGCTCTTCCAAATCACAGATTTTTCACAATCCCCTCTTATCTGCTCTAAAAGAAGTAAATTCCGTATCAATGACAACCACCAGAAGCCTGTATAATTTTGTGTGCGTGTTTTTGAAGAGTGTTGCAAAGATACTCAGCCTTGAAGGATAAGGGGTGTGTGTGGGCAGTGAGGTTTGCTTTGCTTTATCTTGGACAACACTTTTCAATGCCTGGTGCCCCTGCAGCTGCAATTTTGATCCCAGGGAGTTATGACTCACTGTTTGCAAATCCTTGAGCCACCAAATTGAAGGTATGTCCCGCGAAGCACAACCACCTAAAACTGAAACGGTTATAAGTGGGAGGTAAAGTTTCAATTACTCTGTCCTAGTGCTCAGGACTGGCTCCGGAACCCTGCCTGAATTTCTGGCAAATTGAAAACAACACCTCTTACTTTGTTTAAATGAAGGGGATCTTTCTGGGTTGTCTCCTTCAGTGACCTCCTCAGCCAACCTGAGAGCAATCAGGCAACAAAAGGTGCAGTATCCCATCTACACCAGCTCAACACCAGCCTGAGGAACATCCGCCCTGCCTGATCTGCACTCCTGCCCTCTGCCAAATTGCTTCAGACATTGGGGCCACCCCAACACCAGAACCGGGCTTGGCCTGCTGGAGTGCAGGGCAGAGGCGAAGGCTGTCTTTCAGTCTGCTTTCTGGGTGACCTGTGTGGGGCTGCACACTCCCCTGATTGGCATCCTTTCCATTTGAGTGGATCAGTTTGCTAAGCAGTACCTGCCACTCAGGGAAAAACACCACCAAAAAAAACATATCAGGCATTTCTGGGCAGGCAGGTAGGAGGGAGAGCTGTGTGTGAGGAGCTGTGTGTGAGACCCTCCAGGAAGAAAAAATGGAAGAGGAATAAGAAGGAATGATCTTTTAATTGCAGGTTTATTTTTCCTCTTATCATCAACATTTTTCTAGTCTGAAAAGAGTGATTGCATGAAAATTCATTGCATTCATTGCAATGATTGCATTCATTGCTGTGGTCCAACACTGCTCACAGTGGGTTAGAGCTCCCCGTTTGGTGGCACATGGAGCAGCCTGTGCTCACTGCCAGCCACCTGGCAGGGGGCACTGGGACCATCTCTGGTGAAGGGGCCACTGTGGACAGCCACATACAGACCTGCCCTGAGGTTCCCAAAAACCAGGTGTGGGGCAGAGGTTTGGATTCACCCTGGCAGTGGGACCGGGGCTGCCCCTGCTGCAGAAATGCAAACCCCCATTCGCAAGGCACAATCCAGTGAAGTCCCCGACTGTGGATGCCAAAAATTGAATAACCTGGGAAGAAATCTGCACTGCCTCACAGCAAGCACTGCACAAACGTGAGGTTCCTGCAGGAGACACAGGACGAGAGCTGCCAAGCTGCAGATGGCCCCCGGCGCTGCTAGCGGGATCCTCAGCTTCCCACCGTCTGTGGCAGACCCTGCCAAACCGGGGCTTCAAAGCCATGTTCAGCATGCTCCGTGTCAGTGATGGGCTTCCAAGGTAAATACACCATCATCTCCTTTCCAAGAAGAAGCTGAGAAAGAGGACGGGATGGGGATGACACCGTGACAGTGCAGCCCCCATAACGCGCACCCTACAGACCAGGGTGACATTTACCCCTCACAAATAACCACAGGACACCACTTCAGCGGGAAGGCAACCAGGCCCTCGCTTTTAACAACCATTATCACTGCTGCTGGAGCTGCCCAGGCCGGCGGTGGCAGCAGGGGAGGGAGGAGGAGGCAGCCCCAAATCTACCCCCCCCCCCCCATCCCCATCCCCTGCTCCGTGCCCCCTCACGCTGCGCCACCGCCGTAGCGGCCGCTATTCACCAAGGGGCGCTGCTACGCTACCGCGCCAGCGCCGCGCTCTTGGGCGCCCCCTGGTGGTGGAAGGGGGACACGGGGGGCGTGAGGGACACCCCG
Source organism: Anas acuta (assembly GCF_963932015.1). NCBI lineage: Eukaryota > Metazoa > Chordata > Aves > Anseriformes > Anatidae > Anas > Anas acuta. The sequence continues at coordinate 12,192,081 of NC_088989.1, read as the reverse complement.
GGGTTGTGGGGCCTGGGGGGGACACACGGCACCGTGACACCTCTTTGGGCTAGGAACTAGACATATCTCCCTGTGAGGAGATAAATGGCAGCACTGCTGCCTGCAGAAGCCAGCCAGAACCCCACAGCCACAACCCCTAGCCTCAGAGCGTGCCCATTCCCTGCCCCGCTTGGTCCCCGTGAAAGGCAGAGTTTGTCATTTCAAGCCAAGATTCACGCCCTTGTCCTCCTTACGCCTTCTCCGGCTTCGCAGAAACCCAGCTGCCAGAGGCTTTTTTGAGCTGGGTGTGATGCAGAAGGGCCAGATTACATTTTATGGCTGGTTTGAAGGCGGTGCTGTACCCAGCCCCTGACAGCACCTGGAGGTACTTCAGTGGCAGCTGCATCACACCCTAATTTTCTGATACAGTTAATCCAGTTCAGTTCCCTCTATCCAAAACATGCTCTGATCCTGTAACAAAATCTGTACACATGTAGCAGATTTCTTCTACTAGCAACCCACCAGTGCTTGTCTGTAGCCATTTCAGTTACATTTCTAGTAAGATTTAAAAAACAGAGTTAAATATTCATTTCCTATGGATGAAGTGTCCTTGCAGCATTGTTTTTTGCACTATTGCCACAATACCTGTAACATATTTGTCTCACCCCGTACAAAACTCACAGATGCTTTCCCATTTTCCTCTGGCAGGCTTTCCTGTGTGCTTCCCAACACCTCATACACTTGGTTTCTCTGCTTGCTGTGCTCAGACAGTTGTTGTTTTTTTTTCTCTTCTCCTCTGAGTCTCATGTTCTAACACAGCTAAGAAAGCAGGCTTTCTTTTTAAATCCAGGAAGATGTAATTTTAAAGAAAGGCAAACATTTACAGGAGACTCCGCTCCAGATCCGTGATGTAACTTCAAGAAACCCCAGAGGAACAGCGCTCAAGCAGACAGTGACCCTTCAGCGCTGTCTTTGAGAAGGCAGGACATGTTTCCAAGGCAGATGAACAGTACTGCAGTTGAGCAGAGCCCCCCTTCCAGGCCCACCACTCCCATGGAAGTCACAGGCGAGCCCAAACCAAGAATCATGGCATGTTTTGCTTGGCAGAGGCTCAGCGCGTGCTGACTAGCTGTAAAATGAGGTTGTAAAAATAATGAAACTGGAAAGCTTTTTTTTTTTTTTCCCCAACTGTTTTTCAAGGGCCTTAGCAAGGCTAAGTAAACTCTGCCATCAGCCAAACAGATCTTACCTGCACCCTTGTGGCTGGGGAATGCAAAACCTCACTGGTCCGGGACCGATAGCAGGGAGAAAAAGAAATGCCATCTGCATCCCTCTGGCAGACAGAAGGCTGCCGTGATTTTACATGTACAGTATTACAGTGAAACACCAATAAAATCCAAAGCACCAAGTTTTATACCAGTCATCACAACAGCCACATGTCTGTGGTTTTATTTATTATTTATTTTCTAGGATCACGGTCAGATCTGTATTGCAACTACATCTGCAAGCTCACGTGGTGCCAGGATGACTCCTGCTGTCTGGGCCCATGCACAGCCCTGTTTCACATCTGCTCCTGACCCGGGTTCCTCAGAAAGCAGCCCATTATACCATGGTCCCCATGTGCCTGGTGTAAGCTCCCTGCTGCTATGAGGCTCACAATGGGAACAATCCTGTTCCCTGCTGCTACAGGCTGCAGCGTGCTCCTGTGGTCACAGAAAACTCGCTCCTTCAGGAAAATAACTTCCACTTCTTTCCTCCTTGAGAACAAATTGCTCTTCAGGATGACACAGCTCTGACTTTGGCATCGTCCCTCTACAAACTGAAAAGCGTAGGGTTTTTCCTTGGGTACGTTTCTCATCCTGCCAGAGGAATTTATTAGACTACTCTCATCCTTCAACCCTGGCAGACTGCTTGGCTGGCACCAGCTCTGTTGGGGGTATTCCCCTCCCAAATGCTCAGTATCCCTGAGGGGGACATGCTCTCCCTGTGGCACATCATCTGGGGCTGGGGTATCACATGTGGGTGGCAGAGGGGTCTGGTCACCTCCCTCATGCTGCCTCCACAGCTGGGCCGAGAGGACAGGGTCGGGGCAGGGTGCGAGAGGCAAAGGATGCCGGAGCCACGCCGGCACCGCAGCCTGGAACAATTAGAGTGCAGCATCTGGCCAGGGCCCTGCAGGACTTCTCATGTTTAAAACCAGCCTCTCCCTTCCTGCTCGGCGCAGCCCACGAGCTGTTCACAGACGTAACCGGCAAACCCGGCCAGGGGCCTGCTTCTCTGATGCCTTCTGCAAGCACATTAACTGAGCCTGTACACAAGCAGCCATAGCCTGACACCATTTCATACTTGCTGTCTGCAAACTTCAACATGCAGGACAGCAGCAAGGGAGGCCTGCAGCGCAAAATTTGTCCTACAAGCAAGAATCCTAAAGGCGATGGTTTTTCAACCTTAAGATAAATTTATACTTAAACAGCAGGGCTGAAGTCTTGGAACAGACACTATACAGACTCAGTATGACTCAATTATCACAATTAGAAATGGATCTGAGCACGGGTTTAGCATATAACAGCCTGATTCAGAGCTAGCCAGAGTCTGAGATGGGTCAGATGTTGAAACGTCGCATTTGCTGGCGAGCTCAGATCAAGGATCTGGGCTGAATCCATCAGAGAGCAACCTTTGGCCCTGGATGTAACAACTGAAGCCCAATTATCTCCAGACACAAGGGGAATGTGCATTTCTTTCTTTCCCTCCCTTTGCCAGAAGAAATTTCCCTGAGGGAGAGAGGGGAAATTAAGGCTGGAGCTGTGTGTGTTATTAAAGCCGCAGTCTGGAGTTCATTTACTCCCTGTGACATGGAGGCTGGGGTTGGAGGAAGGACAGCGACAGCCGTTCCTGGGAGAGGAGCTTTCCACAGCAAAACCAACCCAGACAACCGGAGGGAGCCCCCAGATGTAGCACTGCTGGCCAGACTTAAATTAAAGCCAGCTGCTTGCTTCAGCCATCCATGTTTCACAGTTGTTTCTCCCCTAACTTGCCCACCCAGTTCCTGCAGCCCCAAAGCCTGGCTCTTTGGAGAAGATGGCAAAGATAAGGATGTTTTTCCTGGAGAGCAGGACCTGGAATGTTTCCCTAGCTGGAAGCATGAGCCAGAGGAGCTGGACACCCATCCCTGCAACCAGCTCCCGCTGTGCTGGGGGAAGATGTCATCCAAAACACGTTGACAAAACCACCCTCTTGCACTAGGACACCAACAGGGCCAGCTGCCAAATTCACAGGTCTACTGCCTAAATAAGCAGACACTGAAGTCAAGAAGACTTCACACTTTGGGAGGACAGAGAGCAGAACGGGAAGGCCAGTTAGAAGGCGATGTTGTTTGGAACATAAGACAAAGAAACACCCCATTTTATTTAGCCTTTGCCAAGGGGCTTTTTGACTCCAGATCCAAACTCACGACGTGTAGGAAATCCCCTTCTGATACTTGGCAACCTCACGCCAATTCAGAGGATTATCTTTGTGACTCACATTAAGATACTAAAGAAAGGCCAAGCCCTGGATCACATTAGGGAAACATGAAAAGTCTGTTGTCCCACAGGGCTCACAGGCTACAGCCCCACTCTGTGGCAGACAACATCCGATCCTTGCTTTTATCTGCTTCAGATGTTCGGGAGCAAAGTGTCAGCCCCCCCTTCCTCAGCCGTGTTAAACCACCACCATTTTCCTTTCTCCATCTCTCTCTGCCCAGGTCAGTTCAGGGTGAGCCACTGTGCCTTTGCATCCTGTGGCACCCTGCTCTGGCTTCATGTAAGTATTATTAATGATTTTTAGGGGAAGATTTGAACTCAGCTTAAAACCCACTGGTGTTAAACCTGGCCTAGCAGGGCAGCATCCACCTCCTCACCCCGCCAACACCACAAACCATCCCAACAAACAGCTCCATAGCTCTGCCAGGAGGCACAGCGAGGCTAGGGACCGTGCCCATGGAGTGAGAACAAAGAGTTTTGGTGCTTTTAGCCATTTTCCAGCCTCCCCTGCTGGCTCCCAGACAAAACGCAGCTTTTCCTAAATAAAACACAACCCACCCTCCCCACCCCGCCTTTCTACTCAGGCACTCCGCCGGCCACCTTCCCCCGGCGGGGGTCCTCAAGCGCCACTGGGCGCCGCCATCACGCGCCTCCTCCCCCCGCACTGGGCGCCGCCATCTTGTGCCCTCCCCGCCCAGCGCGGGCGCCGCCATCTTGTGCCCTCCCCGCGGCGTGAGGCGGCCATGGCGGGGCTGCTGTGGCGCCTGCTGCTCTGCCTGGCGGCCGCCGCCGCCGACCTGCAGCTGGACGAGGCGCGGCGCACCCTGGACCTCAGCACCCACCTGGCCAAGGTCTCGGCCGAGCTCAGCTTGACCAACGCGGCCGGCACCGCCGCTTCCACCTTCCTGCTGGCGCTGGAGCCCGGCCTGGAGCCCCGCCTGGCCTACCTGGGCGTGCAGGTGGGCATCGAGGGGTAACGGGGGGGAGGCTTCAGGAGGGTCCCGGGGCTCCCCCCGGGGCTGTGGGGTGCCGTGGGCACGGCTCGGGCCGGCCCGGCACCGCCCGCACAGGACACGTCGGCACTGCCGCCCCTGCCGCTCCCCCGCCGGCCCTGAGCCATGAAACTGTGGGGTTTGGGGGTTAAACGGGACAATTGGGGCTGGGGGGGAGAGGAGGGAGATACCAAGGGGTGAGGGAGCACCCACGGAGCGCCCTGTGCAGCCCCTGCCCCGAGGGACTCCACTACAAGCCCCACAAGTGGTTGCATCCATCGGCTCCTGGCTTGCTGGTCACAGATTCCCACAGCTTTCTCACTCCTTATCCCCTAAAAACACGCAAGACAAGCAGAGAAAACAGTTAACCAAGATGCTCGTTTGCACAAATTAGTGACTGTGCTGGCTTGGGGACCAAGGAATGTAAGAAGCGTATAAGACTCCAGCATCAGTTCTGGCAGTCCCACCACAGTGTACTAATGAAAACAGCTATGAAGGCACTATATAATAAATTAAAAGGTATCTATCTGTACTGCAAACTCACTTGTACTCACTCACACTTGTAGCAGCTTGTACTTTCTGTGGGGATATCCCCTTAAAAAGAAGATGGGAGCTATATGGGGGTTACACTAGTCATGTTAACTCTTTTAAACAGTGGCATGCTGATCAATCTGTTTTGGAACAGGTAAAGGGTGAGGAAGAAGAGGAGAACACCTTGGAAGTGAGAGAGACTAAAGTTAAAGGCAAAAGGTGAGTGTCACCCCCTGAGGTCAGTACCTGGAGTTATGCATCCGTGTTGCAACATCTTCCTCAGGGCAGGGTAGAAGTATTCCGTAGTCCTGCATACCTGCAGATCCTTCGAGTCCCTTGTTCCTGAAAAGATCAGTCTGTACTCAGGCTGCACCCAAGGGCACAGGAAAGCCAGGGTGCACAGTTAACTCAAGCAGCCAAGCCCAGTTCCTGCAGCCCAAAATGCCCTAGGAGTTCATTCCCCTCCTTCTGATGCTCTTTCCTTGGGAGGTAACACGTGGCTTTAGATCTATGCACTGAGCCAAACACAAGCAGCACATACCTCCTTCCCACAGCCACCCAAGGATGCTAGTGAGAAGAAAGTCCTATAAGGGCCAGAATGCCTCTCTTAAGTGCAGCTCAGCTGCCTTTAAGGGGGTTCAGCTGTGCTCAATCTCTTGCACTTTCTGCCTTAAGTAATGTCCTGTTCCTTCATTAAGGGACAGCAGGTGAGAGAAGCATTACAGCTACAGTCATGCTCTTCCTTATTGCTACCATCTGGGGCCTCAGATGATTGGCAGTGATGATGACAGAGAGATAAGTGCTCTTTGGCTGCGTCCCCAAAGCACTGCTCTTAGTCCGTGATATCAGGGAGTCCCGGGGTGCTGGGTGCTGTGCCCAGCACAGGCCTGGTCCCTGCTGCAGGAGCAGCTTTTGCTGGCTTTTGCCTGGGGCTCTGCTCTGCCAAGATTCAGATACTGTGCGTATGTTGTAAGCCTGGGCAGGCACGTATTTATGAGCCATGACTGCTGAAAAATAAAAGGTGCTTTTAAAGTGGCTTGGAAGCGTGGTGCTGCTGAATGTTAAGGAGTTAATGTAACGGTGCAGTTACCTTGCTCAGATGGGCCAGGCTTCACGTGATCCTGCTCCTGGGCAACCAGGCATGGCTTGGAAGTCCTTTGCTTGCATCATCTTGGTCCATCTCGTGCATAATTACTGGTTTGGTAAAACCTCAGCCCTTTCTGTAGTACCTCAGTCCAAAGCCGTGCTTATTTTCAGACCGTACCTTAATTTCAGCTCCTGTGGGCAAAAAGCTGAGAATAAACATATTTTGTGGGAACACGTGCTTAAAATGTTTGATTTGTCTTCTGAACATTCGCACATGCTTCCTCTGATAATCATTGCTCTTGTCGTCTGAAAAAAGAATGGAAAAACCCTGCTGAAACATGCTTTATAAATGCAGAAGAAGGGAGGGCAGCACGTCACCGGTCCATTTCCAAAATGGGACTGGGACCCAGGTGTCTTTGTGAAGCAAAGGCTGTAATTGTGCCTGAACACATTTCGCCCTGTGTTGCCTCTTGTCCTGCTTCCTCAATCTAGAATAAACACACCCGCTCTGATAAGACATCTGGTAGGCCTCTGAGGAGCAAATACAGCAATGGCTGCTATCGCACACCGTATACACGACACAGAATCCCAGAAGAGTTCCCAGCCACAGGGGATCTCGCAGGGTTTGGACCTGATTGCTCTCTCGGGGAGATCTCACCTGACTTACCTGTCCTCTCTTCTAGTGGAAAATTCTTCTCTGTGAAGCTGCCATCTCCGTTGGCACCAGGAGCCAAGGTGCGCGTGTCTGTTGAAATGGTTTTCACGCATGTCCTGCAGCCCTACCCCACCCACATCACCCAAAGCGAGAAGCAGTTTGTGGTCTTTGAAGGAAATCACTATTTCTACTCGCCGTACTTCACCAAGACCCAAACAACCCGGGTCAAACTGGCCTCCAGGAATGTGGAGAGCTACACCAAGCTGGGCAACCCTTCCCGCACTGAAGACATGATTGAGTATGGCCCCTTCAAGGACATCCCTCCCTACAGCCAGGTAAATGTCCACACAGACAGGTCGTGGCTCTTAAGTGAGCGTCACGCAAACATCACACCTGAATCTCGGAGGCTGGTGGATGGAAAGCAGAGGCTTTGCTGTAAGAATTGCAAATAAGTCTGGGTCAGCCCATTTTCAGGCTGGGAACGTGTGCCCTGACAAGGTGCTTCGAGTACCAACAGTACTGACTGCTGCCTGGTGTCCCCAGAACAAACCGAGGTGGTTTGTGCATGGTTTTCCCAGGGGTGTATTTGCAGTGGGGGAAGAAATGCATCTCTATTCCCCTCCTCACCGTTACAGCTCTGCCAGACGTGCAGGATGTGACCTGTGACCATGGTCTCTGGTGTCCTACGTGAATTGGGCTGGGGTGGCTCAAGGCTTCCCATGCAGAGTTCTCTGTAGAGTTTGTCAGGGAAGTTTCTCTCGGGAACATGGAGACCCAAAATTGGGAGGGGAGGTTGCTCCTTACTTCGGGGCTAATAAATTACCTTTTCTCCTTGCTAGGACACTCTGAAGGTGCACTACGAGAACAACAGTCCATTCCTGACCATCACCAGCATGACCCGAGTCATCGAGGTGTCTCACTGGGGGAACATTGCCGTTGAAGAGACGGTTGACTTAAAGCACACGGGAGCAGTGCTGAAAGGGCCCTTCTCCAGATACGACTACCAGAGACAGCCAGACAGCGGGATCTCTTCTGTTAAGTCTTTTAAGGTTGGCATTTTACATGTTTTTACCATGGCTTCCCCCTTTCTTAAGGATTAAAGAGAAAAATAAGAATACAGTTGTTCTCTTCTACCATACCTAAGTAATAAAGGAAGATAAAGCTCTGACCTGTTTTCAGAGAAAGATCATACCAAAAAGCCAGAAGTGGCTTTTGGAGGTAGAAGTAGGAAGTTACATGCCTTACTGCATCTGATGGCCAAAGAAGCCATATATACCAGGGCACGTAGTGTTTTACCACATTGTCACCTCTCCAGTCTCAGGGAGACTCTTTAAACTCCTCAGTCCTCTGTACTGACAGCTCTGCTTTTCTGTTTCCACTTTACAAGGGCCCTTCATCCTTTCCTTACCCTCATATTTCCAGAGTTTCCTTTTCTATCATATCATATTGAACAGTAATCGTTGGAAACTCACCCATTCATTCCTTGCTCACGAAGCACTCAACAAGACAAAGCTGTGGCTCTGCTAGCCAGGTATGAAATGCATTTGTGTCTCCATCTGAACCAAAACCTTCCTCGCTGCTTGAGGCCTCCAGGATTGATTGTTGTAATTCTCTAAGGTGGTGCAGCCAAACAGAAATCTCATTTTGCTGAGTGTGAAGCCAGCAAGCTCAGTGATCTAGGAGCAGTGGGCTGGAGTGAAAAGAGAATTGCAGTCCCGGTGGGTGAGATGAAATCCCCTGCTGTCTGGTATATTTGGAACTGGGCTGGAGAAAGTGCTGATTTTCCACATTCACTTAGAGGCCAGGTGATTTTCGTCCTGGCAGTCAATTCTGTGGCCAGTCACTTGTAATAGCACAATTTTACCACTCAGTGAAACTGAATGGCCATTTTGTTGTCCCTGATGTGGCAGTACTGTTTTCTTGATGCTTAACAGCTGTTAGGGTTTCTGCCAGTTCCAGTGGAAATAACTCCTTGGTGGTGCACTGACCGTTGCTTCTCTCGTAGACCATTCTCCCGGCTGCTGCTCAGGATGTCTATTACAGAGATGAGATTGGAAACATCTCCACCAGCCACCTCCTTGTCCTGGATGACTCCGTAGAGATGGAGATCCGTCCCCGCTTCCCTCTTTTTGGGGGGTGGAAAACCCACTACATCATCGGCTATAACCTGCCAAGCTACGAATACCTCTACAATCTCGGTGGGTGCTACAGGGGAAGGGAGTAAGAAACCTTTGTCTCTGTGTTTAACTGTGGTTGCTGTACAGTAAAGAATTCAAACCCATGGTACACTGCACCTTAGCAACAACAGTTGCTAGGAATTATTTCTAGAATATGGAAATCCATCCCTCTTTTCCGTGCTTCTTTAAGGTTCTTGTAGACATCTGGTTAAAATACAGGTTTAGCGAACTACTGCCCCCTGCTGCCCGATGTATCCATCCAAATTCTGCTTTTGCTTCTGTTAGGAGCTGAGCTTCAAGGTTGCCCTTGTTCTTCACGGAATTGTAACCACCCTCTGGTCTTCATTCTCCTAGGTGATCAGTATGCTCTGAAAATGAGGTTTGTCGACCATGTATTCGATGAGCAAGTTACGGACTCTCTGACTGTCAAGATCGTCCTGCCAGAAGGTGCCAAGTAAGTGTCATTACTCCTGCCTTGTTACTGCAGAAGATGCTGTGTTGGTGGCAATTCTGCCTGCTCTAGTGGCCTGCGGACAGTGAAACAACATCGTGACTATGCACGTAGAGGAGACCTTGGAACACAGCTTTGCTTCCTTTTAGAGTGGTGTTCAAACCACATAATTGGCCTTGTGCTAGAGGCCGCAGTTGGCCAGCCAAGTGCTAGGTTACATCACCTCAGTCAGTGTGGAATCATACAGGGCTGCCTGGCTTTATCCACAGGAATATCCATGTGGACAGCCCCTACGAGATCAATCGTGCTTCAGACGAGCTTCACTACACATACCTGGACACTTTTGGACGCCCGGTTATAGTGGCACACAAGAGCAACCTGGTGGAGCAGCACATCCAAGACATAGTGGTGAGTGTGGCCTCTCCGCGTGCTTAGCGTGACCAGTTGGGCCTCCCTCATTCATCATCATGGTCAAAACATCCACACTGGGCTTCAGAAATAAAAACCTCCTGAACCACACAGCCAGTTCTGCTGCTGCCTGAGGATTTCTCCCCTGTAGTAACATGGATCACTGCTCAGTGCTTTGAACTTCTCTCCTAGGTTCATTACACCTTCAATAAAATACTGATGCTGCAGGAACCTCTGTTGGTGGTCGGAGCCTTTTACATCTTGTTCTTCACTGTGATTGTCTACGTGAGGCTGGATTTCTCCATCACTAAGGTACAGTATGAGGAAGAACCTTTAGGAATGTTAATAGATTACTCAGTTGATGGTTGGAGATGTTTCATGGCAATAATTCTCCCTGAATATTTCTGCAGATCGGGTACCCTGCTAGACGATTAAATGGAGCGCAGTTTTTATGCTACCTGAGCGCTGATACTCATGCAGGGCTTGAATTGGTGTACTATGACTAATTTGATAAAATTAGATAAAAAGGAATTTATCTTTGATAAGCGGGGACATCTGCAATTCTCTTTCTGCAATGTTTTTTACTTACCTTTTGTCAAGCCATTTGTTGGGCTAGGACGAATTCTGAAAGGTACTTGCCCTAGCCAGTCCTTGTACCATTCGCCTAATTGCTGTCAGTTGACTAAATTGCAAAGGGTGCAGTTTCTGTAATAGTTGTGTGGCAGATTGCAGGCACAGCTTGATGCAGATCAAAGATACTACTACTTGGGTCTCTTCTGTCCTATTCTAGGATCCAGCTGCTGAAGCTAGGATGAAGGTTGCCTGCATCACAGAGCAAGTGCTTACTCTGGTGAACAAGAGGCTCGGGCTGTACCGTCATTTCGATGAAGCAGTGAATAAATACAAGCAGTCACGAGACATCTCCACCCTGAACAGTGGCAAGAAGTCTTTGGAGACCGAGCACAAGGCCCTGACTAATGAAATAGCTGCTCTGCAATCTAAACTGAAGACAGAAGGCTCTGACTTATGTGATAAAGTAAGATTTTACTTTTCTTTTCAAGTTTTTCTGCTTTTGGCTGTTAAATATTCTAGGCAACGTAATTTAAGGTTTAATTTCTGCAGCTTGTATCTCTGCCCTTCCCCTCACTACCTTGATCCCTGCCTGAGGGTGTGAAGATCAGCTTTTTCTTTTCCTATTTGCAGTAATCTTGGTTATGCAGCCCTGTAAGTGCTGTTGGTGAAACAGCTGCTCGCAATGTTTCTTAAACAGCCCCTAAAACCTGCTGCATGGGTACAGGTTAACATTTTTCTAACAAAGTCCTGATGCTTGTTATTGAGCTCATGGCAGTGACACGTGGGCAAAAATAGGAACTATCAACACATTATCAGTTCTGACGCTGCTACTCACGCCAGCCAAACCAAAATCTTCTCCCTAATCTCCTACTTTCTTGCATGTGTGAATTTGGTGCTGACAGATTTTTAGTAACACGATGCTCCTCAGGGGGTATTTTGTTGCACAGTGTTGAAAGCTGTGACAGAGTGAGCACACCCACTGTCCTTTCCTCCATCCACTGCATTTCAACACTTACCTGGAACAGCCACCTAACCCCAAGCAGGGGACATTTTAATCTCCAAGGTCCATTCAACCAACAGACACCTTTCTTAATCTGTTATCTCCAGGAGTAGCTCTGTCTTTAATAGCGCTGCTTCTCACACACCATTAACATTAACTGCAGGGGCACATCTTCCAGCTGTCATAGTTGTGATTTAGCTTAAAGCCTTTAAAATCCATCATTAAGCACTCTTTAACAGTCATTGCATCTGTTTCCTGCCAGTATGGCTCCTGGGTCCTCAGAGCCACTTTATCTGCGCTGCTTAATTATCCATTCATGAGCTGTTCCTCATAACGTGATGGCAGAAAGAGGCAGCAGCTCAGGAGACAATATTCAGGGACTGGAGACATTTCCATTTAGCACTGACTTCATCTTTTGCTCCAGCTCAATCATCTCTTCTATTTCAGCTTCACTTAAGGGTGTGTGTTTCTTTTTGTTGTTGTTGTTTTCTCCTTTCATATTCCTTTCCTTTCTCACTCCTATAAGGTAAGTGAGATTCAGAAGCTGGACAGCCAGGTCAAGGAGCTTGTTCTCAAGTCCTCAGTTGAAGCCGAGCGGCTGGTGGCTGGCAAGCTCAAGAAGGACACCTACATTGAGAATGAGAAGATGCATTCCAACAAGCGCCAGGATCTGGTCACCAAAATTGACAACATCCTCGACGCACTGTAACGCTCCGGTTTAGCTGTCGGGTGAAGGGAGATGAGAAGCCTGGGACTGGATACACTTTGAGCCAAAACTCCATCCCAGCAAAATTAGGGAAAAAAAGTTGCCGTGAAAAATACCTGCGAGTATGTTTTATTTTTAGATTTTGTTCTCTAGAGGCTATCTGCTCAGCAACATTTGCTGTGCAAGGGACCACGCTGTCATGCTGTTGGGCTGGGTAGCAGGGTTTCGTTACCAGAGGTGAGACTGGGCCTGGTTATAAAATAGTCTCCTGCTTTTGGTTTTCCCTGTACAGATGTGCCCTGACTAAACGCACACAAACAGCTAGTCTGAGCGCAGACACATGGCAAATCCAAATGTTGCATCTCCAGAAAGAATTAAAGACACCTTTGTTCTACTTTGAAATAAAACCGCCACTGCCTCGCCTTTTTATGTTGGGCTCGGGGTGGGGGGGAGAGGCTGATGGGTTGGTGCAGAGGTGCTGGGCATCCCTGCCCCTCTGCAGTCTTTTACTTATTTAGAAGGAATTGTGTAGGATTCACAGGTAGCAGGATCCGTCCTTGTGCCTGTCACATCCAGACCAACAGAATTCCCCTTGCACCATCCACTAAGCACATTGCTTTTGCAGGTCCTGCACCACCTCAGTCCTATGTGAGGGGTGGGCAGTGCAGTTCTCTCTGTCCACCCTTATCCCCACTCCCTGCTATCAGGGGATGGAGGAAGCAGACAGAAGGCAGCATGCAAAGTACAAACCTGTCCTGCTTGACATTGTCCCTTTCGGCTGCTGCCCAAATAGCCGTGACTTTCCTTGTAGGTAATATGGGTTCGATCAGTGGTTCCTCCTGTCCTGACTTACTAAACGAGGAGGGGAGTGCAGGAGACCTGAAGCAACCAGAATTAAGCTGTAGCCCATTCCTACTTCCCAGTCAGGATGCTTTTCCTCTGCAGTGAGGAGCAGGAGGATCAATCCTGCGCTTTTCCCCAGAGGTTCATCGCATCCTCCCAGAAGCAAGGGCCTTGCCTCTAGCTGCTGCAGCCAAACATGCTCATGCTAACTCGAAGGCAGGGGAAGCTTAGGGAAGCTTTTTGGGAGAAGCCTTGGAGGTGCAGCTGGTCCTGCAGCCATTTCAAACAGGTTCTGCCTCAAATCAAACACCACTGAAGCCCTTCTCTGCTCACCTCCGAGTGGGAGGGAGGGTTTACAACCACGTGCAACTCCCTGATGATTTCGGTCACGTAAGAAACAGCACCTACCTGCTGCCCTTGTTAAACGATGTTGGGCAGGAAGGGGCCAAGGCAGGGAGAAGGAGAACCCTGTGGCCTCACCACCCCTACGGTGACTGCACCTGGCCCCACTTTGAAGTCCTGCTTCCTCCTCCCTAATTACCTGAAGCCTCACCGCCTGCCCCAGGGCATTCCCAGGCTGGGGCCAGCCCCAGAGCCCAGGCACACAGGACAGGGGCACGAGGAGGGTATTGGCTCAGGGCTTCTCAGCCTAAGTGGGCTTTGGCATCGCTGGGACCCTGGAAAGCATCCGTGGATGCTGATCAAACCTCAGGCAGAGAGATCCCTGCAGCAGGGTTCTTTGAGGGTTTCAGACCACCACCACCTTCAGCCCAGGTTCTGTGACCTCAGGGTGTTCAAGGGCAGCCTTCCAAGCAGCCTGATCTCCCGTGGGTACAGGGAGCTCCTCGGGCCCATAGCACCAACGGGGCACGGTGGGATGTTATGCCTCTCCGTCCCTCTCCCAATTTCTTGATCAACGCCACAGCTCAGCCCTCATGCCCGCTGGGCAGCTTCAGATCCTGCTTGTTAACGGAGGCTGCGGCTGTAGAGATGCCAGCTATAAATAGGGATGAGCGCAGACAGCCCCAGAATAAAAGGCCTCCGGTCCCCAAGGAGAGCTGCCCCAATTCCAGGGGCTGAAAATAAAGCAGCTGCTGTGAGGAGAGAGGCTTCTCTCCTCCCTCTGCAGCTCCTTTCTGCTGCCCTCCTCGGGCCCGTTCAGTGCCCCCAGAGCTGCTCACACATAGGGGAGGGTGACAGAGGGCGGGTGGCCCGGGATGTCCCCACTCTGGGGCTCGGTGAGGGCTTGTGGGGTGTTTAGAAGACCCCAGGGAGGCAGGCTGTACCTCTGTGTTCCTGCACCCAGCCCCCAGGTGAACCAGGCTGATGCATCCATTAATACAACACACTTTTCAACTGGGTTGTGAAATAGGATGGGACACACGCTGTGACACTCCCAGGGTGAGCTGCATCCTCCCAAGAGGTCCCCAGGCTTTGTACCTGCTCCCCTGTGCCTGCAGCCTCCGTGGCTGCTGGGGACCCCCAGTAAGGAGGCACCCTGTACCCCCAAGGATACGGCCCTACAAGAAGGGCAGCTGAATTTCCACAGCCTGTGACAACAGCCTGCACCAGCACATACACCGGGGAACCCTTTAACAAGCACTCCGCAGCAGAGTGACCCAGAAACTGGAGCAATTTCTGGATCCCTGCAAATTTACTCCTGAGAATACACTATAAAAATAGGAAAAAATACCACACCACCTACCAGGAGCTGGAGGAGAGGCAGAGAAACAGCAGCTGATGGTTGCAAACAGGCCAATTAGGGCTGCAGCTGTTTACCTCCTCCAAATTTAAAGGTTGCAGCCCCCAACCTAAGGGGTGGGGGAGGAGAAAAAGGGCTAATTTGGTTTGTAATGGTCCCAGTGCATGTAGGGCTGGGGCTCTACAGGGTCCTCACCCCCCGGTGGCTAGTCCTTGCCAAGTCCTGCTGAGAAATCAGGACCATTAAGGCTGGAAAAGCCAGGCTGGGTTTTATTTCCATGTCTGTGAATGAGCAGGGGGGCTTTCAGCACCTGTGACCCTCCAAACCCCTGCATGTGCCCCTCATGTGCTGCTTGTCACCACACAGATCCCTCGGGGCCGGTGGGCTTCGGGGGATGTCCCTGCACTCTGCCTGTGCCTGATCCTGGCAGGATGCTTCCCCTGGCAGCTTGTCCAGCTCCCTCTGTCCTCTCCCTCATCTCTGAGGGCTCAAGAGAATCCGACTTCAATCTCTCTCTTGTAGCTGGGTTGGACAAACCCTAAAAGCATCCAAGGAGGTTTCAAAATGATTTCCCTGCTCAGACCCCAGCCACAAGCAGAGAAGCAGTCCCCTTCCAGGCACGTGTCCCACTGAGGATGGGCAGCCCCACAGTGTCCCCCCCAGCAAAGCCATCGGGGAGCTCAGTCTCTACTCCAGGTAGCTCAGGGTGCGCTTACTTTCCTCCTGCAACCACTTCATCCTTCAGCACTGCCACCTCTGCCCCTGCCAGTGTCACCTCTGCCACCACTGCCCACCCAGCAGGCCCCCAGCCAGGACAGGCTGACCTCGCTGGCACCATTTCTGGCTGGTTTCGGGATCCACCTGAACTCCAGCTGCTGCTTTCCAAGGATATCCCTTTTTTTTTTTTTTTTTTTCCCAGGCCTGGCTGTTCATCAAGTACAAGGAATTGGAGCCAGGAAGGTTCCCAGAACGTCACAGCCAGCACCGGGAAGGCAAGAAGGCACTGCCACCGGGGAATCCAGGAACGAGGATTCCCTGTCTTATTTCCTTCAGCTACACTCAGGCCATCTAACCTGGGACCTGGGGGCATGGGGAATCCGGGGCAGAAGCTCTGGCTGATGGAGAAGACAACTCCCATCCTCCTGCTGCCTCTGAAAGCAGACAGAGGCTGCAGCAAGGCTGGGCTTTTTTTCTGTCCCTGCTGCTCTGCACAGGAGCTTTTCTGGGCTAGGAATTTAGCTCGTGATCTTGTTCAGCACAAATTGCCTGGGGAGGCTGTGGGGAGTCGGCAGGCAGCTGCCAGGGGAATTGCAGAGCAGAAGGAAAAGGAAAAGGACGGCTTGGCTGAAGGAGCACTCGAGACCCTGCAGCAGATTAGCATCTCACGGGTAATTAACGCTGAGCCCTGCTGGGACTCCCTGATTAGTTTTGCTCTTGCGCAGAGTTCGGAACCCAAAGGTTGGAAGGGCTGAAATTCGCCTCCACGGGAAAGGGAACAACATGAAGAGAGAAGGAAAAAGGAGTACGTAGGAGAAGGAAAAGGAAACCACACAAATGCAAGATTTGCTGGCGAAAGCGAGCAGCCATGATTTCGGGTCTCTGGCTCAGCACGGCTGCCTGTGCTGCCCGCTGGTCCCTGCTGTCCTCACTGTCCCCAGTGCCACCATTCACACCGGCTGTGGGACAACTGGCACTTCTGCACCTCTGGGTCCCCAGGGACATCTTCTCCCAGGCCCTTTCTGCTCTCCCAGGGTGGAAACCATGCTTGTGCCAGCGCTGTGGGCCCCCCAGCCCCACGGTGTCTCTGACAGCCCCCCACACAGCTCAGCGGACAGACAGATGTCCCTGCACTGTCACTGCTGCCTTCCCACCACTACCTCCCAGTCTGCCCAGTACGGCGGATGCCCAACACCAGCAGGCGGCCCCAGAGCAGCAGCCAGGAGGGCACTGCAGATGCTTTGGGGCACCCCGTCCTGTCTGGGTGCTGCTGGGTGCCACATGGGGACGGGCAAGTGCACGGTGCTCCTGCCCCCTCGTCACGGCAGGGTGGGCCACGTCCCTTTGGAGGGTGATGGATGAGGAATGACGGCATCATGATGGAGGACGATGTCCTGGTGGAGGGTGACACCCCAACGGAGGATGATGTTCTGGAGGTGGCAGCACCCGGAGGCCACATCCAGACCAGGAGGGAAGGCAGAAGGCCCTGTGGCGCTGCTGGGACCCGTGGGGCCTGCAGCACCACCATGACACCACACGGCCACCGCCACCACTAGGGGCCGACAGTGCCTGGGGAGGCCGTGCCGCCATGGCGGCCGCCCCGTCCTGCCACCACGCCGCTTGGGGGACCCATCGCCACACCACTGGCGGATGGCAGCCGGCATCTCCCTTTCTTCTATTTATCATTATTATTTTTTTATTTTTATTTTTATTTTTTTTTTGAAAATTTTATTTTTTCTTTCCCCTCTTGCTCCTCCTCGCCCAATTTGTCTTCGAGGCTGACACGAGAGAAAACCCCAAATGACAGCGCCTGCCCGGCACAGTTTTACCACAGTATCCTGAAAAAGGCATCTGGCGAGCTGATAGTGCAGGGGGGCTCCGGGCGGGAGCCCCGGCCGGAAGCGCGAGCCCGGCAGCGGTTGCGGGGCCGATGCTTCAGCGCGGGCAGCAAACAGGAAACTTCCCCGGCCCCGGGAGCTCCTCCGGGGCTGCTCGGCTCTCCAGACCTGCTGGAGGCTGCCCACCCCACCAGGGACACCGCAGACCCCCCACCGGCCCTGAGCCCCCTGGGCTGGCCCCGATGCCATCATGTGCCAAGCTCTGGGTCGTGCCTTGGAGGCGCTGCCTCCTCCCGAGGGCTGTGAACGTGCACGTGGAGGCTGTGGAGCTCAGCCAGGATGGCACAGGCCTTGCCTGCCATCATGGGACAAACCCATCTTCAACAGCTCCATCTGAGAAACATCCCCAGCAAAGGCTGTTTGCGTGGCCTGGCATGGTGCCCATCCCCTCCCAACATTCCCAAAAAGCCACCGCCGCTCCAGGGACTCCAAAGGACATGGGAAGTGTCCTCCTCGTGGGGACACAGGCCATGTTGGTGTGTTGGTGGTGGTGTGTTGGTGTTGGTGGGCTGTGCGGCAGAGCCGCGGGTGCAGAGCATCGCCTGGCCAGCAGGGATGCGGCTGTGCTGTGCACGTGCAGGGCAGGCTGCAAAACGCCTCCCCGAGCTAGGAGCAGCCTCAGAGAGATATTCAGTGTCGTGTGGGATATTTAAAAGAGAGGAGCCCCCACTAATGCCTCCCAGCACACTGGGAAAGGCAGCAGAGGAGCAGTGAGCACACGGGGAGAGCAGGAGCCACGCCGCATGTCCTCCCTGAGAGAGGAAGATGCCAGTCGGGGTGCGGGGACCCTGGTACTCCTCACCCTCTGGCTCTGAACTGGTCCAGACTGGAGGGGGTCCATGTGCTGCTGGGCTTGGAGCCACAGCCAGAGACCTTGGCACCCCAAATACGCTGCCAGAGTGAAAATCTCATGCTCGGTGCTCACAGAGCAGCCTCTTGGTGGCAGCAGTTTGGAGCAGGGAGAGAGAAGGTGATGCTCAGCATCTCTTTGGTAAAGTCAGCACGTTTTATTTTATTTTTTTCATAAACTTTGGTACCTCTGGGAGATCTTACAAGCTGGGGGCATCCAGAGGGGCCTGAGGAGGAGGATTTAGAGAGGAGGTGCTGAAAGACTGAAGCCACATGGTTTGGGTTAGCAGCAGGGACAAGGGGTGAGCATTGCCTCAGGAGGGCAGAGCACAAGCAGCCACCAGCTCCATCCCTGGGAGGCAGGAGCAGAAGGAGGGGAGGAGGAGGATGTCCCAGGTGCACCCAAACTGATCTGCTCGCTCCCTGCCCTCCCTCCTCGCCCTGTCCCTGCTGGTTCCTGCACCCGCAGTGCCCCCTGCCTTTGCTGGCACAGGCCAGGCAGTGCCCCAGGCCAGCCACAAAGCTGCTGCAGCCTCAGCCCTGTGACATCCCTGTGCCGGAGGAGCAGAGCAGACAGGAGCTCGTTGTGCCTTTGGGACACCAGGTCCCTGTCCCACCGAGCAGCTTTACAAACAGGCAACAAATCTACCAGAGGGCAACACCAAAACTCTCTTCCTTGCTTTTTCCTAATAATTTTCAAGCAGACTTCCATTTCCCTTTGTTTCCCTTGGTTTAATAAGCCTTTATTTCCCCTTGTTACAGCAGAAAAGGAGCCGTGGCTCCTCGGGGGTGCCATCCATCGAGTGAAGCTCTGCAGCACGCACCCTGAGGGTCTCCCCAGCTCCCCACCGAGTTGCCCAGAGACAGGATCGGGCCCCCGCAGCCCCCAGGGTGCTGCAGCCCCCCGGAGGACCTCCTGCCCCGCCGGGGTCCCCTGTCCCAGCCTCGGGGACGCAGTGAGGCTGGCAGCCACCAGGTGTCCCTGCAAGCCCACGCTTGTCCCTGCCGCTGTCAGGGCTGGAGCTCGCCGAAGGGACACGAAGGGACAAGTGGGGACAGCTCCAGAAGTGGCTTCGCCACCTCCTTGCTTGGCTGGGTCAGCACAGAGCTGAAAGCCAGGGGAAGCTCGGGTGGTCTTGTTGGAGGGGATGGAGAGCGGGACTTGTTGGAGGTGACCGTCACCTAGAGAGTGGCTGGGAAAGGAGGGCTGGGGACAAAAAGCATCACCGGGGGTGATGGAGCAAACAGGGCCCTCAAGGGGCTCCTCTACCTGTGCATCTGGGGGGTGTGGGGTCTGGGAGGAGCTGTTGTGGCACCAGGGGACCAGGAGCTGCAGGAGGTGCTGAACAGGCAGGTGCTGCTGGCAAGGCCAGGGTAGCTGATGGCAATAACGAGGGGGCTTTGCTACTGCACTTTTCTCCAGCCAACACTTTTCTCCAGCTTCCCTAGGGCTTTGGGGACGGGAAACAATTGGGCAGCTGCAAGGGAGCACCCAGCAAACGTGGCCTGGGCAGGGACGCAAGAGATGTGCAAGCATTGCTGATATTGCTTGGGCCCATATGGAGGGGCAGAGGTGGGGGATTTATGGACAGGGGATGACAAGGGCCACTCACACACCCTTCATCCCCTCGTCCCTCCATGGAGGCCGCAGGGCAGGATGCAGATCTACACGTGGAGCAACTCCGGGAAAAGCAGCACCTGCCCCCCTCAACCCCCCCCCCCCAGCCCGCTCCAGTATCTGGGTGAGCGCTGTCCGCCCGGGTTTCCTCCCCTCTGACAATCAGGCATTAATCTCCCCGGCGCTGCTGTCCTGCTCACGTTCATTTTTATCACAGTTCCGTTAGTGCCAGCCCGAGCTTTCCGGGCGCTGGCGGGGGGCCCTGCCGCGCTCCTCGTGCCAAGCCCCGCCGTCCCCGCTGCCACCAGCCGCCCCGAGGGGCTGCCCCCCCCCGCACCCTCGCCGGTGGGAGCAGCTCACCACATCAGGATACAGAGCCGTGCCCCAATTCCGGCCGGGCTTATTTCAGCGCTCTGGTCAACCGCAAGCACGAGGGGGGGGCTCACAAACACAGCACGCCACCCGGCACGGGCTGGGGCTTGGCCCCGCAGCCTAACGGATGCTCCGGATGCTCCCCGGGACCACGCCGGGTGGGAGATGCCCCCCCAAAGCTCCCCCAACCCATCCCGGCCTGCTTCGAGGTGTGCTGAGTGTCTCCAGCTCTCGGCCTGGCTTGCAGCACGGCGCTGCCAGCTGTGGGCAGGGCAGAGGCCTCGGGCAGGCTCTGCGGTGTCGTTCTGCCTTGTGCCAGCAGCTTGGGAGCACCCCAGCCCGGCCCAGGCCTGCCCCACGGGGCCCAGCTACACACAGGATGGTGCTAAGCCCACGGGTGAGCCATGGTGGAGGAGCTGGGTGCTGGCACGTGCTCATGTTCCCCCCCATTTCATGCGTTATCACAAGCCACGAGCTATCACGAGGGAACGAGGCCGGCGCTGCGTGCTGCCGGGTGAAGCTGTGGTGTCAGCAGGGAGCTGGGCAATCCCTGCAGCTTGCTGCACCAAACGCCCCTGGCTCTGCCCGGCTGACCTCCCAGCTCCACTCGGGTACACCTATTTGTTTCAATTTGGCTGCTGGTGATCCAGGCTTCAGCAAAAATCAGAAGCAGGAGCATGGCTGCTGCAGCGATGGAAGGGACACAAAAAGGCCTCTCCTCCCTCCTTCCCCTTTTCCTCTTTACAGAAAGCACCGGCTCCAAAGCAGCTCCAGTCACCCCCGGCACTGTTTCTGTGCAGGGACCGGTGGCAGGGGGCACGTCCTCACCCCGTTGCCACCAGCACTGCCACCGCCCTTCTGTGCCAGGACACCGAGAGCAGGCACAGTGCTTTGGGATAAATCCTGTGCAAGCGACCCTGGGCTCACAGCATCACTTTGTGCTCTGGGGAAGCAGCACCTGCAGCCAGGACCGCATCCAGCTTGCTGTCCCCTGACCCAGCACCCGCAAAGGACACATTTTTGGGAAGGAGATGCCACCTCGTGTGACCACACACTATGTACGGCTGCACCGGAGCACCCGGCAGCCCCACAGAGCTGGTGCAGGACTCCAGGGATGGGGGAAGACTGGGGAGCAGCAACATGGCAAGGCAGGGGCTTTGGGTGTTAGCTTCTAATTGCTTCAATTTGAAAAAGAAAAAAAAAATAAGATAAAATAAGATTTAAATAAAATAACCCCTATGCATATATCACCTTTTTATCTTTCCTCCAAATCCCATCCCATCCAGAGCTCCCCCTGCCCTCCAGGCTTCTGCCGCAGCCCCCCACATTCAACAGGACATTTAGGTCCTCTTAGGCCAAATATCACTTGTAGAATCCATAACATGAGAAGCAAAAACCTGCCTAGGCTGCTGCTGGCCTGCAAGAAATGCACCTTAGTGCTCCGTGAACAGGCACTGCCTGCAGGCAAGGACTCGGCCCCATTTAAAATTAGGGACACGCAGGGACTCAAGGGGGCTGCC
The DNA here is from genome assembly GCF_963932015.1 of Anas acuta. Classification (NCBI taxonomy): domain Eukaryota; kingdom Metazoa; phylum Chordata; class Aves; order Anseriformes; family Anatidae; genus Anas; species Anas acuta. The sequence goes on along the minus strand of NC_088989.1, from coordinate 12,170,483 downwards.
TGCAGCAGAGGGACACCCAGATCTCTCCCACCACCCCCTCTCCCTGTGCCCCAGAGATGCCTGCACCCCCGAGCCCTCCCGCACACCATTTGGGATGCACGGGGAAGGGTTTGCTGGCAGAGACAGAGCCGTGAAGCAGCAGCACCTGCCCCAAACACATCCCGCATACAGCAGGAGGCAGAGGCTGCTGAGAGACGTGCCTCTCATCCGTCATCGGCGCAGCTTCTTCTCCTCAAGGTCTTATTGTGCCCCTTGGAGCAGGTTGGGAAGCTCTGCCAGACTAATCCTGCCTGGTACCCACCCCCTCTGGACCTGGGAAAACAATGCGAGCCCTTAACTTCCTAATCCTGGGAGCTCCCGGGCTTTGCTTTGATAGCAGCCCTGCCTCAGCCCATCTGCGGGGCAGGGCTGGAAGCCTCTGTCCTCATGCCCTGACAGCTCCAGGAGCCATCTCTCACCGCTGCGAGCCCACGGAGGGGCTGGCACAGCCTGACGGAGGGGCTGCAGAGCCCTTCACCTCCCCCTGCCCCAACAAAACCCTGCCAAAGGATAAAGACCTACCCCTCACATCCCTTCGGGCTCCGGAGGCTGTGACTTGGGGGCTCACAAGGGTTCCTCTGACCCTACAAAGGGCTGGGCTGGGCAGCCCAGCCACTCACCCATCCCTTCTCCTGCTCACATGGCCCTCAAGGGACATGAAGAGCGGGGTCCCGAGCTGCCCACCCAGCCCAGCACCATCCCACAGGGCAGGATGGGGCTCACGGGGCTTGGATGGGCGAGGGCCAGGCTGCCGGGGAGCGGCGGGGTGGAACACAAACAGGAAAGCTGGCGGGGACCCAGCCCTTCCCAGCTGGGACAGGAAAGAGACACGCTGTCCCCTGCTCGGGGCCCGAGCTACAAGGGGGGGGGACCATGCTTGAGGTCCGAGCGGAGCCCCCCCCAGGGTGCCCACCCTGACCGGCTCCCCCGGGACCACCCCATCCCTTCGTGCCCTCGCTGCCCACCCCAGGACAAGGGGCTGTGGCCACCCCAGAGCCTGCCAGGCTTGGAGGGGGGGGGGATACAGGAGGGACCCCTCGCATGCCCAGCCCAGGGGGCTCCCCAGCAGCCCCCGAGCTGCCGCACAGCGCTGCGCCGCAGGAGGGCACCATCGGCCAAGCTTTCCCCTTTACCGAAGCCCACCGAGGCACGGAGAGGGGTGGAAACACGGCTGAACCCCCCACCTGAAACCCCAACCCCATCCCACAGGACCACAGGGTCTTTTTGCCTGAAAAGGGGGAAAAGCAGCTGGAAACCCGCAGCAGTTCCTAGCTGGGATTGGAGACGGGTCTCGGAGAGACCCCACTGAAGGGATGCTGAGCGTTTCCCGTGAATGGGGAGATGGAGGGGAATTTTTTCCAAGAAATGCTCCGAGCATTTCACCCAAGCCCCTCCAGCCCCTGCTCACTCTCACACCACCTGCACCGATTCTTCCCGCAGTGGTTTAAAGCAGCCTGGCCACGCTGCGTCCCAGCAAACCCAAATGTCTGCCTCGCCTTGAACACCGCAGGGCCAGGAGGAGAAGCAGCCTCCTGGCCTCCCCCATCCCTTCTGGTCCATCCCCAGGTGCAGTGGCCGAGCCCAGTCCCACTCCTGTCACCTCACTGCTCGCCTTCATCCCGAGCACCTTGCCGCTACCTGCTCGTGACATGCCTCTGTCACTGCCATCGTCCCCGGGCTGTCAGCACCCCAGCCTCCCCGCAGGTGTGAAGACAGGACAGCCCTTTGTGTGCGAGCCCTCCCCGGTGCTGGGCTCTTGGCAGCGCTGGCACGGCTCCCCAGCTTTTCATCGCCTCCCAGTGCTACAAAGGGCAGCCCTGTGCTGGGGAGCCCCGTGGGGGTCCCAGGCAAGCGGGCACGGAGAGCTGCTCACCTCCCCGGGGAGCAGGCACGGGGATGTACAGCCAGGAAAGGGGTTATTGGGTGCACCCTGCTCCTTCTCTTCACAGTTTTGACCCCCCTTTCACTGGGAAATTCCCCTGGGATGCAGCAGGGAGGACAGCGGGGCGTTTGCTGCTGTGCCCCACGGGGTGTTTGCCTGCTGGAGCCTGGGGCTGGCTCACAAGGCTGAGGGAAAACAGGTTACGGCCAAAATATTCGCAGCTCTTCCTGGAACAACAACATATGTGCTCGCAGCCCCTGACCTGGCACATGTCAGAGCCCGCGTGTTTGTACAGCGGCCTTGGGGTTTACACCTGGCTGGCGGGGCCGGGCAGCGAGCCCTTCGCTCCCCGCAGCGGAGCAGCCAGCAACCACACCGCCCTGGCCGCCTGCCCCGCTCCGGGCCAGGGATCTTTGCAGGCTCGGGATATCCTGCTCGCTCTGCCCCAGTGCAGCAGGTGCTGCCCAGCCTCTGCAAACCCCTCGCTCCTGCCCGCAAACACGGCTCCAGGACGAGCAGCCATGCATCCTCATGATGGGCAGGGTCACTGCTCCCTGCCGCGGCTGGTGTCCGTGGATGCTTTGCCAAGCAGCTTTTCCCTCCCCTCCTGAGTGCACAGCAGCACTTGGAGGAATTTTTAAGTCAGAGTGATTTAAAAGGTTCGTTTGTAGTTCATCAGCCCGGAGTGGAGCAGGACTGACAGCAGAGCCCCCTGCACACGGGGTGGGCACTTTCAATTTCTGCAACTGAGAGAGCGTCATGATGTTACCAATGCTGTTGAAAAAATCCCAACGGCAGCCTCCTGCTCCCATCCAGCAACTTTGCCCCAGCCAGGTCTGCCTGTGCAAAGAGGAATTGTGGAAAAAATACAGCACCACATCACACAGCTTTTGCACAGAGCACTGGGGACACATTCAGCCCTTCCATTTTTTTCTGGGCAACATCGCCCCAACCCATTTCCTTGCCCCGTGCTGCAAAGTCGGGCTGCGCTGCCCATGATCATGGGCACAGCAGTGCCTGGGCAAGAAAGGACAAAGCCGGAGCACACCAGCAGTAGGACAAGGGGCAGGGGGTGAAAGCTTTCTGTATTCCCCCGCCAAGCCTCCCCTCTCTCCGAAAACAAACTGCACACAGCTCCCCGCTGTGCTCTCCGCTTTCCAGAGCCCGTGCCAGCACATCCCTCCGTGCCCTCCCTCCCTGCAGGGACCACGCTGCAAGCGCTGGCCCTTCCTGCCCTCTGTCTCTCAGATCATTAACTAGCTCCACTCTCACTCTCTTTTTTTTTTCTTCTTCCCTTTTGAACATATCAGCCTAATGGAATCAAAGAGGCATTTCAGTGACTCAGGCGTTTCCCATTGCCCTATTCCAGCATCCTCTACTCTTAACGCTGAGAGCTTTTCACGTCCTATTTGGAACTGATAGGAAGCCCTTTCATTGTTTCACTACATGGATATTAACACTGATGAAGGAAATGCTCCATCTGATAACAGAACCGTTGAAAAGAGCACCATTTCTAAACGAGCAGACTCCGAGACACTGCATGCCTGCCTCTCACACCGGCTCAGCACGCTCCCTGGGCACGGCTGGATCCGCGAGCCGCATCCACGCCAGCTGGGATCTCACCTCCTGACCTCTGGGGGACTGGTTGTTCCCCGCCACGGGCACGTGGCATTGCCCACGCTGAGCCTGGAGATCTGCTTGGTGTCCTCCAGGCTGCAAGGAAGAGCTCTGAGGCACTGACTGCAGGAGCCCGATGGCCAGCAGCAAGGTCAGCCCTTGGCTGGAGGGAACAGGTTTGGCTCAAGAAGCCAGGGAATAAAACCATCCTGCCTAGGAGGTTGTGTAACATTTAAGGGATTCTCTGAAACCTCCAACATATTAAATCTGAGAGCCTCTCCTGTGATAAAAGCCTAACTGGAGCTCAGAAATGATAAAGACCCTTGGGGGGGAAGTCCACGAGCCAAGAGCCATCTCCTGCCTTGGTGCAGAGCACAGTCCCCAACATCTGCATGGGGCTTCCTGGGCCTGCAGCAGCTCTGTCCTACTAAAGGGCCCCAAAGAACAGCACAGACTTATGACTTCTCTTCAGGCCATCCCCCAAAAGCCAGGCACTGACCCAGAGAAACACCTCATTCCAAAGCGTGTCGGTCATTTGGGGACTTCCTGCTCTCCCTGAGGCCTCTCCAAAGCTGCCTGGGTGCTGTCACTCCTGAAAGCCCTTTCCTCCCGGTGTGGCTGCCCTAATCAATTAGCCACCTATAAACAGCCTCCCTGATTTCACAGTGACATGCAGAGTGCATCATCCCTGACAGCCTTCTCCTTTTCCTGGGAGCGTTTTCCTTCCAGCACCCTGGGTGGGATCACCCACCCGCCTCCCAGCCTGCTCTGATGCTGGTGACTTTCCGCTCCCTGCCAGCCTGCTCCCAGCTCAGGGCCATAGGACCCGTTTGGGGCTCAGCAGTTCGATGCTCTGGATCTGCTAAGGTCCCACTTTGAAGGGTGGTCCCTCCAAACAGGTCATCCCACCCCTCCCGAGGTGACACGGTTGGGTGCAGCCATACCCAAGGATGTTCCAACTTCCACAAACGATGCCCAATGTAGGTTCCTGTTTGCCAACAAGCCTCCCGATTCACTAGAAGGGCCAAAAAACCCCTCAGGAAGATTTGGAGGGTCACCAGCCTGGGGTACAGCCCTACAGAGACCTTGGGGGAGCCTGCAGCCTGGCAGCACCCACCTGGGACAAGCTCTTCCCACGCTGGTGGTGCTCCCCGTGCACCAACGGGAGGGCTTCACGTGGCCACCACGGCAAGGCCACCACGGCAAGGCCACCACCGCTAGCTCCTTCTTCCCCTGCACAATGAAAAATAGCTCAATTGTACGCTAAAAAACAAAAGAAACATGGGACAAGAATGGGGCTATTGCAGCCGGCTGGCAGTGCCCCCTGCTTTTGCCGTCATTTCCCTTCCCCGACCGATGTGCAAAACCCAAATCTGAGGAGCGCATTGGGCTTTTGTGGGAATTCATTTTATTTTTTATTTTTTTTAAATGTGCTTTTGTGGAGAAGGGGAAACTCAAGGCCACCCATTATTATTTTTCTTCAAAACTCTCCATCAGCCGGCTCCTGCCCAGGCTGTGAGAGCAGCAGAGCCGCAGCAGTTAACAGATCTCTTCCCTCGCCTCTCGCCTCCCCAGCGCTGCCCCTGGCACCACCGGAGGAAGTCTCCCAGCGGCGCGTTCCCGTAAGCTGCCCCTTTGATCAGCTGCAACCTTCAGGGATCAAACGGCTCCGAGGACGTAACCGCAAACCCCGGGGCACGCGATGACGGGCGGGGAAGCGGCGTCTCCAGCAGGAGCTGGCGAAGCCCCGGCCAGCACAGCCGGGAAGCCGATCCCACCCGACCCACACAAAACCCCAGGCTGGCACCTCCAAATCCCACGACGGCTGGAGCTGAGGGTTTGGCTCCAGAAAAACTCCCAGGACAACAGCTGGATGGTGAGGGTCCTACCCTGCTGGGTGTACGGGGGTTTTCATGTATAAAAAGCCAGTGGCAGGAGATGGGCACACAGCTCCTCAGGGGGCATCCAAGACATCCCTGCAGCTGGGCTGTCCTTGGAAAAAAAAATACAGCCCAATAAAAACTCCTTCTGTCTTGTGTGCACATCGGTCTGGGAGCAGCTACCCCGCATAGCCAGGTTTCTCACTGCTTTGTGCCACAAAAGTGCGGATCCCACCTGGAGGCTGTTGGCTACTAAGGGGCAGAAATGTTCCTAAATTTCTAATGGGGACAGGATCCCTTAAATCCTCAGCTGCTGGAGTCAAGGAGTTTTTGGTTTAGTTGTGGTTTATGATTTTTTTTTTTTCCTAAAAGCAAGGACTTTTTAGCCCATGGGGTTACAGAAAAAAAAAAAAAAAAAAAAAAGTCCCCAAAAGCAGCAGACAGATGAAAACACCACCCAAAACATTCATTTTTGGACAAATTTCTTCACTTTGGTCATATCCCATCAGCCAAAATTTTGGAGCAGGGACAGGTTGAACCCATCATGGGAAGATATTAGGGATGGGCATGGAAACGGGGCATTACCCTTGGATAAAACCCTACATAGGACACAGGCACACAGCACCTGAGCTGGAGGACAGGACCGCAGGGGGCTGGGGGGGCACCGGGCAGGGATGCTCCGCGCCCCAGGGATGCTGCGGGCAGGGACGAGCCCTCGCGGGCCCTTCGTGGACCAGCCTTAAGCATATTTCCACACAGCTGGAGGGAAACCCCAGCTGCAGTCCTGAAAAATAACAAATAATAAAAGTGGCTGTGAGCAGCAGCAGGGCTGGCAGGAAACATTCCCAGTAGCAGCTGCTTCCTGAGTGCGACATTTATTTGATCCCCTGGCACCATCTGGGCCATGCCCCACTCTTTGTTTTCATTAAGAGTTTAGAAAAACAATTCGGCTTTGACTAATTGCTCTTTAAGGTCCCAGGCTCGCCCTTTCTCCTCCCCCCACGTTTCCTCTCCCACCCCCTCCGTGCCCTCCATCCCCAGACTCTCCCCTTGACCCACGCCACGCCGTCTGCCTCGTCCCCACGTCCCCAGGTACCTGGCATCCCAGACAAGGCACATCTTCACGCACCCCACGAGCACCTTCCCCTCCTGCAGAGGCAGCGGTGGCACAAGCACAGGGTGCCCAAAGTACCCGGGGAGCCCTGAAGCACCCCGCTGCGGTGATGTGCAGGGCTGGGGCGCTCTGAGCCCGGCACCTCTCGGCTGGGTGGATGGGGCCGGATGCTGGCGGGCCAGCAGCCTTCCCCTGCACCATCCAGGGTTGCTGTGCCGTGTGTGGGCACCTCCCAAATCCTGCCACTGCCCTGCCCAGACCCCTCACTGTCTTCTTTCCACCTCTAACACCAGCACGCTGCCCGGGGGGGGAAGCAGCCCTGCGACCCCGCTGGTTTAATCCAACGTGTATTTTCCAGCCCGCAATAATCAGCCAGAAAAACGTCGAGCCTTGATGCGAAATCCTTGCCACGCCGGGAAGGGGGGTTGTTATTGCAAAGGGCTTGCGTGTTCCCCCTCGCCCCCTCACCCCGTGTCCTCACCTGATGGCTTTAGCAGGATTCGCAGCAAGGACAAGGAACCAGAGGAATTCCGGCCCCCTAATTACACTTGCTGGGAGGAATTTGCTTTTGCAATATCCCCGCTGAGTTAACCTAACAGGCGTGGAGACGAGCCTTTCTTAGCTAATTAGCAGCTCCACCGTGAAGTCCCCTCCACGGCACGCACACGCGGGCTGGGCTGCCCCCTCCCTGAGCTCCGCGCCGCTGTTTGTCCCTGTCCCCTCACCCCTTGCCCTCTGCGATCCCCTGCCAAAGCTCAAAGCGTTTTTACGCCTTCCTACTCCCACTTTCCGGTCCTGAAAAGCCTGCTCGGCTCGAGGCAGCGGCTCCGTTTCCTCGCTCCTTCCTAACAAGCGCTTCCTGCCCCTCAGCCGCCCGCGATTATTTGCAGCTCTCCGAGCGCTGGGATTTCCTTCCCTGGAAGCCCCGCTGGCTCTGCTCTGCTGCCGCGGGCTTGGAGGGATGGATAACCCATCACTGCCACCTCGCCAGCCCGGTTGGGATCCACAGCCACCAGCCGCTTCCCACAGCCGGGGCTGACCCCTCCATAGGGTTTTTTTTGGGGGGCACATTGGGGTCGCTGCCGCACGGGGTAGGGATGCTGGTGTCACTAATATGGGCTCGCCGTGAGCTGCTTTGGAGATGTTGACGCCCGTGATGGCATTTGATGGGCTTGGGGAAGCTCGCAGGCGGGGATGGGGTCTCAAATGGGGTCAGGATGCTTCCAAGTGCTCTGTGAAGGGGTTGCTGGTGGGCCAGGTTACGCCGGCAGTTAAACTCATACCAGAATGAGAAAGAGCAGAAAAATCAGTTTTCTGGGCCTACAAGGAGCTCTGTAATGGCCCAGCAATGCTGGTTGAGAATGAGATTTTGCCCAGCTAAAGGCACGTGCCAGCTTCAGACAGGAGCTCCTGGGCCATTTTGCTACCCAGCAATGCGGGGATATGACCATGGATGGGCTTCCCCATGCAAGCCAATGACACACGATATAAATACAATGAAAGCAAACAATAAAGTGACAAACTAGAACAATAACATGAAGAAACTTAGACATCTGGAACTGCAGGGGACTGGGGTCACCTGGTGGGCTATGGGAGGAGAACAAAGCAAAGGGGGATTGAAGAGATCTAAGAGGAAAGCAAACAGAAACCACAGTGAGGAGCCGGCTGAGATCTTACCAGCTAAAGCACAAGCACCTTAAAGAAAATAACCCAAAGCATGAGTATGGAGGAGGTTTTAGAAGACCCCAGGGCCTCATCTACCTGCCTGGAGATGGAGCAGTCCCACTGGGGGGGGCACGGTGAGGGGCTGACTCCTTGGCCATGACCCCGCTGATGGAGGAGAGGAAAATTAATGCCATCCCATGCGGACAGGTCCACTGCCAACTGCTGTGGTTTGTGGTGGCTTGGGTTTCCCCAGGGCCAAGACAAGGGAGCTGCAGAGAGGAGATGCACGAGGAGACAGGACCATGAGGGCAGTGTGGGTGCGTGGCATGGGGGAGATGCTCCGGGATGAGCCTGCGGTGGGAGAGGAGGGATGGGGCACTGCCCTGTGACCCATCCCATCCCACACTGAGGTCACCCAGGACACACACATGCTGTATTTGCAGTTTGCCATCACCTCACCTCACTGTGACCACCTCCCTGCTGCGGTGTGACCGTCACCGGAGGGACCACGGCTGGAACCTGCACCCAGGGCGTCCCTGGGCTGCATCACACCCATGCCGAGGACCAAATCCTGCGAGCATCGCTCTGCTCCTGACCCAAAAAGCAGGACGAGGAGTGCTCCAGGGTCACATCCAGCAGGGCAGCAGGCACTGCTCGGGGCGGAGGCATGCTCCAGGCATGCTGCAGGAAGCGTGACTCGGCTTTCCAGCGCGCAGGAATGCCGGGCGGCGTGGCGGCCAGCTTCCTGCCACCCACGGCACGCTTCCTGCCCCAACCCCGGCCTTACTGGAAACCCCCAGCACTGCCCAGCACGGCCGCCAGCATTTCCAGGTGGCACAGGGCTGCTGCAAGGCCCGGCCTCACCATCCTCCTTCCCCTCTGGCCCGTGCTCCTGCGGGAGCAGGGCTTGTCTTCCTTCTGGAAGGATGGAGAAGCCAGTGGGCAATATTGGGCTTGTCCCTCCAGGGTTTGGGCTCCCTGAGCAGCACTGAGTGCCTGGAGGGCTCCTCTTTCCCCTTCCCCTCCGTGCTCTCTCCCAGCCCCACATCCAGGCTCGCTGCCAGGCCCCAGCTCCTCCCTGCCTGTTGCACAGCCAGCCCAGCCCGGATTCACGGTTTCTTGCTCTTCAGCATCACCTCCTCATGCACAGGTTCCTCTCCCAGCCCCAGACACCTTCCCTGCGGGATGCTATAAGAACCCACCTTAACCCCAAACTGCTCAGAAAACACCACGGATCACGGATCACCCCTTCCAGCTCCCCGCACCCCACCTCATCACTCCCCAACCCCATCAGATCCCCTTTTCGCAGCTCGAACCTCAACCCCGACACCGGTGCTGCCCCACGAGGCAGCCCCAAGCCTCCTTATTCCTTCCACACCACTCTGAGGACAAGAAAACTCATCCCAGCTCCCTCGTGAGCATCCCCAGCACCCCGGGCAGACACCAAATCAGTGTCCCGTACAGCGCATCCCAGCCGGGCGGGAGCGCCTCGTGCTGCACCAGCAGCCCCCTAATCTCCCCAGAGCCAGTCCTTGGGGCTGTTCCTGTTCAGGCGCTGATAAAAATCTGACCAAGATGTTTTCAACAGTAAGCCGGGAGCGATTACAAAGCAACCGTCCCCTACCCTCCAGCTGGGAAAGCTCAGCCTGGAGTTTTCTTTTAGAAACAAGTGGATTTTGATTTTCTTATTTTTATTTTTAGGTGCCGATGTGAACTCTTGGTGGGGCAGTCCCAAACCTGGCTCCCTGAGACCTAAAGGGAGAGGGATGGACCGGAGGCAAGGCAGAGCCCTGCTCTCCTGCTGGAGAGCCCCATCCATGGAGGTTTGCAGGATGTTACTGGGCAAAACCAGAGCTGGGACAACCCAGCACCAGTGACCATCCTGCTGGCCCAACCTGGAGACCACCAGGAGCTGACCCTTGGTTTGGCATCACCCCAACGGGGTAAATCCCTGGGCAGCTCTGCAACGACACAAGCTGCCTGTTAATTAACATAAACCACCACCGAGGAAAACAACAATTCACAGAAAATGTTTGGCATGGGGATGGAGGACACGGCAGTTTTGGCTGCAGGACCCAAATACCTTCCTTTATAGTGCTGCCAACCCACAGCACGAGCGTGTCAGTGCATGAAAACCATTTTGTGAAATGCAGCAGGCTCATTAGCCAAAGGCATTAAGGGTGAAAATTGACCAAAATGCTCTGGAAAGTAAATCACATCTTAAAAAAAAAAAGGTCCTGGATAAATGCATGTATCATGGCCAGGTCCCAGGGAACGCGGAGCCGGCCCGGTGCTGGTGCACAAAGCCCCCCCCGAGCTGCTCAGCCCCGGGGTTGAGCCCGGTGCTCGCCACCTCTGGGGGAATAAAGGCTTTAATTAGCCCTTCAACATGCAGTGAAAGCATCCCCAGCTGATCCTGGGGAGCAACAGGTACTTTAAACCACCACATTTTGTAATCCCCAGAGCCATAGGGAGATTACAAGGCAGTCACTTCACGATCAGGGGAAAATTAAAAGTCCAACTTCGGTGACAACAAAAATAACGCAGAGCCACGACGTGCAATAAACAGCCAGGGACCGGCAGGCTCTTCAAACAGGTTTTTAATCTCCTCTCCCCTCTGCTCATAACATCGCCTTTATTATTTTCTGATGCGGAGCCTGATTCTCACGAGGGTGGCGGATGCTGACAGCAGAGTAATGGAGCAGCGGCAATTTTGCCCGGGCAGCCCTCGGGGATTTAATATGCTGCGGAGAGCGAGACGTGACTGAGGGGAGAGGGTGACCGGGCCTGGAGGTGCAATAAAAACCAGGGTGATAATGAGCCTGCTGGGCTGAGCGGGTTCATTGGCTCAAGTCCCTTCCCAGTTGGGCACTGGGGCTGGTGGGGAAGGTGCCCAAGGACAGGGTTGGATGGCACTGGGGACACCCACGTCCTCTGTCCCAGATCTGCCCATGGCTAAAGGCTGCCAGCCTCTCCCCACAGCCCTTGATGTGATTGCTGACCCAGGTTGTCACAAAAGAGCCCCCTTGCAGCCAAGATCCCACGTGTTTGGGACTAGCAAGAGCCATGGAGCCCAAAGGGGGATGCCCCAGCGGCAGCCCTGATGTCACCTCCATGCACATGGGAGCTGAGCTTGTGGCATCCTGCCCCCATCCCACGGGCTCCCTGGAGGTGAAGCAAGCCAGCCAGGTGTGTAGGAACAGCCTGGATGCCCTCGTCCCCATAGCCACCTGCAATCCCCTTCCCTCCTCCAGCCTGGAGCCCCTGCAGCATCCCCTGACCCACAGCCTCCCTGGGGTCCGCTGCCGCAGCTCCTGCTCAAACACGGACACGGTGCCATGGGCTGGGCTGTCCCTTGCTCCCCAGGGAAGGTCTCCGCAAGGTTTGGAAAAAGGAAACATGCTGAGATCTGAGCAGTGCCTCGCATGATCTCACCCACATCTGCTCCTTTGCTGCCTTACCCATCACCTTTCGCATGACCGCTCACAAAACCACCCGGATTTTGACCTGTAGCACTAAAACAACAGCACCACCAGATGCTGGAGAGCAACGTGCAATGGCAGGACACCACTGGCAACACATCGGATCTGCTCCGAGCTGCTGGGTGCCAGCAGAGAGGTCCCATCCTGCCCATCCCTGTGGTGGAGCAGCCACGGGGAGGAAAAGCTCCCGGTGCCTTGGGTCCCCCCGCGCTGCCTGACAGCGGCATGTGACTGCGGCTGGAGTGATGGATGGGCCCGGAGCCTCTCTTTAATAGTATCTCACGGTGGTTTCCGTAAGTTGATGGAGATTGCACAACACTACCAACTGCCATGCCGGATATATTTTGCAACCAGGGCCTTTTGTGCCACATCTGTAGGATGATATGCCAGAGCCTTCTGAGGAGGCCCGGGGAAGTCTGAGCACAGGAAGAAAAAAAAAAAAAAGAAAGAAAAAGGAAAGGAAAATAAAATAAAAAAAATAGTCAACAAACCCCTTTCCATAGCAGCTATTTTGGTGAGGCACCCTGGGGTGAGGGGAGCGGGCACCAGCCAGCTCGGAGCCGTGGAAGCCCCACAGCAGCAGCCAGGAGAAGACCTCTCCCACGGATGGGTGGCAGGGTGCCCCAAAATGCTCAGCCAGGGCTGTGGGATGGCCAAAGCTCACCGAGAGCAGCCGCAGGTGTGAGCTCCCCAGGGAAGAAGTGCTGCTGAAGCTCGGTGGAGGTGTTGGCCAGCTCCGGGCTGTCCCAGCTGGTGGCTCTGGGAAGCGCTGTCCCTGTCCTGCTGGCTCATGCCATCTCCCATCCCCTCAGCCTCTCTCTAAAAGACAGAAAAAAGAACCCAAGACACATGGACAAGGCTAGGGATGTTGGTGAAGGCACCAGCCCAGCTGATGCCTCGTGTCCTGGACAGCAGCGCCCCAAACCCCTGCTGGCTCTCAGCATCAACCCAGATATTAGCACTGCACCTTTCCACCCTCAAATACACAGCACAGCCCCAAATGCATGCAAACTAGCACATCCCAAAGTAGCAGCCCCATAAAACTGCATTCCTTGGAAAGGTTTTGGGCTCGGTCAAAGAGCCATCCTGTTGACTCCATCAGATGAAGGAGGTCAAGGAAAGGAGACTCCAGGACTTCTGTGTTCTCAGATTCACATGCAGCCATCAGCCCCTGATTTATGAGGAGGGACAATCTCCATCACAGAGGACCTGAGATGTTGCAGGCAGGGCACCCGAGGTGTTGGCTGGTCCCTGCATGAGGTTGCTCCTCAGCGAGGAGGTGAGGATGCAGAAGGAAGCGCGGAGCCAAGGCTTTGGAGGTGCTCAGGGCTTAAGTGGCTGAAAATGAAAGCGCTGGGACACTTTTTCAGCCTGCACTTGACAGTGGGGATGTGATAAGATCAGAGATGCTGAGCGGAGAGCATCTCTTGTGGAAGATTGATGGTGCCAGCAACGAACCGAGCCAAAAACATCACGTCAGGCTCCGTCTGCTCGGAGCTGAGCGCTGCCATGTGGGAGATCCCAAAAAGCTGGCTGATACGGGGCCAGCCATGGGTTACCCAACAGCAGTGAGCCAGGCGTGGTGCTGTGTCATCCCGCTGCCCCGTGCTGGGTTTTTGCTTTTATCCCCGAACCCAGAGGGCTGGTGACACTTCACATACCAGCTAGATCTCTCCAGCACTGTCCACCTCATTTTGGGTGTCTTGGTGCCAGCTTTGGCAGGCAGGCATCCAACTCCCCTCTGTCCTGAGCTGCAGGGATAGAACAAGAGCGTGGTGATCCCGGTGTTACCAACCCTGCCTCATTTTGGGAATCCACCTGGGAGCACCCAGACACCCCAGGAAGCACCGAATTCCCTCCGATGCCTTAAATCCAGCCAGATTTGGTCACATTGAGACACTGATGGACCAAACATCGGTCACTGGCTGCCAGGCACGCTCTGCCAGCCCCTTCACCCACAGCCAACTGCAATAACCACCCACCGTGCTCACCTAACGATGCTGTCAGCAATACCCACTAATCGTTAATTATTATTTATCACTGCTGCTGCCTAATGCCTGCTGGGGAGGTTAAATAAACCAAACGCTGCCACAGATGCTGCCCATGGCATGGGGAGCAAGGATGTGGAGGAATAACAGGGAAAACAACTTTCCCATTTCCAACCTTCACTCTTGGAAAAAAAATAAAAAATAGGAAGAGGAACAAAAATATCCCTTTCAGAGCAAGGATGTGGTGAGGGCCTGACAGCCTCCCTGACACACGAGCCAGGATGCGGATACTCTGGCTTTTCCAGGAGGAAAGGAAGGATTTTACCATCTCCTCTGGCTAACGAGGATTTAATCCATCCTAGCTCTGGGCAGGCGTTGGCAGTGCCGCATGCGCTCACCTCCCTCACTGGCAGGCAGCCCCTGCCTCAGTTTCCCCACCTGTAAATGAGGATAGCTCATCAATGGCAGAGCTTCATCTGTTGCCACAAAGCCCTGGGAGGCCTGCACACCTTCCTCCATCCATCATCAGCATCTCAGAGGTGACCACAGGGTTTTTTGGGGTGCAAAGAGCAGGTCCCAGGCAGCTGCCCTTTGGGGCTCCCTTCTCCCCTTCCCTCCCACAGCAGCGGGCTCCTTCCCCTCGTCTCCTTCCTGCACGGGCCAGAAGCGGAGCCAAGCTAATAATTCAGATGACAGAATTAAACTGATCCTGATTAGAAAAAGCCTTTACCCTGAAGAGAGCAAAACCTGGCTCCGGGCTGCCCTGTAATCCAATAGTCTCCCACGGCTGCCGCAGCGAACCCGAAACCTGCCTCCAGGCAGAGGCACTTTGTCCTGGAACAAGGGAAGTTAAATGTGTCTTAATGGGAATTTTGACACGTTTTGCTTTGATTTCACTAATGTTACAGAAGTAGCTGTTAGGAAATATTTCAGCCCCCCTGTGCGGGGCCGGACCCTTGCGAGAGGGACGATGGCTGGGGGGCTGTGGTGCCCGGTCTCCCCCCACATCTCTCGGTGCAAGGGCTTCATTTTGGGTCTGTTGGGGAGCCAGGAGCCCCCCAGGTTTGCAATGACACCTGTGGGACAGCTGCCATCACAGATGAGACCTATTCAAGCCCTTTTTAAGGCCAAAAACCCAAAAGGTTTCATCAATTTATTTCCACCAAAACAGCAGCTGGCATTTCCCTGACCTTTGGTAATTTGGGGTTGGAGGGAGTCCACCTAGCATTAATTGCACCCCACTGACCTTCCTGGTGCTTCCCAGTCCCGGTTCAGCCTGGTGGGCATCCTGCTGGGCTCACAGCTCGCTCCCAAAAAGTCTCAGCCCGATAACAGGAGTTAGTGGATGCCACGGGGCATGTCCTGGTGCTGCCCAACTGTGAGCACAGGCAGATACAGCACAGTGTGAAGATAAAAAAAAAATGACAAATGGATGGGATAAGACTTCACTGGTGAATGTGCTCAGATGGGAAGCTCAAAAAAAGCCAAAACAAGGCTACTCACCCCCAGCACAAGGCAGAGCCTTCGCAAGTCCCGCAGGGACCAGGTCCAACCTCCAAACACAGGTGCCCATAGCAAGGCTGCTGCAGGGCAGGCAAGGAGGGCAAAACCCCACGCAGTGGGGACAGCCCAGCACAGGACAGCACTAATTTTAGCAAGCCTGAACACAATTACCCCAACTGGACCACTTTAAACAAACAAACAGCCGGGTTGGGGGGTTGCAGGAGGCATCTCCGTGCGCCTCCCCAGGGACCGTGTTTACTCACAGCAGCTTTTCCTGCCCCTGCAGCCCCGTCCCCACCTCGGCCCACGTCTGTGAGCTGTTTTTTGTTGGTTTAACGCGACGCTGCGATTCTAACCCAGAGCCTCGGACTGTCAAACAGTTTTTCTTTTATTTTTTTTTTTTCCTGAAGGAAAAAAAAAAAAAAGAAAAAAATACAGCTGAACTAATTTGATGAAAGGGGAAAATAAAACGTAAGCCAGACTAAACACATGCAGTTCCTACCTACAGCCAGGGCCCAGCTTCTCCCAGGCCAAAGTCAACACACGTCAATTTTTAACATGACAGGGCTTTAAAAGGGAGTTTTGAGTCCTGGATGAGAGGCGGCTGGAAAACATTAATAACAAGGTCTGTCAATTAAAGGCAAGCATGACATGCCACCAAGACAAGGGCTGGGGGTTTTCCCTTCCTTCCCTTCTCTTCCCTCTTAATTTGATGAAAAAAAAAAAAGGATTTATGGAGAAATCCATCCTTTCGTCCAAGAAATGCAGCCGCATTACCAAATGAAGGATGGTCTTTGTTTAGGAGCCTTGAAAAGAGCCCAGCAGAAAAGGGTCAAAATCCCCAGGTTAAGGAAAGCACTGCCCCGAGGGATGCTCCCAGCGCTGCTCCCGATTCACCTGCATCCAGGGAGCCGTGGATGTGCCTGGGCAGGATGCTCAGCTCCTGTGCTGATGTGCTTGGTGCACTGGAAATTGCTATTTTGGGTTCCAGAGGGGGAAAAAAAAAAAAAAGCTTTTATCAGTCCCATAGGAAGCATTGCCATGGTTCTGTGGGCTGGGCAGGTTTCTGCCCAAAGTCACTCGCTTGTCTCCAAAACAGAGCTGGGAAAAACAAGGGGAAGGGCAGCGCAGCACAGCCTGACCAGCTTTTGGGGGTGAAGGCAAAATCCTTCATGGGTAAGGGGAGTGGGAGATTCACTAGGAGTGGAGGGGAAAGGGCTTTCCCCCAAAATTATGAGAATTATCTGTGCTGGGAGCAGGGTGCTGGGCTCTGCAGCAGCGTCAGCGGCTCTCAGCTGCGGGAGCAGGTAAAGATTCAGCCGAAGTGGGAAGCAGCCGAGATTCATTTCTCCCTCAACACCTAAATAAACACTGCGCCCACAGCCACACGCTGCCCGCCCGGCGGTGTGCGTTACACATCTACAGTGCAGGAACCGGCCGGCGCAGCGGCTCCGATATCCCGGCTGCAATATCCTGTCCCCGACAGCAGCTCAGCCAGATGCCGTGAGAGGTGTAAAGAGCCTGCAGCAGCCAAACACAGCCTGCTCTGCTGCCCAGCACTGGCTATTCTGGCCTCCGAAGGGCAGAGGACCCTCCTGGAGACCCCCATGCACGGGCATCGCACCCACCCAGCACATGCTGCAGGGCTGCTGCGAGGAGCAGGGTGCAGGATGCAGCTCTGCTGCCCCGTACACCGCTTGCCAGAGCGTAATGGGTGAGCTGGGCTCCGGCCCCGTTCTCAGATTGTGTTTCGCTTTCCCTGGCCCAACATCCAAAGCCTCCTTCCAGCACGCACGAGGCTCACTTGGCGAGGGCAGGCAGGGCCAGCCCAGGCTTTTTTTCAAACAGGTCCCAAGGCGGTGAAAAGCTCTGCCACCAAAAAGCCAGGCTGGGGTGGCTGGTAGGGGATCTCAAGACAAAGCCTGGAAAGCCTTTGGCTGTCTCTGCCCACAGCCCTCACCTGGAACAGTGGCACCTCCGCAGCTGGAGAACAACCTGCCCCAACAAAGGGGGCACCTGGGCTGGAGTTGATAGCTCCTCGTGCTCATCATTTAAAAAGCTCCACGGCTGCTGACAAGCCCCCTGCACCCCTGTACCACCCCACGGGGCTACCACCGGCTGTCAGCCCCGCACTGCCAGCACAAAGCCCAGGACACAGGTAGCAGGACCTGGGATGATTTATGCCTCCGCAGCAGATGCATTGTTCAGGGTTTTTCAAGACGTGCTGTCAGCCCCGGCTCGGAGGAGACAAAGCCGGGGGAGCCGACCGCCCTGCGGTGAGCGGGGACCATCCCTACGTCTCAATCCCTACAGCTGCCTGCTATCAGCGTGCCCACACCACCCTCAAGCACACGGGTCCACCCCGAGCTGCACTTCACACGTGCTCCTCTCATCGTTCTCCAAATTTCCAGCACAGCCTCACACACTGCCCTCACCCTGCCCTCCTCCGGGCAGGCAAAGCAGCCCCATGCGCCCCGCAGCATCGCACAGCACAGACAGAAATATCGAAGGAGAGCCCTTCTAAATCAAGTTCGTGCCCCGTGTCACGACAGGTTAGCCTTCCCCCTCCCCAGATAAAGGGTACGGATGTTAAACTGATGCCACGTTTGATCACAACCAAAAAGCCAAGAGGGCTTCAAACGTTCATTCATCTCGAGCTGCAAGCGCGGCCGGTTCTCGCTAATCAGATAATTGCTCCGCTTCTTCCCCAGCACGAAAAGCAGCCAGGCGGCGTGAAGGTTTCCTTCCTCCACGGGACCCTGCTCAGAGCTGGGCTCGGAGATTCGCGAGAGGTTTCCTCCCTTTTGAGAGGCGGTGCTGGGGATGCGGGGCTGGATTCAGGAGGATCGGGCCCCGGACTCAAGCTCCCTGCTCGAGATGAGCGGCTTTGGTCTAAGCGCATTGGGGCTGTTGGCATCTCCATGAGATCAGGGGAGCCATGAGGGATCAGCAGGGTTTAAATCCTCCTCAAACTCCACAAGATCACTTCAGACAGCCAGGGGAGCGAGGACAAACCAACACCTCCAGCGTGGCACGAAGCGAGCAATGAGCAGACCGAGCTGCCCACGAGGGCCTGAGGGAGCAGAGCAGAACAAGGAGATTTTCTTCCCGGAGACGTCTGCTGGAAGCAGTCTGAAACAATTCCATTTATGTTGCTTTTTAATAGCAAGGTCAGCTCCTTTCTTCCTACCCCGACATCCTCCATCAGGGCCTCTTTCTGGGAACTCGCAGCAATGTGCCAGATGTCAACGAGAGACAGAAAAACAACCGGGGGCCAAACTGGGGCGTTTTGCCACTGCCCCCAATCCCAAACCGCACCGAGCTGCCTGAGGTGTGTGTGTAGGGGGTGAGTAACACCCCCTGGTCCTTGCTGTGCTCAGGAACGGGGTGAAGGATCTCCTCTGCCCCAGCTCTCCCAGTAGCATCACCCCCAGCCAGTGCCCAGCTCCCTGCTCCTTGGGGACAAGGGGGTGGCCGTGCCACCGAGCAGCTCCCCGACCCCTCTGGGACTCAGACCCTTGTGCTCAGCCCCCTGTGCTGCTGGCCACCAGCAGCAGACCTCGCAGGAAGGCCAGAGCCACTGAGGTGTCCAATGTCACCACCCCAGGGAGCAGAGGAGCTGTTGAACCACCCTATTTTGGGTGGAGGGTGTGATTATGGACAGATTTCTAGGGGGGACTTTCAGGGTTGCAGACCCCAGGCACGCAAACACCACGTCAGCCGCTGCCCAGGGCGAGGAGGATGCAGTAGGGAAGAAAAGAAACCACAAGGCTTAAAAAAAGAAAACCACCTACATTCGGGGACACTCTGTACTCCTCTTCAAACTTTCAGCTCAGGGCATGTTTCCAGGCTTCTTCCTTTTAATAAAAAAACCCCAAGAGCAGGAACAGCAGGAACACAGCCGCCTTCTTTCCAAAGGCAGGTAAGGCATCCAGTCCCAGGATCCAGAGCTAAAACCACAAAGCTTTAGCCCTAAAAACACAGCTCCCTGCCCTCCTCTGAGAGGGGCAGAGACCAAAGGGAGGGGAGAGCCCAGGTGGGGGCTTTTATAGGTGCGCAGGTGTCCCCGGTGAGTGAGGCAGGTGGGGAAGCAAAGGCTGTGAACACAACCACAGGTGTGGACGGCCACGGGCACAGGTTCCCTCCCTCAATTTTCCAGGTTTTCAGGAGTGACCTTGGAAAAAAAAAGAAAAAAGGAAGAGCCGTAGTTCTTCATGTCGAGGGTGATAACCCGTTTGTCACCGTGCGGGCTGTCTGAAGGCTGCCCAGGTTTTACTTTATTGCGTTCCTGGGTGTCACCAAAACCCAGCTGAATTACTCTGCCAACTCCATCATAAAATAAATAAATAAAATAAAAAAGGGGGGAGAAAAAAGTGACTTTGCTTTACGTCTCCGCAGCAGGCTGGAGACCGGTGCTTAGACCTCTCCACTTTATCTTATTTTTTATTTTTTTTTAATTTTTTTTCGTGAAACCGCTGAAACCAGCAGGTGAAAGGCTCCGAGCCCCTCAGCGGGACAACATCCCCGACCCCTAAATCGGGTGCGTTTCATCACCGCACCTGCGACCCCCCCGAAATTTTCACCAAGCGCTCCGGGTGCCCCCCGGTTCTCCCCCCTGTGCGCCCCCACCCCGGACTCCGGCCGCCGGCGGAGCGGGGCCGCGCTGCGCGTCCCCGGGAGATGCTGGGGGGGGTCCGGTCCCCCCCCCCCCCCAGGGCTGCCCCTGCCCAGCCGCTGCCTCGCCCCGCTCAGCCAGAAGGTGACGCCGTCCGCCCGCAAATTGCTGCCAGCCCAATTAGGCGGCCGCTATCGGCTGCAATCACGGCTGCTGATAGAGATAAATGGGGAAGGCGCTGTCTGCGCGACAATAGCGGTGGTGGCTTCTTTTTTTTTTTTTTTTTTTTCCTTAAAGGGTGGGGAAAAGGAAAAAAAAACTTTTTTTTTTTTTAAAAAAAAAAAAAAAAAAACAATTGAACTTTTCATCAGCTGCTAATCATGATTTTTTTATTGCTTTGCTTAGCATTTTCTGGGGAATAAAACCTCAGAGGAGCCCAGCCTTTTGTGGAAAATGAAAGGGCATATAAAAAAATGAATGTACATGGATTCTAAATATTTCAGGTTGTATGACTTTGTGTTTGACCTTAGCAGAAGATGAACTAATCCTGCAATATAATAGACTTTCATAGAGATATGGAAAATGGCTGCTTTTTTATCTCAGTTGCCATGGGAACCATCAGAGAGAAGGCCTAGCTGAGATGCAATAGAAGGTTATTAAATGTGTGCTTGTGTATATTGGAAAAATACAGCTTTTTGTCATCTTGTGTCACTCATAGGTCTTTAATACGTAATGTTTAGGTTATTAATAAACTAACACAGGTCCATTTTTTATGGGGAACAACTGTGAATACAGCCATAAAAAAAAATAGTACAAGTTGAACATTTGCAAAACTCTTGAGCACGGGCAGGGGCTGGATGGGGCTGCTGCTCGCCCAGAACTTCCCACAAAAGTTTCTCTCCTTTTCCAGGAGAAGGAAGGGGTCAGACGAGCCCTCCTCGCCCACCGCAGAAGCCAGGCACCCCTCTGCCCTTGCCAGATGGGCAGAAGGGACTGGGGCACTGGGGACATCCAGTTCCTAACGGGGCAGTGCTGGGGACAGAGGTGTGCAGAATAAAATGCTGCCTTGTGCCGTGACCGGGCACTGGTCAGAGGATGCCAGGGAAAGAGGGAGCTGCGGGGACGTCTGCCCCCGGCTCAGAATCACCTGCCCTGGAGGCGGGCGGGCTGCGAGGTGGTGGTTGTTCCGTTGGCATTTTCAAAAATAAAAATAAAATTAAAAAATAAAAAGGAAGAGGAGAAACAAGAAAACCTGGAAAAAAATGAGGAGAAAAAAAAAAAAGAAAAAAAAAAAAGGAAAGAAAAAGAAGAATAAAAGGAAAACAGAAAGGGAAGAAAAAAAAAGAAAAACAAAGCCAGAAAGAAAAAAGGCTGATGCTGCCCTGAGCAGACTTCGCGGTGACTCCAGGAGGGAGAAGGACTCCCTTTTTGTGGGGTTTTCTTTCCTCCCCCGTGCTCACCGCTTGCTCCCCAGGCTCAGGATGCCCGCGGCTGGAGGGGGGCTCCCCATTTTGGGGTCCTCCGCTCCCCTCCCCGGGGCTCCCCAGCGCAGCACAGCCAAATATCGAAGATGGGCACCTTGCGAGGAGGTTTTGCCATCCCACCCCGCTCCCCCGGCTCGGGGACGGGCTGGGGACGCTCTCCTCGCCCCAGCTCAGGGCTGCGTGTGCTGAGAGCCCCGGGGGTGTCCCAGGCCCGGCGGGGGCACCCCGCACGCACCGCAGCCCGGCGTCCGTGCATACTAAGCAAGGCAAGGAACACATAGATTTTGCCTATCTGCCGATCAAACGCGGAGATCTGCTCTGGTAAATGATGCATTAGATGTGGTGGCTGTATTTGTTGTGTGAGTTTTGAAAGGGTTCCGATAATCTGGAAGCGAGAGATAAGGAACACCATTTATTCAGCAGCACTTTGGAACCAATTTTCAACCCTGTTCAACCCCATTCTCCAGCAGCCTCCAGGAGCCCAGGAGATAAGGATTGGGCTATTCATTATCTTCACAAGGAACAAAGATTAGCTAGCAGAGATGAAAAATTACCCCTGGATAGTAATAATAAGGAAGCGAACCTGGAGAGTTGCTGAGCCTATATTCTCCCTGCTGCTGGTGCTGCTTCTTCTCTTTTTTAAATTCTCTCCCTCTCTTTTTTTTTTTTTTTGAATAAATATTGAAAAGGTTGGTTCTTTTTTTTTTTTTCTTTCCTTTTTCCTTTTTTTTTTTTTTTTTTAAGGAAAAAAAAAGCGCTTTCCTTGCTGTCTATCATATTTTTCCTCTGCAGAATATGGTTGTTACCGTGGAAGAGAGCTGAGCGCGGTCCCCCCTTCCTCCCAGACTTTCAGATGACATCTTTAGTACAGAAGCTAAACGGCAGAGGAAAACAGCCTTCTCTTCCAGCGGGCATGAAGGGGAAGCAGCACCCCTCCTCCTGCCCCCAGTGTCGCCGCTGCCACTCGGGGGTGGCCCCGGGACAACCCGGGACAGCAGCGCCAAGAGCCTGGGCTGCGCAGCCCGGCTCCTCCGCGGGTCTCTCACCCCCCTGAGCCCTCTGCTCGGACACCCCCTCTGTCCCCGCTTAGGGGGAAATCTGCAGGCTTCGAACCCCGTTTTTCCCGTAGTTTTTCCGCCGGGGCGATGCTCCCTCGTTTTGGAGTCGTTCCGTGCCGGGGCGATCCCAGGACGCGGCTGGCGGCACCGTCTCCCTCTTCCTGGGCGCAAGGGAAAAAAGAAGGGGATCTGTACAGATGTGTATATTTTAATAGCACATTCTTTTGTATTTTTTTCCCCTGCATAAATCTGGGGATGTATCTCCTCTCAGAGGATGAAGGGTAATACAGGAGGAGTAATTAAAACACTTACTTTAGAAATGGGCTGCGTGGGGCTGATAAGAATTATCTGCCGCATATCAAGGACCCTTTTTCCCCCGAACCATATCACAAAGACAGACAGAAAATGCCAGCAGAATAGGATTCCCCCCTACCCCTCCCCTGCTCACATTTTTACCTCCATTATGATGATAATTCCTCTCCCGCGAAACTTTTTCTCCTTCCCTTCCCGAACCGTATTTCGTTCCCCCGCTCCCGCAGGGCCCCCGCCGGACGGTCCGGCCTTTTGTCTCTGCATTAATACGCTTTGCCCGCAGCCTTGGGGCGGGGGGCTCGCCGCCCCCTCCCGGAGAATCGCGCCGCGCCCCGCAGCGCCCCGCCGCTGCCCCCGCTGCCCCCCGCGGCGCGACCCCCGCGGCGCGACCCCGGCGCCCGCGACCCCATCCAGCCTCCGGGGGCTTGGCGAGGGGACCCCCCCCCGGCCCCGCACACACACACACACACACACACGGGCAGCAGGAGGAAAAGGCACAGCAGGTGAGGAATGCCCAAGACGCGGCTGGGGCGAGCAAACGTTTCCCAAACCGTTCGTTTTGGCTGAATCGCCTTGGTGGGCTGCGAAATGTGTGTTTTGACCGTTCCTTTTCTACCTATAAATTGACTCCGTCGTGTGCTATCTGCTCGTGCCTCTTCCAGCTCCCCCGCTGCCTCTCTTAGGTGCAGGTGCATAGCACGAAAGACCGAGTTTGGGAAGGGAGAGCGGGGAGAAGAGACGCGAGGTTACACCAAAAAAATAAAAAAACAGGCTGGACAATACAAAAAAAAAAGAATCACCCCCGTCACCAGGGAGTGGTAAATTAAAATTTACTAAATTAATACGAATAGTAATATTTTATAGCCATAATTGATAGTACAAAGCGGCTCCCCCCACCCCACCTTCCCTGGGATCCAGAGGCAGAAGCGAGCGGCTCGGGGCTGCGGCGCCCGGTGTGCTGGAGCCCGGCTTCCCAGCGCCTGGGATGTGAGCGTGTTGTTGGTGTAATATCAATTCATTTAAAATATGAAAGTCAAGTCGCGTAGACTGTGACAGCAACCGTAACAAAAGGTGCAAGCAACAGACAATGTGATGTGCTTGTACCGATATTGTAATGATGCAAATGAAGTGGAGGGGACGAGCTGCCTTATTATGTACATAAATACACAGTGGCTCGCTGTGCCATCCTTGAATGCAGGAGAGGGAGAGAGAGAAGGGGAGGGAAAGAAGGGAGAGAGGAAAAGAGAGGGAGGGAGGGAGGAAGGGAAGGGGGGAAGGAGGGAGAAGAGAGAGAGAGAGAGAGGAAGAAAAAAAAAAAAAAAAGGGCTCAGCTCGAAAACTGCTGCCAGTTTTAAGCAGAGCGCACCTCGGGCAGCCCCTCCGCAGGGCTGCGCGCTCCCACCGCCGGGGCACGGCCGCGCTCCCGGAGCGGGCAGCCGGGGGAGGCTCCCCGCGGCCGGCGCCCCCTCCCCAGCCCTCGGCAGGGGAGAGCAGGGGCTTTCCAGGCACCGGGCAGAAAACTGAAAGAAAAACCCCGGACGGGAGAAAGGCAAGGTAAGGGGATGCGGCTGCGCGGCTCTGCGCGGCCCCGGGGGCGGGCGGGCGGGTGGGGGGCACCGGGGTCCCGCCGCCGGAGCGCAGCGCTCCGGGCGGTTTCCCCCCCGGCACCGGGGACAAAGTGGTGGAGTTTTGTATAGAACGAAAAAAGACCCCCCCCCTAAAAAAAAAAAAAAAGCCCTGAAGCCCTGCACCCCCCCGGCAGCCCCCTCCCGCGGGGCCGGTTCCAGGCACGGCGGAGCCGCGGGGGCTTTGCCGGGGCGCACCGGCACCCTGCGGAGAGCGGGGCCACCGGGCCGCGGTCCTTGGTGTCGCTTTTTTTTTATTTTTTTATTTTTTTTTTTCTCCCCCTTCATTGTCATCAGGATAATTATTTAAATCTCCACCTTTGAAAGTTGCATTTCACCCAGGGCGGCCCGGGCAGACGCATCCCGGAGAAAGGGTGTGCAAAGCCCCCTCCCCGCAGCCACATCCTATCTCCTCGCTCCCATTGTTGGCAGATTTGGGTATAAAAAAAAAAAATAGAGAAAAAAAAAAAAAAAAACGCGAGGGTTTGTTCTGCTCTCGAAAGCCGCGGCTCGGCAGGGCCCGGCCGCTCTCCCCCTGCACCTGCCTGCCGGGGAGTCCTCCCGTCCCAGTCCCGTGCGGCAGCTTTACGGGGCTTTGCATGATTTAAAACTACCCAGCCACATCGGGGACCCGGCCGCTCCTCTCTGCTGGCTCCTCCAGCGCCCTCCCTCTCTCTCCCTTTTTTTTTTTTTTTTCTTTTTTTTTTGTTTGTTTTTGTATGTGCAAAGTTCCCCTCTTTATCCTCCTTTTGCTTTGGGGTGCAGAAGCTGGAAGGCAAAGAGAGGAAAAAAAAAAAAAAAAAAAATCCACCAGGAGCGGAGCCTGCCTGGATTTGAGGCGATTTCAATAAGAAAAGCGATTTCAATAAGAGGGGTGCGGGTTTTGGTCTCGGGGATTGTTCTTCCCGAGAGCATCTTTATTAATTAAAAGCTTTTTTTTTTTTTTTTTTTTTTTTTTTCGGTTTTTAAACTGTCGGAAGTGTAAAAACCCCGGCCTGGTTCAAGCCCCGGGGAAAGGCGGCCGGGGGCGGCGGGGGCAGCCGCGGGCGGTGCCGGTGCCGGTGCCCGGTGCGAGCCGAGCCCGCGCCCCAGCCAAGTTTTGCCTGCGGAGAAACAATCGCAACCTGCGGGCCCGGCCTCTGTCCCCGCTCCTCAAACAGCTGCGTCCGAAATAACCTTAAAAAAATAAAATAAAATACAAAGTGCGGCGAGTTCCCGCGAACGAAATCTTCCGTGGCAGCGCCTGAAAATCAGATTTATACCTTCCTCTGGACAAACGGGTGCGTGCGCAAGCCTCCCGCACGAGTTTTTCTTTGGGAACTTGTAAAAAAAAAAAAAAAAAAAAAAAAAAGGAGGTGTAAAGAGGTGTCGTGGAGAACCTGGGGCTTTTTCTCCGCTTTGTGGCAGCCGGGGGGGGCTGCGCCAGTGTGCGGGGGGGGCACCCGGTGGCTTGCGGACAAAGCGCAGGTGAAGGAGGTGAAGGAGGAGTGGCACCGGGACGCAGGGTGGCACCGGGGGCTCCCACGCTGGGGGACAATTTTCTGGGGACAAATTTTCTGCGGGTAGGGGACAGCGAGGAGGCTTTTAGAGGATTTACCAAAAAAAAAAAAAAAAGTATTCCGTGATTTATTCCCCGAGACTTTTTTTTTTTTTTTTTTTAATGCAGCCTAAATAGGGTCCTGTGGTTAAGAGGTACCAGTGTCGTTTTCTGACCCTATTAGCGGCCATAATATGTGCTGCTAACGCAGGACGGAGGTGGGTGGGCTGGGCTGGGGGGAAAGCAACGCGGAGACAAGACCGGAGGGAGAAAAAAAAATGGAGAAATAATTGAAAATAAAGGCAGAAAGCAAGAAGTTGCCCTCTCCAGAAAAAAAAAATAAAACAACCCCAAAGAAATAAAACCCGCCGGGGGGGCTGCAGCCGGGCCGTGCGGGGCTCCCGGCCGCCCGGGGGGGCTCGTACCTGGGGGAGGCGGGCGGTGGGAGCCGGCCCCCGGCTGGCTGCTCCTCTACCTGCCCCCGGCGGGCGGGGGGGTCGGCGCTACGCCCACTGGCGGCCCTGCCAGCCCCCTCCCCGCCGGGGGCAGCCGCCTTCCCCGGCCCGCCCCGGGGCTCGCACACCGCCCGCCGGCACCGGCGGCACCAGGCTGCCGTGAGTACCGCGGCCCGGTCCCGTGGCCGAGCGCTTTTCTGCCTCTTTTGCTTCCTTTTCGCTAAGGTTGGGGGTTATTTGGATCAGGTTTTTGTTATTTTTTTTTTTGCTTCCCTCCCTGCTTGCGGCCGCCGGGGGTTGCGCTTCGAGGAAAGGCGGTGGAGGGGTGGCGGGGGGGGATGCGCGGTCGCCCCGGAAGGTTTCGGGAAGGTTTCGTCCCCTTGGGGTGCGTTAAATGGGTGGGCAGGAGGCAGTGGGGGCCCCGGGGGGCCTGCCGGGGGCACCCCGAGAAGGGGCTGATGGAGGGGAGCGCCCCCGGGTCCCATCCTGCCGGCCCCAGCCCCGTCGACTCAGGTACACTTTTTTTTTTTTTCCCTTGATCCGAGCTCCCAGGGTCAGGGAAAAAAGGAAAAGAAGAAAAAAAAAAAAAAAGAGGGGAAAAAAAAAAAAAGGAAAAAGAAACAAACCCCACTCCAGGCGTGTAAATAAATAGCGTGCGTGTACGGCTGGGGATATTTGTTTTCTGCCTTCGCGTCTGCCCGGGCATAGGTGTCAACTCCATCACAAGGCGCTACTAAGTGCTGCTAAAACATGTTGTCGTCCCCCCCCCTCTGCGATATGACATCACTTGTCAATCAAATCAAAATAACCAGTTGTGCTGCCAGATGTGGGAAATCTCTTACTTAAAAAAAAAAAAAAATAGCAACGCCGATAACAAAATAAAGTTACTAAAACCGAGGAATAAAAAAAAATGAGAAAAAGTAAAAAAAAAAAAAAGGAGGGGGGTTGGAAGTGGTGGGGGCACCCTGGGCTCGTCCCGGCTGCGGGGCCCCGCTCCCGGGGGGGCTGCAGCAAATTGCCCGAGAGCCGCCCGGGCAGCCGTGTGAAGCGGGCTGCGGAGCGGAGCTAAGCTGCTGGGCTTGCTGCTGCTCCCGGCGGGGGAATTAATTCAATTAAAAGCCCCAGCCCAGCTCAGAGCCGGGCACCGCCGCTCGCCAACGGCGGGGATGGGACACGGCGGGGGGAAAAAGATTTAAAAAAAAATAAAAAAATAAAATAAATAAATTTAAATAAAAGCAAATCTCGGGAGGCGAGCTCCGGGCTGAGCTGCGGGAACCGAGCCGCTGCTTCGGCAGGAATCGCTTCTCCCTGCCGGAGGGGTCAGTGGTTTTGCAAAGGGGCTCGGGAGCACGACGACAGGCGCCGGCCGCGGTGCCACCAGCTCGGGGGCGGCCGGACCCCCCCCGGCGGCCGGCGACCGAGGCGGGGGGGGGGCCCGGAGCCGGAGCCGGCGCTGCCCGCTCGCCCCTTTTGTTTTTGCTTCTCCTGCCGGCCCCCGGGTAACCCGAGCCGGGGGCTTCAGGGAGCCCTTGCCGGGCAGCTCCGGGGTCTGCCTCGCCATAAATCAAGCCGCCTGATTAATCTTTACAATTTGTCTTTTAAAACAAACACGAACGAATTATCAGCTCGTTAACTGCGATTTTATCACCTGCCTAAAACAAACAGCCCACCCCCTAGCCCCCCCATCTTTCCCCCCCTCCAAAAAAAAAAAAAAAGAAAAAGAAAAAGAAAAAGAACCGCGGCCCCGTGCTGCTGGCAGCCGGGCAGTAATTATAATTAAAACATCCCCAGGAATTAATAAGGGAGCAGCTGCCCGGGAGATGCCCGGTGGCCCGGGCCGGGGGCGGCGGGCACGGCTCGGCCCGGCTGCGGTCAGAGCAGGGAGCCGCGGGACCTACCTGGGTTTATTTTATACTCACCCCTCTTTAAAAAATAAAGAAAAGAAAAAAAAAAGAAAGGAGACAGAAAGAAAGAATCCGTTTGGGGGAAATACTCGGCTGCCTTTGGTGGGTTGCTCTTTGCGTGTGGAAAGCGAATGGCTTCGGACGTGGAAGGAGAAGCCGGATTTTTAGAAAGCTCGCTTGCTTCTCGCTCTGCCTTTTAACTTTTTTTTTTTTTTTTTTTTTTTTTCCTCGCTTTGTTTCCCTTTCCTCCCTGGCACCTCCGGCCTAAGGCTCCCCGAGCGCGCTCCGCAGCAGAGCAGCGCGGGGGGCACTCGCCCTCCCCGACCCCTCTCCCCCCGAGCCCGGCCCAGCTCCCGTCTCCTCTCCCGGCCCTTCCCGGCCCAACCAACCCGGCCCGGGCCAAGCCAAGCCGGCTCCGCCGCCCCTTCCGTGCCCTGCAGCCGGCGGAGGAGCCGCCGCCCGCCCGCCGCTTGCGACCCCCCCCGGCGGCAGGAGAGGGCGAGGGGCTCCGCCGTGTCCCCCCCCTTAAGGGGTGACCCCGCTGTGGGGTGCGGGACACCCGCGGAGGGAAGGCTGCGGGGTGGGGGGAGCGGTGCCGGGTCCCCTTTCCCCAGCCTCCCGCACCCCCACCCCGCCGGGCTGCCCTGGAGGGTCCCCGGGGGGGGGGGACAAGGGGTGGGCTAAGGGGGGACACGGCGAGTGCAAGGGGGGGACAGCGGTACGGGAGGGAGCCCCGCGTCTCTCCGGCCAGACGTGCTCCGCAGCGAGGAAGGGGAGTTTATTATTATTATTACCGTCATCATCCTCATTATTATTATTATTATTATTTAAAAAACACACCAAAAAAAAAGTTCATTTCCTGGCGAATTTGGCAGCGGCGGGTGACGTCAGAGCCCCGGCGTCGTAGTGACTGGGGCGGCCGGGCCGGGGGGAGGCCGGCTGAGGCTCCCGGCCCCCGGCCCCCAGCGCTGCCCCCATGCCGGGGGGGGTCCGACCCTAAAAGCCCCCCCCCGGGCACCCCCCGAGGGGCCCGGCACCGCCCGGCCGGCACCGAGCGGCTCCCGGCCCGGCCGCCCCGTCGAGCAGGGGCTGTGCTCCCAGCCGCCCCCCTGCAAAACGGGGGGGGGTCCTGGCCCTGCTGCCACCCCCCCCGGCTCGGAGGTTTTGGGGGCTGCAGTGATCGCTCCCCTTTTCCCCAAAAAGCAGAGGTTTGAGGAACGGGAGGGGAGCCCCCGGGAAACGACCTGCAGCGGCGCCCATGGCGCTGCAGGGGTTTGGTTGTGACTTTCCCTTTTTTTTTTATTTGTTGGTGGATTTTTTATTTTTTTTTTTCCCCTTTTTGCCCCCAAAGCGGACGGGTTCATGGGGCCGAAGCAGAACCCGAGCCCCGCCGGGGGCTGCAGCCCCAAACTCCGCAGCAAACTCGCTCTGAGCCGGGCTGCGCCGCTCCCTGCCCGCTGAAAAGCCTGCCAGTCACTGCAAATCGTAAAACCACTACCAGAAAATAAAATAAAAAATAAAAAATAAAAAATAAAAAATAAAAAGAAGCGAGGGGGAGAGGAAAATAAAACCATCGGGAGATGCTGCGGTTGCCGGGCGCCCTGCTCCTGGCCCGGCACGGCCCGGCTCGGCTCGCCGGGCCCGGTGGGGGCTGCAGCAGCCTCCTGCCAGCCCCCAGCTCCGCAGGCCGGGCAGGGGGGGGGGCACGATCTGGGCCCGGGGGGGGGCACCGCAGTGACCCCGCTGCCCGGGGTCGAGGAGGCTCCCCCGAGCCGGCGTGGAGCCTGGCGTTTATTTTTTGATTTTTTTAGTTTTTTAGCCGATTCCGCCGCTTCTTTCCAAGGGACGGGATGGCAACGAGCGCTCCGGGGTTTATCCCGCGGGGGGGGCTGGGGTTTGTCCCCTCGGTGCCGATTTCACCCCCCCCCCTCACTCCATCCCCAGCCCCGGGCATCCTTACAGCACCGCTCCGGGGCAGCCCCCGACGGAGCCACCCCCCTCCTCCAGCCCTTCCCGCACTCCATCCCCAACCCCCCCCATAATCCCTCACACCCCTCCTGGACCCCCCCCCTAATTTCACCGTCCCCGCCCTAGAGGGGCGTGCAGAGCCCGGGCGGGGAAAGCCCCCACGGCGCTGCCGGGCGAGGATGCTGCGGGCGGGGGCAGAGGGGAGAAAGAAGAAGAAGAAGGAGGAGGAGGAGGAGGAGGAGGAGGAGGAGGAGGGAGAGGGGGGGTCTGCGCCTCGCTCCCCCTTCTCCCCCCCCTCCGGGCCGGCTCCTTTTGGGGCCGGGGGTGCGGTTGGGGGCGGTGTGGGGCGGCGGGATTGGCTGGCCCGGCCGCCGGCCCTGCGCGCCCCGGCCCGTCTGCGGCGCCGCGGCCAGCTGGCGCCAGCGCTCATATAGGATGCGCGGGGATGGGACCGAGCCGGCCAGAGCAGCGGCTTTGCCATCTGAGTAACACCCTCCAGCCAGCCTCCTCTCCTCCTCCCGCGCTCGCTCTGCTCCCCCCCGAGCCCCCCCTGCTCTCCGCTCTCCGGCTCCTTCTCTTCTTTTTCTCTCCCCCCCCCCCCTCTTTCCCCCTATTTTTTTTTTTTCCTCCCCTCTCCGCCTCGCTCGCATCCCTCCAGGCAGGCAGCCGTCGGCACCCACCCCGCGGGGGCACCCTGCCTCCCGCACCGGGTAAGTGTGGGGCGCGGGGGGGCCGCCGTGCCGCTGCCAGGGCGCGCTCGCTGCTTTCTCTAAACACCCTTTTCCCCCCCCCCACGCTCCCGTTTCTCTTTTTCCCCCCCTCCAATTTTCCTTTTGTGTCAGGCGAAGTTCTCGCTAGAACTCCGCCGTGGTAGATCTGCCCTTCTTCCTTCCCCCCCCCCCTCCCCTTTTGAAGCCAGCTGGAAAAACTCCTGTTGACGTTTGTAGCGAGAGC
The DNA here is from genome assembly GCF_963932015.1 of Anas acuta. Classification (NCBI taxonomy): domain Eukaryota; kingdom Metazoa; phylum Chordata; class Aves; order Anseriformes; family Anatidae; genus Anas; species Anas acuta. The sequence goes on along the minus strand of NC_088989.1, from coordinate 12,139,401 downwards.
GGGGGGGAAAGGGAAAAAAAAAAAAAAAAAAAAAAGGAAGATTTTTCTTGCTTTTTCCCCCTTTTTTTTTCTTGGTAAAGTTTGAAACGGGATCTGTGTTTATTTTGCGGGGCAATGGGAAGGGAGGGCGCAAGGCGAGGACTTTTGGGGGGGGGGGGGGAAGAGGATATTTTGGGGAGGGAGGAGGGGCTCCGCTTCCCCCTCCCCATCCTTTTACCGCCGGGACCAGCAGCGCACCTCGGGGCTGCTGAGCCGCTCACCCGGCCGTGTCTCCCTACAGGTGCTGTCCCCGGACCTGCCTCCGCGACCTGCCCGCTGCCAGAGGGCCACGCCAGCTCCGGGGGTCTCCCCCCATCATCCCTCCGAGGGCACCCTCCAGCCCCCCGACGGCGTTCTTTCCAGAAAAGCCATCCCCACCTCCTAAGAGCCACCGGTAGCTCCGCCAGCCAGCCGTGGGCAGCAGCCCCCTGCCCCGAGCGCCGCTCGCTCCCGGTTTCGGGGGTGGCTGGGAGGGGAGGCCCGAGGCCATGGAGGTGGCCACGGACCAGCCTCGCTGGATGACCCACCACGCCGTGCTCAACGGGCAGCACCCCGAGAGCCATCACCCCGGACTGGCTCACAACTACATGGAACCAGCGCAGCTCCTACCTCCGGACGAAGTCGACGTCTTCTTCAACCACCTGGACTCCCAGGGCAACCCCTACTACGCCAATTCCGCCCATGCCCGGGCCAGGGTCTCCTACAGCCAGGCACACGGTAAATGAGCCCTCGCCGCCCTCCTCTGCACCCCCAGCCCCTTCCCCACCCTCCTCTGCCTGCGCTCCCCGGGCTCTTCCGTGCGGGCCGGCGGATGTCCTACGTGGAGGCGAGGAGTTGCACCCGGGGGCCGCTCTGGTGCGTCGGGGCCGGGGGGAAAGGAGCTCGAAGAAAACAGGATAGAAAGGGAGGCACGGGTGGATTTTAACCCCGGCGATGACCAAGCTATTGGCGGAGGGGAGGGAAAGAAGGGGAGGGCGAGAGAGGAAGGGGAAATAGTGCGCGCACACAGGGTAAAACTTCGCAGACACGGCTACTTCCCGGATGCAAAATACAAACCAATTTGAATCGGCGATGGATTTTAATCGGGGGTGGTTTTAGGAGCCGAAGAGGGAGCGCTGCAGCGGTTCGGAAGACAGAGCAGAAGGGGGTTTGCTAATTATTGCCAGGGTGGGGCGGGAGGAGAGGGGGTGCCTTCCTCCTGCCCCTTGTGCTGCTGCCCAGCTCTTTCTCACCAAGCTTTCCTGGGCTGTCCGGTGTCCCCCTCGGAGGGGTCTGGGAGCGGGGGCTGTTGCACCAGGCTGGCTGCTCTTCCCTGGGTTGTGAAACCTCTCCCCAATGCCCGGCTCCCCTCTGGCTGCCTGCAGAGCAGGGAGCTCCCCGGGCTGGGGGCTGGGAGATTTCCCAAAGCTGTTCCGGGCTGAGCTGCCCCACGCTGATCCCCATCGCTCTTGTGTTCCTACAGCCCGCCTGACCGGGAGTCAAATGTGCCGGCCTCATCTTATCCACAGCCCCGGGATCCCTTGGTTGGACAGCAGCAAGGCGGCACTGTCTGCCCACCACCACAACCCCTGGACCGTCAACCCCTTCACCAAGACACCCCTGCACCCCTCGGCGGCCGGCGCGCCCGGGGCCATCTCGGTGTACCCCGGCAGCAGCACGTCCAGCACCGCTTCCGTGTCTTCGCTCACCCCGGCCTCGCACTCCGGCTCCCACCTCTTCGGCTTCCCCCCAACCCCTCCCAAGGAAGTGTCCCCGGACCCCAACTCCACCAGCGCTGCCTCCCCTTCGTCCTCCGCTGGGGCCCGGCAGGAGGACAAAGACAGCATCAAGTACCAAGTGTCGCTGTCGGAAGGGATGAAAATGGAGAGCGCCAGCCCGCTCAGAAGCAGCCTCACCAGCATGGGGGCCCAGCCCTCCACCCACCACCCCATCCCCACCTACCCCTCCTACGTGCCGGCTGCCCACGACTACAGCAGCAGCCTCTTCCACCCGGGCAGCTTCCTGGGGGGCCCTGCGTCCAGCTTCACCCCCAAGCCACGAAGCAAGGCCAGATCCTGCTCGGGTAAGCGTTGCCTCCCGCGGGCTGCCCCGCCACACATTGGGGTGGAAGGAGAGAGGTTAGGGCCGCTCTGCCGGGTGTGGGAGTGCATGTTGGGGGTGGCTTGGCTGGATGTTTGGGGCTGGAGGCGCAGGCAGCTGCGGGGCCGGGTGTTTGTGTCAGCTTTATTTGGGATAGGAGGGCAGGTGACTGCTCGGTCCCGCTTTTCTGGGTTTTTAAAGTAGGAAATTGGGGTTGTACCAGGGTGCCATCGTCTTGGTGTAGTGGCTGCTGGCCTCAGGGCGCTCAGATTGGGCCGAGGGACACGGGAGCCGGCACAGTGTGAGCTGGCAGCCTGAATCGTACAAAGAGGGATTTATACGAGGAAAAAATGTAAAAGCAGCCCCTGGCAGGCTGCAGCCCCCCGAGGGGTTCAGGCCTGATCCTGCCCTCCCAAAGTGGTTGAACCTCCCCCCCAGATTCCACGTGGGGACTTTCTGCCCGTAGATATTTCTCCTGCAGTAATTTTCACGTCCCTTCGTTAATACGAAAGAAGGCCCCAGCGCAGGATGAAAGCGAAACTTACCCGGCCGGTCCGCTTCAGATCGCGGAGGGCCTGATTTCCTTCACAATTTAGAGGAACAAAAGTTCAAATATAGTTTACATACCAGTGCAAAAGACTAAGGTGTCCAGTCATCGCTAACTTACGCCAGGCTAAATCCAGAAAATCCTCCTCTTTTCCTGAACCAGACATCTCTCTGCTTCCTAATAACTGACTGCAGACCTTTCCCATACCCACAGCCCTGCCTCGCATTTCTGCCTAAAAGTGCAGTTCCAAATTAGCAAATTAGGTGATGGATGAAATTCTGATCCCACTTTGAAATCACATTAGTTGTACAACCAGACAGATGAATTAAGGAAATTTGTCTGAGTCCACTAACCTTCCTGGTGAAAACATCCTCAGCAACAGAAGGAAATGAAAGAATGTGTATTGGTACCGAATTGAGACAGCCCTTTAAAAATCAGTGGCTATCTGTGCCGGTGTGTGAATTCTTACATATCATTGCATACATCGGCTTATGAGTAGACCACATGCATTTATTTTTAAAGCAGACTTATTTAGAAATGTGATCTCTTATCTGATGTTTTTGTTGCAAAACTCATATTTTACAATCTCATCAGATCTGTTTCAAATGGCTACTCTGAGAGGAAAAACTCTCCCCTTCCATTATTTACACACATTCCATTATTTACCATTATGTGTATGTATTTTTTAGTACTGTAGAAACTAGTAAGTAAAGGAAATTAGCAGCCTGAGTCTCCTGATTTTGGAAGTAAATTCAAGACCCAGGTCTCTGAAGATAAAGGGATCTCAAGTAGCTTTTTTATTTTCATCCTGCAGTTGCCGATGATTTTATTAAATGGGAGAAATTAGGGGAACTTTTTGTGTGTGTGCTTTTTTTTTTTTTTTTTCTGTAAGGGAGCCCCCTGTGCAAGGAACTGGGGAAAGTTCGTGACCACTCAGTGTTTTTGTAGGAAAACTAAGACTCACGACACAACGACTCCTGCAGCTTCCTGCCCTAGGAGGGACAAAAGCTACAAATGCAGCGCCGCAGAGCTCCCCTCATTTTTCACTGTAGACTGTGTTGTTTAAAAGCCACCCACTCCCTAGATTAAAGGAGACACAACCCTGCTGAACTCAACGTGGCCTGCTTCAGTTATTAGCAAAAAGAGAATTTCCTTTCCAGTTAAATACTTTAGGATTTGCATAAACTATATTAAGAGAGATTTCTATATTAAGCAGACCTGCCTTCGAACCATCAGAGGCAAATGAACTTTTAGCAGAGGGCTTTCTGAGGCAGAAACATATCTAGGAGTTGCATGCTGGGTTTAATAGAGCCATTCTACAATGCTGTTTCCCATGTTGTTGTGCTACTAAAACTACTAATAAAGCAGTAACACGGTGAACTGTTCCCTACCAAATCCAAACTGCATTGTTGAAAAGTCGCAGGAACAGAAAAGAACTCACAGCTTCTTTTTTACAGTAATTTCCAGAGTGCTTGCTGAAACTGAACTTTCTTAAAGATCAGCATTAACAGCGGCTTTCTGCCTTTAGCACAAAAATCCTAACTGAGCCTTTGGCATTGTGTATCTATTCCCAGTCTGCTCGGCTTTACTTTCCTACCCGGTAGTGCTCGCAACAAAAAAAGAAAGCACAGCAAAGGAGGTCCTTTTGCTTAGATTTAACTCTAGAAAGCCCCTCTCTTCAGTTTTTTTTTCTTTTCCATTTTATTTTATTTTTTAATATCTTGTGAGCTTGCAGGTGTGTGTTTGTGTACACGTGTGTGTGTATTCATGGCAGGGGAACACGCAATCTAACCACTGCCGTGCAATAGATACGGGAGGGGAGCGGTGCCCGCTGCAGATTAAGGGAGTTCTCATTACCGAAATGATAACTTCCATCTGACACAATAAGAGTGTCATTCTTTCTCACCTTGTGCAGAGCATGAGCTGCCTATTTCTGCTCGTGACATAAAATACTTACCGGCGTCTGGGCGTTCTCGAAACGCTGAGGTCCTTGCTGCATGTGCTGTAGATGTCACTGCTGTCTGACTGTGCTTGAATTAACACGCTGTTTTGACTTGTGGAAAATGCCTAAAGGACAATGCAAAAAGCTTTTGTGAATTTGTTTTTAAAGAAAGAAATCCGGTTTCTTCGTGTTTCCATTTAGAAGGCAGAGAGTGTGTGAACTGTGGAGCAACTGCTACCCCTCTCTGGAGAAGAGACGGCACCGGGCATTACCTGTGTAACGCCTGCGGGCTCTACCACAAAATGAACGGTCAAAACCGACCTCTCATTAAACCTAAGCGGAGGCTGGTAGGTGTCTCTATCTTTCCTGGGTTTGGGGAGAAATCGGGCTAAAGGGACCACACGCAGGCACGAGGCAAACGAGTCTCGGTGCTGCTCAGCCCCTGTGCGGATGGGACTCAGTCACGCCGGGGTCACTGCCGTGCCTCGGGGCAGATCCCCCGCACGCAGCCCCGGCCGGGCCATCCCTGCCGCCGCAGCCCGGCGAGCGTGCCTCCTTCCCCAGCCTCCCCGCCGCACCAAATGCACGCGGGGTATCGCGTATCCATCTCCCCGTTTATCCTCGGATGACAGCTTTTAATTTAATTCCTCATTTATTTGGCCTCTTGGGACGTTTTGGGGAGCGTACTGGGAGCGAAAGGGTTATGAGCGTGAATGTCCTCCACTGTGGACTAAAAAAAAAAAAAGTTCCAGCTCTAAAAAAGCAAAACAAATCAGATGAGTCAAAGCTACTGCTCCCTACTTAATAATTATTTGTATAAAAGCCATGAAGTAATTTTCACTCTTATATTCTCTGGCAATATTAATATTGGTTCCCTCCCCAGACAATCCCCTACTGTTTAAAAAAAAGTCCGATTATTTTTCCATGGAGTCACCTATACTTTGTATTTTCATTTGAGTGATTTAAAAAAAATGTCCTTTCTAAGCTCCTGGTAGTAGTTTCCTATCCGGATATCTGTACGTTAAAGATAAGGAAACTTTGTGTATCTGTTTCCTGACTCTAAAAGCTTTAGAGAGTTTCTATAGGCAAGCCTTGCCAGTCATGCTTGCTGTTTTGAAATTTCTAATACACTCTATTCCACAAATAATGTGTAAAATGCTAAGAATAATAAATATATTTTTTTGGAGCTTTGTGATTTATGGTGCCTAAGACTCTTAGCTATTCGTGGACACATTTAAATGAGGTCTGGAGACCAGCGGAGAGCAGAAAAATTGGCGTTACTGCTCTAACACTGGGATGGGATACAGAAGATTTCTGTCCCGAGTCAGAATTTCAACTATGCAAGCTTCTTAATGACTTGCCTTCTAAAGTGACTGACATATAGAAAAATGTTAAGACAACAGTGTAACATTATCGTCTCTCAGGCTCAAGTGCTTTGCAGCCTGAATGGGACAGGCCGCGGAGTTAAGCAGCACGGGTGAATATCAGTAAAGCCATCTCAAATATGCAAACAGAGGTCTCCACCTTCCCCTGCCTTGGGAGACTGTTATACTCAGCTCCCTGCGAGGGATCTGGGGGGAACTGGAGGGGTTTTCTTTTCGTTTAGTTGTTTTAATGGTGGTGGTTGTTGGTGTTTTTTAAAATTGATTTACAGCTTTGTTTATTGCCCCTTTTTTTTCCACTGTAGTTTGCTTGTTTGCAGGGGAGAGGAGATGGCCATCTTTGGGAAATTTGTTCATCTCATATGCAATAGCAAAGCGATCGTATTAATAATGTCAGTGTTTGGAGGTCTGGCATTAATTGTGTTTGGGTTGCATGAGTGTACTGGCAGTAGGGGGTACCCCTTCTTTCTGCCTGTGGCCTGTTCTCGCAAGCGAGTAAGGGACTGAAATATACGAGTCTCAGAGGGCCTGATTCTTGCTCTAAGCTGCTGAGCCGTCGTCCGTCAGCTTTGGGAAAGTTACAGGGCCGTGGCGTAAATCAGCAGCAAGTGTGAACAGAACCTGGTGCTCCCCGTTTGCGAGCCGGGTCAGTCTGGGCTTTGCAAATGCCTTGCCAGCTCCCAGTGGGGCCGGCAGGCAAGGAAGTGCAGCGGGCTCTCTTTTTGGGAACCCCGCTGCTCCGGGACTCCGCTGTCACCTCTCCGGGGTGCCCAGCGCTTAGTGTGAGCCTCGCTGCTGCTGCTTCACCCGATGGTTCTCGTGGCTAATTGCAAAAATACCCCGAGAGCAAGGCCCCGGGGAAATTCAGTACAATTGATTGGTGGTGGTAGAAAGTAAAACTGTGCTAATTTAAGGGGAGAAAAAAAATTGAGTCCTCTACATTAATCTGATCGCGCAAAATGGATTGTATTTTGACCGTTCCCAGAGGCAGGGCTGAAGCTTTCTAATGAGAAATTCTTTCCCCAAATACGGGGTGCAATTAGCTTGTCCACAATACTTTCAACAATACCGTGCTTGCACAAGGAGTGTATTATATTGTGGGGTCTGCCAGAGAAGGGCCCATCCAGAAATGACTGGTTACCTGCTGTTCTGCTTTTCCTGTTCTTGTTCTGGGAGCTGGGTGAACGGCTGGGGTATTTTTCTGCCCCCCCACCTTGGTTTTAGCAGAACAATATGGTTTAAAAAGATCCTTTTCTTTTTTTTCTTTTTTTTCTTTCTTTTTTTTTTTTTTTTTAAAGATGGTTGTTTGAGGGCTTGTCAGCTAAGGAACTGTGAGTAGGGACAGAGGCGGCAGACGGGTCAGCAGAATCATTGCTGCAAGGCATGAAATTTGGTTTGCTAAATATTTAAAGAAAGTTGGAGCCGGTTTTGTTTTCTCCCTTTCACTTGTAAATGGAAACTGAATTTTCAGTGATGGCTCTGATAAATACTGCACCCAGTTAAGTAATGTGGTTGGTTTTCTTTTGTAGCCATCTTTAAAGAGACAGAGTAGTGGTAAAAAAAAAAAAAAATCACATTCTTTAAGATCATTACCTCTTGTGAAACCCAGTCCCAACATTGGCACTCACTAAATTGGTCACTGAAAAAAAAAAAAGTGAAAAATGAAAAAAATACATTTTTGTGATGCATTCTAGAATCCTATAAAGGGGAACTTTGAACAAATCAAACACCATGTCCCCCTCCTAAAATTTTTGTCTTTGGAGAGTTAGAGATGTATTGCTTCCCTCCTTACTTCCCCCGCACACGTGGTGCCACAGGGCTGGAAGCTGCGGTCTGCAAAGGAGAATACTTGCATTTAAACAAAAACCCAATGCCACAGAATGCAAAACTGCCAGGAGCTTTCCTTAGGACCTGATGCTGTGTACAATTTTGTTATTAATTCTGCCCGACCTAAATATTGAGCCTAACTTGACCTTTCTCATGATCTCCCTCCTCCCGCTGACACATTTTTTAATTTTCTTTTTCTTTTGGTTAGTCAGCGGCTAGGAGAGCAGGGACTTGTTGTGCCAACTGTCAGACCACCACCACGACCTTATGGCGACGTAATGCAAACGGGGACCCAGTTTGTAATGCCTGCGGACTCTACTATAAATTGCACAATGTGAGTATTTGCTCATCTCATGTGTCGCTGCTTGCCTAGCTGGGATTGATGTCTTAACTGCGTGGTGTACACTAGGCTTTTATTGGTTTCAGGGTTTTGGTTGTTGTTTTATTCCTTCCCCCCGTCTCTAAGGTTCCCCTGGGAAGTGACAGCCATTCTTTGTCGGCATAGTGATGCTAAGTTCAGTGACATTACAATGTATTAGCTTGGCTTCTAACGCTTGGGCAAATCAGGCAAAATAGAGTTACAACACTTGGTTTTAACTAAGCATGTTTTGTGTGCCCTCTCCCTCCAGAAACAGAGGGGCCATTCGGGATGGGCTCCGTGCAGAAATTAATCTCAATGGGGCCTGCTCGTTTTGATTTAAAACAAAAAACCCCACAACAACACACCACCAAAACCCCTACAATTGTAACTAAAGCTTTGTCTTATATATATTTTTTAAGAAAATAATTTCAAGCAGGAATCACTTATGTTAGAAAGTTATTTAAACCTTAAGTAACAGAGGTTATTGGTACAAGATTGTTCATGTCTTAGGACTGAATTTGGGTCACCATGTGCCTCCTAGTTTGATCTTTTCAATTAGGAAATGAATGAGGACTGAGGGTAAGCCTACGGGAAAGGGAGTCATCAGATGCCAAATTCGGTTCAATTTGTTTTTCATGTCTAGTTTTTTTTGTGTTTGTGGTTTTATTAAACACATCAACATAAACAAGTTCTGCAGAGAGAAACACCTTTTTTTTTTTTTTTTTTTTGGCCAGAAAAAGGTCTACGTCCAGGAAAAACACACGGGGGCTGTCCAAATATTTTCATTTTTGCACAATAAGGTCATTTTGTCTGCATGAGCCTGATTTTCTCATTTCTTGCAGGTGAACAGGCCTCTGACCATGAAAAAGGAAGGAATTCAGACCAGGAATAGGAAAATGTCCAACAAATCAAAGAAAAGCAAGAAAGGCTCCGAGTGTTTTGAGGAACTGTCCAAGTGCATGCAAGAGAAATCGTCTCCTTTCAGCGCTGCTGCCCTTGCTAGCCACATGGCTCCCATGGGGCATTTGCCACCTTTCAGCCACTCTGGACACATCCTACCAACACCCACCCCCATCCACCCATCTTCCAGCATCTCATTTGGACATCCACACCCATCCAGCATGGTTACAGCCATGGGATAAAATCTGATGACCAAGAGACCCACCCAGAGATTAAGAACATGGGGCTTTGCCTAAGATGACACCAAGTAAGAAAATGTTCTGCCAAGAAGAGAATGTAGGGATGGCAAAAAGGGGATCTTTGCTCCCGTGTGGTTTAACTCTTTAACGCTGGACTAAAACCTTGCAAATGATGGGTCTTCTGCAGAAACGCGTAGTGGTGCCTGTAATGCACTTTGCCCCCTCAGGTATAAGGAAAAAGAAGAACTCACCTGTTCGATATTCAGTGGTCCAGCAGAAAGCAAAAGATGGCAGAAGCAGAAGGAAGAGGCTGGAACTGGCTTTCCTTTCTCTCTTTGTTATTACTGTGAATATTGTAAAGAGATGCAAGCAGCCTCCCGGGATGGAATCGGCTCACTGGAAGCCACACATGCTGGATTTCTATCGTGGACTTTGGGGAGGGAAAAAGAAAAAAAGACATCTTTATAAAAACTTAATTTTTAAAATGAAATCAGACAAAAAGTCATATTTATTTTGTTCTTGTTTTCCACAAAAAGCCTCAACCCCTCTGACTGCATGTTTTTGTGCTGTTGTTTGCAATGGCTACCCTGTAAGAAAATCTGCCTTCATAACTAAGCGGGGGAGGGACAATATTCAGCAGCCCCCTGGATTAGCTCCATTTATCTTCCATATCAAAATAGCTGCCAGGAAGGGGGAAAAGAAAGGGGTAAGCAAAGTTGCAGCCGTAATGCGGGATTTCAATGTGCCCAAGATGGTGACTAGATTTGACACAATTTCTTAATTCTTTTCTCTAACGTGAAAAATTAAACGATAATAATAATAAAAAACAACAGCCCCCTTCCCGGCTACCCTATTATTCCTCAAAACAGATAGCTATGTCAGACAAAACGTTGGGAAGATACTTTTGGGAAGGCAGTCCTGCACTAGCAAGGGGTAAAATACAGGCATTTACGAAACTGTCGCAGCTAGCTTGCAGCACAGCAAAAAGCATCGCAGGGCATAAAATCATCCAACTCACAGACTACAGAGGTTGAAGCATTTTGTTCTGTTGTGTTGGCAGCTGTTGCTTAAAAATGCAGATTAGCTGCTCGGGTAAACTTACGGCAGTGTGGCCACCGTGTCCACACGCAGCCAGCCAGCGCGTGTGCTGTCTCAGGCACCCAGGCCCCGGTGGACTTCACAGGGAGGAAGGGCAGAAATGAGGTTGAGATCACTGGAGAGGGGAAAGAGAGAGACAATCAGTTTGAGCTTCACACATCCGTCAAATCCCAGACGCAGCGACAGCTGATGAGACGAGGGAAAGCACCGTTCTAAGGGGAACGGCCGTTTTCCGTAGTGCATTTTATAAGAAAATAAAAAAAAAAAAATTAAAAAAAAAAGAAAAATTAAATCTCCCATTATTAAACCACGTTGTACGTAAATGACCGAAAAAAAAAGCTATTGCCAATGTGAAGTGTATTCTATTGATTGTAATGATCTGATGCCTCTCGTGAACACAAGCTCCAGTATAACATACAATGTACATATTTAGCTATACTTCTGATGAAAATGCCCCAATGAGCAGAGGGGTTTGATAATGTAAACCACGTAAGCTTAACTCTGTGACAAGCTTTTTATTTTTATTTTTTAACTTTTAACTTTTTTGTTGTTGGGTTTTGTTTTTTTGTTTTCTTTTTTTTTTTTTTTTTTTTTGGATCAAGCCAATTGTATCTTTACTGCAAAAGTCCTGCTTTAAACAAAACAAACAACGAAACCAATAAAAATGTTTTTTTTTTTTTTCTAAACATGTAATTCAAATATTTGATAATGAATTTAAGAACCAAGCAGACCTGGAAAATCCTGCTTTCGCCCTTTTTCTGGTCTGCGTAGGCATATAGGTGCACTTTGTATAAAAGTGGAAATAAACAGGAAACAAAATCTGTTAAGAAAAATCATAAGGCTTTTTAATCTACTGAGGTAAAAATTTGGATCCTTTTTACTTTTTACCTTTTACAATGGTACAGTTGTACATTATTTGTACCCGACTCAAATTTCTGTAGGATTTGGGCAGGGGGGTGGGGAAGGGATGTGGGTGGAAGACAGGGATTACTGATACAGTTGACAAAGTGCAATATATTGTCAGTCACTGCAGCATAGACAACGGCAGTTGAGATTTAAATTATTTTGTACTTGTATCAGCATAAAAAAAATCTGCAGTATTTTCTGTTTTTATTTTAATTTTTTTATTTTGCTTATTTTTGGATTAGTGAACTAAGTTATTGTTAATTATGTACAACATGTTTATATATTGTCTGTAAAAAGTGTATGCTTTCCTCATATTCCTTCAAGGTGAATATTGCTAAGAATAATAAAATACCTTTTTTTGTGAAACTACTTGTGCCCAGCTTCATGTCCTAAAGGCTGCTTTTAACTAGGAGAGGAAAAATTATTGTCGTCATTGTTGCTAGTAGAATTATTAGCTTAAACTTTATGTCATAGAGTGGGCTATTGCTATTTCAGAAACCTAGCAGGGTAGGACAAAAAAGTGGTTGGTGAATGATTTAGTATAAAACGCCCAGGTACAAAAGCTCATTCTCTGGTGTTGTTCTGGGGTGACGAGGTCGTGCAGTTAAGAGCGCTGAAGTTTCTAAACCAGTTTTAAAACGTAAGGCAGCAGCAACTTTGCAGATGCTGGACTACAGGTTTTTATTGTCATTATTTTAAAGTGCTTGGAGGAATACTTTTCAATTAAAAACATTTTTTAAAAGCACGGAAAAGCATCCAGCTGCCTAATCGGTTTCAAGCCTGAGCTTTGTTAGACTGGGCAAAGTTCTCTGTAGGCTCTTGCACTAGCGTAAGAGGCAACATCATGAACCTAAAAACTTGTTTCTTACCATTTGGCATCATCCGTGGCACGAAAGGAGCAAGAGGGACAGCCAGCCCGGAGCCGCCCTGTGCTGTTCTGGAAATGGGATGATGGGTGTAGACGTGGGGGCTGTGTGTGCGGTCTGGCACATGAGGACAGAGAGCAGGGTTTACCAGGCAGGGCTCCCAAGACCAAAACTTGGTGGTTGCTTTCAACACATGGCCAAGCGTGACCCACGCGAGGAACTCTTTGGGGCCTTGCAAAGTGAAAGAGACTTGCAAGTTGTGCTGCCATGCACGGGGGTGAGCACCACTGCTACTAGAACAATATTTTCTAGAAAACTGCTAATGAACCTCGGGTTTCCTCCTTTGACACGGTGGGAGTTGCATCTCACTTCTGTGGAAGCCAGCCTGGGGATAACTCCTTACTCATTTAAAAAAAAAAATAGTTCCTTTTTCAGCGAATACGTACAAATTCCAGCCCTTTCTCGAACTGCTTCTCTTTGCTTCTTGCAAACAGGGCTGTGCAGCCTCCTCTTCAGCCCTTTTTGCAAGCCCTGCTAGCAAATGACAAGGAGTTGCAGCAGCTCTAGATGTGTTGAAGAAAGCACACACAGCCGGGATGAGACCTTCCTCCATCATTTCAGACGAGTTAATCATCTCTCTAACTTGTTTAGCAAGGCTTAGTGCAAACACCCTTTAAAAAAAAAAAAAAAAAAAAGAAAAGAAAAGAGTTTATGGCATACCGTGCAAGCTTCCTTTAAGAAGAAACATGTTCATCCTCAGACAGGTTTAAAACAGGGTTATAACTAAACTCGGACTGAGTCAGTTTTTGGAGGAGAGAACCGGAGAACTAACCACACCATTTTCAAATAATTTAGAATAATTAAGCCATTTGCTTTGGTTGCACGTTACATGTACGGGCTTTGAGTAGGGTTTACCTTGGAGTTGCTCCTCTGCAGGCTTTTCATGGGGTCAGTTCGATCCGCTCACAGAATCGGGGCCGCAATCCATCAGCTTGGCAGGGGGGGTGCTGCAGCCCCCCAGCGCAGGGAGCAGCGTGCCTCCTCTGACCAGGGTCAGCTGCGGTTCCTGCAACACAGATAACAAATAATCCCGTGTTTGTCAGGTGGCACTAATCTGCGAAAGATCAAACCATCTCTCTGCGACGTGTGTATCGTGTTTGTCTCCAGACATTTTGCATAGCGGAAGAAAAACAAACAGCAGGGAATGGAAATGGAGCAAGTGTGTAAAGTTCAACGCAAAGTGTAAGCACACAGCAGATACCGAGGCAACAAATTGGGATTTACGGTCCTTTCACTACCACCAGATACAGGGGGAACAGGCTTTCTGTGAGGGGGGGACCCTGACATTACTTGCCTTTGGTTCCCGTTGTTGGGATTATTGTTTTAAGCCGTGCTTAATTGTCATGTCTCCACAGCCACATCAAAAGCCAAGAAGATTAGGTTACAGGGAGTGTTTGATGTCAAAATACAAAATAAATAAAAGGAAAGCTGAAAAGGTAGCCTATTTTCCATGATGTCTAGTGAGGTTTTTGCCTCAAACCCTTTTGTTTTTTTTGCAAAGATTGCACTTTTAGTGACAAGATTTCATTTATTTACTTCCAAATGACTCCACGGCTTTCCTACAACAGCTCAAAGGGTTAATAGACCCTCTTTGATGGCAAACATGGTATAATTAACGCAAACTTCTTAAGTATCTTGGTGACCTGTAGATGGCCACATGAGAATTTTGTTATTTACTGACTTGCCAAACGTTTATTGCTTATAGCAGGACAAGTGGGAAGCAGGCATTAATTTTGATACTGTTATCTGCAATTGTGTGTAAAGTTCATAGCAGAGAGTGCCCGTATGTCAACTGCAATTAAACATTTCCCTATTTTTAAAACGAATTTCATGGTGGTGGAGGGGATTGGATTGGCAGCTTTGCAAACTGAAATCCTGCCCATCCGCAGAGCAGGCACGACACAGCCAGACACAGGACAACTTCCCCTTACCTGCAGGCTGCAAAAGAAAACACTCTGGCGCCACGGAGCATTTGATCCTCAGCTTCTCCACAGAGACAGTCAAATCAGGACCAACTGTGGCAGGGCACGGAGGGAGATTTTGTGGTGTGACATCTCCCCTTGGAAACCAGCCTGAAAAACACCAAAAATTAAGCCAAAAGCGGCTATCAGGTGAATATGTTCATTTATTGCCAACCTGGACTGGATTAGAATGCGTGACCTAGAAGTAAAATGCTTTGTTTAGCCCAACTCCCTGGGCCATCTGGTCCTCACGAGTAAACATTTCTAAGTGAGATTAAGTGACTGTTCTTTAAGCGTGGTGATATGAGTGCAAACCAGGCTGCTCTGGATCTAACAGATCAAAACCTCAGCATCGGGGCAGCCGGCCGGTGCCGATTCAGAAGCACCATTTGCTTGAATGGCGTTGAGTGCAATTCTCCGTGGTGTCAGCTTTGCAGTCAATCCTGATTCAATCTGATGTGTCCCGGTAAGACACAGCGCTGTCCTCAGCCCAGGGCTCAGATTGCACCCAAGTGCTGCTGGGAGGTTGAGGGCCCCACCAGATGAAACTTTTGGGAGATGCTGCGGGAAGAACTACACTGCATTTGCGCTCAGCTGCATTTCCGAACGCCAAAAGCTTGGCTGAGCAAAATGCAGTAGCAGGGTAGGAGATACAGGGAAAAAAAAAAAAGAAAAAACTGAAAGAAAAAGAAAGTAAAAAAAAAAAAAAGCAGCCACCAGGTAGTAACACAATAGAGAACTAACCCCTCCTTCAGGGAAAGGGAAAGGCTTCTACATACCACCGAGGGAGGGAACTGCTACTGTTCGGTCTATAAAAACTGAATCAGGGAAGTATAATGTTAACCCAGCCTATGCAGCAATGCCAAGGAGAAAACAGCTACCTGCCTACATGCCACATCTCTCTGTGTGGTTCTGCACTCAGGGCTGCGGGGAGTTACTTGGAGGAAAGCTGGCTCTGGCTCAGGAGGGTCGAAGGCACATGTAAATCATTTGAAGTTGGGCCTATCAACACCAGAGTGTGAACGTGGACTCTTGTTTCTCTATAACTCTTCAGTGCTTCACCTGAGTCTTCCTCACTGATTCTATTTTCCTCTGGAGCTCAAGTCCTCCCGCCCATTTTCTGTCAGGCAGAGAGGATGTGGCAGATTTCTTCCCTTGGGACACAAGAGCAGAAGAACATTATGTTCTTCTTTTGGTTGGCATTTTGGTTGTGACTATTTATCTCTGGTTCTTTCACTCAATCCCACTTGCCCACATTGGCTTTTAGCAGCAGGTTATACACTGGAGTGATTTCCAGGTACCCCTGAAAATCCCTGTAGGATTTTGCCGTAAAATTCACATTCATTCACCGTTTCCCATTGCATTTCAGTCCTTTTTTTTTTTTTTTCCTTTATCTGAGTTTTTCTTTATCCGAGCACAAACCCCACCAGCACAGGAACACGTTCATTAGGACGAAGCACATCTCAGGAGACAGACCGCTGCTCGGCTGCCACCAGGACTCACCACCATCCCTCCCATGCTCACTTTCAGATAACGAGCAAAGCTGCAGAACTCCGTGCCTCAGTTTCCCCTCTGCAAAACAGGCCCCAAAAAAACGTGACCTGCCCCTGTCAGCTGCCTACGAGTGCTGACTCGCTCCAGCCTAGCAGACTTCTGGGCAAGTTTGAGCAAACATCGGCACGTGGTGTGTGCTGATAGGCACCCAGAAAGGGCACAGCGCTCTCCTCTGCAGGTTAGAGGCTCCTCCCTGTCGTTGTCGGAGTGCTGCTGGCCTCTCCATACAGCTGTGTGTGGCAAAAGTGACACACTGGAGAAATTAGTCATTGGCGTGCGTGGCCCAGCTGCTCCCGACGGCTACGCAGCCCCACGCACACACTGCCGCTCGCCCCAGCCCATTGTGAAGCAGCCCTGACTCCATCTCCCATGCTGTCAGCCCCTGACCTTCCTTTCACATGCTCTAATGGTCACTAGAAAACTGTGAGAGAACACAGTCATGGTATTAAATGGCCCTAATTTGTCTCCAGGCCTTTCCCCTCCTCCTCCCGCCTCGGTCTCCTGCGACTTAACGTTTAAACCAGCTGAAGCTTACAACAAATCAAAGCCTCCCTATAGGCCCAGATTGTCTAAATACGGAAAACAGGAAGTGAGTAACCTTCAACGGGAAATTGTTCATCCGATGGAGGCCAAGACCCAAGGCCCGGCGCTTTTCAGTCCTGCCCCTGCAAAGGCAGACACAGCGTGTACCGAGTGGGCGCCCGGCGTTCAGCGGGAGGGAGTGGTTTAGCAAAAGTTTTGCTTCTCTTTTGGGCAAGTCGCGGCTGTTTGGAGAAAGGGGACGGTGTCTGTGCCTGTGCACAACACTGGATGAGCAGCTTGGGAAGGGTTGTTTTGAAGAAGACGTGGGATGAGATGGAGAAAAAGCCCGGGGTGGTTGGAGGGAATCGAGAAGATGCACGAACCCAAATGGAAACTGCCTCTTGCTGCCTAGGAAGGTGAAGGTGGCAAAAGAGCGGCGCAAACAGCGTTGGGCTGTTTCCAGCACAGAAGGGCGGGAAGAGATCTTGTGCGACAGCCCACTTGGTGATGAAAAGGAGAACACTTCATTTCCTAGGAAGAGAGAATAATAATTTATTTTTGTAGAGTAACTTGCCTGCTTCCCCGCCCCCCCCTAAGGAAAGATCCCAAATTATTTTACCGGCTGTTTATCTCAGGCTTATACTATTCACCACTGAATTGCAACCATTAGCGGGGTGGAACACAGCAGCTGTTTAACAATTCAAAACAATGCCCGTTTTTTTTTTTTTTTTTTTTTACAGAAGGTCATATTAAGATCCTCTCTAACTGAAGGTGAACTTCTTGTTACGTGCCGCATCCACTGGAATAAAGTTTGGCTCACGTTTACACCTCTGCCAGACTCCCCCAAACCCCAAATAAACTACAATGCACAAACACATCCAGCCATGCCCGAGTCTTTCCACTCCAACTCTGGGTAGAACTAATGAACCACGGGACACAGAGTGGTCCCTGGGCCATAGATAACTTTCTTCAGACTCCCTTAGAGCCTGCAACTATGCTCACAAGCCAGTTTTGCTCAGGGCAGATCATGAGATAAGCACCAGCACCCAAGCCCTATGGTCTCTGATTTGAGAAATGGGCAGAGAAAAAGAAGGTGCAGAAAAAAAGAAGGCACCACTGTGGCAATGTGGGTTGCATTTGTCCCATCCCGGTTCCTTGACCCAGGTCTGGGACTGCTGCAGATGAAAGGCACTGCTGGGACACCGTGCACACATGGGACAGGGTCTCCACAGGGGCTGGAGAGAAATATATGGAAGTGGGTGACTGGTGGGTCTTTTGAGAAGGATGAGCTAGAGATGAAGCTTCTAGTAAGATTTCTTTGCTGCAACATTTCAAACATTGCTGTGAATTTACCTGTAAAAAATCTATTTTAAATATAAATTTTAAGCAGAAATATTTTTCCACTTGGTTCTACATTTTTTTTTCTGCAATGATTTACCAAGATTTCTCATTATGTATATGGGAGAATAACACTGGACTCGTGGCATTTGCTTCACAAAGATTTTCTCTCTTGCATAAAGGTTGCTTTGCTAACAAACCAGCTGGTGGGAGAAAGATGCTCTTAATCAAACAGCCTCGCTGCCTCTCTGGGGAAAATGACGTTTTTTTTTCCCATCACAACAGGTTTCCTCTTTGTTCTCTTGTGGGCAGGTGTTGTCCCACTGGGATATGGAAAAGGGCAGGCTCTGATCCCATTAAAGATACTCCCATTGGTCAGAGATCATAATAGGGCATCCCTAGGTTGTGGGAGAGTATGCCTATCTTGCTTCACTGGCTGAAAGATAATAGAGCTGGCTCCCAATGATACATACAGGCTTTTTAACAAGAGTCCTGTTCTCCACAGGGACAATGAAAGGGAAAGGAACCTGTGGGGCAATGTCTGTGTCTGGCATTGCCAGAAACCACAGCTGGTCCCTGCTAGTGATGGGAACAGAGACAATGATTCTACCCAGAAGGATGCAAAGAAATGCTTCCCCACTGCATTATCTGCTTGTTTTAATCTCTTTCTCCATCACTTCCACAGCAGGCTGACTTCGAGGGATATGAACGTGAATTTTGCTCCAGTGGAGGGTGAGACACAAATAATCTCAGGGAAGGAAACACTACTTACTGTAACTCCTGGTCTCAGCTACCCCTCGGTCCTTCCATCTTGAGGATTGCACCAGCCCTGTCCTGACTCCCTGGGAACAAAGAGTGGGTGTGCAGGCTAAAGGAGGTTAGGGAGCTCCAACCACAACCTTGGCCTGGATGACCGGGGAATGAGGTTTGTGACTTGCCCAGCAGAGCCTGTCTGCCTGCAGTCCACACATAGCACGGAGTGGCCTTTCTTCTGCTGACCTTGTGCTCACAAGAATTGAGACAATACCAGTGGGGATCTCCAGTGCATTTCCTTTTTCTGTGCTTTCTGAAGTGACACGGGACATAACTCTGCTGGCCTGGGAGGTGCAGAGTCCTGAGACCTCGAATGGGCTGTACACCTGCTTATCCAGGTGGGTCAGTGCACTCTGCTAAGGCAGGATTTACCACCCCTGCAGAGGGTCGTGGCAATGGGGTGAAGAATGAAAGCTTGAGGTTGGGTACGTGCAGCAGCCAAAATATGCAGCTGTGACTGCAAACCATGCCACAGGCACGTTCACAAAGAATGCACCAACACTGCGGGCCAGAGGTTTGTCCAAATGAAGGAACATCTCTCACTGCATTCAGTCCAGGCACAAGCTCCTTGAATTTCCTCACCTTGGTGAGATCCTTTTGGTCAGTGTCATTCCAGCTGCAGCAAAGCTGTCCGTGAGGGACCCACATCTGCTCGGCAAATGTCCTGCAACCTCGAAAGAGTTAACCATGAGCTCCTGACTCAATGCACAGGAATGCAGCCACCTCAGGTGAAGTCTCACCGGGGCCAGCCTTGAACACTGCCTTCATGGGAGCCTGCACAACTCCGAACTCAACAGCAACTGCACTCTGTTGTGTAAGGACTGACAGGAATGGAGATTGTACCAGTGTGCTAGAGAGGCTCCCATTTTAAGTCTCCTTTTATTTTTTTTTTTAACCTTGTGTTCTTCCTTGGTGCCTCATGGCAATTATGTCCCTTTTGGCCTACGCGTGCTGCACCAGTTGGACATCTCTTCATTTGTACCCTCCTTCTTGATGCACTCTTAGCAATGTCTCACTCCTGCATTTACGTTCTTGCTGAATGTGCCTCTGTGGCTCACAAACCAGACATATTCCCTTACTTCTGCTGCATGACAGTGTGTAGAGGGCCTGGGGAGACTGGTCATTCTCCTTGTGGAGCCATCAAGGTGGGCTACTCTGCTGCACAACCCAACCCTGCCTGAAATCACCGCCCTGCCTAGCGTTCCTGCAGGCTGCTTTCACTTTTAGCTGCAGTGCTGAACAAACCCAGCTCTTTCCTTCATGTATGTCTACGTATGTATTTATACACATACCTCCCACCACAGAAAGAGACCTATTTTGCAAGGTTTAATATGCTCCGAGTTCTGCTGTGGACTCTTCCTCTTTTGATGCAGCTGTGGTTTTAGGGCAAGCTTTGTGGCTTTGTGAGAGTCCTTGGATGCCTTGGGAAACATTCTGCAAAAGCGGACTTTCTCTCCATGTGTTCTGCACTCCAGCCACCAGGTCCTGAAATCTCTGTGCACAGGATTTCCCCTACTTAGATGAAGACCAAACCTACTTGCCTTTCAGGCAGAGTTTCTGATTGATACTATTTGTTTATGCAGGCAGTGTCAGGCAAAGAAATAGGAGTGCCAGCCGGACTCCCTCCTACACCATCAGCACCTCTACCTGAACCACAGCACCGAGATGCTCTGAACAGGCCCTGGAAGCCCTGGGCTGGCTGAAATAAGTTGCTTTGTTGCAGCTCTGGAAAAAGTTAAGACCTTACCCACTATACCTTAATGTCATCACCTATGACACAGGAGAAGCAATACTACCTCCCCTGTAGAAATAAGGGAAAGCCTGCAAGCACCAAATAACTGTGAAACCATCAGGGCTACATTCTGTCTCCTGCATGCTTGTCTTCATTACTCACAAGGGAAAGTAATTCAGGTTCAGGAGAGTTGAGGATGAACCTAACACACCTGGGTACCCCCTGCTGCTTTAGCGGCCCTAGCTCACAGTTTTGTGACAAGCTGGGTGCTTGACAGCAACAGCCCTTTGAAATGCCACATTTGGGTATCTGAGGGTTTGGAAAAGACTTGCTCTAGCACAAGGTAATTGTCAATATGCATGAAGACAAGCCTCCTGGTGTTGGCCAGGGACAAGAAGGGGACAGTGTAGGGGAAAAAATACTATAAGCACAGCATAAGGCATGCCCATCAAAACCAGGCAAACAGCAGTTTAGTCCTATAGAACTAGAGCAGTCCTGAGGTGGCTCTGACAGAGGGGAAAAAAAAAAAAAGAAAAAGCACATAAATGTTTCAACTACACCCTACTACCTCCCTAAGCAACAGAAACTTCTCACAACACACACACACACACACACACACAAAACACACCACAGTTGTCCACCCTTGCCTATTTGTATGGGAAGCGGGAGCCTCGGAGCCTGGACATGGAGCTGGCAGGCAGCATAAGGAAGGAGAGGGAGGCGAGATATGTGGCTGAGGAATTTGCAGCCTTCGAGTTCCCTTTCTCCCACCTCCTCCTCTCGCAGGAAATGAAAGAAACCTCTTTTGTGGAAGGAGGGTGGTAGGTGTGCAGGCGTGTGCGTGTGCTGGGGAGCAGCCTGGCCTTGTGGGCTCCTTCCAGCATGGGAGCATGCGTGCAGGGGTGTTTGCACACACGTGTGCACAGTTATGCTGAAGTGCTCGGGGCCGGCCCAGGGCTGTTTCTCAGAAGTCTCCTCATGCGTGTCTGACAAGGTGGATCAGGCAACGGAAGCGGTGAAACCACCACCATGCCCAGGCCCCAAATGACTGCCTTTTCTCTTTTTTCTTTTTTTTTTTCTCCTCCCTGTAAAGCAGCCCCCCCAGTTCTTCCTCCTTTCCTCCCATGCCCTGCCCTGCTGAACCGCAGTGTCAGAGCAGCAGAACCTGAGGCTGGAGGAGAGCAAAGGGTGCTAATAACATAGGTGGCTGCTGCCAAGAGTGATGCTGGGGGCCAAGGCGTAGACCATAAAATGGACTTAGCATAGGCAGGCAGCTGTTCCCTATCTCCTTTGGGACTTGCCTGACACCAGGGAGGGAGACCCTCAGGAAAAGGGCAGCCGCCCACTGCCCCTCATGAAACTCCTTTCTCCCTGCTGCCATCCTGCTGTCCAAGCAGCATGGCCTTTGCCTCCATGGAGGCTCAGGCCATGGGAAGATGTCAGGGAGGACAAAGGGAGCTGGTAGCGGGGTAAAAACGGTCAGTTTGGTTTTCCTTCTTCCCTCATCAAACCACAATTAGCTGGTTGCCCACTCTGGATGAGGCATGTCCCGCCATTTGGGACAAGTTCACCTGCAACTCTCTGCCAAGGGGTCTCTTTTATACCCCATTTCCACAAAAAGGGTGACAAAAGAAGGACTGTCCACCACCATTCCCAGCCACCAAATTGCACACAGCGTACCTGCATGGCTGGCAGCTGCTCCTCAGGGTGCCCACGTGGGGTTTGCAGGAGGAAAAGCACGGCTGCAGGCATTACTTCTGTTTATGGCTCTTTGTTAGCAGCAAAGCTTTCCTCTCACCATGCTCATTCCTGATGCAGGGGATAGGAGTGGGTCAAGCAGCAAGAGCGTGGCCAAGGTCCTCTTCTTCTCCAGCCTAAAATGGTGGCTAGAGTAGGCTGCCTCAGGCCTGTGATGGCAGACAGGCCTCCACCATCCCCTGTGCGCTCTCTCACCTCTCTGGCACCTTTCCCTGAGGTAAATACACTGGAACTGCACCATGTGCTGCACATTTCCTCCTCCCACAGAGGAAGAAAAACTGGGATGTTATAAAGACCCAAACTCTACAGGCAGTTTTGGCACTGAGATTTGAGATCACCTTCCTTATAGAGCAGAGCCCACGTTCAGTCCTACTAATTTTGGGGCACTACTGGGTCAAAAATAAACCTTACACAAAATAAAACGAGACGTAATTTTTACTTTCCACATTTCCTGTAGAACAAAAGGTGTTGGGTGAAAGAAGGGAACTGCTTGAGAATGTGGGAATCTCCAGAGTGAGAAGGACAAATTCAATATTGCAAAAGAATGGTGTAGTGCCAAAGGAAAAAGGCGAATACATTGAGAGGAATTAAGAAATAGAGCAAGTAACGTGCCACATGAGACCGTCCTGAAATCTATCTGGGTGTATGGAAGATGGGATTCTTACATGGCGCAAAAACTAAAGTGAGAGAGAAAAAGAAGAGTAAATAAAGAAGAAACATGCAAGAAATAAGAGTGTGCAAAGCCCACTCAGAGATCTAAGGATTAAAAAGAAAACCTTTAGTGGAAATGGAAAACAGGGAGGCAACCAAACAAGAATATTCAGTCAGTTAAGGCTTGCAGGGAAAAGATAAGGGCAGCAAAAATGCAGAATGAGTTAATTATAGCCAAAGGGATTAAGGAGAATAAGAGGCCTTTACAAATATATCAGGGGAAACAGAAACACTAGGTAGAAGGTGGGTCCGTTAATAATAGGTCAGAGTAGGGAAGGAAAATAATGAAACAAGGGGACAAATCATGCCAACAGCAGCATGGGCATCTTCCTGTTAGCAGCTGGCCAGAGACCTCCACACCAGCGTGACAGGTCTCTGTTGGCCGAGGCAGGTTTCAGCGCAGAGACACCCCAGCCACAAGAACACATCTGAGCTGGGTGTGGAAATCTGCCACGAACCTCCCCACGCAGCACCTGACACCTTCCCGGCAGAAATCAATGTGAATATTTTCAGTGATTTAATTGCCTGAGCTAAGCTGGGCTGATACAGTAAAACAGCGGGGGATGATGGAAGAGAAACTGCCTGGCTTTTTGTGGTGTAGGAGGCTGGAGGCAGCACTTGCACCAGGGTTAGGCTGCGTACATGGTGCAGTGGCCCTGCTAAAACACCCCAGTGGATGATAGATAGTCTGACCAGCTAACTACGGCCTTTTCATTGACTCTTGTGGCCTTAGCTAGGTTATTTCCTCCTTGTCTGCCATGGTCAACACTCCCCCACTCCCCCCAAAGACACAGAGTAACACCCAACAAATCCCTTGGGGCTGGAAGCAGGGATCGGCATGCATTAGGAGTCTGTAAAACTTGCATTTCACTGACTCCTGAGCCAAATTCTAACCTTTTAAGAAAGTTTGCGCAAGGGTTGTAAGTATTTCAGATATGCACACATTCCTGCCATCGGGATTTTGGCTTTCTACCACTCCAGAAATAAAAGTTTGGCTCCAAATCCCAGGTTTCCCTCTCAGTTCCTATACAAACAGGAGGCTCAGTTAGGAAAACTACAGAGTAATTATGTTTTCTCAAAGTCAAAAAAAAAAAAAAAAAAAAAAAAAAAAAGCTGTCAGAAGAGATAGAAACTATTTCGCCCTGCTCTTTCGCAGGGGGAACTCCATCAGTCTCCTGCCTGCCTGCCTGTGGGCACGCTTTGCATACTGGAGGCTTTCCTGGAACCAGACCCCTCAGGCACCCTCCAGCCCCCATCTGCCAGGGAGTCACGCAGGGAAACAAAGGGCCAGCGCCTTTGTGGCAGGAGACAAGGTGCCAACCTGCCTGTCTCTGTTTACCAAAGGGAGGGATGTTAGCTGGGTGCGAATGGGGGGCTGGGACCATCGCTGGGCGGGGGCCATTTGTCCTCCATTCCCGGCTCTCAGGCGCTTTCCCCTCCCTTCCGCCACTTGGGCTGTCTCCCTCTGATTTTTGAGCCTTTTTTTTTTTTGAAAAGCTTTAGGTGCTTAGTTAGCAGGCTGTTGACTAGAGAATAAAATTTTTTTACATTTTAAAATAAGGCTCTGTTTCTGCAAGGGAACGCAGGGAACAGCCTTAATGCCCAAATTCCTGTGCGCTGACTCCCTACAAGCTCTATCCACCACAGATACAGGGTGCTTTGGCCCATGGATCACCCCGTGGTAAGGTAGATGCACATATACAACCCGTACCTTGTCCTTTACTCAGTGCCTGCCTTTTCCTGCCTCCCTACCACGTCTCCTGCAGAGAGCAGGCAGCGAGGGGATGCTCAGCGCCAAGTCCTAGGACAGGCCTGGCAGTTAGCTCAGTAACTGAGCCATGCCAACAAACACTGCTTGGGGGATGACGGCTGGCAACTCTCAGTTTGCACCAGCATGATTTCCTCCCAAGATGTATCCCTGCATGGCGCTGAACAGCAGCGTGTCCCGTCACACACACGCATTTGTACACTTAAATGGACAAACCCAGCCAGCTCAGCAGCTGTAGGATGGATACTGACCCTGGAGATACCTTCTGCATTCACCCTACTGACCTTGAAGTCCCCACCAATGACAAAAACACCCCCACCCACCCCTCATTTTACCTGTGTTGCATATTTCAGGGTGAAGTCAGTGCTCTCCATCTCCCTGCTGCCTCTTTACACTTTCATCCTAAGTATGTAAAACTGCACAAGGGGAGGTTAAAATAACGGCAGGCCACACTAAAAGAAAGGGAATATATTGACCTTTATAGGTCTTCCCTTTCCACCACTGGTGCTTTTACTAGCATGATCTCTATTGGGCGTTAATGTTAGCGGGGCTCTCCAGGGAGATGCCAAGCAGGAAATCAGAGGAAGTATAATAAATACAAATCTATGCCTTCATTTGGTATTGCACCCTGAAGCTGAGGAATGACACACAGCTGATGTAGGCAAGTATTCACATTTCCCCCTTCCTTGTCCCTTCCTGGAGCAGGGCAGGCTCCCAGTCTGTTCCTGCCCTGTACAGAGCCTTGCTGCAGCTGACTTAATCCCCTTTATTCCTCTCCTCCTTCTGAGCACACCTCCTATCTCTCCCAGCTGCACAGGAACCAGTTTGTAAAACCCAGCCAGCAGGAGAGGTGTTGTCACAGGGAGGGAAAAGGAGAGGGAACCCAAGCCAAGAAGCATCAGCACCAAAAGAAGCAGCCGTGGCGGAAGGCAGCACTTTGAATGATCTCATGAATCAGCCATGACATTATCTGCAGAGAAATGTCTGGGAAGGGGTTTCCCATGTCCTACCCTGACCTGGAAGGTTGACTCCACAGGGGCCTGAAGGGCATTTTGATTGCCGAAGACAAAGGCTAAATCAGGAGGAAATGATATTTTATTTAACCTCTGCGTCGGGGTGGGGGCTTGAGGGGAGGGCAGAGGGGCGGTGACAGAGGCATGGGGATAATGCTGGGGGACTCACAACAGATAATTCCCTAACATATGGGCTTTCACTGAAGCACATGTCCCACTGAAAAGCCAATTTCCCTCCACATGCTGTCAGTTGCTGCTGGGGAAGCCTGCTCCGTCAGGGCTGTGCTCTGCCATACAGCGCACCGGTTGGTGCCAATATGGAATTTCCTTTCGGGAAAGGGCGACAATAATTGTCTCTCCTATTTACTCAGCGCTTTCCAGACAATGTACCAGAGGCTGGAGCCCTTATACAAGCAAAGCTCCCAGGGACACCCTGACTTGGCTTCAATGTCAGCTGGGGCTCCGAGTGCTGGTGTGGGATCAGGCTGTGGGACTGCAGACCTGTTGGGGCAGGGACCCAGCCCTCCCAAAGGTGCCCCATTCCCAAAGTGCAGAAGAAACCAACATCAAAAGTGCTCAGAAATGGTGGGGTGGGGTGGGCTTACCTCCTATTTACAAGGCATTAGAGCTACAAAGGCTTTAAATATTTCCCTGATGTAACGTTCCCCTAGGAAGTTGCTGGAGATGTCCTAAGGACCTGTGTGATCTGCTGGGTGGAGAAGGGCTCCGTAGCCTGGAGGGATGGGAGCCAGGGCAGGGGAATGCAACAGTGCCTGGAGGGGAAGGTGGTGGGGCTTTATGCAACAATGCCCTGGAGGAGAGGTGGGGGCCATTGCTGTGCAGTACAACCTGTGGTGCCAGCAAGGTGACACCACGGTGGTGGAGCCCACTCCAGTCTTCCCCTGATGAGCTGGGGAGCCCTGTTCCCAGTGCAGGGACGATAATGTGCATACCTGAACATTGCAGCTCCGTGAAGCTCAGCCTTCCCACCACTGGGCCTTTCTCCATTTCAGCCAACCCAGAATTGCAAGGAGGGTGGATCCAAGGAGAACTAGAAGTGTTAGAAATGGTGAAGACCTTCGCTCCAGATTATTTTCTTGTAGTTCATCAGATCAAGTAGGCATACAATGGCATTTTATCCCTTTTGAAGGTGGTTTCCATACCTCTTGCGCAGCCAGGAACAGGTTGTGTTTTGCCAGGTTTATTTTCACCATTATGTAGAAAATAGCCATGGATATCAATATGAATTTATACCAGTGCTAGGGACTTAAAAGAGACACCCCCTCCCATCTTCCCACAGTACCAAAATATCACACGTCAAAGATCCTCGCACTGAGAGCTGAATTCCCCCTTCACGCAAAGTTCAAGGCCCGAGGCTTGTTCCAAGCGTTTCTATTTCAGACGCTTGGTCTTTGACCAAATCATCACATTTCAGGCCTGTGCCGAAGACCTGAGGACCATATTTGTTTGCATTCCCCTTGCACTCAGGGACCCAACCACAGCCCCCCGTGCTAGGAGTTTTACAAAGGCAACACGAAACCGCAGCCCGTCCCGGGCATGTTCCCCCAGATATGTGGTTCCTTGGAGGTCCTGGGTAATGCAGGGCAGGTCAGGCGCACACCAGTTCTCCAGATTTGCCGTGCAGGGAACCCACAGCACAAGTTTATCTGTGGGGAGCATGACCCAAAGTGTCAAAACAGGGCCTTTTACATTTTCCACTGCCACCAAACCTGTTTGACTGAATTGCAGGTTAAAAAGGCATTGTGTCTGTAATTGTTGGGCTTTAGAGAGCATGTCTTTTCCTTTAATGAAATACCTTGCTCATTCCATTCGAAAAGGAACCAAAGACTTCTCAGGTTTATGATAAAGTTGTAAAAAATTTTATTTACCCCATATTTCCTGCTGGGTTATTTACGAGGCATTTTGTCAGCTCTCATAAAACTGCCTAGTAAAATATATTTTCTTACAAAAAAAATAAAATCATTTGTGCGGAACATCTTGAGAGCAGCGAGGACAGAGTTAATGGGATACACACACGTTCCGACCCTGGGAGAAAACAAAACAGAACGAAAGCCAGGCATTGTTGTGCTGTATTAGTTAATAATAGCTTTAGAGCTAAAATCCTGCTCCCACTGATGTTACTGGAAGTTGGTCCTTAATATAAAATAATCAGAGAACCAGCTGCCATGAAGTGCCGAGCCCCAAAATGAACCTGAAATGCACCAGAGCACCTAGAAAACACACTTCTCCTCTTGGGATTTCACAAGAAACACCAGCTCAAGACCTTTTTCTTTAAAATATGGTGGCTTAGATTTATGTAACTCGGGGACGGATTGAAATTGCTACTCAGAGCTCGAACCCAAGGTCAGCTGATTGTTAATACAACCATTTTTACCTAGATGAGCTTCAAGATGCAAGTAACGAAGCTCCTTGACACAAACCTGGACGCAATCCCATTGTGGTAGCTGCTGTCAAACAAACAGCCGAGGCAGGGGAGTAGCACAACCCACCCGCACCAGGCACAGCTGGGGTAGATTTGCCTCTCTCGGAGCACAGCTTTTTGGTTGTGTCACATATTTGCATTTGCTCGGTTCTCCACGGGCTAAACTCTTGCATTTTCTATTCCCCAGTGGTGTTGACGTTCCCCAGTCCCAGTGGGAACCCTGACACGCTATGTTTGTGGCGCTGCATTACCCCTAGCACCCTTGTTTCAAGCATCACAGCTTCAGCCCAGCCACACTTACCGCTTGCAGATAGGTTGGGCGCAGGTAAATCTTCCTTGCTGTGTGACCAGCATGGCCTGGCTCACACAGGAGCACCGCAATGGTATTCTAGCTGGAAGGCTAGGATTTTATTTAGGTGTATAAAGGAAGCAAGAAAACAGTGAATAAAAGACAGAAGAAAAGAGCCAGGGAGGGTTGCTTTTAAAACAGCAGCAGCTAGGTGCTGGGAAGTGGTCGGAGGGCTTTAGTTCAGTGCCTGCACAGCACTTAGCACAACACAACCTCTGTACAGCCGTGCTCCTTGCTCCCGCTGCTGTGCAGAAGTAAAGGAGCCACAGCAGAGTACGGGAAACAGGCAAGGAGCCAGGTTTGGAAAGGTATTTAAGTGTATAAAGGCGCAGGGGGATATTTATTTACGGATGCTGGTCGAGGTCCTGTTTCCTGTGGGAGCCAAAGGGCATTAGGCTCACAGCTCCAGCGCGTTATTGGTGCCACCAGGTGCTGTCTGCGTCTTTAGGCAGGGCTGCTTTACCACTCCTCTCAACAAGGCTTGCTTTTAAAAGCCACTTGTACTGTGGGGTTGCTCTGCTGTGTGTCCATCTGCACAATGCCTCTCACACTGCAGGGTCAGAAGGGGAAGGGGAAAGCTTCCTGATGAACTGAGCAGGGTGGCTCCTTGTGGAAGCACAGAGCACGTTTGTAACACGGGGTGTACCACACCTGAGCGTTAATGGACAACTCAAACTGGCTGTGGTTTAAACCCAACTGGACCAAAGCTCCTCCTCCAGCTCAGCCCTGTCGGAAATGCCTGAATACAACAAAAAATGAGCTCCACGACTGCCATGTTCTGCCTAGGCTAAACTAAGGCCATTACAATAACCCAGCAAGCACATTCGAGACAGGCTCACCTGGAGTATTTGTCAGCTGTCAGCAAAACGCAGAGGTGCTCCGATTCAGGGCAGCCTGGAGAGGAGAGATGTGTCTGAAGGCTCTCTGGGTGCGACTGAGCATTGTGGAGGTGGAGATGGAGAAGGAAAGCCATTTCTATTCCAGATATCAAACAAGCTCTCAGGGAAATTCCTTCTACAGCTTAGTTCATTTAAAAAGAAAACACCTTTGCCTCCCAGCTTTCAGGAGGTTTTGGCATCCCTTTACAACCAGCACAGTCAGCCGTTCCAGAGTCAACAGCTTTGGTCAATGACTGACAAGGAAGGGCTGCTTTGCCTCAGTGCACCAGGGAGAAACCAGCAGACATGTGGCAGACGCCTTGTTTGCACTGGTGGGAATAATGCTTTCGACTCAGCTTACGAAAGGTGAGCTGGCAGGATGTTAGCATACTGCACGCTCTGACAAACCCCTGGCGATGAGAGAGCCGCTGGCCTCCAGAGAGATCCGGCCCAGGGGAAGGTTTCCCCCTGGCCCACCAGACCGCTGCCACTAGCGGGGTGAATTCCAAAATTAAAACTACAAAATGCATCTCCTGTGCTCCAGGCAGGCATCAGAACGCATGGCGATTAAGCTCGAAAGCTGGAACGGGGGTCGTCCTTTGGAGAGGAAACATAAGTGGAGGCAGATAGCAGGGATGTGCAATAGCCCACGCAGACATCTCTGAAAAGCTGCCATTGACCGGGGTCTTTGTCAAATGTCTCTGGTCATACAAGCAGACACGAGGCTTAGAGCTGCCTTTTTTTTTTTTTTTCCCCTCTTCTTTTCAACAGGCTGTGTTATTTCTCTTCCCTGCTGCCAACTGGCATCGGTGACCGATTTATTTGCACCAAAGACAAAGATATGGGTTGTCAGAAGCCAAGCAGGACCCTCATCAAGGGCACTCTCTGGAGCTATTTAATAAAGTTTAGAGAAGCATCCAGGCTTTTCCACCGTAGTAGGAGAAGATGAAATTCTTTAATTGTTTGTGTTTGAGTGAAACTCATATAAAAAGAGGATTTGGGATTCTGGGGAAGCTTTAGAGCTGAGTCTGACCTTAAGCTGTGTTTCTGCACGGCATCGCACGCTCTCACACTGTGCTCCCAGCACCCACCCCAGGAACAGTCCTCACATCCCCTAAGACATCACGTCTTAGGCACATGGTAATCCCATAGGAAGAACAAGATCTCTTGGGGCCTGTTCTCCAGCTTTGCACAAGTCACAGAATTTGAATCCCTGACACTTCTGCTCTTGTGTTCTCCCCCAGCCGTGATTTGAGCAGACATGCAACATTTAACCTGTTCTTTTCTCACTGTACTCCACACACTCTTTATCAGAGTACTCAGACTTTTCCAGCGAGCAGTGAAAGGAATAGACAAACCAGGTTTAGCATGTGGATTTGGCTTTGAATGACAGAAACCTCACAGGACAAGCAATTCTCATCATTTGGTCCTCATTCCGGGTTGAAGTTCTGTCAGCCTGGCTCCTCTCTGATAAGTTGGCTGGTATTTGGACCTGAACAATGTCCAACCTGTGTGAGATTCAACCTGAATTCAGAGCTAATAGTGACAACAAGAGATCCAGGAATACAAGCAGAGCAGCCAACAGCCCAGACGCATACTGAAGATGACAGGTGAAGCATCTAAATCTGGATTCCCCAAACCACAGATAACCTCACAAATACTGCAATCAGTCAGCGTGGCATCTCTCCATCTCGATAAAAAGAACCCGATTTTATTTTAGTTGATAGATAAGGGGAGCACTGGAGGCTGTTTTGATTTTTTTTAGATCTTGAAAACTCTTCCTGGGTAGGAACTCTGCCTTCCACCCTTCTTCACCTCACATTCCCAAGTCGCTCACACAGATGATGAGGCACATTTCCCTTTTGGCCTCCCTGAGTCTTACTGCCATTCTAGATAACAAGAACTTTGAGCAGAAAACCTTGTCAAAGCTTTGGTACACGCACAGGCTTGAAGGTGAAACACAGAACAATTTCTTTGGCTCAGAAGATGCCAAGATGCATGGCCACAAACACCATCTGGCACAGAGGAACTCTTACTGACAAGGAGACCATGCAACCAAACTGACAACAGAGAAAGAAAAAAGCATGACACGACTGATCTTTTCCCAACACGATCCCATTTCTACCTACTATATCTCTATGAGGAACACGATTAGAGACTGTGACACTTCAGGACGGGAAGAAAACAACTGAGAGAACATAACAGAGATCTATAAATGCTGAGTGACGCTGCAAAGGTGAACCAGGAGCAACCATTTACTGCCTTTTCCAGCAGAGACAGGGAGTGGCTGGGGAAACAAGGAGGAGGAAGCGCTGGAGCAAACAGAAGACAGAAGCTGGGCAGCATATACCGCAGCCTGGCCCCGCTGAGTCTCTGTTTTGAAAAATAATCCTAACAAGGGCTACCAGCCCTGATGAGGCCCGCTTGAACAAGCACCAAATCTCTGCACGCTTGTCTGAAGTGCAGGTCTGGTTGGTGACAGGGCACCTTTGTGAGAGGTTCCCTCGGCTGTAAGAAAGATGGATGCTTTCAATCAACACTAAAAAAATATTTTTAGCCTTTTTGTTTCCTAGACATGACATACAAGTGGGTTTTGAGACTTTCACCTTCTGGCAATCCTGGATGGCTGCAGTAAGCATGGCATAGGCTGGTTCAAGTTCTCATGCCACAATCCTGATTTTACAGCTCGTCATCATATGGCTTTACAAAGACCTTCTAAGGGCTTGGCACATGGAGGGCTTCTAACCAGCAACATCTAGGGGTCAGTGGTCTAAATTTGGCGCAATCTATCAACCTCTAGATGAGAAGAACTGGCTTGGCCTTCTAGTGTCTCAGTAGGATGGGATCAGACCCAATATCAGAGAAGTTTCGGGGTGCCCAGGTATTGATTGTGCATATTTGAGTCAGGCTGAGCTGATTAACCCTCAGCTTTTCTGGGCAAGTTGGCAGAAGGCAGAACTATCTGCAAACTGAGAAATGCAAACAAGGAGGAATAAAGTTCAATTTTGCATTATGAAAGAAAATGCAAATCTTTTTTTTTTTTTTAAACTTCAGTGCCAGTCTTCTCTCTCTGATTTCTACACCTTCTGGCACAGGAATTAAACCAGTCTAATCTCAGTAACTGGCTAAGGAATGCTCAGGCTTTCTGAAGTCCCAGCCCACTTGGTTAGCTGTGTTTCTGAGACAGAGAAACAGCAATCTTTCTACTTGTAACATCAATAACACCAGTTATTCTCCCAAAGAATTATTATCAACAATTCCTTTGCTATATTTACAAAGAAGCAGGGCTATTCTTAGAGAAAACACTAAAAAAGCCATTTTATTTAGCTTTCTTGGCAGTTATACAAAAATGTAAGGAATGTAGTCAGTTAAAAACATCAAATCCCCAGCACGAGCCTATAAGAGCTTCCCTAATGCATATTTACAGTATAGAAAGCAAGCACTTTCCTGTTTTGTAGAACAAACAGGGAACCTTCTCTTTACCTCATAGCTGTTCCTGAAGACCAAACATTAAAGTTTGACACAGAATGCTGCTTTTAATGGTGCAGACTGTAAACTTTTAATGCCTAGAAAATGGGACTTTATACTACAGCCTTCTTTTCCTAAAAAGGAATCGGAGGCGAATTTTACTGCTGGTTTTAGGAAAGTTCTGAATTGGCAGCCCAGGGTATCCGAATACTCCTTCAGCCACAGCTTGGTGTGCCATGGCAGCGTTCACTTCTTCTGTGCTGCTCCTCGCCCCGAAAAGGACGTGCAGCCCTGGGAGGGGGAGCTGCTTGGGTCCCACTGTGCTGCTGGTGGGATTGGGAAAAACACTGTGTTCCCATAGGGACCCGCTCAGTTCGGGGACGCTGGGGTTTGGGAGCACACGCAGGGGCCTCACTGCTGTTCCCATACATGTGGCAGCAGCTCAGGACTTTGCTCCAGCCTCTGAGGACCCTCGGAAAACTTCTCTTTCTTAGGGGCATTACTTACTGCACAGGAAGGAGCCTGTGTGGCTTGAGGTCACGGCTTTCCTGGTGACACTGAAAACAAACAAAAAAGACATGGGTTATTGCTCCAGGTTTTGAGGGGTGGTTAATGGGTTTGTCTCTTAGTGAAAATGGACGAGTGCTTCCAGCGTTACTTATTCTGTACAAAACCCCCAGTGGTTTCCAAATGGACATGACAATAGCTCCTTTAAAGTATAGTCTATTCCACTGGGAAATGAGGAAGCTCAGTCCTTTGGGATTTCATAAATCAACTGCTATAGTCTACATAGTGTGATAAACAATCCTTCATCAACAGGGACACAGGTGTGCAGCTTCTTCCAATTCTTCAGCTATAAGCCATAAAACTCTATGTTTGGCTTCTCTATGTCTGCCTGTGTTGGAGATTTCCAGAGCCAGCTTGAAATTAAAGATCTGGAAAGGCCCTAGATCCCATTCCCAACACTTCAAATGCTCTCAGGTGTCCGAGACCAGAGGGAGACTGAAATCCTCCTAAGTACCCTGCAGGGGAAGGGCCTGGGGAGCAGTCGCTCCTTGGGGCAGGCAGTGCAACCCCAAGCAGGATTTCTATGGGTTGTTGGAATTTGTGCCACAATTGTAGGTTTTCCTTTCTGTTTCAGAGCCATCAGAAACGAACAAGGCTTCATCCAGAGAAAACCAGGCAAGGAAACGACCACACTTGAAGAGAGAGAGAGAGGAGACGAGAGCCTGGGCCCGGCCTCTGGCTCCCATCCCCTGTCATGTAACAGTTTCATCATTGTGCAAAGTGTCAATAAGATACCAACAGGGTAAACAATTGTCAGACAGATTTTCACAGAGCCAGTTGACTGGACCATGGCTGCTTTGTACACAATGCCAATGCAGTGTCATTTCTAATGGGGGAATTTATACAGTGTAATTATGTCAGAATTTGCTCCAGGCTACACACTGTTGCATTATAAACCTGGCCATTGCCGTGCGATTAGTCAGAGCCTTAAATAACACCGAAAGTAATTATATCAAGCAAGTAGTTGTCAAAAGCTGACGAAGAAAAGTGGCGAATTCCAGCGCTTGCCACATACGGCCCCTGAAGGAGGTTAGCTAATGACGATGGCCTGCGTTGCTGGGGGGTTTGGTACCCGAGGCCACGTCCCCATCAGCTGACTCACAAAGCGTTTAAGGACCCGCTCCGTTTGGCCCCTGTAATTACGGGGCAGAGAGGGCTTCTTTACGATAAGTCACGATAAGATTCCCCCCGACGATTGGATTTAGATGCAGGCGATTGAAATGCAAAGAGCAGGGAGGCTGCCTCCCCCCTGGCAGCACGGGGCCAAAGGGGCTTTGCATCAAAGAGACGTCCCTGGTGCCTGTGGGCCTAGGTGGGCCACGGGCAGCCTCTCAACAATGGCCTGGGGGCTCCGGGCTCCTCTGGGGCTGCTCTGGCAGCAGGGAGAGCCCCTTCTGCTGCTCCAGCTCTGCATGAATGTGCTGCCACATTGCCAGTGCCCTGTAAAAGTGAGAGCTCCCATCCAGGAGGGGCAGAAGAAGGAGCAGAAGCTATCACTGGATTAAGGGCAAGCAGATAGCGGGGTTATGCGATCCTTTCATTTTGCACTTCCCATCAGAGGAGCCCTAATCAGCTGGCATCCTTACATCCCCATTTCCCAGAGAGAAAATATAAATCCTCTGCTTTCCAAGTCATGCTGAGCTTCAGCCCTGCGAGGGGGACAAAGCTGGCTGATATCTCCCTCGCTCTGGCCCTCATCCCTTAGGGCTGTTGCAAACTATTGGAGTCTGTAGCAGCTCTCCTGAGGGCTGCTACAATGGCTGGGAATTGCTGTCCTGCAGCATCGTTTGGCCTCGCTCCGTCCTGCCTTGCTCTCAGTTACACAGGGTGTTCCCCCTTTGCTTTACCTTCTCTTTCCAGTAAATGCTGTCAGACCCGGAGCAACGCACAGAGGCTCTGTCCCTCAAGAGCTCGTGGCATCCGAGGCATCTGAGATGTTGCAGCCAAATCACAGCCTGAAACACTGCTATTGCTCGTGCCTTACAGCATCCAAGGCTGAGACGCTCACACAACTGTACAGACACACTTTTAGAAATGGAGTGGAAAATTCATGAGAAATCCCCTCTACTTCTGCTTCTACCTGGCCTGAAAAGCTACGCAGACCAGCAGCTACTTGTGGTATCCTGGTATTTCTGCTTTTGTCTGGGATGGGAATTAAACCAGGCACTAGATCGACAATAGAAATAACAGAATGGTGGAAGATTAGCCAAATCTTTTCAAATCTCAGAAAAAAAAAAATAAATCTCCCATTGGTTTTATGAGCAGACATTGAGAATAGTTTTAATTTGCTCCTGACTGATTCCCTGTGCCCCTTCCTTCGACCTAGCGAGATGGTGACTGAAGCCCTAGGCTGTGCCTCCTGTTTTCAGCTCCATGAAGAGGTGCGAGGAGCTTGTCCACATCTGCTGATCATGGCTCCCATCCAGAGGTTGCCACCTCTACTCATCTGCCAGCATAAATATTTGTGTCGTCACTTCCCCAGCTCCATCAAAGTAGTCCTGCTTAGAGAAGACCTGAATTAAATGGGCTTTAAAATACAGAACCCCATGGGTCTTTGCTGGGATAGGACTAAGTGGAGAACTGTTGTTAAACAGCATGTTCAGGTCAATGCCTTGAGCAAGAACCAGGACAAATATATAAAATCGTATATATATATATATATATATATATATATAAACATTAACAAACTTTCCTCCAAGGTCTCTCTTTCCACGCCATTTCTCACCTGACTGTGCAGAGAATTGCCTCAATGAGTGGAGCTGGCATAAAGCTAACCCAACCAGAAATACCTTTTAAAATTTTATTTCTTTTTGCTGCTGAGCATCCTGAGCAGGCTCTGAGCAGGGTCCAGCTAGCCGCAGCCCGATAACATTATTATAACAAGGTGTGTCTTTCTAGGTCTTAGTCTCAAAATCTGCATTGGCGAGCTGCTCTGAAAATAAAAGATGCTGTGGGCAACAGAGCAGGAATTGAACAGAGGTAAATTTGAGTTTCAAATGAGAGAGAGAAGGGGGTGGGGTGAAGAATGAAGGGTGGTGAGAAAAGAGATGCCTTTTTTTGAACAATGCACCAGTGTTTTATAGGACAGGATTTCTCCGGAGTTTCTTGAAGTCTGATAATTTTACATCCACTTCTGGATGTTAATTCCTGGTCATTTTAGCTCATGTCATCAACTGTTCTAATGGAGCCAACCCTGTAAAACTGCTCCTGTATTTATCAAATGTGCACTCACATATGTGCATACATTGCTTGTATCGACTGTGAAAAAGGAAGTCCAAACCAATACCCTGATAAAATTTTTCATCTGAGGTGCTTTGCCTCACTAAGCAGTATAAAAGAAGCAAATCTTAAGTGAAAAGTAAACCGATATGTGGCTGGCTGGCTTTGCTGTGATTTTCCTTCCGTGCCTCCATGGGCTGAAGCACCAGGACATTGACCTTGTTTTTTTCACCTAGCAAAACGGGTAAACCTGAGCCGAGTGAGGCTTCCCACTGAGCTGCTTACCTGGATCTACCCCCCCAGCACTGCTGGATGCTGGGTGTGGGATACCTGTGTCCCAAATTGTGCTGCTGGGCTGTGCCTTTTGGTGGCCTTCAGGCTAGTCCAGTCCTTCTGAGACAGCTCAGGCAGGATTTCTGGGCTCTCCCCACTTCTTCCAGCTCCCCTGCTTGAAGGAGAAAGAGAAGTAACTTTTATGTCTCCAAGCTTCTAATAATAGTTGCAGAAGTCGCTGTGCTACAACAGTCCAAGGCAAGGCAAAACCCTGCTGCACAGGTCCTTGTGCTGGCAGGAGCAAGCAGAACAAAAGATAAGCCATAAACGTGCACGTACGTAGGTGACCCAAATCGCAGCACGGTGTGCCTCTTCCAAACAAGCCAGGTGGTGGTGACCACGGCTCCCAGATGCAAGAAGGAGGTTGGTGTGGTCAGGATCTCTGGACCTAATGCTTTTGGTCCAGCGATTGACCCAAAGACTTGACCCACAGACTGTACCCAACCCTGCAGGGCTCTCTTCTCTGAACCAAGTCCCTTTGGTTCCTCCAGCGGCGTATGGCCCTGCTGTCACAGCTCTGCAGTGCAGCAAGCAAGGCCAACCAGACTCTGGCTCCAGGAGGTCCCAAATTATTTTGGCCCCTTTGCTATGGAGTTCGAGGAAAGAGTTCCCAGAAAAGCAGAGGAAGCATCAATTGATGCCAAGTGGGGATTTTGGGACCTTAATCCTCAGAGAGCCCATCATGGAGCTGTGAAACCACAGAGAAGATGGATTCAGCTAAATACAGAAAGAAGGATACAGCTTCCCTTTTACTTGCCCTTCTTCAGCCATCTCTCACCTCTGCAACACTAAATCTCTTGTACATTACAATTACAGAGATGCCCATGATTTTGGGGAGGAAAACTTGCTAGCCCAGCAAAACCAGCACTGGCAAATTAGGTGGAATAGGTTTTTAACTGGAAAACTGAGGGGCAAAAGGCCAGGTCTGCAGGTACAGGTGCATTCCTGCTCCCTCCTGTGCCTAGCAGCAATGCTCCAGGGGGGATCCCACATGTGCCCAGCTCCAGTCCTGCAGCAAAACCTGAGTCAGCTGCTGGGCTTGGAAGGATGCAGGGACCTGGGAGGTGGCAGCAAGCATCCTCGTGGGGACAGCGTGCCAGTGAGGGGACAGAGCTGGCCTGCAGTACAAGAAAAGATAATTGTAGAAAAATAATTACCTTCTCCCCTACTCAGATGACCTAACAAGACCACTGAAGTGCCTTTGCCCTCTCTCTTGAGATATTCCAAAATCCCATTTGTGTTTTTGAGTGTTAAAAAAAAAAAGGAAAGCAAATCGTCATCTGCAATGAACAAGACATGAAGCTGAAACTGGGGCGGCCGGGCAGGATGAGCAGAAGGGATGCGCCGAGAGGAGGAGGAGAGCGAGGAAAAGGTGCACTGGAGGAAAAGGAGGAAAGATCAATGGATGGAGAAGGCTGTGGCACGGCATCGAAACCCCTGCAGCCACCACGTCCTGGGAACCACAGCCAGCACGGCTTGCTGCCGGCCCCCAGCCTGGTCCAACTGCAACAACATCTGTTACACTTGAGCTCTGCTCGGTTAGTGGCATGTTTGTTTAATTGTGGGCCCGGTTTGTTATTTTGCTTCCCATTAGGAAGCTGAAGAAAGAGGGGGAGGGTGTTTTCATTCTGGGGAGCGTTTCGCCGGGACAATGAGGTTTTTTTCCATGGCCTGGGTAGTCAGAACTAGCTGTACTGCTCCTCCGACAGGGCAGACGCCTCCGAGGCCCATTGTTCAACCTGATGCATTAAGGGCTCACACTTGTAATTTTGGCGCTGATCCCCTTCTCCCATTGTGTGAGCAGAATGGGCTGAAAAAGGAGAGTCTGTCCTCTTTATCTGGCTGCAAGGAAAGGAGGCAGCGGCTCCCCTGCCCGCCAAGGCTCTGGCTCTGCTCTGGCAGCTGGGAGGGATGGGGGGATGGCTTTGAAAGCGTCCCTGGTCACTCCCGGGAATGTCACCCAACTTCCACTCTGCTGGAGCTCCTTGGCCTCCCACCAGCTTCCCCAAATTCATCACTGAGTATTCTGGAAAAAATAAGATTTTTTTTTTTTTTTTAATATAAAAAAGGGCATTGTTGAAAGAGTTTTTTAGACTGACAGCCTTGAGACTCAATGGCTTCTGCTCCTCCACACACAGCAGCCAGAGCATAGAGAAACAAAATCCCATGCTGCCATGCCCTATCAGTGAGGGTAACCCGGATCACACCAAGGCAGTGCTGTCAGAGGGCTTCCAAGGTACAGACATCCCCTTCCTAGAGCCTACTATCCCAATATGATGCTTTGGTTCTGTCCAAGCCTCCAGGAAGGCTTTGGGGCTTGGAGGAATTGCTGGAAGATGCAGGTGTGCCCTGTTGCGCTTGCCCTGTTTGAAGGCAGGGCAGAGGCTCAGCTTGCAGAGTCAGCACCGAGCACAGACCTATAAAACAGTCTGGCACAGGGGATGCTGAGATAGAGGCAGCATGTCCTGGCAGCACTTGGGACAAAGGAGTGTCAGGAGCAAGGATGGGTGGATAAGTCTGTGTACAGCACAGCTCTCATTCTCCATCACTGCTCAAAACTGGAGACCCTAAGCCTGACCACTGAACTCACAAGGAACATTTCAGGTATCTGCCTAAAAACAAAATGAAAAACCTTTCCTTAAAACTGTGGATGGATTAAAAGAAATGAACCATTAAAAAAAAAATGAACCAAAAATCAGAAGCTTAAATATAAACTTAGATTAGTAAACAGGCAATACAAACAAAGCCCTGACTCTACAAACATTTACATATGCAAGAATCCTGGGCACTCAGAGCTGGAGGGGAAGGATCGTGTGTCTGAACACACTCACGGAGACCAGCATCTTTTCCTTGCTGGAGCTGCACACAGGCTGAGCTGGTACAAATCTCCCCTCTGCAGGGCAGAAACACAGCCTTAGCTTTTGCTAGCCCGTGCTCACTCAATTTTCTGTACAATGCAAGATGTAATTTGCTAACCCAGTCCATGGGTGCTGTCCGCATGGATGCTTTAAGCCACGGAAAGCAAACTTATTTGGGATCTGGTACTAAAAATGATTTCACACGGCAGCTCCTGGCTGCTTGGGCACCAGCTTCGATCTCAGCTGGTGACACGAAGACCGTCAGCACAGCAGCCCGTGGTCAGAGGTTTGACAGCACTGCAACTTAACTCGATTTTAAGGTCTGCATGGAGCGAATATTAAAGCGAGGTCTCCGTGCTGCAGGGCTGGCGGAGCTGGGAGGCTCGGTTACAGAACAACCGTCCATTAGCGCAGGAGGCAGTGCAGATGCTATCTGGCTGCGGTATTATCCCTCGCTGTTATAACTTCACTTTGGACAGTTAAGATCTTGATGACATTATGAGCGGGGCTAGGGGCAAGCTGTGGCCACAGCCGGATTAATAGCGCGCAGGGCCTGAGCCGGGACGCGCTGGTTCATTTGCTCGCCAGCAGAGCTGATTTTTTTTCCAGCTTTTCTCCCAGACTCTCCCAGATTTCCCATTCTCCCTAGATCTGCACCAGAGTGACATGCTTGCCCCGAAACGAGGTGGATTTAAGCAGAATGGCCAAAGCCAAAGCACCACCAAAGCCAAGGCACCGCCGCCGAGCCACATCCCGGCCTGGTGGGATGGCAGCCGAGGGGCGGGCGGTGTTTGCTTAAGCTGGGGCTGGTCTCACGTTTTCACAGTGATATGATAATTGCGTTTAGATAGCCCTGTCTCTCTCTGCTGGGCTTTTCACAGGGCTCTCCTGGCCCCCAGCAGGGCTCATTTAAAAGCGGCCCCGCTCTCAATGACACGCCGCAGTGTTTTCAAAAAGAAACAACCAGCAGCGGCTCTCTGGAAAAATAACAAAGGGACCCAATTACAAGCAAATGTGTTGAAGGGTCCCAGGGCCGTCTGTGGGCAAATTAGGGCCAATTAAAGGTCAAAATGATTTAAGGTATAAGGACAAGAGAGGGAAGAGAAACAATTGGTCAGATTCCTGCACAGAATAAGTGTCTGCTGCTGGGTTTGAATAGGTCTTAATGCCCAAACGATGGAGAAACTTCAGAGCTGGGACTGTGCGTGATGTTTAGAGCGGGCGGTTCATGCTTTCTGTTTCATTTGTGGCTGGGAAAGTGCTCGGGGTGCTCGGAGCCAGCAGCCTGCCCGTATTTACAGAGGGCACCTCGGAGGAGCCCTGGCACACGGCAGCCACGCGGCCCCGTGGCAGCAGCGAGGGGACACGTTTTTGTGTCACCCACAAGCTGCCCTGTGGGACATTTTGGGGACACACGCTGCCGAGCCTTTACACAACGCCTTGCTGCAAAGGTGGCTCGA
The DNA here is from genome assembly GCF_963932015.1 of Anas acuta. Lineage (NCBI taxonomy): Eukaryota > Metazoa > Chordata > Aves > Anseriformes > Anatidae > Anas > Anas acuta. The sequence goes on along the minus strand of NC_088989.1, from coordinate 12,098,410 downwards.
AGCATGGGAACGGCCATAACCCTGAGGTTGGGAGGCGGAGGGGAAATGCTCGACCACATCTTTTTTTTTTTTTTTTTTGCAGTGTTAGAAGACTCTTTGGACTGATGGTTTGGAAAATGTTTAAAAAGTCACACTTGGTTGAGGTGCACAGCCCTGGTGGGTGAAAACACCTTTCCCCTGCTGCACAGGCAAACAGACATCCAGAGAGGCATCGCTCTCTGTTTGGGGGGAGCACAGTTTCCCACACTGAAACCTCAGTCCCCGTGCCCTCCTGGCCGAGACCACCTTCACCCACCTGTGGCAGCTGAAAGCTGGTCCAGAAATAGCCCAGCACGTGCGTCTGCAGAGCAGGCTGGGGATTTCACATGGAGTTTCCTTCCAAGATCAGTCCTTCCACCCGCAGCCAGCACAAACGCCCCAGCAATGCTGCAATGAAAACAGCATGATAAATACTTTCACCAGAGCTATTTAAAACCAGAGAACATGCTCGTCCTGCTGCTTTCTGTTGGATTTCAAATGAAGATTATGGAGGAGATGGCTTTCGCATTGTCATTTTTATCCAGAGACAAAGAAGCCTGGAGAAGGTCTGAACTTCTGACGGCTCCCCCCATCTCCCCCTGCTTCACCATGGGTGGTTTAACAGTCGGTGCTGGAGAGCCATGCTGATGCTCAGAGAGCAAAAAGGCAAAGCAAGGGGCTCAGTGCCTGGCGCGGAGGGGAAGCAGGACCTTGGCACACTGGGGTGGGCACTGTGGGGTTTGGGTGAAGAAACCCATGCTGGTAGACCCAGGTCTCATGTCAGGATCATCCTCCCACCACTGTCACATTTTAGTAATGGGCATAAATTTAAAGAAACCAAGCACTTTTTTTTTTTTTCCCTTTTCACACAAAGAACAGAGGGGCCATTCGGGAAAAAAAAAAAAAGTCACCTGGATTTTGATTTTGATTTCATACATCTCTGGGTGAAGAAATGCTGAAATTTAGAAGGGAGGCTGTTGGCAAAAGAAGTCCTGATATAATGTACTGAGTAGCCCATGCTGCTGGTTTTTTTTTTTTTTTTTTTTTTTTTTTTTTTTTTTAAGAAGGCAGATAAAACCATCCAGGACAAAATGGCACCACCAATGCTTTTAGCCAGTTATTCATCATCCCGTGACATCTTCAGCACTGCCTACCTGAACTGTTTGGAGACAGCTGATTATTGGCGACACATTTCCTTGCAGACTCGCTTTAAAGAAGAAGAAGAAAAAAAAAAAGGCAGTTTAAACCCATCTTACAAATGGCATCCAGCCCTGTCCCATCTCATCCTGCCCCCTTCCTACCATCTCCAGCTGGAAAAAGAGACCATAAAGCAGTTTTGTGCAGTCACATGTAAATCCCCTGTCTCTGTTAAGGCGAGAGATTAGCCTGTTAACAAAGTTACCTTGTCACCTACCCTGCTTAATCCTTGCATTTCAAAGTGTAATTTTATTGAGCGCCTCGGAGCTGAAATCTGGTGTATGTTATTTATTTATTTATGCACTTTAATCGTTCCCTACTTTTCCCCCCTCCCCTTCTTTCCTTAATTCACCTGGAGCTCAAAAGATTTTTTTTTCCCCTAACCTTGTTGAAAGCAATGGCTTTGGGAGAGGTGGCGCCTCTGCCGTTTTTATTAATTCTAACGTATTTATTTAACCCTTCGGGGGCTGAGGCAGTGCAAGGGCCCCGTGCCCCCACCCTGTGCCTGGCTGAGACGACAGTCAGCCGGTCTCCGCCGAGTGCCGCGCGGCCGGGGTGCAGCGGGGTATCCCGGCCATAAATCTGTCAATACAAAGAGAACAGCACACACGCAAAAAATGCGGCTAAAACCAAGAAATGCAGCATAATTACAGGTTCATTACTGCAAACAAAAGCATCCCCCGAGCCCACCCCTTTGGCAGGGATGGGAGCAATTCCAAGAGGCTCATTATGTAGTTACCTGGGCAGGGTCAGAGCCTCCTGCATAGCGCCGCGGCCCCGCTCCCTGCACAGCCCTGGGGATGCACCCATTGCAGCACCCCGCTTTCCACCTGGTGTCATTTTGGGCTCATTTTAAAGCATATTCAGCCATGGTTGGGTTGACGGCCAAAGAGACTGAAGGCTTTGTGGTTATGTGCTGAGGGGGCACAGCACAGAATGGGGAGGTGGGGCACGGGCAGGGGTCTGCAGCCCCACTGCCATGCCCTGCTCTGCGCCACCTTCCCTCTCCAAAGCCTCCTGCAAGGCTGGATGTCAGCTGCCCAAGGCCTGCGGCCCCTGCAGCACATCCAGGAAATCCCTCTCTGCTTGCAAACAGCTTGCACCCTACATGGTGCAGAAAAAAAAATAAAAATCACAACTTCCCAACTCCTCTTGAATTTTTCAGAAATTGAGGGAGCTCAGAAACACACCAAACCTTGGGCCAGCAGCTGACACTTTTGCTCAGGACTCCTCCAGCTCTGTGTGAGCCCTGTACCCAGCGGATGCACGGGCAGCCAAGGGATGCAGCCGGTGCTTTTTGGCTGTTTCCAGCCCAGGGCTCCCTTTCTTGCTGGGCTGGGAAGCAGTGTGAAGTCCCCTTCGACACCACATGCCCCTTCCAGAGCCACAGCTTCCCTCTCCGGCAGCCGAAGAATTGAGGAACTCCAACCGGCACCGCCGAATATTCAGGGAACCTGACAGCCTCCTTCCCCTCCGCCTGCAGCGGCGGTGAGCGCCACCAGCGCGCCCACACCGAGCCTGCCTCCATCTATAACCCAAACGTCAAAACATTTCCTCTTGCAGCCCCATTCGGCTCATGGTAGCCCCGATCCCAGGTCCGAGCCGCGCTGCTTTTGGGGTCTGCCTCGCCGAGCCATTACTGTCACCGCCCCACTGTGCACAGATAAGAATAGGCTGCTTCTTCTGACTCATTTAGCTAAAACAATGGAGCCACCAGAGGCCAAATTAATCCCTGGTGACTTCAGCAGAGTTGCACCAGGCTAAATTTGGTCCCAAGCGTACAATTAGCACGGAGGAGAGCTCAGTGTCATGACAGTCTCTTGGCTCTTCCTGCGGGCTCCCTTAGCCAGGCTCGCCCTCTGTGCCAGGCAGCTGGGTGCTCCCTCTCGGCCGCCCTGCGCTCACGCCTTGCCATTTCTGGGCACTGGGAAGGGCACCCTGCGAGGGGGAAGGCAGCCCATCACCAGCAGCTTTCGCCTAGGGAAGGGCAGAGCCCCCTTCCCATGGAGCTGGTCCTCCCCGCTCTGGATTTTGCAAGGAAATGAGCCTCATCCCCTGATGTCCGCAGGCATCCCTGTGATGCTGTCATAAATTTGGGCATCCTCCCCAGCTCCTGCCTTCAGCTGGCTTGAGGCTGGTCCTGGTCTCCTGGCTGGTCCCCTTGAGAGCCACGCAACGTGCCTCTGAGCTCAGCCCTCACCAGCCTCTCTTTGGTAGTTTTGTGGCAACCTGATTCCCTCCAGTTATACAGCTAAACCACTGAACCATGCTTTTTTGGCATGTTTGTATTTTAAATGCTGAGAAAATGGGTCAGAAATCATACGGGGATTGCCTTTGGTGACTCTCAGCTGACCGAGGACCAGGAGGCATCACCCAGCTGCTCCTGCAGCCACTCAGCAGTGCCGTGCACAAAAAATAGAAGGGGCAGAAATAAATTAAAAAAAAAAATCTTAAAAAAAAAAAAACCTAACCAGACCTTTTCAAAACTCCAGAAACACTTCCTCAAACACGTGGTTTTGCATCAGGCGCGAGCAGAGCCTGGATGGCAGGGCTGCTCCTGCCGCCGCTCCGCAGGCGGGTCCTGCCGACAAGGACTGGGGCTTGTGTTGAGAAAACTCCTGCTAACCTCAGAGAGCGCGTGTGTGTGTGTCCAAAGAAGAAGAAGAAAAAAAAAGGCAACGAAAAAGCCTCAAATAATTAAAAAAAAGGGGAACAAAGATAAGAGTGTGGGACTTGGGAAGGTCTGGGCTCACTGCCTCTCTCCCGTGTCCCCCTGCCCCCTCCGGCCCCACAACCCGGAGCCATTTCAAACATCCAGCCTTCTCATTCCTTTGACAATTCTTCAAAGGCTCCAGGACTCAAGGAAGCTTCCTGTTTCATCACAAAACCTCGCTTTCTTTTCCTCTGCCAAGCTATTAAAACCGTGCTGATGAAGCAGCGTTTGCTGCGTGGCCAACGACCCCGCCTCGTGCGTGACACCAAAGTCACGTTGCTCAAGGTGTTTTAGTTCCTACAGCCCCCTCCTGACCCCCAAATTTACTGCACAACAACGTCTTGTTCTGTTAAGCCTGACAATGTCTTGTTAAGCTCGGCACTGGAAAAATATATTTCCTCCCTCCCAAGCACACGGTGGTTGCCTTACCGTTGCGTGGGGCTGCGTGTGTTATTTTGTTATTGCACGGTTGCTGGTGACAACTGATCTGCACGCCCCGCTTTGTTATTGTAGGGTTGCTTTAAAATCCTAGGCTCCTGGTATTAGATCCATTTATTTATTTTAGGAAAAGGTAGTTTTAAGGCTTGAAAAATAAATAAATTCAAAGACATACCAAGACACAGCGAGGAGATAGCACGGAGAGGAAATCCTGCCGAGCGCGAGCCTTGCCCGTGCTCTGCCCATGGCGTGGTCACGTCCATGTGCGTCTGGCTCTGGGTGCTCAGCATTTTGGCAGTGCCCGTCTGTGTCTCTGTGAAAACGGCACAGCATTAAGAGTTTTCAAAGGCTTAAGTTACTGTAAAAATCTTCACCAGGCACAGGGTTGAAAAGTTCAGATGAAGGAAGAGGTGGAAGGAGGAGAAGGGGGGAAAGGGGAGAAGTGCTGGCAAGGCTGGTGAGGGCTTTCAGCATCATCCCGAGCCAGGCTGCTGGTGGGTGACCAGGTGGAAAAAAAGACCATATGCCACAAATGCTCACCCCAGCTCACTACAATACATCCCCCAAAGCTCCCCAGGTTCACACAGTGCCAGGCCAGAAGTAGAGTGCAGTGCCCAGCACAACCGAGGGCAGAGCATGGCAGCAGGCACACAGCCCCAATCCTCACCAGGCCCCAGCATCACATCTGGGGCTTGTTTTCCTCATTCATCAAGGGAAAGGGGAAAACAGCTGAGCTTGAGTGATACCGGGAAGGAGTAGAAACACATGATGATGCACCATGCCTAGCAGATCATCCCCAGCTCTGTTGTGAAAGGGGAGACTGAAAAGACAATGAAATTAAGGCGAGAGACTCCTGTCAAGCTAAATAATTAGGTCTCAGGGTACATAATTGATGTGCTCTTGATGTGGACTCCGAATCATTTACAAGGAGGTGCCTCACCTGGCAAGGCTCTGGTGTTGTGACAGCAGGGGATGAGCATCCTCAGTAGTAGGGCGAAGTGAGCAGCACGCAGGGGCACAAGCTTCCCACCATCCCACCACCATCTCTAACACATCACTGTTGTTTTGTTTTTTTTCTCCTTGGCATCAGAAGTCCCTGGCCAGCATCACTTGGGAACAGCTCTCCCCACAGCTACTGTGATCCATGCCCCTAATCCAAGGAGATGGAGCAATCAATACTCAAACGAACCGCTGGACAAAACAAGGCCACAGGGACTGAGCTGAGCCATGCAGATGCTCTCCGGGGCTTCGCTGCCCGGGCTGAGGCAGATGAAGCCGACCCTGCAGCTGACTGCACCATCCCATAAGAAAGACATCAATCTCGAGGGCTTTTTCCACTGTCAGTCATTCGCAATGCTCTTTCCTGCCCCATCAGTTGCAGAGCACCAACATCCCTATTTTGCTTTTTGTTCTTTTCTTTACGTTTTTTTTTTCCCTCTTTCCTTGCTCTTTTCACACCACATCATCACAAAAAACTGGCTCTGCCCTTCTCCTACAACCTTTGCCCACAACCTTGGAGCACCACAAATCTCCCGGGCACCCTGAGCATCGAGCAGGAGCTCAGCCCTGGCTGCCTGCTGTCGCACAGAGCTGGCTCCATGCTGAAACCTCTCGCCATCCCTCTGGGCTGCCCCCCACTCCCCGTGTTGTGACAGTCGGCTCGAGGGGCTGAGCGTGTCAGCACGGCCACCCCGAGCCCCCACCAGCTCCCCTCCGCCCCGGGCATGCGCCGTCTGCCCGACACTGCCTACAAACTCTATTAGCTTTGTAATTAAAAACAGCTGTAATCTGATCAGGTGGAGATCACGGTTACAAAATGAAGGAAGCCATTAGCAGGAAATGTTGTGGTTCAGGCAGACATCAAATCAGTTTAAAGAGATTGGATTTCATTGTTTTTATACAGTTACTCCATTACTATAATGCACTGGGTCCATTTAAGCGGCTGGCTCGGAGGAGTGCTCATAAGGCAGTAGTGACATCTATGTGAAATGAACGGCATAAACGGCAAACTCTGAAGAGATAGCAGTGAATTTACACCCCTTGCTCTGCGCTGAATATTAATGCACCGGAGCGGGGCTTGCAGGGCTGTCCTGGTTTTCCCTCCTTGCTTCCCAAGCCCCCTGCAGCGCTGCCAGCCCCCCTGCAGGGCAGGGAGAGCCCCCCTGGGGCAGGTCGGCTCCAAGGACCACCTTTCCTCGCCCCTCTACCGCAAGCAAACCACGGGTCCGGTTTCTCAGCAGCGAGGTGGAGTGAGAACCGAAACCGCAGCAGCCACATCGCTTCGCTTCCTCCTGGTAAACACCAGCCGGTCAACAAGACAAAACCTGGAGCACCTTGGTTCTCACAAGGGGATGTTGCCCTTTTCCTCTGTTTCCCCTCCCTGATAAATGAATCACAAAACCCAACAAACAAATAAAAAACACAAGGGGGGAAAACAACCTGTGCTGGGAAGCATCAGTCTCTGGCCCAGCGCTTGCAGCGAGGTGCAGGATGCAGCCCAAAAGCCTTGCCATCAGGAGGGGCTGTTTGCAAAAGCTGCCGGCTCCTGCTTTACCTCAGTGCCCACCACACGACCCCGGTACCTATAGAAAACCCACACGGAAAGGCACGTGGGCCCCAGCTGCCTCTGGTCACTTTTACAGGAAGGGGTAGGCGGAGGGGTTACAGCGTTATGGGGTTTGTACAACTAGCCCATCCCCATGCTCTGGTGCCAGCCGGGCCATCGGTACCCTCAGCTTTCTTGTGCCAAAAAAAGCCCCCATGGTACAAGGTGGGCTCATCCAGCTGCCCCCTTCCTGTGGGAAAGGCCTGCAGGGAGGGCTCGGGACGCAGCTTAGAGACAAGGAGGGCGTTGGGGAAATGCAAATAGGATGAGAGCTGCCAGGAGAAGGGAGCTGTGCCCCTGCCCTGGCCCTGCCTGAGCATTAGGAGGCCTCTCCAGGCAATGCAGAGCACACACGCTGCTCTCCCCTCCCCGATCTGCTCATCACAGGAGGAGATAAGACAGGGCCTGCAGACAAACGCCCACACAGATCCCAGGGTGCGGAGCTCCCCCTCCAGCCAGAGACCCCCTGGTTGTGGCTGAGCCCCCCAGGCTTGCAGAAGGCTCCGGCATCGCCCTGCTCATCCCGTCCTTCCCTCCTCGCCCCCCTCACTTCTCGCACCGAACTGTATCAAATGCATCAAAGCCTGAGTGAATTACGTTCCCCTTGACCCGCTGGCAGCAAGTTCAGCCACAGGACATTAAAAGAGCAGAGGCTGAGGTTTCACGGCCTGCGATGGCAGAGGCAGAAGAGCAGGCCTCATCGCTGCCTCGCTTTTGCTTTCAGAAGCGATGTTTTCAGCCAAATTAAGGGGCGGGCAGGGCCGAGGTGTGGGGCTCAGCCCAGATGGGGTTGGGGGCTGGTTGTGAGGTGTGTGAGGAATTTCTAAGCAGCCCCCACAGCTGCCCCCCAGCATTATGGTACATGTGCTATCCAGCCAACTCCATGCGGTTTGGGGTTTGATTGCAGCCTCTGCACAGGCTGTGGGGCGAGACGGAGCTGCCAAGGCCCCGCAGTCATGGGATGCTCTGGGGCACATCATGGGCTCCAGCTGCACAAGGCCACCAGTGCTCCCAGTTTGTGCCAGCTGTCCCTGCTACTGGGACGCAGAGGGTGTTCAGCATCAGCGTGCACCTCAGCACCCCATGCTCAGGGACCCATATCTAGAAAGGGAGCAAGAGTGGAGAAATTGCCCGTAGCCTCTCTGCCCCTTACAGGGGCCCCAAAGAGGACGGTGAACACAAAATGATGGTAACACCCCGTTGTCCTCGCAGGAACGGTGGCACGCAGGGACCGACTGCCATCACATCCCGGCTGTCCCTGCCGATGCTGCATGTTGTGGAGCACCCTGCTCCAAAATCGCTGTCATGGCCATGTCAATCCCTGAAGCAGCAGCATCAAATTTGGAGCCTGTGAAGCCACCGACAGCAAAATAAATATTCGGGAATATTTTTAGCATGCTCTCGTTCAGAGAGAATTTCTTTGTGTCCTTCTGAGGAGCTCGCCGGATCTTTCATCGGTTTGTTTTTCTCATTAGCCGGCATAAGCTTTGTTCTTATTTAATAAAGATTAGGATCTGCTGCCTCCAGCCCTCTCTTTTTGCTCCTCCATCAGGCCCGTGGGGGCTCAGGCTGCAGCGATGTGTTTGATGTCGGCCGCGGAAGTTGAAATGCGGGACAGAAGCTGGGGTTCGCTTCCCCCAAAAACCCCTGTCCCATGGCCCCTTGGGGGGGCAGATGGAGACAGGGCACAGAGATGGGAAAGCACTGCCTGGGTCCGGAGGTTTCCACGTCCAGCTGGCTGGGCGCTTTGCAGAGGTTTAGTCTGGACCACTAAGAGCACGGGTGGAAAATGGGATGGCCGATGCAGTGAGCTAGCCCATGTGCAAGCCTAATAAAACAGGAGACGTGCCACAGCTGGGGGAATTGCTTCTTCCAGCACTGGAGGTCAGGGAGATACAACGGAGCTCTTATCCCTTTATATATCATCAGATTTTCCTTGCGAGCCCAGAAAATAAAATAACTGCCTTCCTTTCTGGAGCTGAGTCATTCCTTGGAAAGAAATGGGTTTAAAAAGCAGCGGTGAACCAGAAGGGGTTTGGTGAACACCCGGAAGGAGGTCGTGGCATCTTCTGAGCTCTGAAAGCCTGATCCCAGCTGATTGCTGCCGTATGCTGTTCGGGTTGGACCAATGCTGCATCCCATGGGGTTGGAGGCTGCTGTTGGGACAAGGACAGCAAGGGACCAGGGGGCCGAGTCGTGCCCATGGTGGAGGCTGTGCTCCAGAGGCCATGTGTCTACAGCTGGAGCTCCCCGTGTATCACTTTTCCAGATATTTTCTCCTCTGCTGACTGCAGAGGGTCACTGCTGTGTGCCTTGGTTTAGCCATCCCCACAGGGAGAAAATTATATTTGCCTCTTAAGAAACCAACTGTGGTTAGTTGCTTGTGGTAACGTAGACAAGGTCCATGCAGAACCAGCACTACTATTATCATCACTATTTGTTAACACACTTCTACTTTCTTATAGATTTATTTTCTTTTTTTTCTTGAAGAAATATCTTTAAGCCCTGTAGCAAGAGGTCTCCCATTTCGAGCAGAGGAGCATATTTTGCATGCGCGCGCCTTCGAAGGGGATGCATAACTCCCGGCCAACAACACTTATCACAGTGCCTCGCGTGGGGAGATAAGGGCGAAGGCACGCAGGGCTGCGGGGCAGGAGCTGTTTGCTGAGAGGGGCCGGGAAGGAATCCAGCCCCCACCCTGCCGCAGCCTTACCTGCGCCCAGGTGCACGCCGGCCGCGGCGCCGATCCCCTCGGTGCCGTGCTGCCGCACGCTGACGGGTGCCAAACCTCGAAGCTCTCTCTGGCATATTTGGGAGGGGAGGAGGAACAGCAGGGAAAGCAGATTTTATGAATACTTTTTTTTTTTTCTTTAGCAGTTGCAGTTGTAAAGGAACTCGTCCTCACCATGTTTGTGTCACTTGTGTTTGCTGCCTGGGGTGATGTGAGAGCGCAAGTTTTCCTGGCATGACTGCTCTTGGAAAATCAGCCTCAAATCCATATATGATAGTATTCATGGAAACCACAACCCTAATTTACATGCACCGATTTCCCTGCCAGAAACTGCGCTCCCATCCAACCCGGGGATAGAAACACTGCCCTGTGACTTTCCTTCCCAATCACGACCAACCCATGCACTTCAAAACTCAAATATTTTCCAGGGAATGTTTGCAACCCGCAGTTTAAAAAAAGAAAACCTTCCCCACACTCATGCGGTGGCTCGGTATCATGGCTGCATTCAAGGAAGTTTCCTTATAGGTATTTCCCAAGCCAAACCACTTTCCTCTTACAGAAAAAACAAGCCAAAAAAGCCTTGAGAACCAACCACTTCAGATACAGAATTTCTTAAATATACCTCATTCAAAATTTCTTCCCCGTGTTCTCGTGTGCTTTACACCATGTTACGGAGACGTGCTCGCAGATCACCAGCACACAGGGAAGGACCTGGCTCTTTGGACACCCGTCCTCCCTTGCCCAACGCCAGGGAGAGATGCTTCCAGCCGCTGCTGTGCTCAGTGTAATAGAACAAAGGTTGGGGAGGTGGAGGGAGAGCCCTGGACAAAGATAAAAATCTATTTCTGATGCCTATAAAAACCAAACCCAAATTCCCAGTTGCTTCAACGTGAGCAGTGGACGTGGGGTAATGGAGAATAGAGTTATTTATTAATAGAAGGGCATTTCAATAGAGATCTGAGGAGGTGATACAGGCCAAATGGAGGCTTTTACAGAAATAATGCTCGGGAGGTTCTACCCGGTTTGCCCAGGTGTCTCAGCACTGTGTCCTGGGGATGGTTGCCTCCCATTCCAGAACGGGTCTTTCTGGGGAGCTGCACGCTCGCAGAGCCCTGCCACCGCTTGACCCACCTCCCCCAGACCCAGAAATGGAGACAGAAGAATGAGCATGGATGGAAGGTGTTTGTCTGGGGATCCTGCCCTTGCTGTTTTTTGGGGGAAATGGTGTGGTGCTGTTACAGAGCCTCACACTGTGCCCCCAGCCCAGGGCAGCCACAGCCCCGCTGGCTCCGTTCCCCAGCCTGGTTTTGTGCCTCCAAGGCCAGGAGCCTCCAAAACCGCATTGGACCTGCTCCGATTCCAACCACTGTCTCCCACAAAACACAAAATTCACCTCCTGAAATTCCTCGCTGGCTCCTCTTTAAGCAACACCTCTCCCCTCGCTTGGCAAGGCAACGGCACCAAAATTCCCACCCGCCTCTCCCTCGCAGCCCCTTCTGGAGGGGGCTCACGACCCACGCAAATAAAAAAATACAAAAATACCCCAAAGGCCGATCTCCCCCCCTGCACCGGCAGGCAACAACAATTCACGGGGGGTCTTTGGGGAGCGGGGACGGAGGGAGGGAGGAGCGCGGTGCTGCGTGGCTGCATGTGGCAATCAAGCTTTCCCACCGCCGCCTGCCCCTGGGGAGCGTCCCCGCTCCTGTTTGCAGAAGCGGCGTCTCTCCCTCCACCTCACTAATCCCCCTTCCCTGTGCTCCCACCCCTCGGGAGCCCTGGGAAAGCGGCGCCGGTCCCCACTGCCCCATCTCCCCTCTGCAAAACCGAGCGGGGAGGGAGGAGAAGGGGAAACGTGCGCTCCCCTTAATTGATTTTGGTGAAAGAGGCAGGCAGCCGCGGCACCGTCAAATTAATTAGTTCCAGAGCTATTTGCAGTTATGAGCCACGTTAAGATTAGTGGTCATTGCGTTTCGGTGCTGGGAAGTGGACGTAGGAAGAAGGTATTTAAAATGCCTTTTTTTTTTTCCTTTTTTTTTCTCTTCTCTTGGAGCCTTCCTTAAAAACACAGGAGAAAATGAAAGAGAGGAGGCCCCTGGCTGCCAGTGCTGTGTCCCCCATGTGCTGCAGCCCAGGTCCAGCCCAATTCATGGGGTGAAATGACCATTTTGGCCCATTCTGCATCATCTGCCCCACGTTTAACCAGGCGGGTGCTCAGGGAGACCAGGCCTCCATCACCCTGCTGTTGTCTCCACCATAGAGCAGGGACAATGACAGCTCCCATGCCCCCAGTGGGTGACACCTGCGTCCCCCCTTGCCCTCCGTGACGAGGAGGCAGGGGGAGAGGCTCTGAGAGCCTCATGTGGGCTTGGGGGCTGCGATCCCAATGGGACAGGAACGCCTGCTGCAACCTGATAACGCTGCAGCATCCGAGGGGCGCCTGTTGTCTCGGGAGACACCACCACGCGCAGAGGCTTACATCTGGGTGTCGATAAGCGTGCCTGTTTGTGCATAAACACAGCACCACACGCAGCCACATACCTCTGCATTCCTCCTCCCCCTTGTTCCTTCATCTCCGTTTCATCTGCTCTTGCCTGTTACGTGTTCTCTCTCCTCCTCTCATTCCGAACCCAGGTCTGTGAAAGGGCAGTCGTTGTGGGTCACACGAACCAGGACCACGGTGCTGAGGAGTGGCAAATGTTTTGGGTAAATTTGCAAAGCTTGCAAGGGTCTGGGTGGAGGAAAGCAGGAGGAGAAGGTCTCAAACCCAAACACTGCCAGGTGGACTTCAGCCAGGGTAGGAGTGTAGTTTTTACAGCAATTAAGAGTAAGTTAAATAACAAAACCTCCCCCTTCCCAGTTGCTTATAAGATAAGAGAGGGTCTGCAAGATGAACACACACCAGCAGTACTCCAAAACCGAGTGCAAGGCACCAACTCACATGTGCCACCACAGTCAGGGTCTGCTTGTGCAAGGATGGGGACCGAAAGGTCTACGGCAACCACGTGCTGAGCTCGTCCCCTCACACTTACTGAGTGCCAGCTGCTTGATCTGCTGCTTGACTGGGGAGAAGGGCATCCCATGGCATCTTCTGGTGTGCCCCCAGGATTTGTTGCCTATCTGTTCTTGCTCACAAGCTCTGCTCCAGCAGGACAGCAGGTCGGCACAGGGTGCTGCATCCCCACCTCAGCTCTGGGTAGGGCTTGCAGCCCAAAAGCACGCTCTGGAACAATCCTAGAAGCAGGACAGTTTCTAACTCTCCCTCGTTCTTGGAAAAGCAGGGAAAAGACATCATGCTAAAGGTGTTTACACCCAAACAAGTTATTCAATGAAATCTGCACTGGACAAATTCGGTGACAACCATGACCCAGCTGTAGGAACCTCATCACAACTCACCCCAGAAACAGCCCAGCATGTTCACTGCTCTTCCCCAGAGCTCTCCTCAGCCTTCTGCTCACAGGGGCCACCCAGCACTTTGCAGAAAGCTGGTGGAAGGACCTGTGGATTAGTAGAAACCTTCATCTTTCCCACTCTGGCAGCTCAAACAGGCAATGCTGCTTCAACAGACTCTGTGCACGAGACCATTTCACACTGCCCACTCAGGAGAACATGGGTGAGACCATGGAGCTACCTTGCAAGCAGTAGGCAAGGACACTTGGGCCCCAGGTAAACACGAATGGGTCTCCAGAGAGAGGTGACCACCCCTCCTCCAGGGGGATTTGACATCCCCTTCAAGACCTCTGCTTGCTGCATGACTGCAGACGGGGCAAATGCTGCTCCAGCACGGCCACTGGTGCCTGAAGCAGCAGGTAGGCAGCAAAACCCCAGTGTGCACAGAGAGGATAGGCAGTGTGAAGGAGTGTTCACAAGCACATGTGCCTGGGAGCCCGGCCAGGGCAGAAGGGCTCTTCAGAGAACATGGGTTTGGGCACCGGGAGCAAGGAACTTGTGAGCCCAAGGCAGCGTGTCTGCACTGCTCTCGAGCTCTCTGGAATGGGGCTGTATACTGAATTTATGAGCTCTTAAGTCATCACATTTACAATTTATATTCTCCAGTCTTTTAATCTCGGCAATAAACTTGGACTAAACCTTTGCTGAGGCAGTGTGGAAATTTCACTGTTCCCCACAACCCTGTCTAAGAGGAGCCCATAGGCAGAGCCAGAACCAGAACTTGTCGCCTGACAGCTTCATTGTAGGCTCTCCTCCTGTTCCCCACTCCCAGTAAAGCCACTGGTAACCAACTGGTCCCCTACTTGCCACCTTGATTGCCAAGGCCCCCTTCCTGGACACAGTTATAAGACATCCACAAATACCATGGGGCAAACACTTGCAATGATCCCCTACAATCTCTGCTATCTTCTAGAGGAGGGGGCTGCTTTCCTTAATGATGGGCACCAGGTCTACGTGCACATCACCATTTAAATCCTGCACCACTTGGGACCCCCCACCTCCTGCAAACCAGCCCCAGGGGTGCATTTTTACCCACCTAGAGTTGCTTTACTCCAGAGGACTAGACCAGAAGAACCATCTCCAGAAGGTTTCCTGCTGGAGCAGTGTCTCTCAGCAGGAACCGATCTCCAAAGTGGGCACCTCCTTGCACACCGAGACCTAAAACTGAGATGGAATTGGCACCGATAAAACTACTAAGGGAGGCAGGCCCTCCCTGCTTGGACGAACCCCACGCTTTCAGAAGAGGGTGGCATCATTTCTGCAGAATGCTCGAGTGGCCTCAAATAACACACTGAACTGTCAGGCACAAGCCCAAGCGATGGCGTGAGCCAGCACTGAAATAATGAGAAGCTGATCTACAGCTTTTCCCCTCTGGTTTATTAAATGAATGCTCCGCATACCACTTCCCACTGACTGGAGACAGAGCGAAAATCCCAGGACAGTAACTCATCATCCTTTCTTCCCCTGAGAAGACTCGAGGCTGTGGCTATGTATGGATGTTGTGAAGTGATAAAGTCGCTGCGGCTTCACGAGTTACCACGCACCGGCTGAGCCGCGCTGCCCGGCCGCGCGCGCGCTCCCGGCTCCCTGCAGCTGGGTGGTAAAAACATGTTCTCTCACGATGGGGCTGGAGCAGGTACCCCGGCGGCGGGCTCCTGATAAGCACGCTGCTTATCTGTGCCTCGTTAAGCCCCAGGACTCAACGGCTCGCGATGCAACCCTTGGCCCAGAGGACCCACCTCTTTTCGAGCTGTAGACCTCAGCCTCGGAACTGGCAAGGGGAACCGGCTCCGGGAAGGCGGTCAATGTTGCACGAATTCCTGAGTGTGGAATGGAGAGGAAGGGAGGTTCGGGACCGTGCCAAAGAGCAGGAATAGCAGAGGGACCGGCCAACCCTACCGCTGAGTGCAACCTCAGCGGAGCCACGCCTGGGTGAGAATATTGTAGATGACACATGGAGATGACCCAGGCAATGAAACTGAAGTGCTCTGAATTCTGCTGGGATCAGAGTCCGTGGAGACAAGTTACATCACTGCTCGTGCTTTCCAAGACTGGAGTAAGGTCTTGCCCTGGGCATGATGTAACATCAAAAACATGCCAGGCCCCTTGACTCCAATAAGTAGGATCAGGCCTCCCCTTTGGATTCTTATCTCAAAAAATGGCAGTTTTGGGGAGGTTCCTGCCCTTAACCACCACCCAGAATCTGTGTCCTCTTGCCCAAACCTTGGTTTAGCCTCAAGGCTCAGAAAAGCTGGATCCAGACCCAGTTCTCTCAGTCCTCCTTCAGCTCTGTCTTCCAGCCCCCAGGAATCTCTCCCAGGCAGCGCTCCCCAGACCCATCCCACGTCCCATCCTGCCGCCAGCCTCCGCACTGAGGACACGCTGGCCCTCCCTCCAGCCTGCAGAGGCAGGAATCCACACCATTTTATCATTTTCTGCCCAACACCCACAGCTGCAAACACAGCAAACAACCTCCCCAAATTAAACACCAGCCACCTACCCCCTTCTTTCCTCCAGTGTGCCCAGATGCTCTTGGGTTGACAGAATTTCAGTCCCGATCTTCTTCCTGAAGACAAGCAGGTCCCTCTGTCCCCCCACCAGGTCAGGCTCACGTGCCCGTCCTGGCCAGACTTTGGGAGCAGGCAGGGGGTGAGCGGAGCTGCCCTGGGGGCAGGCAGCCGATGACAGCCCGACTGGCGGGGCAAAGTGTGACCTGTGTTTGTTTGGATAGCCAAAGGACTTGGAACAAATGTCTCCGGCTCATGTTTTAGATAAAAGAAACCCAGGCTTGTCACGGGATCAACGGGGCTGGCAAGAAAATACTCAGGGAGACCTCCCTTCATCCCCTGTCCCTTTTAAAACAGGAAAAACTATAACAAGAGCAACAACAAAAATAGAAGAAAATGCCCACATCTCAGAGATGCTCACTTCTTTCTGGACCAGGACATTTTAGGGTGTCAGGAGCAAGATTAGTGATGGAGGCCACAAACGTGGGGTCACCAGTGGTCCAGGTACCAAAATCTCGGGGCGTTTCATCCCTGGGTGCCCATTGTTCTGTTCCCCATCCCCACCTGCTCACCACCCCTGCCCTCGCAGCCTGACGCCAGCCCGACGCCTGACTGGGAGGGAAGAGGGGGATGTGGTGGTGCCTGGAGCACGGGGGGACAGGGACCACCACATCCGCATCCATCTGGCATACTGAAGCAGCGACCGGAGGAAAAGGAAGGAGGGGGTGGGTAGAAGAGAAAATCCCAAAGATCCTCGGATAATAAGCACCATTAAGGTTAGTCTGTCTCATGATTGTTTCTTATTAAAAAGAGACTGTACTTTATCTGTGCAGGATATGCTGTTTGGATGAGGGAATTAGCAGAGTGACTGCCTCCATATCATCTAATTAGCAAAAATGTTGATAAGCAGATACAATCACATATGATTAGGATCCTTTTAAAAAGCCACTCCATTAATTAAATAGACAGAAAGGCCGCCTCCAGCCCTCGCGTGCCACTGATTAGAATACAAATATTTACACTAATCTCACCTCCATCAGCCATGGGACACTTTTGAGTATTTTTAGTGACATCAGATTACTATTGATTTTCATCCCCAATGTCAGACCATTTTGTTAGTATCTGAAAGTGCTGCCTTCAGTTTCGGATGCTTTAAATCATGTTAAGGGTTTATCTTAATGACGCTGCTGATAACCACTGTTCAGGTCACTCGTACTTTCTCTTCAAAGAACACAGTCTAGGCTGGTTTTTATTGTTTGTACTTGAGATTTAAGATACGAAAAACATTTCTCATTTCAAAGCCTTGGTTTCTAGGGATGGGGCTGCCAGGCTAGTTTGGGTCTAGTTACTTAAGTGTGCACGTCTCTCTCATTTCCCTTTCTCCCCATCTCTCCTCAACCCTTTCTCTCTTCCTCGCAAACTCTTTTGGCTCACAGCAGTGGCCCCTGTCGAATGGCTGCTAACGTCTGACGCCTGCTGCAGGCAGCAGACAGACAGGCAGCGAGAGTCCCCCGCCCTGGGATGACAGGAGAAAAACCATTCCCCATGTTTCAGATGGGTAGGATGCGCTAAATCCAAGACAGATAATCCGGTGCGCCAGCCAGTCTGAGATGGGCACTCATCATCAAAAGCAGCTCAGGGAGGAGATGCTTTGCAAAGAGACAGCCCAAGACAGAGTTGCCTCCTCCCTTCTGTGCACAGCCCCACTCCCTGCAGCAGATAACTGGCCTGGGACCCTCCAGCAGGCCTCTCCCACCTGCCTCTCGTGTCCCATTTTTCCTTCTGGGTAGCAGACAACAGGAACAGCAATTGCTCTCGAAATGTCTGCCAAGCATCTGCAAACAGACCGTGGTGGCACTGGCTAGGAGCTGCTGCACATTTTGGTGGCAAGCTCAAATCGCCCTCAAGTCCCATAGACGGTCATAAAAAAGTCCACCAGACAAAATGAATGAGCCCCTTGGTGAAGATTTCAAGCAAAGCAGCCAGCTCGTACGCCGCACACATGGTCTTTCACATGGGCAGCTCTCAACTCTTTCCCCAAGTGCTGGATGATGGAAACGAGGGCAGTGATCTGCAACACATGCTGCCACCAGTAGGTGTTTATGACAGGGTTACAGACAGCCGAGTTCTTGTTACTGGCACCTCCTTGGAGACCTCCTTCCTGCAACGACTCCCTGTGCAGATCTGTTATTTCCCACAGGAATGGAAAATGCAGGGAACAGAAACGGATGCAGGATAGCCAAACACTCGATCGGCAAAGCCCAACTCCTCAGGCTGAACCTGTCTGCACTGAGCATCCCTGTATATGTGCATGTACCTGAGGTCAATACCCAAAAAGCACATAGAAAAGAGGCTGAGGTTGTCAAAGATCTTCATCCTTGGCATTTATTTTGGTACTAACAGGGAAGTGAAGCTCTTCACGAAGCATTAGGCTTGGCTGTAAATTCAGAAGAGGCCATAATGGTAATCTAATCAGGATTATAGGTAAAAGGTCCACTCTGGGTTTAAAAATGGCCACATGAGGAATGTTTCAGTGATTTACTACCTTCACGCGGAAGGACGTGCAACATTTTTGGAGTTAGAATTTGCTAGTGCCACCTTCCAGCTTCCTTCCCTGAGAGTCTGAAGATCCCTGTACCACTGAAGGTCTGTTCCCATTCATGTTCTCAGAGGCTACGATGAAGCTGGTGTTGAACTTCCTCTTAATACCGAGAAACATTCCCTGAATATATCACTCCAGAGCATGTTTTCCAAATCCTTAATTACATTTTACGGATCTTCCCTGAGCCTGGTCCAACTTATCAACACTCTTCCCCAACTGTGGGAAGCCAAACTGCAAACAGCTTTCCTATGGCTGCTGCCATAGGAAACACCGTATGGATATAAGATGACCTGACTGCACAACGCTTCCCTGGATGGCACACGAAAGCACAGCACGTGTCTGAAAATCCCACCTTTGGGCAGGTACAGGCAGAAACCGAGCTGATGAGGCCATACATCACAGCTGCCATACCACAGTCCCATGGGGTGACTACAACACATGTACAACATCTGCTTGAAAACGCAAGGCCGGTGACAACCCATTCCACCCTAGAATGAAGTCAGATCAGCCGAGCAGTGGTTGGCTGAGCCCCCTCTGAGTTCATAATCCCATGACTTGGGAACAACAGGCTTCAAAAAAAGGCTATTTTTACGGGGCTTGCCTCCTGTAACAGCACAGGACGGAGCGGAGCAAGGGGTGATTGTGGGTAGTTAGGGTCTGGCAGCCGGAAGATGTGGCGCTGTACGGAAAGGTGGAGCCCCTCCCTTGATGGACAGCAGCGTGTGGCCTGTGCTGTAAGCAAGCAGAAGTGACACTATGGGCCTCGGGTAGATAACCCCATGGGACTCGACAATAAACGCCATTTGCCATCCACCACATTGGTGTCTGTGAGCCGATGGACCGAGTGGCCTGGGGTTGGTCACCGTGCCGTTCCTGAACCAGGTCGCCACTGCCTCCTGAAGGCAACAAGTGGTGCCGAAACCCGGGAAAACTCCTGGATTTGGGTGAACGGCGGCCGGAGCGGCGGGACCAGCCCGGTGGGGAGGACGCTCCCGGACCAACAAGGAAGATGGAAACCCTTGTGAAGGTCGTATCAAAATTGTGGAAGCTATGGGGTGGTTCAGCTGAGGAAGCCAGGGGTGCCGGTGGGGAACCAGAGCCTGAGGAAATCTGGGAGAGACCACGGCCATGTGCACCCCAGTACGGTGCTGAACTAGAAGACGAAGAGTCGGGTGAAGAAGCCTCTGGCAGGAACGGGGATGAAGTGCTAGGTTTTACTAACACGTGGAAATGTGAGAAAGAGAACGGTTGCGGGGACGACCGGGGAGGAGGTAGAAGCGTGAGAGAGGGGCAGAGAGCCGATCGGGACGGCCATCGGAGAAAACGCTCCTGTGGCGCAAACGCCTCGCTGAGATGGCGGCGGGGCGAGCCACGAGGCAGAGAGCGGCCTGCCCGCAGGGGCGGGGCCCAAACTCGATGGGAGGGTACCGGGACTCGGAGGTGAGCAGTCAGTCAAGCTCTGACTCTGGTGATCCAAGTGCCCGCCTGTCCCCGAGGCACACAGTGGCAGCGGGTGTCCAGTTGTGTCTGGAAGCTGGACACCCCCAGGCTTCAAATCCTCAGTGGGAGAGAGGCACCAGGCGACTTCCAAACAGCCTCACCTCACTTCTGAGATGGTGGACTACTACAAAGCCCTTGGACTGCAAAAAAACGCCTCCCAGGATGACATTAGGAAATCCTACCGCAGGCTGGCACTACAATGGCATCCTGATAAGAATCCCAGCAACAAGGAGGAAGCCGAAAAGAAATTCAAAGCTGTCGCTGAGGCATACGAGGTTTTGTCTGACCCTCAGAAATGGTCGCTCTATGACAGGTCTGTTAAGGAGAGCATTTCCCACAGAGCAAGAAGTCCCTCGATGGCCCATAACAGCTTTTTTGACGCCACTTATGTATTCCAAGACCCCAATGAGATCTTGAGGGATTTCTTTGGAGGGATGGATCCCTTTGTGCATGCTTTCTGGGACCCATTTGGCAACCTCAGGAATGGTGATGAAAACAAGCAGGGTCCAAGTGGAAGAGGAAGCTGCTCCAGTTTGTTTTCTGACTTCGTGCAGTCTTTCATGCCATTTAATCCATTCAGCCCCAGTGAGCAGCCCACATTCTCCTTTGCTGAGGACATGGCTGAGCCACACAGTTTCAGATCAGTCTTGACCACTACTGAAGGGATCAACGGCAAGAAGGTCACCACCCGGAAAATCATTGAGAACGGGCAGGAGACAATAGAAGTGGAAGAAGATGGCCATTTGAGGTCTGTGACGATTAATGGAAGAGAACACCTGAAATTATATCTTATCATAAAAGGAAATCAGGTTAGTTAGGCAGGACCTACCCTTCACAAACCCATGCTGGCTGGGACCAATGACTGCTTTGTCCCCCAGGTGCGCCTCAATACGTTCGAGAACCATCTTCTCCATGATTTTACCAGGCACTGACGTGAGACTGACAGGCCTGTAATTGCTAGGGTCTTCTTTCTGACCCTTGAAAATCGGCACAACGTTTGCCAGCTTCCAGTCTACCGGGACCTCTCCAGACTCCCAGGATCGTTGAAAAATAATTGAGAGAGGTTCCGCGATGACGTCCGCCAGCTCCTTCAGCACCCGGGGATGAATCCCATCCGGACCCATGGACTTGTAGGGATCCAGGTGGAGTAGCAAATCCCGCACACGTTCAGGGTCGGTTGGGAGTTTGTCATCCCCACTGTCCCGGTCCTCCAGCTCAGGGCACCCTGGGTCCTGAAGCCCATCATTGGCATTGAAGACAGAGGCAAAGAAGGCGTTAAGCGTCTCTGCTTTGCCTATGTCATCGTCTGTGAGGAGACCTTCCCTATCAAGGAGCGGCCCTATGTATTCTTTCGTTCTCCTTTTTCCATTCACATATCTAAAAAAACCCTTTTTATTTTCTCTCACAGACACAGCTAGCTTCAACTCTAGGTGTGCTTTAGCCACACGAATTTTCTTCCTATAAACATGAACAGCATCCCTGTATTCTTTCCATGTCACCTGGCCCTCCTTCCAGTAGCGAAACACTCTCTGTTTCCGCCTAATCTCCATAAGAATGTTCCTGGTCAGCCACGCCGGCCTCCTGCCGCGCCTGCCTGACTTGCGATATTTAGGAATTGCCTGATCTTGTGCTTCTAGGAGGCATCGCTTAAAGAATGACCAGCACTGGTGGACATCAAGGCCTTCAAGAGCAGCTTCCCAGGGGACCTTGCTGACTAGTTCCCCGAGCAGCCTGAAGTCCGCCTTCCCCATATCTAGGGATGAGGTTTTGGTGGCACTTTTCCTTCTGTCACCGTAAATTTTGAACTCAACCACTTCATGGTCACTATGACCGAGGCGGCCACCAATCACCACATCTCCCACCAGACCAGTCACAGGACTCACAGACCAGCAACACCCCAGTCACAGGACTCATCCCACCACGTTTTGCTTATGCCGATGATGTCGTAGTTGCGGGACTGGGCCAGGACTTCGAGCTCATCCATTTTATTCCTCATACTGCGTGCGTTCGTGTAGAAGCACTTCAGGTGCGTCTCCTTGCACTCAGCACCTTGTGGATCTAACCAAAGGACCTCACTGGCACACAGCCCCTCTGATTCTAGCGTACCATCCCTTAGGTCTTCACCGGCGTGCCTGGTTTTAGCCCCTTCCCCCTTCGACTCTAGTTTAAAGCCCTATCTATCAGCCCTGCCAACTCCTGACCAAAGATCCTTACCCCTCTCCGAGAGAGGCGCATCCCATCTGGTGCCATCAGGTGTAGCATAGACCTTCCCGTGATCAAAGAACCCAAAGTTCTGCCGGTCACACCAGTCTCGAAGCCACGAGTTTATGTGAACAGCACACCTTTCAGCTTCAATCCCCCCTATCGGAAGGACAGAGGCAAACACAACCTGCGCGCCTGATCCTCTAAGTAGTCGCCCCAAATCCCTAAAGTCTCTTTTGAGCGCCTTCGGGCTTCTCGTTGCTACTTCATCGCTACCAGCCTGAAAGACCATTATCACCTAGCTATCGACTGTCGTGAAGAGGTGTTCGTGTGGGCAGGGGTTGCTCTCCGCCCTTCCTGCTCGCCCTGCCTGCGCGAACTGCCACAGTAACTGCCGCGCCACTCCCTTCTGACGCGCCTCGCCCTGTTTGCCCGCTCTGTTCGCCGCGCTCCCTAGGGGCAGCTTTTGAACGGCCGGGGAGGGGGCGCTGCTGGCTCCGCCTTCGCCTCGTCAGCCTCCCTCACGAGGGCTGCCGGGTCCTGGTGGCTCCCTGAAGTAGGCTCGATGCCGGAAAATGGGCCCTGCCCGGCCCGATCCCCCGCTCCGCTGCAGAACGCGTCTGCCCCGGAGCCGATCGCCTCGGCAAATGGCGGGGCGATCACCACCCGGAAAATCATCGAGAACGGGCAGGAGACAATAGAAGTGGAAGAAGATGGCCATTTGAGGTCTGTGACGATAAATGGAAGAGAACACCTGAAATTATAACGTCCCCCAGCACGTGCATCAACTGCAAGCTGTGGGACATGCCCTCATTGCTCAGCGGATGGGATCTACTCTGAGCAGTATTAATAAATGCTGAATTCATGACACAACCGGTGCCAGCTTCTCAATGGCCTGGAACAAATACTTATCATAGAATCATAGAATATCCTGAGTTGGAAGGGACCCTTAAGGATCATCAAGTCCAACTCTTGACACCGCACAGGTCTACCCAAAAGTTCAGACCATGTGACTAAGTGCACAGTCCAATCTCTTCTTAAATTCAGTCAGGCTCGGTGCAGTGACCTGACAGGTAAAGATAAGAAGTTATGCTAAACTAAGGAGGGGGGCTGTACTAACCCGGTGTAAGGCGATACACACTGCTTGTTCACTAAGTAGGTACAGTAAATACAAACAAAAGAACCTTGCTGGTTTGCCAAATAGACCAAGTTAGCTAGTAGAGATGGGCTGGTTGGTGAACAGGTAAGGGAGCTCTGTTGCAGTCTACAGGCTCTCTTCCCACCCCTTGAAGCGGACCCTTTTGCCAATGTTGAAGTCTGCTGGCTGGAAGAATAAAGACTCTTGTCTGACCCTCATGCACAGCCCTGAGGCTGAGTGAAGGCTGCCCTGCCTTTGGGCACTGGCACACAAGGGCCGTACTCATTGGCAACAGATTTTGTATACGGGCAAGGAAATGGGGGAGGCTCAGTGGGTCAGGCAGAGTCCAGCAGAGAGGGACTGCCACAGGAAAAATAAAACAAAGGAAGACTTCAGTGAGGAAGAGGAGGAAGAAAATGTTGTTCCTTAACGACCATAAAAGAAAATGATGTGTTTCTTGAGAACGCCCTGCAAATTACGACTGGAGACCCCTGTGTAGCTCAGAGGCTGAAAGCGAGCAGGGAGAAGGTGAATTTGGGTCTTGGACTGGGACAACCTATGGTCCCTTTCTGCTTGGAGTTGTTCAGACAAAGCCAGCTAAATTCAAACCATGAGCAAACAGATTCCAGGGGGCTCAATTTAGCTCCCTCTTTGTGCAAAGCTGGATGCGGGGAGTTAGATGGTACTTTACCATCCTCATTGTCTTGCTCACAGCTGCAAGAGCCAGCTCACAATGCATTTCTTGCACAGCCTGGCAGCATGCTGCTTTCATCCTCCACTGAGCTGAGGAACGCGCTCCCCACGTTTCCGCCCTCCCCTGTGCTGACATGAACCACTGAGCCTTGTTTCTTGCTTGGCCAGATCACCTTAGGCGTTTAAAATCCTACACGCCTCTCATTTTTGGTCCCACGCTACGTCCCCTTGAGTTTCCCAGCTTGTCCTGCCCATTGATGTCTCCCTGGAGAGCAGAACTAGCTTTCAGGGACATTTTCACTGTAATCCAGATTGCAATTGCTGCCTGTGTTTGGGCAGGTCTTTGCATCTGTTTCCTCTGCTGTAAAATGGGAATAACAGACTCCCGTGCTTTGAAGGGGACTGTGAGGTAGGGATATTCATAAAGGACTCCCAACACTAAGTTAAATTTGCCAGAATACTTTATCGAAACCTTTTACTTTTGAAAAGAAAAACATAGCACAAATTGCCTTCCTTAGCAAACTGATGCCATGTTCAGCTGAAAAAAAAAAAAAAAAAACATAACAAAACTGCATTTGTTATATCAAGGACTGTTAAGTCCCTGTGAGACCCTCTCCCATGAGAAAAGGGCACAGCACTGAGAGGCAAGAAGCCTGAGGACACGGTGGGTTCACAGAGGGAAGCCAGCAGTGATGGGAGCAGGGACAGCCAGCGGGGTGATCCATGTCTGCTCCTCCATGGTCTGAGAGCTGTAAGGAGCCCTGCAGGCACTGGGACCCTGGGGTTCACAAAGAATTTCTGGGTTTGGTGCAGGCAGATGATGATTTTGGTCAGAGCAAACAAGTAAACACTTCTACCAACATTCCCTATGTGGACACTGTGCTTGTGTGTGGTGGCCATTTGAATTTACCTTACATTACTTTGGAGGAAGTTCAAGGTTTAAAAAAAATGCACATTTTGGATCGGAAGCTGAAACGGTCTTTGATCAAAATAGCATGTTTTGAAATCTGGACCAGAGTTGAATTCCCAGCTCCACAACCTTTTCAGCTTGCTAGGGCTGAAGCTTCGCTTCAATCTCACCCACTAATGGGATATTTTTGTGCACATCCAAGATTTCTGATCTGTGATCAAGATACGCAGATACATCTAAGATACATCTTAGACCTGGCCTGATTGGGTCATCAATTCCCTCCCTTGCAGCAGTATGTAAGGCAGCATCTAAGAGTGAACACTTCCTTTTCTCATCCCTTGCTCAGATCGCTTCCACAACCTCTTGCAGCAGCACAGAGCTCCTGTGGCAGCCCTGGCAACTGCACACACCAAAACTTGCTGTTAGGAATATGGGAACAGGGGTCAGGAAGAGACCCAAGCTTGCTCACCCAGTAAGTGTTGGGTCCTGCAGGTCTCTTCTTCCACATCTCCCTGTGCACTGCAGGCCACAAAACACCTCTCAGCACTTCCTGCAAGCAAAAGATTATAGATTAAAAAAAAAAAAAAAAAAAAAAGGAAAGAAAAAAGGGGAAAAAAAGAGAACCATAAAGGGCTGGTGGTAAGAAAGCAGGTCAGACTGCATTATCAAAGTTCTGCATTCCTGCCATAGCAGAAAATCTGCCAGGTGTACCCAAACCATCCATGGAAATGGGTTATGCCCGTGTTACAAAAATAAATTAACCTCAGCAAACCTTTCAATATAGCCTTGGAAGTAAACCCTTGCCTGTCCCAGGACAGGCTCTTCCAGAAATACACCTTCCCTGTAAAAAAAGCTGTGTTTTGGGACCTGCGAGGCCAGCAGTGCGTCCTTCAGGGGCATTCACCGAAGGTGCTCACAGGCACAGCTGATCCACCAGGAGGACCAGAGGCTCTGGTGGCAGAACTTTTTCTCAGCCACCGCAGGCTGTAAGGGGTTGGTTTCAAGCACCAGCTCTGCTTGAAGGGAGCGGGTTGGAGCCACTTGGAGGGCTCCTGCCCGAGGGCAGCCCTAGCCCCAGGCGCCCAGCCCTGGCAGCAGCAGCAGGAGCGCGCAGCGGAGGCGGCTCGAGCCCGGCCGGCAGCCGGCTCGGAGAGACTGAGTCATTATTTTATTAGCAGGCCCCACAACTACTTTAATGTGGGCTTAGGCTGCAAAAACAAAAACATACATAAAAGCATTTGGAATTACTTCATAAAATACTAAATCACAATATTAACCGACTGACCTTTGCTCTATACAGACCTGCTAATTTTAGCAATTACAGCCAACAACTTGAACATATCAAGTGGGCAACGGTTTAACAATAATGACATCTGCTTGGAAAATCCAATTATGTCTAAACATCTTTAAATCCCCACTAGGGGATACCTGCTTTCTTTTTGCAACTGTTAGTCTCTGCCTAATAGGATTTTAAACTCACAGCCTGCTGCACACTGCGGTGGCGGTGGCCCCACTCCCTGGAGTGGCAATGACGGGACCACGAGCACATTAAGCAAGGAGTGGGTCTCTCCTCAGACACTGATGGAAGCGGTTTGGTTTTCTGACAGCCTAATCGGATGGAGGGGTGCATTAACCAGATCCCTTCACTGCCCCATCCCCCTGCAAATACTGCTCCGAGCTGGGCTCGGCAGCCACCAGAGCCCTTTGTGGGGGCAATGAAAGCGAGGTTTCCTCCTGCGAGCTCCTTCAGACACAGACCAGTTTTGCCTTTTGGGCTGACTTCTGTTTCTCTCCTCTTCCCATCTCTTTGCTCCCTTTTTCCCTTCTCCACCTTCGGCTACTTAAACCCCTCACTGCTGCTCCCTGCTTTGCGGGTGAAGCTCCGAGACTGAGATCTGTTCCCCTCTGTAGCAGGAACCCCAAAAAGACAGCAGCTACATGGTGGCTTTTGCAGCCATATTTCAGGCCTGGAGGTTGTTTTTGCCAAGAAGAGTGACGTTAAATGCAACTGGGACCAGTGAGGAAGAGCGAGCACGAGGAGACCACCCAACTCTCCAACGAAGCACCCCAATGCAGAGCAGCATCCTCCACCACAAAGCCAAGGGTCCTTACCCAGCCCCCAGTTGGGCTTTGCAAACCCCTGGATTCCCCTGATCTGGCAGCAGCCCCACAGCCCCGCTCCCGATCACTCAGCACCCCAGGCTGCAAGGCTATTGTCAGATATTTGAATCAAGATACAAGAACTGAATATTTCCGTCCCTTCTCCTCCCTCTCCCTCCCCGGCCAGCCTGGCTCTCTTCTGATGGAGCGTGCAACAAAATCACAATCACATGTTTGCAGCAGTAGGAGGCCATTGGCATGGAAGCGGCTGTGATGTCACTACAAACATTTCCACCCTATCCCATTTCTCCAGAACAGTCTCCGTTTTTATGACCCCATCCTGAGATCTGCAGGAAATCAAATTGTCCCGGTGCTATTTTGAGCGCTGGTGTCATGGCATCAATATACAACGATGCGGTGTCAAGCCGGAGAGGCTGGAGCACGCTGCCGCGGTGTCACAGCCGGTTTGTTTTGTGCAGCTTCTCTGGCCTGGATCGCAGCCCTGCGGATGCCAGGCTCGTGCTGGGACCGCTCGGGACAC
The DNA here is from genome assembly GCF_963932015.1 of Anas acuta. NCBI lineage: Eukaryota > Metazoa > Chordata > Aves > Anseriformes > Anatidae > Anas > Anas acuta. Next base: position 12,071,068 of record NC_088989.1, on the reverse strand, counting down.
GCACGCCGTGCCGGCGGGATGCAGGGCAGCGCGGGCTCGCAGCCACCAGCAGCTCCTGCACCCTGCCGGGGGTCACCGGCTCGGGCAGGGCAGCACCGCGGGGCAGAGCACGCAGGCACAGCACGCACGGCTCCTACAGATGATGTTTTTCTGCTGGGGGTGTGTGGGAGGGAAGAGAAGAGCACGTCTGCAAGGTGCTTGCGAGGGAAGATGGCTGGGGGAGAGATTTAAGGGCAGGCAGACACTGGCAGGGTGCCCAGGGCAAGGAGCTCAGCCATTTGGGCAGCAGCCATCTGACCAACGCAAGGCAAGCAATGCCCAGCAGCTACAAACTCTCGTCTAAACTAGGATTTACCATGTAAACAGACTGGACCATGGGTTAACCTCCCCTGTGTAGCCACCTGAGATCTGGTAGGAGGTGTAGATCCCACGGAGCTCATGAAATGTTTCTCCCATGCTGTCCTCTGACACATGAGCCGCTGCAGACTGGAGCTCTCCCTCGTGCCATCAACTCACAGGGAAGAATCAGGCCCTGGGATATCCCCTGGCAATTAAGCTGCAGTGCCATCCCTACCTGACTCATCCCCTGCACCCAAATCGTCTCTTCTCAAAGAACATCAGATCTAACACCAGGCGTACACAAAATGCTCCCAAACTGAGCTCTCCAACAGAAGCAACAACATCTGCAGCAAAATTTTATCTGTTGGCCAGAGAGCTTGTCTTGGAAGAACTTAAGACAGCCTGCAGAGTCCCCTGGAGCAATAGCAGGAAAAGGCACTGGTTTGACTAAAAATGCAGTGGGAGAGTCGCAGTGGAGGCCCATAGCTCCAAGCAAGCGGGAGAGCATGGACTACGTACCAGGAAGTGTAGTGGGAACACCTCAGTTATTTGTTATAAAGAACAAGATGACCCCATATGTTCAAAGATTTTGCGGGCCACAAGGGCAGAGCTTCTGATGAAACCCCTCCATCCTCAGCTGAGCCTCACCAAGACTGGACGTGACTCTTTATTTACCTTCAGCCGTATCTTCTAACCTCATTGCGTCCAAAGGAGTCAGCACGGAGACCAGACAACTGCTTGCTGAACTCCTGCGTGGGGAACATGAGTAATTGGAGATAGCAGCCCGGCAGACTCGCAGCCTGGGCCGACGCGTCAGTTCCCACGAAATGGCCGGGCCATTAGTCATCTCCTCTCCACAGCTTTCATTTTCAAGCCCTCCTTTATCTTCAGCTATGATTAGCGCTCAATTGCATTCACCTTTGGTCACCCTCCAGAAGGCACCAGGCAAAAGAGCTCGTGGGACTCGAATACCACCCACTTCTGAGGCAGTTCAAGAAAGTTCTGCACTGTCTGGCGCCGGTATCTGCTTCCCCATCTTCCACGGGGCTATGCCCTGCAACTCGCTCTTCATGGCACAGCTTTGTGCCCTTCCTTCCCCAGGCGCAGACCTCCCCAGTGCCCTTACAGACAGCTCCTCGCTTTCCCATGCCCTCCATCCCTCGGCATCTTGGCTCGCCGATGCCAGCCACCCCCTCCAGCTCCTCTGCCTCCCTGCTTTACCCTGAAACTCCCCTCGTCTCCCTCCAGAAGCCACTTGCTCGTGTTTTCCTCCTGCTTCGGATGCCGCACCCCATTAATAAATAGCTGCTCCAATCGCTCAGCTGAGAACCTGGCCTCTTCCCACCATCCATTACAAGAGAAAAACCCTCGGCAGTGCTCAAACAGCTGCAGGATTGGGCCTGGCAGCACTGGTGACTTGGTGAGGGGCGACATCAGCCCTACAGAGACAAACACCAGCATGCTCGGAGTGAGGAGCCCATGTGGGGTGATGATTTTTTTTCCCAAAATCTTTTTTTTTTTTTTTTTCCAGTTTTATTATTCCCTCTCTTGTGGTTCCTCCTGCTCCCGGAATGAACAGGGGGGTTTTATTGCTGGGGTTAAAAAACACGAATTTGCATTACATCCTGGCTCCCGCTGTAATACTTCAGTCTTGTTTCTCTCTCGTCCCCTCTCCAGAACAACTGATGCTATCACAGCCTGATTTAATTTCAAAGACGGATTGTGATTTGGCAGTCGGGGGAAAAAAAAAAAAAAGCCAAGCTAATCAAAAGTCACCATCTGCTGCGTTGCCATGGGGATATTCCTCCCCAATAAATGTGCTCTTTGCCAAAATCACAGATAACAGCACTATAAAGGGTGGGAGGTGGAGGCGGGGGGAATCAAAGAAAGAAGTTCCAACACTAGGGGGGAAAAACGAACGAGAGAAAGGAGGGAGAAACAAGAGACAGAAGAAGTGGGAGAGAAAGGAGCCAGGACTACTGAGGAAAAATGACGAATGGACCAACTAGGGAGAAGGAGGAGGGAAGCAGAGACTAACAAGCAGCTGAGGGTGACAAAGTGATGGAGGGAGACAGACAGCTGGAAAGGAGGAAGGAGGAGAGACACCTCGAGACACTCTGCTGTGTGAGATACCAAAACAAAACAGGCAGAGATAAGGGAATTGCCCTCGGAGCCTGGGCTCAGGGGAAAGGGAGAAAACTGAAGCATCAGTGAGAACGGCCAGGGTTGGTGGTTGGAGCTCAGGAAGAGATCTTACCGCTGTTTGCATTGCAAAGTTGCTGAAAATAAACCTCTGGATGGGATGGGTGGTGACACAGGGGGACGTCAGGGTCAGGTCCTGCTCCGCAGCACCCCAGACACTGCCAGGTCCCCGTGGTCGCGCTGCTCCTTAGCACCGGGCCTGGCGGGTATAAATACAAATAAATCATCCGGAGCTGAGCAGCTTTGAGCTGTCCTGCTTGAGATGGCAGAGGGGCAGGGGCTGGATGTTAAACAACCGCTGCTGCTTTCTATTTCCCCTTGTGATACTGGTTAGTGACTTGGGGTACGGAATATGAGGGCGAAGAGCGCATCCGTGCAGGGGGGTCACTGCTGTCCCCGGTGCTCAGCGGGGACAGGCCAGCCTCCTGCAGCACCGTGTGCTCCAGGGTGGGCACGGGGCAAGGCGGTTACCCAGGGAGAAATGGGGTCAGCTAACCTGGAATGAGTAAAAGCCGTCAGATTTCAGGTCGCAATGTGCTGGCTGCCCCCTGACCCTGCTTAGAGCCTGCCTGTGTGTGTCGAGTGCCCCTATTAACCCCCAGCAGCTAACGGAGATACGGGAGGCAGCCCGCTCGCCTCCCCAGCCCAAGCAGGAGCTGAGCGAAGGGGTCACTTAGCACCCATGCAAGTAGGACGGGATGAATTATTCTCTACAGAAGCATCACTGGCCTTTTTCTTCCTCCCATACTGGAGAACAAACCCCAAATAGATTACAGGTTGTATGAATTCTTTGCTTAAAAAACAAAGTCAAACAAACAAACAAAAAAAACCAAACAAACAAAACAAACCAAAACCCAACAACATCAACAACAAAACCCACGCACAACAACCTGAGTGACTTCTGCATGAACTTGTTTTGTAATTCAGCACTGGGGCTGATAAGAAACGGCCGCTGTGTGTTGGCTGGAGGAGCACAACCCCACGCTGCCCATCTCTGACAGGAAAAAATTTATGATCAGCTCTTCCCTCTGCTCCCACCTCCTCCCCACATCGAGAGATGGTGTAAAAATTGCAGGTCTTAAAACAGAGTGTTGGGTGTTTGTCTCTGCGTGAGCACTCCAGAGTGCTCACTGGGGTCACACGCGTATCCTTCTCTGCAAAACCTTGGAAATGTTTTCTTTTGAAGGGGCTAAAGGGCCTCCCATTGCACGACTCCAGGAGCTGGGGTTTAGCAGTGTACCCTAGCACAAGCAATAATGTTTGCTGAGCCTATGTGCATGGAAAGAGGTAGGGGGCTGGAGAGAATTAATTTAAAAATTAGAATGGGAGCTATTGAGTAACATTTGTCATAGCAGTTTTAGTGAAGAACATAGACTCTGGGTCCTCTCAGCTCAAGTGGCCTCGCCTGCACGAACACAGCCCGACAGGCTGTCATAGCAGCAGTTTCTCTTCCCAGATCCCATCCTTGCCCATGCCCCTGCCTCCAAGAGCCCCCAAACACTTCTCCCAAGCCAGGCAGCACCTGGGGAAGCAGAGCTGGCCATGGCAGCAATGGGGCTCCCCCAGATGCGGTGTCTCCCCTCTGTTTGCATGGTGGTACTCACCTAGGGCTGGTGCTGAGAGAAGATCCAGCAGTGTGGCCAAAAGCGTCCTTGTGTTCTCCATGGATGTAGGGCAATGCCCCTGGGGAACCCTTCAGGCTTGTTCTCCACATGGGATGGCTCTGTTGCTTGGACCACGGGTAGCCCCCAGCTCAGTCATCCCCCAGCAGGGTCCCAGAGCAGGAACAATGGTAGAAATGAGCTGAGATGGGAAGAACCCAAAAACAGGAGGAGAGAAGGCACTGGAGAACCTGGATTAAAAATAATACAAACACAAAACCAAGTGACACAAAAGGGAAAAACTCAAATAATGCAAGGGGGAGAGGGAAAAGAGTACTCTAGAACAGGAAGGGTTTGTGGGAGAGACAGGCAGGAGACAAAACCACACAAAATGGATCAATCCTTCTGGATAGCATGAGCATCAGGTGCATAAACACCCAGATTCAGCCCCTGAGAGCTAGGTAGGACAGAGGAGTTGGACAGCAGATTGATGGAGCTAAGAAAAACAGCCTCTGGGAGGAAAGGTCCCTTAAAAACAACCTGGGACACGGAGATTAAACAGCACAGTGTGAGGGATCGTGTACCGTAGCCTCCCTTGGCACGGCCAGGCAGCCCAATTGCCACTGTCCCCAGTGGAGCAGGGGCCTGGTCCCACATCAGCTCCTGGGGAGCTGGTGGGGAGAAGGACGTGAGTACAGCAAAGGGCTAAACCAAGCAGCTCCGAAGGAACCAAACCCCCATCTCCTGCCTCCACCACACCTTGCCTCCCCCTCTCCTCTCTTAGCAGCACAGCTCCAGTGAGAGGAGGGACAAAAATGGGGAAGCGGTGCAGATTTGTTTAAAGTCAGTGAATTTTGTTAAACAAAACCTTTTCCTATTCAGCCGGCCTCTCACTACTACTTTTCTTCCTCCCCACCCCGCCCCCAAATTAAACAGCAAATTATACTTATCAAAGAAAAAAAGGTAAAGAGAAATCTGAAAGGCTGCGAGAAACCTTTAATTATTAGTATAGTGGCATGAAAAGCTGTTGAGCCCCTTAGAAACGTACATGGCCAATTATCAAAAAATATAAGAGATGCAGAAAGAAAGGTTTGTCTAATAAGTATGAATCGCGGGGCCATTTAGAACATCAGTGTTAAAGCATTAGAGTTAAATGGAAAAGTAAAAAGGGGCTGATGGTTTTAACTATTTCACAGGAGGACAAGAGGTTGATACTGATAAGACAAGCAGTATAGTGAAGTTAATTATCTGCGGCCCTTGGTGCACAAAGCTTTTTGAGCTGGTGATTAATAGAGATAAACCATTCAAACTCCACATTTCTAAGGTGAATGAAGATGGCAGAGGAACCGCACAGCCCCAGCATACTAACTAACCCGGCAGCGGCGGGCGCTGGGTGGCTGCGTGGCACCCCGCCTGCTCCCCCTCCTGCGGCGTGGCCGGGGTGGTTGGGAGGTGACCAGATGTCCCCAGCACCTCCGGGTCTTTGCTTTGGTGGAGATGTTTGGGGTACATTCTCCTTAATTAGGAAAAAAAGAAGGTCTTTGTGAAATGTTCCCGTGTTATCTCTTGGAGCGAAGCTACCTGGGGGAGGTAATACACGCGAAGATTTTACTCCGTGCTGATCAGTGCTTACGTGAAACCCTTCTTGTGCTGCGCTAGCTGCTGGCAGCAGGCCTGCTTGCCACCAGGTACGCGCAGGGAAACTCTCCTTTAGATTCTCATCCCACCACTCAGCCCAGCTAGAGGCTCTGCTCCCTCCCTGGACCAGGGGTCACTGGGGGAGATGGGTGGTGAGGGGTTAACAGTGCTCAAAGAAGGCCCGCATCCTAGGCATGAATTTTGCTTGATAATCACAGTGTACCTGCACAGATGATGGGAATAAATTAAGTGGTCTGGTGCTTTTGTGGAAGCTGGGAAACAAAGATGTGAAAGCAGAAGGATTGAATCAGCCCTTCATCTTTCCGAGGCAGACAAATCAGGCTCCATAAGGTTTATCATGCTCGAGTCTGGCAGATAAGACCTAAAAAATGGAGAGCCTGGATGGACAATCAAGAGGGACAGATCCTGATCTTACAACATTTTCAGACAGACCTCCAGACCAAAGCAATTCAGACATGCTCCCATGACAGTCCTGGCCTCCACGCTCTGCGATTTTGGTCAGACATTTCTCCAAACCTCCTGGAACTGAAGAATTCCCTGGCGATATCTGATGCTTCCTGCTGGCCCCCCCACCCCGATGCTGCAAATGCTGGGTGTCTTCTTCCGATGTTTCTGTCTGAAGCCCAGATAGAACAATGAAGTTCAGAGACAGCACTGAAAAGTACCGTAATCAAAAAATGGACTGTATTCCTGAGCTCCACGAACGACTCAGTGCTTAGGTTTCTGGTTCAATTTGAATTCTAGGATGACTTTGGGGTTGGCTGTTATTTTCTCCAAAGTAGTTCCCTTGTCCTTGATAAGTTTGGAAAGGCATCTAAACTTCAGCATCTGCAAACAAAAGAATCTTATATTTTTGGCCAAACTAAATTGAATAAATTTTGTGTTTGTTAATTGCATCCAGGCCAACCTAGTGCAGGGCCAAGTTTCAGCCCAGTGGGATTTGCACATGGCCTGGATACAAGCTATTGTAAATGGGGATCCCTGAAGGAAAAGCTGACAGATGGTGATTCTAAAAATGTTTGTCAGAGCCAGCCTTTGTGACACATAAAACCCATAGCCAAGGGGGTCCCTGAGTTTGGGAGATGGTTCTGAACTGTGTGTAAGGCCAGGGAAGTTTGTTGGTGCTGCAGAAATTTTACTGGGTTCCTCTCGTTGTCAGCCAAACCCATTTCTGCTAAGTCCTCTCTCTCTGAGTTCTGGTTATTTGGATGAAATGAAAACTGGATCAGTGCTGCACCTGGTTTTCCAAATGCACACGCCAAAACCACTCTGATTTCCGTGTTATAAAGTGGGACCAAAGACGAACATAGTTCATCGGAGCTGTGTGGAAATGCTTCTCAGCCAGTCCCACAAACACAGTTACAATCCGACTCGTGCTTCAGCATTTTGGTGATGGCATCAACACCAAAACGCATTAGCCAACCTCCCTGTTAGTACTACTATTCTTCTAACTCAATGACTGCATTCAAAGCCTGGACTAGAAAAAGTCTCATGACACACCACATGTAAGTGGCAGACAAGGAATAATTTCTCCTTGCCATTCTTTGACCAAGCACTGCAGACCCAAATATTTCCAAAGCATGGAAGAAAACATCCACAAACAAATTTCCAGGCTTGCCCCATTCACAAAAGCAACATCCCAAGACACCACCAAGTTCCCAAGGGGCTCTGCAGTGAGCATCAAGCTTTGCAAGGCAGATTCAGCCTTAGAGACAACAGGTTTCTCCCTTCCGTGCTCATCCTAGTCAGTGTCAAGTTTCAGCTGTTGTTGAGCAAACGGGTGTAAGCAGCTTGATGCAAGGCATCAAGGGAGAACCATAGAAGAGGATGATGCCCCAGGAGTCACCTCTGCCTGATAACTCCCTGGAGGGAGGCTGGAGCATACCTGGTGCAGGTCCAAGGCACACCAGTGCCCAGCTGTGCAACCGCCCAGTCACCTGGAGCCGGCTCCAGGAAGGCAACCCTGGCTCCAGGAGAGGTTACAAGGCTCTCACAATCAAGTTCAAATTACACATCAGACACATGCTCCCATGAGCAGATTCTAGACACCAGCTGGTTATTTTCAGATAGGAAAAGTCTTTTCTCACCAGCACAGGTGGTGAGGTTGGAGTCCCCAGAGCACCAGGAGCGCACGGCTATCCCTGGAGGCTCACGTACTATGCAGCACCAAACCAACCCTCTGAGCACCATCCACGATCCCCTTTCCCTCTGGGGAACCAGTGTGTTGTACCACAGCAGAGGGGATAGATAGCGTGGAGCTCTCCTGACACCCTCACAGGGGATGTGCAGAGCCTTGATGCCACTTGGTGGCACATTGTGCTCCACCGCACCCATCGGCCGTAGTTGTTTAGTTGTTCTCCACTGAATGTCAGCTCCATGCTTGGCTGTGCTGGCTCAGAAATTTTGAGGAAAGAAAATAGCATCTTGGGAGACTGCTTTCTAAATAAACAGCTTTTCTACATCGCTCTCCTCATCACTATTGCTCTAACCAAACCACTAGACAAGTCCAGACACCCTGTTAGCTCCATCAACAACTGGACAAATCATTTGGATCAAATTATTTATTTAATGAATTTGCTTTTACGCTGCAAACAGCCAATAAGAAGTCTGCAATGGTTTGGGTACGCTTTTTTTTTTTCTTTTAAATTTTCTGCAACTAATTTTTGTTACTGGCATCACTCATTGCAGCATTTGTCATCTGAAAACTGGAAATTAAATCCTTCATCTGAGCATTTGTCATCTGAAAACTGGAAATTAAATCCTTCATCTGAGTGAAATTACCTGTCCTGGGGTTGCTTACACGCATTTAGTTGGTCAAAATTTTAGAGAAACACACTAAAAAGAGATTAAAACTGACCCCCTATCCCTTAACATTTTCTACCATTAACTGATTGTAGCTGCTGCCACCCATGTCCCTGTGTGTGTGTGTATATATATACACAAATAAATATGTACACACACAATTTTGTGCATGTACCAGAATATTCATGGAAAGTCGGCACAAAGAAGAAACAGGCAAAGCAAACACATTTACTGTCACTTCATGTTAGATAACTATTTTATGACAAGGCGTGTTCCTCCTCTTACGTGTTCATAATTGTAGGTGGAAAATGCAAGAAATAAGAACTTACCTAAATGATACCCTCTACAGGCATAAATAAGCAAAGCCAACAAAATATTTCAACCAATAACAAAAACATATTTAGGGGGAAAAACAAAACAAAGAAAACATGAGAAATGGGCCATTCAAATCCTTAACTTCAAAGAAAAGACCACATTAAACAAGAAAACCAATCTTTCCATCTCATGGGAACTCACCTTTTTGAACTCTGATGGAACACAAGGCTCCACACCGTCCTTTGGCTCTTGCCATCTTGCAAAAGAACATATTTCCCCCAAATCAGTGTGAATTCATTGGGACAGGGAGGGTGTTTCTCCAAAAAAAAAAATAAAAAAAATATTAAAAAATCAAATAGGCAGATTTTCTTCTAGAAGCTCATTTTGTTTAAACTTCTTTCTGCACAAGACATCTATTTTGGAGACGTTTACAAGGAGCACTACACACGCACAGCCCTGTGGCAATGCTCACTGCTGCGTTTGTGGCACATGCATTTGGGGGTTGTTTGGGATCTGACCCTGCAAAAGAGAAGGACACCCACAAGTTCAAGGACATGTACCCGGGCTAGAGCATTTTATTTGAAGCAAGAATAACTAAACACCGTGATTTTGTCAGAGTGGTAATGGAAAGGCATAGGGAAAGTCAGCCAAAGTGTCCAGCAGCGCCATTCTGCCCCAAATACCAACAAGATTTTTATCAGGGATAACACAAGCCCTCCAAAAAAATCCAGTGTTGCAAGTTTGCTCCTATCTAGCTGACTGCCTGGTTATGCCTTGCGGGCAGGACACCGCTCCTGAGCAAACACTTACCTCACCTACCATTTTTGGTGGGCTTGACTTGATCGCACTATTGCAAAGGTCATTTATTAGCTCTTCTCCCTGTATTTTTTCCTGCCCCAAGTCTTTGCTCTGGTATGGCCGATGGCACTCCCAAGGCAGCCATGAAAAACATCCCAATCACCTTGCGCTGCCCCATTATGGGAAGGTCTTGCTCCTCCACTGCCATATCTGGAGAGGAAATGATATAACACAGCAGTGACGTCTCTGCGAAGATAAAGTGTTACTCAAAGTAAAGTCAGGCTGCTTCATGTTTCTGCTATTTATCTCCCCTGCTAGCCATTTGTTAGGAATTTATGCATGGTCTTTAGTCACTGTTGACTCACCTTCTCTCGGTTGCCTTTAATCACTCTTCTTACAGCATGGGAAAGGTGAAGATCTACTCACAACTGGAGCAAAATTGGTTAGGAGAGCAAACTGATTAGGAAAACACTGCTGGGCCATTGGGCACTTCTTCCTTGTGAAAGCCGTAGCTCACACATCCTCCTCAGTGGGACCGGACAGTCTTCATCCCCTCTCCCACTTCATTTTTCTAATGGCTCGTTATTGTTGTGCAACAGGGTGGCATTATAAAAAAGGGGCTTTCCTGTTTTTCAAAACAGGATAGTCCCTGTCCTGAAGTACTAATGCAGCCTGGAGAAACCCTCCCTAGGCATGCTCATGCTATAAAACCCCGCTGGTTCAAAGGAACTACCCACACGCCCAAAGGGCAGGCTTTGAGCACCCTGGCTCGCATCAAGCACTGTGGCTGTCCAGCACCTTCCATGATGAAAGGCTTTTGGAGAACAAGCTGTAGATGTTTCTGGAAGTGCCAGAATTACGGAATGTTGTAAAATAGCAAGCAAAGGACACACAAAAAGCCCGCTCCATCACAAAGTCTCTGGTATAGACTCTTTTTTTTTTTTTGAGTTGTATTTTACTGCAACTACTGATGATAACTCATTATAAAGCCCTAATAAATTTGCTGAATGGCATTTTTTTTTTTTAACATAGAAATCACGTAGCCATATGCTCAACTCCACTCCTTCTCACTCAGTAAAGTTAGGCACGTACTTGGCATTTCCAGACCCAGGGTCTGAATTCAGACATGACAAAATACAAATGCGCATGCAAGTGCACAAAAGGGTAAGTGGCTGGTAGGAAGAAGGAAGATGGACATCAAATGTATTATAGAGTTGCTTGGTAAAAGCTGAGAGAGCGTTTGATGAATTTTTACATAAAAAGAAAATGAAATCTTAGTCACAACTCACTGGGACATTTTATTAAATAGAATAAAGCTTAGAAATGAGAGAACTTTATAAAAGCAACTTCCCCTCCTCCCCCGCCCTTCTGACAATGGCGGGCATGACCATTATTTTGCACAGGTTATAAAACACAGATTGTGAAGATGTAGATCACAGCATGAATGGTTTTCAAGTTAATGGCGGGTTTCAAGTTATAATAGAGATTCACTTAGCTGCTATTTGGAAGAGATTTGGTGGGATCACTTGAAACTGTAATGATGAACTGTTTGATTATTTCTGAAGTGCCTAAAGACAAATTATTTTTTGCTCTAGGTCTTCATTTTCTGTGATGACATTATGACGATCAGATTTCTCCCACTTCACAATACCGTGTCTGTTGCTAAAAACTGAAGCATCTTCTAAGCCTACAATAAAGCTAATTTGGTTCCTGATATAACACCATGAGCTTGCACCGAGTTGTACAAAATGGATGAATTTGATCGTATCTGCATAGCACCCATAACTATCCCTTCTCTTACATACCAGCAAATAGTATTTTAACTATATGTGTGCATACATATACAGAAACATACGTATGCGTACAACATCATCTTGCATGCCCAAACCAAGTAGGTGGTTTGTTGAATTCTTATAGGCTCTGCTTGCAAAGTTTTCCCATAAAATCCAACATTATATTTCAAAACAAGAGACAAAAGGAGAGACAAAAGAGAGAGAGAGAGAGAAACCAGCACTGCTGAATGTATATGGAGCCTGGACTACTTCATTTCTGTGTGTTGAAACTAATTTGTTGCATTATGTTTCTATCTCTTGCATGTCCACATTGCCACAAGGTCTTATTTTTACAAAACAGACCCATCATTCTTTCCCACAGGATGAAAACACGGTTAAATACTTGCTGTAAAAAAACCATTATGTGATGTGCTAGCCAAATGATACACTAATACTCCGATGTAAGTGCTTTTTTGGCAACTACTCAAAGGAGCAAAAATCACATCGTTTTCAACCCCAGTGATGATAAGATTACACAAAAGAAAGCAAAATATACAAAATGGGTTGATGATAAATATTGTACAATAAATGGAGAATAAGCCGGTTTTCTTGCTGTCACACCCTTTGCAGTTTTCTGCAATTTTTCCATCACTTGAGGCAGCCACACCAATTATTTCCATCATATTGGGTGTCCCCTGAAAAAAACCTGACAAAAATAAGGATTTGAAAGATTCCTTTTCAGGAACTTCCTCCACCAACTATTTCCTCCTTTTCAAATGGGGCTTTCAGAAAGGAAGTGGTGGCCAGCAGTAACATTCCCCACGGGAGGGACCCATCTTCCCTTCACATGTGGAGAAGCGAGAATATCCTCTTATGAGGCAGAGCAGGAAAAGAAATCATCCTCTCATCGGCGGTGTATTCCGACCGGATAGGTGTCTGGTGTCCAAGATGGTACCTTCTGAGGAGTCATTTCCAATTGGCTTCAAGCCCCACGCTGCAGACAGACAGTGTAAAGCCCATTGGCTTATCCTCTCCCCTACTTATTTCAGTTGGAAACAAATCAAGACGTGAACTGAAAAAATAGCTACCCTTAATCTTCACCCAGATCCTCCACTGCAGCGGAAAGATTTCCTTACATCCTCAGCGAGGTGCTCAAATATTTCTCCCTGTTGCTAGTGGGCACAGGGGTGGTGGAAATGCTTCTTGCAGCCTTTCACCTTTTTTTCCCCCCCAGTTTGCAAACCCAATTTCCTGCTGTCTGCATATTGCCTTGCTCCTTGCAAACGCTTGCTAGGAAGGTGGAAGGAACCATCCCGAAGGTGGCTGAGAGCCGGGGCTGCCCGGGGAGCCAGACGAAAAGCAGGCGCTCGCCGGCGGCCCCGCAGCGGCGTCCCTTGAGCACAGATGTTTGCAAGGGGGGGCACGGAGAGGGGCACCATGCCGGAGGTGTGATACTGCCCTGCACGTTTGCAAACAGCATTTAGCGGAAGTCGGATGACTATTTATCGCTTTCAAAGGGAGGCGAGATCGGCTGTTAGTGCTCGCAGGATCAAATGGGTAAATTAGAGGCAGAAAAGATCGCCGTTCAGGCTAATGGGATTTACACTCTCAAATCAAGTTACGTGGATGCATTATAGGGAGTTCACATTGAGGGGAGCCAATTACCCCATTAGCACTAATAGGAATTACACTAAGGCATCACGTGAGAAGACTCATGCAAAAAGATCGCAGCTTTCCCTTGCTTATTAGGGATTGTTTTGCTGAAACAAGGCAATAACTGATGGAACTGGATGTTCAGTCTTGGCTTCATCCAGCCACTTCATTCATAAAGCCATGGAGGGATCTTCCTCCCAACGAGCTGCTACAAGGGCTCAGCTCTTCCATATCCACCGCAGCCTCTTTTACGCAAACAAATTCAGAAACCCAGGAAGGCCTTCTGCTGCTAAGAAAGCCATGGTAGGAGACGTGCCTTTTATCTGCAGCTCCTTCTGCCTCTCAGAAGCTGCATGCTGGCCTTGTCTCTGGTTGCTGTTGTTTATTACCATCCCTTCACTGGCAAGTGCCCAGTGGACCCATTTATTCCCTGTGCAGTGCACAGAGGCATCTCAAACAGATACCTGTAACTCCAGTGATGCTTCTTTAATGAAGAAAAGGCAGCAAAATTAAATGCAAGTGGCATATTACCACACTTGTTTTAAATTGATATTTAATTAAAAAGTTAATTATTAATTAAGTTTATCAATTGCACATCAGTTGTTCAATAGAAAGGGGCTCATTCATTTAATTATCTGCGTGCAACCGATAGTATATGCTTTTTAGCCAGGCAAGGTTATCTCTGCATCTCTTCTAATTTAGATCAGTTTAGCTTCTAATCTATCGAGAGTGCTTCCTTTTGCGAGCTTTTGATTTGATCTATAAATGTTTACTTACAGAACTGTTAGGTATTAGAAGCTGATCAAATAAAGGGAAGAGCTGCTCGGAGCTGCATTACGCTCACCAAAGGGCGCCGGTGGCGCTCGCTTGCAAAGAGCTTCTCGGGGTTTTCTTTAACAATGCGCCTGCCGTAAAAGTTTCAAAAAAGATAAACATCCACCCCGAAAGTATGTTAATAGCCCAAACAATGGGGAATCTTCAAAGGGCGAGAGGGGCCGGAGAGCAGAACACAGCGGCAGCTGCCACCACCGCCGGGCGAGCCCCTCGCCGCTTGCGCCGTGGAGAGGAGAGGACCCCAGGGATGGGCCGTGGCAGGGGTGCTGGGTTCAGCCCAGGGTGGAGGGGAGACGGTGCCCTTCCTGGGGGCCCCATGATCAAAGAGACAGCCTAAGGCTCCAGCTCTCCTTTCCCCCCTCACGCGGATCCTAGGTGCAAATCAACAGCTATTTATGGAGGGGGGTTTGGATGCCCCGTAGTAAGCCGTGCAGTAAACACCTCTGGTGCTTGGATGGTGTAACGGAGGGAAATGTCCTGCAGAGGCTGCGACTCCAACAGTACAATCTAATAAACTACTTTGCATTTGTTTTAACTGCAATCAGGGTGCTGTTCAGTTTCTATTAAAAGTAGCGCTCAGTACATGTATTTAAGTAGCTAAAGGGTCCTGGCACATCAGCATGTTATCAGGGACCAGACCTCCTAGTGCCCAGGATGCTGAACAACGGTGAAATTAAAAAACTGAGAGTACTCAGACCTTGGAGCATTACAGCAGGCTATACATAGGCACTATGGAGCTAATTATAAACAACCACCCTCCCAGCCACTGGGGCTACAGCCCCCCCAGAATGGACTGCAGCACTTGCATCTCCCTAAATATTTCTAAATATTTCTCACATCCATCGCACAATAGAAGCCTGTCACACACAGCCACCACAACATACTCTCTGCTCCAGTACTCCACAGTCTAGCACACAAGACAAAAAATATAACAAACCGCAGAGGGTAAGGTGAGGAAAAGGTGGGAGAAAAAGATGCTACAGAGCAGTGATGGACTGCCTTGAGGGGGCAATGCTGAAGCAGATGTGTCCTTTCAGAGCTTAGTTAATCAAGAAAAGGAAATGTATCACAACAAGTAAATAGCTACGGCACAGAGGTTCATATAATTCAGGTGAATACCCAGAGTCTGCAGCTTGTATTTGATCTGAAGACAACAAGCCCAAGGCTGTCTCCCATCTCCTGAATGAAAAGCACTAAGGGGAGAGGGCTTTTAAAAGGAAGGTAATTTACAATGCAATATTGCCGGGGGTGGTGGTGGTGGTGTGTTTGTACAACTGGAAAGAGGATAAAAGAAATCTCCATGAATAGTAACTGTATGTTTATAGATGGGTGCTTCGTTGCCAACTCCGCATGCAATGTGCATTCATCTTCACCAGATATTCAAGTGGCAGGACTTTTTCAAGCAACAATGTTTATAGAAAATGACTGTTTTGAAGCTTTACACACTAGAATTTGAGGAAACTTAAAATTTACATTTACAAACATCATCAGTCACTCTATCTGACAAATCAGAACAGAGGAATCTGGCTTAACTGCTATAGATGTGCAGCAAACAGCAGTCGGTTTCTCCAGAGATTTGCTACATCAGTTAAAATGAAAAATTTATCATGCATCTACTCCTAGATACTCTGAGAGAAGCCAAACATATCAAAGCACTCACTCGTGAGGAATTATTTACACCAGCCCTCTTTCTTGACTAGAGGACAAAACTGGAAAGTTTCCTCTCTGTTGTATCACCTCATCCAACGTGGCAGCAAGCCAGGGGACACTCCTTTCCTTCAGTAACAGGCCTAAAGAGGAGATAAAGAAGAGCTTCCATATGGACATAAGTTATCAATGAAGATGTCACATAAGCAAGCAGCTCTGAGAGATGGGGAACAAAAAGCCAGTTTGTTTGTTTTTCAAGGTGCCACTGCACAATGAGATGGTTGATAAAGTGAGAGTTTTGACTGGAGTTTTTCCACAGCTGGGGGAGATCAGAAAGCCCTTTGCCTCCCCTTGACCCAGCCTCCGCTGAGGATCGTCCTCTGCTGTTTGGTAAGGAATGAATTAACACTACAAACTTTTTGTAATAGAGGTGCTAATTCAGTCTGTCATCTCCGTTCAACCATCTACTCTCATAAAACCTGTAAGAATTTTGTATCTCCGAGCTCTCTAGACTTTGTGGCCAAGTGCCATTGAAAAAGTTACTTGGGGAAGGATTCAGAGAGATGCTGGGCTGATGTAGGACCTCACACCATTTGTCTTTTGTTTTTTTTCTGTTGAAAAAAACACAACACCTTAGGTAATTTAAATAATTTCTGCATGAATCAAGCAGTGGGGTGTCGGGGATTAGGCTATTGCTTTGTAAGGTACAAGACAGCAACCACCCCCTTCCTTCCATCTCCAGTGCACGTAAACATTAATTTAAAAGAGCTGCGTTCCTCTAATCTTATGGCCCAAGAGGGTCAACACTTGCCTCGCAAAGCGTTACCTCTGGGTTTCTGCCCCAAAGGTTGAACTTCTCCAGCTGTCAGCAAGCAAGCCAATCAATCAATCAAGGACTGGACCTTCCACGCAACACTTTGATTAAACCTTTGGCTTCCAAGCTGAATCTTCTGTGCCCATCTGTAGTCCCGGGCTCCACTGGCAAATAAACGCAGAAATGCCGCTGGGGAAAGCATGTTTGTGTGAGATTTCCAACCCAATTTTGCAGACTCAGATGTTAGGCAGTTTAGATAAGAGGATGATTAGAGGTCTAAGCCTTAGGTTTGAAATACCCAGACATCCTGGAACCACTGGTGCAAACCCCAGCAGGGCTGACTCAGCCCTCCAACCTCCTGATGAAGATAAAGTGAGCTCCATGCAGAAGTGTGACTTGTGAATCTCCACCAGCAAGACCCCACTGGAGCTGAGATAACGACGGTGGTGCCTACAGCACAGAAGAGGATTCGTTATGCAGAGGAGGCGTAGCGTTCCGACTTTGTCCACGCCATGGCTCCTGCTGCTGCTCTCACTCTTGGGCTCTATCAGAAGTGATTTATAGACCCTAAACTTTTCTAGAGTTTTGCTCCAGCATGCCTGGTGTGCGTGTACAGAGCCTTTCAGTGCTCCTGGCAAAACGGCAGCCCTTCTTTTATCTTTCTGTTGTGCTACATATTGACCACTTTGGAAGAGCATTGTATCAGTATAGCTTGTGACTCACGCTTAGAGAAAAACTCTACAGAAGCATACGATGTTGTTTTTCTGTCAATTAGTTCTGTGATCCAATCACTTTTATTTAAAAAAATAAACCAAAGCCCTAAATCTCTGGAATGTTCTTCACATTAACATTGGGTTTGCCAAGCACAACTACCCAAAAGTTATCAGCAAACAACTTTTAACAAATAATCTGAACTAATGGATTTAGCCTTTCTTTTCCCTTCTGTTACTGGACAATTAGCCAGCATGACACAAAATTCCTGCACGCATTTCCTCTTCTAAGTTATTCATAATATTTTCCTTTAATAATTCACAGAGTACTTGCAATGAAAACTTGCAATTTATTCTTTTGTGCGGCGTTCTGAAAATTAAGCCAAGTGATCGGGGCTCCCATGAAACAAATTTAAGAAAAACCACCCAAACTCTGTTAACTGTCAAATATAGCATTGAGGACTGATTTCACAACTAAATATATGGTTTGAAATGTAATTTAGAAAAGTATGGAAACAGCAGAGCTAATTAAACTTTTGCTCCCACTAGTATGCATTATGACTCAAGCATTCACATGGCAACAAACCTACACAGGACACACGTACTTGAATATTTTCGAGTGAAACTCCTCAAACAGACATCGGTACAAACCCAGTCCCACTTTGTCAGTCTTTGTCCCATATCAAGACCAACAGATTAATCAAATCAAGCCAGGGCAGCAGATATTCAGTTCTATTACTCAGTCCAACACAAGAACAGTGGTAGGAAAATTGTAACTCATCCTCTCTCATTCTCCTGTTCACACCATAGCCAACTGGATGATGACCCATTGGCACCTCCACCCCCAAAATGCTCTCCAGCAGAAGGGGGGGATGCTGTGCTCATTCACGTTCTTTGAGCCAAAAGAAGTCTCCCCAAACTGCCATCCACAAAATCCATGTAAGTAAATTAAAAACAAGACACTTGAAGAAGCGGAAGTAAGTGTCCTGTTTTCCTGGACTTTGTGTTCCCATGGCTGAATTATCCTGCCTCTTGAAGGGTACAACTGTTATGCACATGCTGTGATGGAAATTTCTCCAGTTGGCTGCAGCCACAATGTCTGCAAGAAAATATCTATCCCTTTCTTTCTCTCAGATTTTTTGGAAGATCAGTAAGACTGCTTCTACACATGGAGAAGCTTTTATTTCAGTTGAAATAATGATTTGGTTGTCTCTCCTCCACCTGGCTTTTTATTTTCACCAAATGTAACAGGATTGTGGTACCTTTGAAACGTCCACCCTCCTGTCACTTTTCATTGAACCTTGCAGTTTGGCTCCAAAGTTACTGGGGGAAGAAGCGAGGCCCATTTCTTTTGAGCTGAAGCTAAAAACATACAGAAGCCATATAATGTAGACAGAAAAACAAAATAACTTAATGGAAGCCTTAGATTTCCAACTAAAAGTGCCCACCTTCTGTTTTTTAATACCATGCAGCCAGTATTTTCATTCTGCTTTAGTCTGACTTAAATTGTAACTCCCTTGGGGCAGCATATTTGCCTTTCTATTTGCTTTTAAAAATGCCCTGCATGCCCAGCAGCTCCAAGTATAAAATAATCTCTAGTGCTGCAAGGAGAAAAGTCTCCACAAAGACGCGCCTGAATTTTGTAATGAAATTGTCTCCGTGTTGAGATGTCCTGGTGCACAAACATTTCCTCGACAGGGTTTCGCTAGGACAAATACTTGCTTTTTGTCATTTCGTGTTTGAATACACATGGAGACTGCATCTGAGCTTGGGTAAGCATTCACATCAGAAGCAGCTTTGTAAGTGAAACTCGCCTGCTCAGAGAACAGAAAGAGTGATTTTCTTGACCCATCCCAATTCGGCAATAAAATTCAAATGTGGCAAACCAGACCATCCAGGCTTTTATTTTTCCTTTCTTTCTTTCTTTTCTCCATTTCTCACCCCTCCCTTTTTTTCAAAGCAACAAACATTTTGTTGAATTGTTCTAAATAATGACAACATTTGAAACCACTTCAGTCTGTTTAAGATCTCAGGGGGAAAATTTGGTGAATAAATGACTTGGGATAAATCAAATCATTCTGTTCTAATAACTGTGTCTCTCACTCTCCTTATCTTGATTGCTGTCCCTACTTCTGCATGCCCCCACGCCTCCATGGCCAAATCCTGGGCATTGCCCCTGCCCTGCAGCCATCCTTTCCACCCGTCTCCAGTGTTTGTCCCAGCCCGGTGACAATCCCTGACCCACCTCCTCTCATGAAGCTGTCAGGCTACTCCTGCCTTGTCTTCTATTGCAACTCTTTTCTCCATTCGGTTCCCAGCCTCTGTCCACAGTCCCGCACACCCAGCTGCCAGACGTCTCCTCTCACCACCCTTTCCATCAAGGCCACTGCACGTTGCACAGCTCTCTCCAGTGAGAAGCCCTGGCTCCTTTCAGCTCTCCATTCCTCTTCTCCTCTTAAAAAAAAAAAAAAAAAAAAAAAAGGAAAAAAAAAAGGCAATTTCTCACACAGGCACAACCCCACCATCTAGACCAGTCTCTGCACCTCACTGCAAACCCAACCCAGAGTCCACTTCTTCCTTTCCCTTCCCGTGCTCTTGGTTTGACACAGTAGCCATATAATTTACAGCAGTCCTTTCCGATGGCCTTTGGATACTGTTAGCATGGGAAACGTGGCCCAGCATCGTGCTGCCTCCGTGCACCCGTGTCAGGGGTGTGCAGCGGGGTCTGAGGAGTCAGGAGAGGTCAACCCTTGGCTTGACCTCCTAAGCCCATCTGCCTCCACGCAAGCAAAGAGACAAGCTCTAAACGTGTATTATCTTTTCAGGACATTTGTTTCAGGAGCGAGTTGCGTTAAGCAAAGGTACGTCAATTGATAATAAACCTGCTCCACACTGTCATTTGTGGGTGATTTGAAGAAAAACAGACCATGTAATCAGGTCTAAGGGGTCCCTAATACCACAGACGCTGGTGCTGTCAGCTATAGAAAATAATTAGAACGTTATCCCTGTGGCAAGGAGAATGTAAATACATCTAAAATACGACATAATGACATTCTCCTCTGTAAGCCAGGGGATCTGCTTCAAATAAAAGGGCCATTAACACAACAATTAAAGCCGAGGGGGCTGGTGAAGTAGGGAGCCGGCCTGGTGCAGGGCGAGGCGAGCGAGCGCCCAGCGTAAATCTTTCGCCATCCCAGCCAGGAATGTGACTATTAGCCCTCTCATGACCCGAGGGCTTCCCAATAATGCATCTGCTCTCTGTCAGGGCCAGGATTTCGTAACGTCCTCCAGCACAAGACGAGGGCCAACTCCACGGTGCGGCGCCAAAGAGGGAGTCGGCGGGAGCAGGGTGGCTCCAGGCCGGACCTTGGACCCCGTTCAGCAAAGCACTTAGCGCACGCTGTGGGGACGCGGCTCGTCCCAGCGAGGGTGGCGGGGCTCTTG
This sequence comes from Anas acuta, assembly GCF_963932015.1. NCBI lineage: Eukaryota > Metazoa > Chordata > Aves > Anseriformes > Anatidae > Anas > Anas acuta. Next base: position 12,050,478 of record NC_088989.1, on the reverse strand, counting down.
GTGTGCTTGGAGGTGAGCACGGGTGGGCTCTGCTGAATCAGGGCTGTCCTGGCTTACCCGGGGCTGGGCCCGCTTCCAGCTTCAGCAATTTTCTATTCCCGTGGGGGTCGCACCCCGCGGTGTTCCCGCTGGTGAATGTCCTCATCGTGAAACGGCAGCTTGGGAACCTGTGAGACACAAGGCATGGAGAGGGTTGCAGAAATTTAGGCAATTCAAAGGATATAACGTCCCTCTTTCCATGGTCCAGGCAGCAGAAGGCAGATGGTTTGGACAGGCTCCAGGCAACAGACATAATATTTCCTAGAAGCCCTATAAGAAATTTACAGAAATGATGGACGAATGCTTGGAGAGAACAGCAGGTTCAGTCCGAAGGAGGAGCAGGTGAAGATAAAAGCCCCAAACACATCAGGAACTTTGATGTGGGGCAAAGCACACCTTGCGTGCCCCTGTGGGTTCAGTTTCCAATTCTGACAACTCTTATACAAAAGAAAATTATCACTGAGCTGGCAAAACCAGCTTCTGCAATTACATCAGGCTCAGACATAAGGCTTCTTAAAAGGAAGCTGAGAAGTTAGGTCACAAACACAGATTTTATTTGTTCCTTATAAAGATAGAGGCCTCATCAGGGCTCAAAAGACATTTATTTATTTAAGTTTGGTGACTTTTTGTGGTAAATGTAAAGTTTTGTGTATCCAGTGGAAGTTTGTGAATGCCAGAAAACAGGAAATGAAACCGACCTGCTTGCACAGGAAAAGAACGGTGCCAAATTCAGTCCTTCGGAAAGATCTGTCAAAAGTCAGTTTTATTACAGCAATCCCCCCTTTTCAGTTCTACTCACCCTTTTCAGAGAAGGACACAGCAGACACTTCAAAACAAAAACAAAGCCAAAAAAAAAAAAAAAACCTAAAAATTTTGCCTTTCAGTCACAATGCTTCAAAAAAACCAAGGTAACATATTTCCTGTACCCTGCTTTGGGCATACAAAAATTAATCCCTGCTCCAACGGTAATTAAGTGTAATTAGTTGTAGGATATGCAGAAACTTTGCAAGCTATTTAAAGGTGACCTTTATATATTTTTTTAAAGAAGACAACACATACCCTCTCAACCTTTATGAGTAAGAAAGATTGGAAAAATAACAACCACAGAGGTCACACTTCTCTTATGAAGTCATACAGTATAGTGAGATAATTCAAAAAGGCATGAAGAGAAAATGTCTCCCTACATTTATACATTAATGACTTCTGCAAAAGAAGCACTTATGTAAGAACCGAGGAGCTGGAAAACTTGAGGTACTCTACTGAAGTCTGGGATGTGACTTCGAGAGTCACTAGCATCTCATGAAACAAGGCTGAGCTCTGGTAAAAGGAAGTTCAGAAAATCAGACCCAATTTCAGGGGAAAGAGGAAAGGTCTTAAGCAGATTCTGAGCTCTGCAAAACTCATCCATGGTGCCCTACTGATGGATGCAGGATCAACACCCCCCAGAGGACGGACTTACACCTGATCTAAGAAAGAATTAATTATGTTGAGGTAGAGCAACCATTGCAGCATATCTGGGTATGGTAAGAATTATGTAAGGAAAAAAATTAAAAAAAGCTACATGTCCAATATAGAATAATCTTTGAAGATTCTCATTACAAGTAAACACAAGGATAATAACTAGTGGATAAGCTAATTAGTCATGCAAATCTGATGGATTTTCACTGCCTCCCCTTCCAGCCACTCACTACTTTAGAAGGTGCTTCGTTTTCTGAGTAGCGCACAGATCGGCATCCAATTCATTCGGCATTCAGTTCATATTAACTGGGCAGAAAGACAGTCCTTTAATCTTCTGACACTTTGGTCCTCAGTGTGAAGCGCATGGAAGGTTTCCAACAGAGGAACAACAAGAGTGATAGTATAAAAGAAGATACTAGCAAAAACTCCCATGGAACAAAATGAGGTGGTGTTCTCTGGCAGATCTCATGCCTGAGCGTTGCGGACAGCAGTAACTTATAACCTGCGAACTCAAGGACAGCAACCAACCCATCTGTCTCTTTCAATTATGTGAGCTGCCTTATATATAATAGAGCTAGTAAAAACGATCTGAAATAAACAACATCAAGCCTTTACAACTAAGGTCACACTGGCCAAAAGGGTTGTGAGTGTTCCAGCAAGCTAGGAACAAGTTTCTAGACAGCTGGAGACATTTCGAGCAAGCATGGGCCAAATTAAACCGATGTGGGAAGCCAAAGTGAAACCAGTAAAAGCTTGCCTACTCAGATGACTTTTGTTTGAGCTGGCAGCTAAATTCAAACAAAATTCCTAGGATGATACTGCTTCAACTGCAACAGCAGTCACCTGAGTCATGTGATAAACACTTTGCTTTAAAAATCTCAGCATGTCACTCCTGAGAGCACTTGCACATCAGATCCATGAGAAGTAAAAAGGAGGGTAAAAAAAAGAGAAAATAAAAGCTTTTGTACAAACTCCGTGAACCAAGTCCCCTCTGTCTCTTTCCTTCCAGACATTTCTAAAAAAACAGCTCACTGGAACCACAAAGAACAACAACAACTGAGCAGCATTCTAATATGGGACATCCTGCCGGACCAGCCAGAGCCAAAAGAAAAAAGAAAGCCACAAAAATCAGAACTCAAATTGGACATACAAACCCAAACCCTTACATTTGGGGGCATTTTTTTCATTTAAACTAATCTAATCAATTGGTCACCATAACAGAGGGTTCAAGCAGCTGGCTTAGTTAGGTCCATCTGTGACAAACCTTGGAACCAAAGCCATGTGTTCAGATGCACGCACATTTGAAAATGTGAACAAAAGATCAACTATTGTGTCTTAAAATATCTACTGTTGACTTTGTGCATCACCACTAATGAGTATCATAGCACACTGTATAGTCGTAATATTGTTTGTGGCGCCTCCAATCAGATCCCTAGAAATACAGTTTACACATTTATTAAGTCCCAGGGACGGATTTCCTCTCATACTGACATACAAACCACGGGTGAAGGTTTATCAGGGGTCATTGCCTCGTGCTGATGACCCTGTCTTGGGAATGGATGCAGATTAGAGAGCACGAGAAATAGTATGAAATGATGTTAAGAGAGGAAGACTGAAACAAGGCAGGAACCTGGGAACAACGCTTTTTTTTTTTTTTTTTTTTTTTCCCCTCCAGGAAGCAGTAAATACCTGGAAAATAATGAAGAAAAAAAAAAAAAGAACAAAACTAATTAACCACTAAAAGACCACTTAAAAGTAGATCAGTGGCAAAGCTCGCAAGCACAGTAATAAACCAGATATCACCCTCGCTTATGAGCTGCTATCAACTTTTCTTCCTTCCTACCAGCCGGGAATAAGATCTTGTGGCTCTCCCCAGCAGAGCAGGGGCACTACACGACACACCCCGCAGCACTGATCCCCCATGGCCCATCAGTTTGGGAAGGAAAAGCTGCAAGGACGACACACAACCGAGCCCGGTCCCAGCACAGCATCAGATCACGGCTGGACTGCGACTCCCAGCACGGAGTCCAGCTTGGACCCAGGAGCTGGAAAATGCTCCTTGGCCCCTATTCAGCCTCTGGGATGTTTTCCAGAAATGAACCAGCTCCAGAGCCAAGGCCTGATAAAATGGAGCCTGGGACTGGACCAGGCAGTTTTTTTGGATGCGTAACCCCAAAAACCCAACAGTCAAGACACCACAAATCCAACACCAAGCTTGACAAGTTGGGTCACTGCAGGCACCAGGCATCCGGGCTCCACGTTTGGGTCTTTCTCACATTCCAGTATGGTGCAACTCTCCCTTTTATGGTCATTTACCTAAAATAGGACGTACGCATGCTCAGTTTTGCTAGCTCAGAGCCATCTCTGACTTTGCTCGTCTCTTCACTACCACTGTCTTATTTAATTTTTCTTTGCAGCCACACAGAGATAAACTCAGTGAGTAAATGGCCAAGGGATGTTGAGGCTGCTGCAAGAACAAAACCAACCGCTGACTTTCTTTTTATCTAGTAAGGCAAAGGCTTAAATTCTCCTAAGAATAAACTGGCTTTTATTGCAAAAGAAAGAAAAATTCCTAGCAACAACAACAAAAGAGATAAATGTCCTAGGAGAATACAATGGAACTGGGGTAAATTACTCTAAAATAAGAAATCCAGGGTGAAGGGGAAACTCCCCAAAAGTGAACAAGTGCTCTTCACATTTTAAACAAGGGATGGATTTTTTTTTTTAAACTTCTTTTTTCTTCCTTTCTTTCCAGCAGCTAGAAGTCCCATCTGGTTCCTGTTTCTATTCGTCTGATCTCCCAGAAACTTCTAAAAGCCATAAGCATCAGCCAAAAATTCCCCAGGCATGGACTCCTTTCCAAAATAGCCCACAAAACGGCATTTTTTAGGTGGGTTGGTTTGGAAGGAGCAGAGGGGGGGGATGTTGATTTCTGTAACATTCCTAGGAATTTTCTCCCCTCTAGAATTTCTCCTCTGCCTGAACCCCCCTTCCACTTTCTGCAGGCATGCCAGCCAGCACAGGGACTACCCACTCCCATGAAATGGGTTTCAGCTCTTCTGGTGGGAGCTCACGAGCTGCCGAGAGGTTTTTATCCCCAAGAAAGGCAAATGAACTTGCAGTGCACTCACAGATGAGGTCTCCTCCGCTGGGCTGGTGGGTTCCATCTGGAGGCTGCGTAACTGGGCATTTTCCTCAGTGAAGGCATGGTCAAGACAGGACTTTTGGAAATAATGACTTGGTGTAAATAAGACAGATAAGACAAAGAGGCTTGGATCACCTCTACTGGCACTACTCCATGGCAGGTGAAAGAACTTGAACAAAACATGTCAACTTGTGCCACAGACCCCGCAGAGAAGGCGGTGTAAGTGTCATTCCCATCAGGTCCCCAGCTCCTACCTGGCCTGGAAGCAGAGGTATGAGCTAGTGGCACTGCAGGCTCTGATGGCCAAAGGGAACAATGGCTTTCCCTACCTGGGTGCAGCTGGAAAGGGGTGAAGGCTGGTTAAGATAGGGACACTCGCCTGTTGCTCCTTCATAATGGTTTTGCTCCACAGACATTTGGCTAATCGATAACTACCCCTCCAAAACGCAGCCAGGGTGTCCAAGTTCTGTACATTTAGGATCTGATTCAGGCAAGCTTTGATAAAGATGGTTGACTCCCACTGACTTCAGCACATGCCTAAAAGCTTCCCTTCGCATAGCTAAGACCAAACAAAACCCTAAACAAAAGCAGCCCCATTTAATTCACCTTTCTCTTACACCCATGATTCCTGCCAAGGTGCACAGACCCGTCATGGAGGCTCCAAGCGCCCCAGCCTCCTCTGCCTTTGAATCCTCATAAACCTTCACTGGATCTAAGCAAACAACATAAAAGTGCAATCTTTCAGGCAGTGAATAGGAGTCACAGGGAGAGCAGGACGGCTCCAGAGATGAGAGATAGACTGCGGAGATTTACCCCACCACCACCCCCAGAAGAAAGCGGTCCAGGTCACCAACGACTAAAGGTTGCTACTTTTAGACAGCTGAATTAATGAGATTAATTTAACCTCACAAAAGAGCCCAGCTGCCAGGCTGTACCCATCCAGCATTTGTAGTAGAGCAACAGAATAATCTAAAAGGTCACAGTCTTATCTCCACATCCTCCACTCGCATGTGTTACTTGCATGGCTATTGAAAAAAATAAAATAAAAAATAGAGGCATAACCGAGAGCAGGCTCTAGGGCTCCGTGGCACAGCTCTGTGACACAACATAATGCCATGCAGAGCTCAGCAGATGAGCTTGGGAAGCATCCCCAGAAACAGCCTGGTGATGTGAGGGCTATCTACCTTCCTGAGCAGGGCTATTTCACTACTAGCTCAGGTATCTTTATATGTTGTACCACCTTGGCAGATGCTCTCTGGCATGCTCTGCTTTGCTGGTGGACTCCGTTTAGATACCAAAGCCTGAACACAGTCCAAAATCACTGCTTGGGTAAGCCTGCCTGGCCAAAGTTCAAGTGCACTGGCCAGAGACTTTCTTGCTGCTGCCAAACACATCCGATCAGCAAGCCTTTGGGTCTTCCTACAACGTAGTCCAGTGTGAGAAGAAACCAGTGGATTTCTCTGACCCTGCTGGCAGATTTGGAACATGTCAGAGATCACCAAGAGGTCCTGACATCCCCTGATCCCTTCCCAGCCACAAAGCAGGTGAGCTTGACCTAGCAGGGTATTTGTACCAAAGACCAACTGGCACTTCTAGTCAATGCACAGCCCAAGATGCTGCTATGAACATCTCTCAAACCCTCAGAGCAATTAAATGCTTCATCAATAAAAAATAAACACACTTCATTTTCTATTTATAAAAGAATCTTTCCCTCCCCCCCCCCCAATGTTTTATTTTAGCAAGTGCACTCAACCATGTTCTCAATCTGCACTTCATTTCCTGCTATTCAGCTTTCTGTGGTTCACAGACAAAAATACCTGGGGAAAAAAAAAAAAAAAAAAAAAAAAGCACAATACCAGATCCCAGGGGGCTCTGATTTAATGCAGGAAATAAATGTGGCATACTGTATAACAGGAGCCCATGTCCAGGCTGGGAGCAGGAGGCATAAGAGACAGGGCAGAGCGCACAGGTTCAGAGGTGGTTGTGCCAAGAGTTTCCTGTGTCTTCTCCAGCCAAGATGGTGGTGAGCAACTCTGTCTCCATCATTTGTCCTTGATTCCTTCAGGAGCAGTAGGGAAAGCAAGGTGTTCTTTCTATGGGAAGAGCAGTGCACAAGGCAACCTTTCAGCCCCTATTCCTGCCAGCCCAGGACCTTTCAGCAATGCAGGAATGCATTTCTGCAGCCATTCCCATCCACACAGATCCTAGAACACCCAGACTTCTGCAACCATGGCTGGCACAATACATGAGAGCAGGCACAACCCGGCAGCAGATCACAGCAGGATTTATGGACCGAGATGTACAGGGTGTCCCCAGGGAGCCAGGAGGATGTGGCTCTTATCCTTGCAGTTTGGACAGAAGGATGGTGTTGGGAAGAGGGGTATAAAAAGGTTCTGTGGTTTTGGAGATGAAGTCCTCCCCACCTGCTGCAGCACAGCCTCCCTTCACATTACATTTGCTTCTGGTGCTGCTCCCTGACAGAACACAGATGAGCTGAGGCTGGAAAATCCACCAAAAGAGACCTGGCAGACCCACCTCCAGCACTGCAGCGGCCAGGGCAGCCGAGGGAGAGCAGGCGAGGCTGGAGACGGAGCCACAGCAATCGCAGTCCCACCCTGGCTGCCCCACCGGTGGCTGCAACGATGGAAACCACAGCAGGGAGCTCACTCACACATTTTTACTATGTCCCTTCACCCCAAGCAATGTGAAACAAGACACTAAATAGGTGACACAGCCTCAGAAACATCAAGCTTTGTCTGTGCTCCAGCTTCCTCTGCTGTTATTCCCAGCGGAGAATTACAGCTACGGGGTTTGTTGGGGTTGATTTAGCAAAGGGGAAGGAGGGAGACAGAGCCAGGCTGGAGAGGGAAAAGATACAGAGAGAAAGAAAGAAAAGTCCGGGGAAGGAGTGGGCTGGGGGCTAAATACAAGTGTTAGGGAACAGAGCAGAGTTTGTAAGCAAAGAGATGGGAAGGCAGAGAGGGAGAGCCAAGGATAAATTGTTTTGATGAGTGCTCCAACCCTGAAATAAATATAACCACCCAAGGGGGCTGTGTGACTCAGTCTGACATTTTGGCTATTTTTTTTCATGCCACCAGATGTAATCAATTTAGCTGGGGGGTGGGAGGGAAGCACACATTTTTATTGCATTCTAATGTCCACAAAAAAAAAAAAAGAGACTTGTTTTGTTTTGTTTTCTACTCATAGTATATGGCACTTCATGCAAAACCAAGCAACAGCAGAACTTCCACCTGCCCTTCGCCATCACAAAAATAAGAGTTTTGAGGGCTGGGGGCACGTGGGTCTGGACTGTCCAGGGGTAGACTGAGCACCCCCCTCACCCTCACCTCCTCCACAGTGGGGAGAAAATCTCCGAGCTGGAGGAGGACGTAAAGGATAGCTGTGCGACTGTGTTCGCGTTCGCTTCAATATGCACGAGGGAACAAATATGGCCAATAACGTCCTAAGATATTGTCGTGCTGAAATTCTTTGTTTACCAAGAAACGACATGTTGAAAGCCCTTGGCATTTATGAAGCAGATGATTTCTATTCATTTATTTGAAGCATTTTGCAGTACTTACCCAGACGCTTGGAGCGATTATCTTGCCAGATCTCATGTGGAGGACTGGGTCAGATGGGCGAGCTCCAGCACAGCTCCCAGCCTCCTGGAGGAAGCCGTGTGGTACTCGGGTAGGTGTTGCTCGCCCATCCTATATAGCAAGGCGAGGGAGAGGGCTCATCCAGCTCATTGCTTTCAGTAGTAGGTTCAATTGGGCATACAATCCTTCAACTCTTGTCCAAACCTGTGGGGAAACATTTATGCGCACTGTTAAACTGCTCCTGCATTCCACCCAGAGGCTGATGCTGTTCTGTGGTAGGTGAATAATTCTTATATTTACTCTCTGCAAAATATTTTGGACTCTGGAGAGTTCTTGCTCAGGCAGACTCCTCCTGAATTAATAACAGCTTTGCCTGAGCAACAGTTAAGAAATGAGAAGAAAGTGCCATGGAAATCATTTTTTTTTTGTTTTGTTTGTTTTTTAAGTTCTTTATAGTGATGAACTCTGCAGATAAAGGTGCTGGCAGGAAATGCCCATTACCTTTTCTGCCATACAACTGTCCACCTCTAGCTCCTGCCCACTGATCTGCAGTAGAGTTGTAGGAACTTAGCCCAGCACAGGACCTAAAGTCACACGTCCTAAAACTAAGCAGAACTGTCCATTGAACTGGCTAACAAGTCTCCATCCAGTGATCAACACAACCATTATGTCCAACATCTACACTACAGTGACCTCCACCCTATATTTTTCCTTTAAGATCTGCAAAGAGGTAGTATTCCTCCAGAGTTACTTCACCCACAGCTAGCTCTTTGGATGCCTTCTCCTTGCATGGCTCTTGTCATGGAAAAGAAGCCCAAGTTACTTGCAGTGCCTCCCTTTTGCCAGTTTTCTTTTGATTAGACACACTCCCATCTCCTAGTAAGCTCCAAGCAGAAGGTGATGAGCAATAAGGGAGTTGTGTGAGGTCACTTAATGTCTTAAGATGATCTACAGCATCTCTTCATTTTTAACTCTGAGCACATCTTCCCTCTCTTGAACACATCCTCAGAATCTTAAACCCTACTTCAAAATCAAATACATCGCATTTACATAAAGTGTCACAGTTGTTCTTATCTGCTGTGTTAAGTACAAAGATTTTTTCCCGTTTAACTGAGAGCAATTTGCAATATATATAAATGATTTGATTGCATGAACTTCTCACCAGCTATTTTAATGTTTCAAATCAAGTCATCCACCACGATGCATTCTGGAAATTCTGTAAATTAGCCATTTGGAACGCACTGCACATTCAAGGAACTACTTCACGTGTGTTCGGGTCGTACACTACATCAATTTCATACATATATGTGCATGTCTGAAAGTAACAAATTAATGTTTCCATTCATATTCTTGTGGAGACAATCTCCAGACGTTCAAGGAGTTGTCCTGTCACAATGGAGTAGAGAAGGGAGTGGAGAAAATTCTACATTTGTGCAATGACCTTGTATTAACTTCGTAATGCCACAAATCCTTGGCCTGGTGTTTGCTAACTTTTGAAGATTTAATTAGTTAGGCTTACTATTTGGTTATCCTGACTTTCTAAGAAAAAGAAGGCTGTCAAAGGAAAACAATCTTTAAGTTTGAAAATCCAGAGGAAAAAATGTGCATTAAACCACAAGACTCCTGTAAATGATAAATTCAATCCTGGAATTGCTGTTAGAGAAACATCATGAATGGAGGTTTCTCAGTGCCAAGACATAATTTTTGCTGCTTCAGTTCTAAACAGATTTTTCTGTATTTGAGCTGTCCTTTAACAAGAAAGAAAGAAAAAACAACACAACTAAACCCAACAAACCACCAACAAACCAAAAGCCTCCTACTAGCGACACTCATAACTAAGTTAACACTGGGTTTTTAAGTCCGGCATCCTTGACCCAGATAGGAAGAAAGGCAAGCTAGAAATCCAATACATGCACTAAGATACCCACTTGAAATTGCCACAGCTTTCTAACTGATAAAATGCTTTTCCTTAAGCTGAATAATTTTTCTAGCCTTCTCACTAAGGAGATGAATTGAAGTCATGCTAAAAAAATGTTGATATATTAGACACTGGAAGTAGACATGTTTGCCTTTATGTTTTTGAATCATTCTTAAAAAGTAGAGAAGATTAAAAACTAATGATCAAAATATGTTTTTTCAATAGAAAGTGCAGTTTTCACAAAATCTGAATGTTCCATGGAAAAACTTCAATTTTGCCAGAGCTGTGCAGCTTTCCACTGGGGAAGATCTAAATAAAAGATTTCCTTTTAAGTTCCAGTTGACTGAAACGTAAACTTTTAAGTCACTTTTCAAAACAAACAAACAAGTAAATAAATCAGAATCCATCCTCTTAAGACTTTCAACTTGACATCTCCTTGGACACGAAAGATGGACTTTCACCATGGGGCAGAGATTACCAAGGAGCTCTACAAAGGCAACTCCAACCAGCGCAGTCCACACCTTCAGCAAAAACGTGTCACGGGGCTGGGATGAAGCATGGAAAATTTCGACCCAAAAGGAATGAGTTTGAGAAAGATACAAGCACAAGTGAAGGAGGACAGGCAGGAATAGCAGTTGGAGCTCAACCTCCGTTCCAGCAGCTCTTGCCAATGACTGCGAGTGCTAATAAGTAACAGTCCCCCTGTGCATGCCACGTGCAGCCAAGGCGAGATAGATGTGTTCGTTTCTGCTGCCGAGCAGCCCAGACCAGATACCGGCTGTGGTTGCGTTAGCAGAGACCCGCACCAGCGCTCCTCCCTCCACCAAGGACAAGGTCCCTCGGGATGCACCAGGTTAAGGGCAGCACCCTGCTTTGCTGAGCCTCCATTTTTCAATTCCTGCAGCTGCTGGCAGCGTGGGAGTCCTACAGGCACCAGAGCTGGGGTTGGGTACCACCATCCCACGCACATCACCTTTTTCCATGTCCTCCCTGAGCACAGGGGCACTGCAGCACTGCTGTGACTTCAGTTGGCAACAGGGAGGGGACCCACACGTAGCAGTGCTGGTCACCAGCCCTTTTCCACCTCTCCGCCTGCCAGAGCTGGTTCTGCTCAACTGAGATTTTTATTTTTATTTTTTTTTTTTAAGAGGGAGATGTAGCTCCTACAGGGAAGAAGAGTTTCGTGGAGTCTTTCTCCCACATGCCCAGCCTCTCCCTGCCCTCCCCATGCCCGAGAGCAACCAGAGGCGATTGCAACCTGAGTCCTGGCCCAGCCCTGAGAGCCCCACACGCAGCTTCTCCCCACACACATCTCTGCTCTCCCTCCTTCAGAGCGGGACAGCTGTCCCCAGAAGGCAGCTCACAGGACAATTTTCAAACAATCCAGTATAAATGGAGTTTGCAAACCTATTTCTTCACAGTTTCTTCCTGCCCTGGAGCACCTTTTCCCTCTGTTCACCCTGCTGGGGCTCAGCAAAATGGGGGGTGTTTTCTTTTTCTCTGGAAAAAGGAAAGAAAAACAAAAAATATCAGTGTTGCCAACTCTTGCAATTTCAGTCCCACAGTACTTGATGTTTTTCTTCACCCCCTCCCCAGCTTCTTGCTCCGATGTATTATGCAAAAATCTCAGATTTCATTTTAAAAAGAGGAGAAAAGGAACAACCAGTTCATAGGCTTCCAGGTCCCAGAGAAAAGCTGAGAAACGCAACCCCATTGCACACCAAAGCACCCCCTAAACCCAAAAAGCAGGCACTGGGGAACCAAATATTTTAGTTCATTTCCTTAAAAAAAAAATAAATTAAAAAAAATAATGGTTTTAATCCATTCCTTGTCCTGAAAGACCCAACAGACTTTTGAGCCCACGGTGGGGTATGTGTGTGCTGCAGAGACCCCCACCATGGTGTGAGGGATCTCATAGGCACCTGGTTGATACAGAAAGGATCAGGGCTCTGGGACAGACCTACCTGCTGAATCAGCACCTCCAGGGGACACCCACATCCCCTCCTCGCTGCAAGCCTCTACCAGTCTGGAAAACCTTGCAAAGCAAGCACAAACCAAATTAATTGATTTTGGAGCACCAGCACACATCCCATATAGCTCAGCACCATCCTGCTCTAAACACCCCCCTACCACACACACACCCTGCAGCGAATGTCAGGCTGGCTGGCAGCACGCCACGCGTCCACGGGCATTTTTACCCTCCTTTCCATGCTCTCTCCCCCGCCTGGCTCCATGTCTGCTCTGCTTCCTGCTTGGCACAGGGTGCCCAGAGCTGCAGGTGTCCCCAGCAGTCACCACTGTTTGTCCTGGGAAAGGCTCCTGGTGCAACAGCATTGCCTGAAGCCAAGCCTGGCCTGGCTGCTTGTCCCCGGCGTTAGGAGCAGGGCTGTGTCTGCACCACACCTCGGCCATCAGGAAGCAGAGGGGCATAAATCTCAGCTGGGAGAGAAGGCGGCTTGCAGTTCAGCGGGTTTTGGAAGCTGTGCTATGAGACGGTGCCAGAGGGTCTGTCCTTGCAGGGAAACGAGTGCACCATGTGGATTTCTCAGTAAAACAGAAGATTTGGGGAGGTCGGGACGCTGTCTGTAGATACAGATGCTCAAAGCTATGTGGTGCACACAGCGAGAACGTGAGTGCCTTTTCACGCCTCCCTCCCACGTGGTGGGGGATCCTTCGCTGACCCCAAGGATGGGGCTTGATCACGCTTGCTGAGTCTCCCCTTTGCACTTTCAAGAACCAGGAACCTGTGTCAGAGGCATGCTCGGATGAGGACAGTAACTTTGGATCAGTTGGAGATTTTACTTTTCTTCTGTCTTGTTTTGGCCTTTAGAAAAAATAAATAAATTTAAAACGCAAGTCATCCAACCTGAAATATTGCGGCTGTTGCTTATATATGGAAAATATTTAACAGTTCAAGTCAGAAAACCCAAAATTCAGAGACTCAAGGGCAATCCAAAACTCCTAGGGTCTTCAAAATCAGACTAAAAATACCATGAGAACAGGCTCCCTTGGACCAGATACTAATTTACTGCAGCACTGTGAAGGAATTAAAGTCGTCCTAAAAGCACAAGCTGGGATCTGCCCTGACATTTTCATGTCATCTGCTCCCTGGTCCTCTTGTGTAGGCCATGTAGGGGTGGGCTGGAGCTTTTCGGGGCCCTGCTGTAATCCAGCAAACCTTGGCTGGTAGAACCGGCCCCAGAAGAGATTCCAGCTGGCTTAAGTTAGAGCAGCCCCGTGGCTGCTCTAACTTAAACCACCTGCCGGTTCAGTCCTGGGCCAGCACTGGGATCTGGGAGGTATAAGTGTGGCTGAAAGCCAAATTTGCCTGCTCTCTTCCTCATCTGTCCAAGTAGGAGCCAGAGGTCCAAACCCTATTTTGGGATGGCCCTAGAACAAGGCTTCAGAGGGACACCTTTGGGCTCCTGGTTGCATTTAAAAATCCAAGCGTGGGGATTCCACCACTCCGCCCTGCCTTCCTTCCCTTCTCTCGCCACGTGCTTGCTATCACGCTATCGAAGCCCAGACACGAGGAAATGCACAAGGACAGGTTCTTTCCTGGAACAGCTGATGCCTTCTGCCCTCATTTAACTTCCCAGACCGCCTCTCCCCTGCAGCTCTGGCGGCTCCGCTCCTGTAGGGAACCAAGAGATACAGACCTGGCAGAGGTTTTTTCTCTTTTTAAGCAACAGAAAATAAAATAATAAGAATAGTATGTATAAAAAACAAATACACCCGTCACCCCCAATGACAAAATAACCTCTTGACTCTGGTTTGAGCTTTGGCCGTAAGATCACAACCGATTTACACAGCCCTGATTCACCTGTGCAGAGACAGACACCTAATCATGTGCGATGGCCGGAATTACCCTGATAATACAGCCGGGATTGTCCTGCCCCTGCCCTTCCTACTTGCCTTTCGCCCTGCAGCTAGCAAAGATAATGAGTAACAGTGATATTAAACAGGGATTTGGGGGTTTCTGCCTTTTTTTTTTTTTTCCCAGAAAGTGGATAACACACTACAGTAGATAGAAAAATCCATCCGACTTTATTTAACTGTAACATTTATTAAGAGCAATGAAAAGGTCAGCACGGAGCTCCCAGCGTATGGGCTAAACTCCTTTCCCCAGCCTTGAATGCGACAAGAAAGCAGATCCTTTAAGATGCAACTATCTTAAGCTCCCTTCCGATGGTTAAACTCTTAGTAATTCTAGGTTTTGGAGACAAACGTCAAAGCAGAGGGCTCTTCCCTTCATTATTCAAGTAAAGGCCCCATCAATATTATCTGTAATAAGAATCTGCTGTTGACATGGCTCACCCCGCAGTTCCTGTTCCAGGCAGTAGTCCCTGTCAATAGGATTAAAGTGGAGGAATGCCTTTGACAAGTCCACCGGCTGCTGATTCATTGCTGCCATCAGGCTGCCGGCTGGGAAAGGCGCTGGGCACGGTTGGCGGGCCCACCACGGCCAGCCGGGGCAGGCAGCCCCCAGGGCTTTCATTTCTGGTGCCAGAGGGGAGCAGGTTGAGATGGGGAGGAGGAAATGGGGAAAGGGACAGCCCCAGAGTGGTTTGCATTGCTCATGCCCTGCCTTGTCACCTCTGGGTGCAGCGGTGACCTAACTTTGTCCTGGAGTTCAGCCACGGGGTTGAAGGGGTTTGCTTGAGGGCCCACTGACTCCGTGGCTAAAATGAAATGGCGCGGTAAAAGCTCCGGAAGGAAAGCTCTGGGCACCAAATGCTGAACACTGCTGGAGCACATTTGGCACATCCAAACTTTGGCAACCCTGACCCGTATTTCCTTCTCCTTTCCCACCCTGCTTAGCGAAGCTCCCGGTACAATGACTCTGTCATCACCCGTTGGCTCTCATGGCCCCACGTTTGGAAAGCTGCTGGCTCGCCGTGCTCGCAGACTGGTGACTGAAGAGGAGGGAGGACTGGAAGGGCCCGTGCTGCACATAACAGCCCCAAACTGCAGAAATGAGGAAAAAAAGCCAGCTGCCAGGGAAAATCACGGCCTCCTAACCTTCTGCCTCTCAGCTCTTCGAGTGGCGCACGCGGGACACATGCGCGCACGCACCAACGCCCTCAGCTTTTCCAGTGACTAAGTCCCTGCCTAATCCGCTCTGTTCCCGTCCCCTCAGGTGCTGAGGCCAGGTCAGGAAGCAGGCAGCCTAGAGTAAATAGATTAGCTCTTTTTTAAATAAAACCTCTATTATTATCCTGAGGAAAAAAAAAAAAAACAACAACCCTCGTTTTCAGGAATTGTTACATTTAATTAGGCTGCAGGTTCCACTGGGCTCTACACACGGAGCCAAGAAAGCAGGAATGTCAAAATATTCTGCACGCGAGATGAAAAGCCCCGAGCCGGGTGATCCGGTGAAAGGGAGCCCTGTCAGCTGGCCTGTCAGCTTGGCCGTAGATTTTTCAAACCTAATTAAAATGATCTTTAATTTTTTTCCCCCTTCTTTTTAAAGAAACGCATTTTTCAGCTATTTTTTTAATATGTTTTTTTTTTTTTTTTTTTTTTAAATCAGCCAGATTTCCTGCCTTGAGCTGGCCAGGAGGAAAGTGAAATGGAGACAGGGAGAGTCCCACAGGCACCCAGGGGTGGAAGGTGAGAGGACGGGTGGGTGCTGAGACAGCCCTGTGCCCGGGGTCAGCCTAGGCAGGAAGGACAAGGCACCAAGCTCTGTCTCCGCCACCTTTCAGGGGAATGGGACTTTTCAGGCTCTTTGTAAATAAACAGGAGCACCTCAAAGAACACCTGACCGCTGCACCAGTTCTCAGCAAAACTAGAATGACTCGCGGGCTCTTGAATTTTTGGCTGACAGCTCAGACCAAAAGGGCTTTCACTGCCCTGGGGTTAGAAGCTCTGATGCTTTGGTGCTGATACGGGCGGTTTGCAAATCCCCAAATGGGAGCTTTATAGGAGAGCTTGAGCTACCGCTGCGTGTTGCTCACGTCCATGCCTCGCCTTCGCGGGGCCCAGCCGCTCCCTCGCCACGTTCATTGTTTGCAGGGACAAGATTGTTCTGCTCTCGGGAACGTGCCCCATGGAGCCCTGCAGCAAAATGGGAGCTTGCGAGGCGAGGCTGCAGCACGGGGCAGAGCAAGTCCTGAGAACCCAACCACAAAACGGGCATAAACAGGGATAAAGAGATTTAAAACGAGAAACGCTAATGCTTAAGAGATTAGGCTGATAGGTGCAGAAACACACGGCGCTTCCCCTACCACCTCCCTGCCCTGCTGTCTCCAAGAAACGTATTTGCTTATTTAAACAACCACTTTTTTTTTTTTTTTCAGTCTGGTTTCCTAGAGAAACAACTCTTTTGTGATCGCGCCGTGGGTGTGTCTGTCTTTCTGTCCCTAATAAAATTTCTGAACTCGCTGGCCAATTTCAACCAAGTTTGCCAGAAGGGCAGAGTCCTCAAAGAAACTCACTGCTTACGAGCCTTCCCGGGGCTGGGCAGACAAGGGAAAGGCGAGCCCATGCTGAGAGAAAGGCTGCAGCATGCGCTTGTTTGATATTAAACACCAGAGCATCCAACCTTGAGCCATCTTATATGTCTCTCCACAGGAGGCTGAGCTTCCCTGAATTACCCCAGCTCAGCGCGCTATAGGAGCAGCAGCAGCCGAGCTGCTTTGCACTGAGAATTTAGCACGTGTGGCAACTGATATCCCCTGCTCCTGAGAAATGCCAATAAATAGCAAGGGGAGCAGTGCGAGCAGGGTGAAATGAAGCATTTGCAGCCATAGGGCTGCACTGGAACCAGCACCAGCTCTCCAGATACCCAAGCTGGTCCTTGACCTGTCCTGCACCAAAGTCACCCCCCGTGCACCTAGGGACAACCCCTACTTCTCGCAGCACCCTGGCTCGTGCCCTGCTTGGGCATGGAGGAGCCCAGCTACTGTGGGAGTCAGCAACTTGTAAACTGACTACTCCTGACCCAGGATCAGCCGGTGGGATGGATGCTCCCATGAGGTCAGTCTCCTACAGCATCAGTTTTCAGCCCTCACTTGTACTTTAACATCTCTTTGGGAATGGCCAGCTGCCAGCACCTCTTTCTTCTGCAGCTGCCCGGGGATGCTCCTGCCCCGCTCCTACTGAGCTGGGGTGCCAGCAGACAGGAGGTGCCAGGGAGCACAAGGGGTGAATTAACAGTGCAAGCACAAGGGAAAATTTTCTGATTAAGAGTCTTTTTTTTTTTTTTTTTTTTTTTTTTTTTTTTTTTTAAAGGTTGGGTTTAGTGCAGGCACATTTAGGATGCACTAAGTGAAAGGGAAAAAGAAGCCAAGGGAGCTATCAAGGGTTTGGCTGTGGCAATGAGTGCCTGCTGTCCGAGCCAGGGAAGTAGACAGAGGAGCAAGCAGATAAAAGGACATTTCAAAGGGGAGTGTCTCAGTTTCAAAAGTCTTGCTCCTCATTCCACTTCTTTTAAATTTGGGAATCTCCTCCAAACATCAGAATCACCCACTTCACTGTAATGTCCCGGCACTTCCCCATCCCTTCTCATCAACCCCTTGCTATCTCATCAGAAACACCCACTAAAATACATCATAAAACAGAGTCTCCTGGAGCAACACAACACCTCGAAGGCAGCCCGGCAGGCTTTCCCATGCCATTTCTCAGGGAAAATTCCCCCGGCTGACCTTCGGCAGGTCAGGACTGCGTGCCCACAGAGGCGAAGAAACGCAGCCTTGCGCAAGGCGCTGCGGGGGATATGGATGGGTGGCTTCGCCCCTCGGCGACCAAGCCACGGGTGCAGGGTCTTGCGTGCCTGAGAATCATGTCCCGAAGGGAACAGATGGAGCTGGCATTTTCGGGCCCCTGTGACTGGCTGCCCAGCGGGTAATTTAGCAAAGGGAGAGCAGATAATTTCCTGCCGGACTGGTCTGCTGCAAGGGTCCATCCCCTCCGGGGTGGCCAAGCCTGGAGGTGCAGGAGCCAAACACTCTCCCTGCTTTTATAACAGGGCTGCCTCCCCACGCTGCCGTCACCGCCGGGGCCGTAAGACATGGCAGGCTCTCCCCCGCAGAGGGTAAAAAGTCAAAAGGGTATTAAGCTGTCAGATTGGGGCAATTTATGTGTATAAACAGAGCCCTGTTTTGCTGATTTACGCCCTGATAGCGCACGGCCCACAGGTAACGAAGGCGGCACATCCCCACATCTGCCGGTGGAAGCAGTCGGGATTGACTGACCCATAAAACTGCGAGGCCTGGAGTTATCTGCCTTCACATCTACATGCACACACGCAAACAGCCGCGGCCAGCGAGTGCTCGTGGAGTAACACGATACAAGCAATAAACGCTTTCCCCCAGCAAAAGTTGGGAGGGAGATTAGATAAGGCGGCTAAAACAAACTTTAACCACCACGGTGGGAGCTCGGCCGGCCTGGCCCCTTGGCGACTGGGTAGGCCGCGGTGCTGATGGCCCAAGCCACGCAGGGACAGCTGCCCCCTTCACAAGAGAAATAAAGGGGCTACAGCTGCCCTAGAAAGCCCAGGCCTTTCCCTAACCATTGCACCAAGAAAGCAGGTTGTCCCCAAGCACCAGCACCCATGGGTGGGACCAACGGGGACACGGGCTGGTGCCTGCCCCCAGCTGAGGCCGCGGGGCAGCCTTTGCTTCCCACCGCCGCGATTCATGCCTTCACATCATCGCGCCGCCGCGGGGATGTGAGCGGCCGCTGCATTCCCATCCTGCCCAGCAGACTTCAGTGTCAATTGCATGCTTTAGGCAAAAATAACAATTGGAAAAAATAATTGCATTTATCATGTTGGCGACTCGGCCAGCTACATAAGAATGTTACATAGCAAAACCGCAGAGTTCAGCCTGTTTCCACATAGGCAGCAGAACAATGCCTGGCAGGAATCCCCTGACATCAGACGCTGGTGTTTAACTCAAGCAAATCTTCTCCCAACATCTCCAATCCACCGACCTGGGATGCTGCAGGAGCCCAGCAGGTGAGCCTGAAGCTGATGGAGACACAGCCGGCCAGAGGACAACTCCCAACAGCAGCTAAGCAGGCAGGGACGCCGCAACAGACTTGTTCTCAACTATTTTGTCAACAGAGGCTTGGAAAGAGGTAGGAATAAACCTTGCAAATGACGCCGTGACTCGCAGGAAATTAAACTTCCCCTGCTCCAGGCAGCAGCGATGGGTGACAGATTATTGAAGAGGCAAATGACGGCTCTTCCAGTGTCACCACGGGCCAGGCTGATAGCTGAACTGCAGCCGTGCCTGAAACAGTGACTTTCCGCCCTGCACAGCACTGTGAGATGTTATTTCAGCCTAGACTTGCCTTCTGTGCTTAGCCTAACTCTGCTCATATGTAACCTGGCCACTACATTTGCATGCTGCTTTCCTGCATAATTTAGCTCATCGGGGTTTCGCGAGCATGCTGTTACCCTGCTTTGTTGGTGTGCAGGGGGATTTAACATCACACAGCTCCCACTTCAAGGAACCCAAGCAAGAAAAGCAACCCAGAGCCCAATGTTATGAAAGGCTTCCTCTCTTCTGATGGCTGCCACAGAAATCCTGCTCACGCTCACCGACTGTGGTTACTGGTACGCCTCTCTGCAAGTCACATCAGGTCAGGATCCGAGCAGAAACCAGCTCACCAAAACAGAGCCTGCCTGAGTCCCTGCACTTCCAGCTACCAGCTGGTTGCATGGTCACTCCATCCAACACCAGAGACAAGATGGGAAGACAAGGAAGAGTGATGCTGCCCCTTTTGGATGCAGTGCCCAGCTGGATGAATGAAACAAAACATGAAATATCCCCCAACAGCCTTATAAGCAAATGTAAGCTCAAACACGTCCCTCTGGAATACAGCTTTCAATGCCTTCTAACCCTATACTGTGGAAATTTTGTCAGTTGTAGATTCCCTGAAACCACATTATATTGGTATAAGAACATCCAAATGAATCTCTATTTCTCTACAGGATATAAACGGTCAGCAATAACTGAGCTACCATTTGTCAATGCATTCCCCATGCCTGATCCTGCAAAATGAAACTCATCAGCCTAAGCTACTGTCAAGATGCAGTAGGGGCATCGCTGGCAACAGCCTATTCTTTTCAACAAATCTTGAACTGCTTTAAATCTTGTTTAACAAACAACTTTAACACGCAGAAACACCAATGCAAACATGCCCTGTCCAATCTTAAGTACACGCTGGGAATACAGGTTGTTGTGGACATCCGTCTCCTCCAGATCTTGCTGTGCTGGGTGATGCTGTGACCATGAGGTGTGCATTGCCAGCTTGTTGGGAAGGCTGCCACCCCACAAACCCTGGTGGCTATAAGCCCTTCCAAGTTGAGATGGACAAGAACCACATGGCTGGGAAGTCTGTGGGTAAGGGAATGCTTCAGCCAGCACAGCTGCTGCAGGGTGAATGCCTATCTAGAGCCTTGGAGTCACACCCAACATGCCCTACAGCACTTTTATTTTAAATTAATTTTGAACTGTGCATCCAGGAAGGTATATTACACTGGTCTAAAAATCACTTTTGGCTTATTTCACCATTGCGTGCAGACCAGGACAAAAGGTACCTAAGAACTCCAGGGAAAATCGCACCTCCCCAAAAGTGCTGGCATTTTTGATAATGACCTCAATGTGAGCAGGACCCCAGCTTTTACTTACGTGCAGGCGTCCATCACCAATCCAGCTATGCCACTGTAGCAATACAGGTTCAGCCCTGCTGAGATGCTGGTGCTCCATAAGGAGGCGTGCCAGAAGTTACCAAGCCTGGCCAAAGCTCCTGGATGACATAACTTAAGTCCTGAAGTATGTTCCCTGAAGCCTTAAGCTGAAGCCTTACTCCCCCCCATCTGAATGCCTCCACACTCAGTTTCCAGTTGCTGTGCACTGATCTAGACAAAATCCTCTCACCTGCTTCGCTCTCCACATCTACAAACTGGAACCATCTCTACTCTTTGCTCTGGTGGATCAACAAATAGGGTCACACAGGGCTTTGCCACCCTTTCAAGACACCTCTCTAGCCCTTCCCTGAACCCTCTCCAAAGCACTGACATTTTAACTCACCGCAGCAGCACTGACACCAGGAGCAGATGTACCACATAACCCGCTCAGACACAGCCCACCATCAGGAGCATCCCTTCACCAGGTGACTTTGGCCCACGTCCCCAAAAGCTTCTTCAGCATCCTGCAATCCCGGAGCCCCCTGTCCCAGAAGCACAGCTTTTATCCTTTGTTCTTGCATACACCTGCATCACCACGTTTGTTGTTTGCTTAAGCCTGGCTCCCCAAGCTCTCCGTATTCCTCCATATCAGTGACCTTTCCTCCTCTTTATTTACTGCTTACTGGCTTGTTACACCATCAGTAGACCACATCAGTGGTGATTTTACATTTTCTTCCATGTCATTGATAAAGATATTAAATGCACGAATACTGGAGGGACCTTGCTACAAACACAGCTGGCAGATGATTTACAGTTACATTTGGAGACCTGTCAGGGAGCCAGGTTTTAATCCATTTAATGCACACCCTCTTGATTTTATACTGCTCTAGATCCTTAATCAAAATGTCATGTGGTACCCAGTCAAATGTCTCACAGAAC
Organism: Anas acuta; assembly: GCF_963932015.1. Taxonomy (NCBI): domain Eukaryota; kingdom Metazoa; phylum Chordata; class Aves; order Anseriformes; family Anatidae; genus Anas; species Anas acuta. The sequence goes on along the minus strand of NC_088989.1, from coordinate 12,028,738 downwards.
CCTTGTACACTACTATCACTTGTATCAACTAAACCAAAGTGAGACATCACGTTCTGTTTTCCAGGAACTCATGCTGATTGGCATTAATTACAATTTTCCTCCTTTAATTGCTCATGGACTCCCACGAACAAGGACTAACTTGTACCACGAAGCATACCACAAGCAGCATCTCTCTGACTCGTCTTTGGCCACAGAGCATGATTGGGAGCACTGTGGGAACAGGCATACCCCAAAACCCAAAGCTGGAGATGGGGGCAGGCACAAGGTAGCACAGAATGGGGACCACTGAAACAGCCATAGTCCTGCTGAAGGTTTTGCCTCTTCTAAAGGGCTGGAGAGGCAGATTAGCTGCTCCTGTCTCAGGCACTAAAGGAGGGATGTGAAGAGCAGCTCTGGCTGACAGGGGAATCAGCCATCACCTGTCTTTGCAATACCCCTGAGGTCCATGCTGCAGCCACCTTCTGAGGAAAAAAAAAAAAAGAAGAGATCAGGACAGTCTTTTTTTCATGAGCAAATGGGTGATACAAAGTGCTTAGATCATTGCAAGAAGGCCAAAGCTGTTTATTCCGTATGCAGATGAGACTGAAGCATGCTTCTAGCAATAACAGTGGATATTATCTTGCTATCACAGATATTTGGTTCTGTTCCTTGAAAGTTGGAATTAATTTCACTCACTCCCCCATGAGTCAATGCCTTGGTTATTTCAGCTTTCCAAGTGAAGTTTAGAGGGCAGTCCTACAGCACCTGCCCTGATACTGGAACCTCTAGCACCATGATTTTTTTTTTTTTTAATCTACAAATCATAGTCCAAGTCTCTCAAGTGGAAGTAATTTCTTCATTAAGGAACCACAGATAATAAAAGGAAACAGGAATTTTTCTTCAAATATCCAAAACATTTTGATGTAGTCAGTATTTCTTAAAAATCTGGAGTAGAACAAGAGGTTTTGTTCAACTCAAGACAATCTTTTGAGGGAGGTACTATTTATTTTATTTTTAGTTATTTAATTAAAGCTAAATGAAATTTCTAGAAAAAAAAATGTTTCATATTGTGTAGGAGAAGGACAGAAAATACACTGTGAGGTTCTTTCCATGCAATAGTTCAGAGATGAGGTCACTAAGCATTTCAGCATCACTTATACTGCATTTGTTTATTTGCTACAAGTGTTTTAGCTAGGGGATTTTTTGTGATCTCCAGTCCTGGAGAAATACTACTGGAGCTGTCTCTTTTTGTTGTGCAATCCTCAGTTAAGAGCAGCTGCCTAGAGTAGAGATGATAACCTCACTACTACCACAAAAATAATTCCCATATACGACCTACTTGGAAGAAAGAGGCATCCAATGTGACTACCTAAAAAGCCCTTTTCAAGTTTAAATTTCCCAGTCCCTTACATCCAGGAATGAAAAGCAGAGGAGGGTGGGAGACAAGACTGCATCTCCCCAGACAGGGACTGTGTTTCCCCTCCTGAAGAAAAGGGTTGTGCTGGGTGGTAGAGATGTTTCCCTGCTTACTATACACAGGCTCTTCGCTGTCCCAGGGAGCAGCGCAGCAGACAGTGGTTTTCAGCTGTAAGAGAATCTCTGGCCCTGCATTTTTCATCCTTCCTCTGCTTAAGGCGAAGACTTGGCAGGACATGCTGGAAAAACACAAAGGATATCATAATCTCGGGGTTAATGGCTACACTGCTGAAAACTTTGCAGAGCCTTTGACTTATCTCATTAGCGAGCCCGAGAGCTGCTCTGGCATTAGATGTCACCTATGCATTTGAAACAATCCCCAACATCAATAAATCTCAGCAAGCATCCCCTTGCTACAAACCAAGTGCCTGCGAGGGTGCTAATCCCCGGCCAACATTCGCTTGACTAAATTATTTTTAAAAGATGATGCAGCTAATACTCCTTATTCCAGAGAATCCTGCATTGTTTTCCTTGCAAATTGCTCCTCCAAAAGGATAAAAGCTACAGCCTCTCGCTTCCCTTCCCAAAGGAGCCCTTCTCTGCTGGAGCAGCGGCCCGCGAAGGAAGCAAGGCACATCGGGTGAGCCCCAGCTCGGTCTTCAGCCGTGGTGAGCCTGGTGCCACCGGTAGGTGTGACACTTTGGTGGCCGTGCCTGCATCTAATTATGACAGGCTCCTCGCGCTGTGCCTGGCGCTGGCGGCTGCAGCCCTCGGTGTGGATTAGGACGTCCCTCTGGCAGCGAGCGCGGCGGTGCCGGGTAGCAGGAGCGAGGCCACGCAGGAGTCAGCGGCATTGAAGGGCTCTGTGCTGGCAGAACAATGGGTTTGCTCCAGGCGCAGCTACTGACTTTTAACAGCTCTGTGCCAGTAACCCCATACGGGATTGCATCATGGAAAATCCTAGTGGAAAGCCAGGAACAAAGGAAAGATGTCAGACTGCTTTTAAAAAAGACTGTGTTCTCCAGGCAGAGGAAGCCCTTTGGTGGCTGGGGTGGGAAGGAGCAGCCAGAGGAACCTGGGCTCCCCGAAGGACTCGAGGCGAATCCGGAGACATTCTCCAGATGGGGGAGCAGAGAAAAGGGCAATGCTCAGGAGGCTTTGCCTCGCTCTGCAGTGCTCGTGCATTGTCTAGGGATGAAGAGCGTGTGTCTGTGTGGAAAAAATTCCAGCGCTGTGTCCCTTTATTGAATTGTCCCATGGTCCCTGAAGAGTCCAGAGTGCCCATCAGGACAGACGATGCGACAATGCCCATAAGCTACCGAGCTCTCATCTCTGGTCCAACATCCCCAGAAAGGGAGCCAGGCGAGGAACTTGTCCCTGGGAGCCAGGGCTGGGGACACTGACTGGACTCTGGCCAGGCTCGGCTAGCTGGAAAGCACCCAGGGCTGGTTTTGTAATGGTGTGTGACACCATCCCCAGGGAAAGCCCAGGCAGAGCTGCAGCAGGAGGGTTTGGGCAGGAGAGGCTCTACTGTTCGGTATGGAAACACAGAGAAAGGTGCAGACAGAATCCCCACTCTGTTTCTGCAGGGTTCAAAGCTGTAAACGATAACGCATGGCGAGCCTGATGGAAAACCAATTTTTTTTTTTTTTTAAGGTATAGAAAAGCAACACTATTGATGCAAGTCTGGAAGAGAAGAGCCAGCTAAGGCACCCTACACTGCCCAGCCATGGGCTGGTTGCTGCATGCAGCACGAAAAATACATGACTTCTGCTCTGATGGTGTCTAACTCAAAGACAGAGCTGCTTCTGTCCTGGTTTTCTAATTCTAACCTGGTCTGTCTTTAAGGGAGGGCACGCAGAAGGACCACGTGGAGCAGGTGTTTGAGAGTTTCTGGTTCCTCCTTTGCTACACCTCCCCAGCTCTGCCACCCAAACACCCTGTGTCTCCTCTGCTCTGAGGACAACCCAAAAGATCTCAACACGCTCAGATCTCATGGCAGAAGGAAAAGCACCTAGGTACCATGCAGAGAAAGGAGGCAATGGAGGCTGCAAGCAAGCCTGGAAAACCAGCCTATTTGCATTCTCATTAGCTATACGGGAAACAGTGAGGAAGATTTTTTTGGCAACGAAGCTAGCCATTGACTTGCTCACTTGGCTGAAAGGCTGATGCCAAGGAGCAGCAAAGCGAAGCAAGAGAGCTGGCCCGGAACCAGGGGATTTTGCAGAGCTCTCATTTTGCATTCATTGCCCTTAGTCCAGGGGTCTTAAGTGTCGTCAGTTTTAGGGCACGAGTGAGAAACTGGACCGCAAAAGCAGCTCTTCCCTATTTGCATACAGGAATCTCTGCCATTCCCTTCCACTTCAGCCTTGGCCAAGCGGCCTGGAATTTGGATAGGAAAGCCCTCCAGAACTCCAGTGCTCCCGCGTTTGGGAGGACTTGGCCCTGGCTGGCAGGGGCAGGAGCGGCGGCTGGCCCCATTCTGGCAGCACGGCCGTGCCTGCAGCACCCGGCCAGTGCTCACCGCTGCACTCCGGCTCCAGGAGAGCTCTACTGATCAGCCAGCTCCTCCAGGACACGGCAGTCACCACAATCCTGGTGGCACCACTGGGTGATAAATAACTGAAAGCATCGCTCACTCACCTGGGAGCCCCCAAACATATCGGGCATCTCAATCGCTCTGTCCTTGTCATCTCCAAAGACAACGCCTCCGGCAGAAGCAGCACACCCTGCCCATACCATACGGTGCTCAGGATGCACCTGCCCCACCACAAACACCGTGGAGCAAAGGCAGCCTGCAGCATGAGCACCGCTGCTCTTACAGTGCTGTGTGTGGCTTTATGTGGCATATTGCCTATTAAGATTTGCTACTGTGGGTTGCAAGCAACAAAAATAGACATGTTTTAGAACACCCTAAGAAAGCTTGACAAGAAATTGGAAAATCTGATGTCAGCTGGGCAGAGAGACCCTGTTCCCAGCAGCTCCACTGAAGGCTCGGAGGTGGCTACCTGTTGTGGAAGCTGTTTCCCCTAACTGCCCATTCAAACAAATAGCTTCGATTTGCCCTGGCTTCATTCACACGCTTTTTATGTTTACTTTACCAATAATATTCTAACAAAGGCATTTACTGTCAGGAACATTTACAGAAATGGCAAATAATAGAGACCTCATAAACACAGCAATTCAGACCAGAATCTGGATCTGAAAGTCACGTACTACTATTTAAGAGAAGAAACAATGCCGTGTGAACATTCACCCAAGCCAAAGTCACCAGCACAGCTGAAATTTCAACCATTCAGTAGCAACGGGTTCATTATCAAGATATATTGCCTGAATTATTTCTAGATGTTATTCAGAGAATTATTTCAAATAATTAATATATGTAAGAAAATAACCGGCTCTGAACAGAAGAATTAAACTTGTCACATTAGAGCTGAATAAATGCCCTGCAGCTATTCACTGCCCTGCTTTTGGATACACTAATTGCCCCAGATCCAATCTTTAACCCCGTTGGGGCTGAAGGAAACATTCTCCTGGGGCTCTGTGTGCCGTGGCTTGGGACACGATCCTGGGGATGCCGACCTGCTCTCTGTAGGGGGACCGTGGCCTTATCTCGTGGGCTCTCCATTGTATTTGGAGGAGGAGACTCACAGTTTTGCCTTTCACTTACCCTGGGGTAATTCCTGTGGTCTTCAACAGAGCCATAGGAGGAGAACCATGCCAGGTTTGGTCTTGTCCTGGGTCATTGTTCCAGCATCTTGGGGAGGTGCAGGCAGGAGCAAGCAGGATCGGGCACTTTTCTGCTTTTCTGGGCTCGGTGCTGCTCCTACCGGGCAAAAGGGAGCCTGGGCAATACACCTGAGCACAGGACATGCATGAGGGAACAAATCATGACACTGAAATCCTTGTCTGTGCTCCCTCACAGAGCAACGCAATGTCCCTGCAGGGAGCCAGGACCCCAGAGCATGCTAACAGTGGGTCCTGGGCTGGGACCCTCCGGGCACCTGCCCTATGGGAAAGGGCAGGTGCAAGGCTGTGGGATTGGGGCAAGAACCACAGATCCAGGCATTTTGATAACACCTTCACCAACTGTTTTTGTTTATTGTTTTTGTTTTAAATGCCCACAGTACCTCATAGATGCCAGAAAATCATTGCACCTCTCCATGCCCACAGAGACACGCAACCCGATCAACCTCCATTTGCACCAGGGGTGACTTGCACCCCACAGGCCATATCCTTCGGCTACACAACCCCTCCCCGTTACCTGTACGAGCAGCCTTGTCCTGGGGATCCCTCCAGCACACACAGCATCGCTTGAGGAGTGAGGGTGCAGGACCAGGCTTCAGATGGAGAATAAAGAGAGAGGCATTAACAAGTGGAATAACTAAGGAAATGTTTACATGGCTGGTAAGCAGGTGCCTTGCTGCAGTGTGGCCAGGGCGCTCACTGTTCCTTGTCCTGTTCTTATCAGGCCTTGATCCCATCTCATGCGACCCTGGAGGATCGGCTTGACTGAGGGCAGGACTGAGCACTGAGCAGCCCTAGGTTTTAAGCTCCCCAAACTGACCTCTGTGGGCAAAGACTTTGCACTATTAGGACCTGAAGATGCATTTGAGTAGTCCCTTTCGCAAAGGGTTGACCCCACACATGCAGCTCACAGCCTGGGGGTATCCGATGCCCCAAACCCAAACAGAGCCCCAAGAGCCAGGATATAACTTTTCTGCCCCCAATTCCACCAACAATCAACAAAAAAAAAGTAATAGCGATAACTGGGAGGATCTGAAAGAGGTCCTTCGGTGCTCCCCCAGCCTCCCCCCCCTCCCTTTTTTATTTGCCTGAGTGACAGAGGATTTAAATGCAAAGTGGATCTAATGCACACCCTGAAGTCGGCTGGCAGTATGCAAATGACCTGTCAGATTAAAATCTGAATGAAAGAGATAACAAGCTTATCTTCATAACAAAAGGCTCTTACGGGCAAACTATTTGACGCAGTGTTGATGTTTGTTTTAACCCGTGGACTTTGGGCAGCGCAATATTTCTGGGGCTCTGCTCCCCTCCGCTTTGCTCCGCACGCGTGTGCGTGTGTGTGTTTGCACGGCAACAAAGCCAAGTGCCATGAGAATCAGAAAATTAGGGGGGAAAGAAGCCTAGGGAAGGCTCCAACAGTTGATTTCAAAGTCTTTTTCGGGGGGTGGCTCTGCAGAGCCGGTGCCAAACAAGCCAGCAATAGGTCAGCTCACGCCTGCGACCAGCACTACAGCTGCAGTGAGAATAAGCAAACACAGCAGCAGGGGAAAGAATTAACGGGGGGTGCTGGGGGTGAGCCGGGCGATTTATTCTTCTGGCACGTGCGGAGGGGCTGGGGCTGGATCAGCTGTATTTATTCTGTTGAAAGGGGAAAGAAAAGGAGGCAAAAGAGCAAAGCAAGTTTCATCGCACCAGCGAAAACAAAGATTTTCAATAACTCCCCCATCGCCACCCCCCTCCCTGGAAAAAAGGGGGAAAAGGGAGAGAAAAAATAAAAAAAAAAAAAGCTGCAGGTGCTTGCGAGGGGTCTGTATAGAAGCCACGCGGGGAATTAGCAACTGAGGCAAGTTGCCTTTGGAAAAGGAATCGGCCCTGAATAGATTTGCATTTCTTAATTTAGGGATCATCAGCAGGCAGGAGGCACAGCGAGCATCCCTCGCGCAGCACCCGGGCTTCAAAGCGAGGAGGGACGCGTGGCCGGGAGGCCCGGGCTGCGGGGCTGGCTGAGCTCCTGCTGGGACAGGCTGGAGCCACCCGCAGCCCCTGCTGCCACCCTGCTTTATCCTCCTGGGACAATGAGGAGCCTGTGAGCCCTGAACGATGTATCCCTCACCCAGGGGTGCCACGACCAAATCCTCCTTTCTCAGCGGCTTCCCAGAGCCCTGAGCCCCTGCAGTTCGTGCCCGCTGCTCTGCTCTCTCCCTGCGGAGAAGTGAAAGCCCATGGAGAGGGAGAAAGTCTTCTCTTAGAGCCTCTGCATAGTCCTCAGGCCTTCTTTAGAAGCTTTCCCACATGCTGGAAATCACTGGGGACAGCAATGACGTGCTCCTCAGCCAAATTAAATTAGTTGGGTAACTCCCAGCTCTCAGACTCAAACAGCCAAGGAAATTTGGTCAAGTTCTCCTATTGCAGTATGGCAGTGCTGGAGGTAGAGGACAGGCTCCCCAAAGCCCCATCTCCTTTCAGCTTTACCTCCTGCGTGGCTACTCCTTGTAGGAACAAGGGCTCTTCAGACCCAAAAGGTTAGAGGGCTAAGATTAGGAGTCACAAACCCACGCAACGTGCTCTGTCTGCTAGGCAAGGCTCCGAGGAAGAACAGACCCCTGACGTGTCATTGGCAACAAAGTCCTTGGAGCAGAAAGGCTCTGGGACACGTCCTGCCTCAGAGCAAGCAACGAACTACCTGGACAACCAAAGGACTAGATGGGATTTCAGGGTTGCAGCCTCCAGAAGGACTGAGGAGGGCTGGATAAGGAGTGATTTATTTGGGATACTGGCAGGAGTGCATTCCAAGCGCTGGCATGCTCCGCAACAGGAGCCGTGGTGCCTTTGCTGCTTGGCCGGGGAAAAACACACTAATGCCAACGTAATTGTTCAAGGCCTATTTCAGTTTATGTTTGGCAAATACTAAGCACCATAAATGGCCAGCTGGGGCTGAGGAATGGTGCATAAGGGCGATCTTTGCACAGGACACCTTCCCACACGTGCTCTGAAACTGCTCAGGATCTGCAGCCTCCGAGGCCAGCAGGTGTGTTCGTTTTGGTCGTGGAGCGCACGAGTGGGCTGAACAGCTTGGGAGCAGTAGTTGCTGCAACAGCTCTCACCACCTGTTATGGCTGTGGAGCAACTATGAGCAAAATGTGGTTCTCTCAAATTTGTTTAAGGCTGTTTCCTACCCTTGCTCACTTTGTGGCTACTGCTTCTCTAGGACTGGGGGCAATGCAGGCACGGGATTTGGCTCCTCAGCTGGATCAGCAGCTCTCTCTCCGTTTTGGGGTAAGGGGGGATGCTCACCCACATCAAAGCTACTTGGTACCAACAGCAAATGCCAGAGAAATTGGCACAGACAGACATGGGAACCAGATGAGGGCGAGAATGCAGCCAGAGGGGTTGGTGTAAAAATCAAATTTCCAGTCCTAGAGCTTTTTGCTGCAGCATTTCCCATGTTCCAGGAACAGCTCTGCTGGGACCTCTCCTCATACCTGGGTTTTAACAGCTGGCCCGACAGCACATCCCATGCTATCAGCTCACGTTGGTATCATGAAGCTTAAAATATAATCACCCCCCCCTCACCCCATATAGCTTCAGATTTAGCTCCCAGCGACAACTGATGAGGGATGTGAGGGGTGCTCACAAACTGACCTGGGTGCCCAGCTTCAGGAGGCTGGGCTCCAAAAGCTCCTTCCGGCAAAATGCTGCAATTTGGAAGAGGATCTTCACCACTCAGGCACCTCAAACAAGTGCCATAAAGGTGTGCAGCACAAACAGTCCCACGTTCCTCAGCTGGAAAAGTGAATAGCTCTGGGGAAAGCCTGAAAATGTAAAAGTATCCTAAAGGTTTCAGACACAGCCGGCAAAAAACTCCAACAATTCAATCAACCCTTCAAAAAAGCCTCCTCATTTTCAAGCCAAGGTCATTGTTTTGGCTGGTGTGTTAGATCATGACCCCTAAATCTTGGACAACACCGCAGCAAGGAAATAACACATTTTTTGTGATTCAACCCAAGGATTTGGGGAAAGCATAGCCCGCTCTACTCTGAACAGGAATCGGGGAATATTCGCTGCCAAGAATAAACCTGGAACAAAGAAATGAGCACGAGTGTACAGAAAATGTAGGTCCTGGTTGCAAAAAACTATTTTTATTATGGTATTTCCATCTGTATGGATAACAAGTGTTTAACCAGAGTGTTTGAAGAGTCATAGGTCTGCTGGGACATGGCTCTGCTAAACAGAGAGCTCCCCAAGCAGCACAGTTTTGCAGTGCTTAGGGCCCATCCTGAACATTTGGGGGTTCCTCCAGCCCCAAATCCTGCCCAGAGGGTCCATCCCCTTCCTGCTGAAGCTCTGTTTGAGGTAATATTTAAACTCAAAGCAGGAACTTCTTGTGAAAGGGCAATCTCGATTCCCCTAATATCAGCACCAAAACTGTCTGGCTTAATTAGGGCCAATACTTCACGCCATCAGGCCTGTTTTTAAAGTGCCTTGCCCAACTTTGGTGCTATACAAACACCAACAAGCCACGAACACAGCGTTCCTGCCCCGCTCCTTTACATCATCTGTTTTAGTGGTTTGGGTTTAAGAAACAGCAGAGCACAATCTGTGTGCTGATCGAGCCTACCGGGCACTGTAAGACAGAACCCTCCTTGTGCTGGGTACTCAGCTCTCGGCCTTTCCTCAGCAGTGAATCCAACCAGTGGGATCCTCAGCTGGCATCGCTCAGAGCTCATCTGAGCGCAGTGACACGCGCGGCTTTTCTGCAGCACAGCTCCTGGCCCGGCCTGCACAAGGAGGAGAGGATGTTTGCTCCAGAAAGGTAAGATAGGATCTGGAGAGCTACACTACCACAGCAAGGGTGGGAGGGCGAAGCCAGACTGTTGAGAGAAGGCAGACAGTGCATGACAAGCTGGAATTAATATCTATGTATTTTTAAAAGGAAAAGAGTCCACTGACGGGAAATATCTGGACACTGGTGTGCAGCCCGAGACCAGAGTTCCCTTTCTTGGAGGCCACGTGAAGAGCCCTTGAAGTCCTTTGGCTGTGCTCATGCAGAGGGAGCATTAAGCTGAGCTGCTTCCAAAAAGATTTTCTGCAAAACGACCAGCGGCGTCTCCTCGCCCTGTGCCACCAGAGACCAAGCTACCAAACCTTAACTCGTGAGGCACACACAGTCCCCTTCCAGCCCGTAGCCCCCTGGCCAGAAGTGCTGCTGCTGTGTGGGGCAAACTCCATCAGCTGAAGATTTTCTGGGTGCCCTCCCCAGCTCCTACACCGCTTTTTGCCAGCTTTCTGCACCCATGAACCTCCAGGGCCTCTCCATGCCTCAGTTTCTCCAGCTATAAAGCTGTCAATAAAGAAACTCCCACTTCCCCAGGCTTTTTCTTCAAATTATTACGATTCCTTCCCTTTTACAATAGCAATGAACAGACACAGCCAAGATTAAAATCACACAGTAAAAATATACAAGAAAAGGCAGTCCTGCTCCAGACAGCACTGAACAGAGACTGTAATCAGTTTGAACTGGGTCTGCTCATGTTTTTTTGCCAAAGCATCAGCACTTTGTAAATAATACTGCAATTCCCTGCTTCACAGGGTTGTTTTAAACCCTCGGTCATTTCAGCTCGGGTGTAGAATAGCAGTATGAATATCAGCCTTTCCCACGCGAAGCAGCTTTATACTGCTAAATTGAGGCACATGGGAACAGACTCAAGTATTTTACCTGTAGCTTCCAAGCCATTGTGCCACGTACCAGACAACGCATAATTTCAGCCCCCTTGGCTACAGAAGGATGGTGGACGGAAGAGGAGGTTGGTGGCAATGTAGAAATAGCTAATATACAAAGCCGGAGATAAAAAGCTTTATGACATAAAAAAAAAACAATACAGAAAATCCCCTTGCATTCCCAAATCATCAGGAATTGACTGACTTACACTCTTGGCCATTTAAGTATGAAATAAATAAAGAAGATGTTGTTCATTTTGTGTGTGTGCCTAATCCCACATTCCCAATACAAATGCATTTAACCTTGTCCCTTTAAAAGAGCTCTGGACAATCAGAATCATCTTTACAGAAGACTGCGCCTGCTTTTAAATTAGCTTTTTAAAAAGCAGCCATTCTCTCTTTCCTCTTTTCCAATTCCCATTCACACTCGGCGCAGATAAACACTGCCAGGCCAGAGCTGGGAGCCCTCCGAAAGTTTAAATGGAAACCACGCTTCCGAGGAGTGCTGCTTTCTCCCTGCAGCGAGCGGGCATTTACTGCCTGCCCGACACCATCAGAGGCTCAGGGATTTTGTCCAAGTGTCTCAGCAGCACCTCACTCAAATAACAAAACCAAGGTTTGGACTGAACAGCTTGCAAAACCTCATCAGTCTGTGGGACCACTCATCACTCACCTGGAGATGATTTTATACCTCTGCAATGCCATGGAGCGCACCTCATGACCTCAGAAATGTTTCTACCAGGTGAAGGTCAAATCTATCCAACCTCATTTTTGCCTGTCCTGACTTTACATCCAAGCGCCCAGCCCAGCTCGCAGCCACACGGGGAGTTGTTCCCGGCAGCGACCTCTGTGTCAGGCATGAACTGGGGAACTGGAGCAGGATTTGACCCAGAACATTGATTACTAACCTCCTTATTAATCACCTGTCAGCAGACACAGAAGCACGCTGCGAGCTGCAGTGAAGTACAGCGATGGTGTGGGTTACGCAGCCTCTCTCCACGTCACGGCTGGGAACAGGAGCACACAGGCCTGGGTAACTCCTGCTGGGGAGAGAAGGGCTTCTGGCAGGACACACAGCTGCAGGGTCTGGCCACCACACACAAGCTGCTGCCATCACCATCCTGAGGGCACGAGTGTCCTCCCATCACTGTGTCACGGGACGGACATCCGTGGTGATGTTTGGAAGTGATACAGAGAAAGGACCGTGTTTGTGGCCAGAGATAGCTCACGTGGGGATCACAACAGAAATCATTAGGGAAAAAGTTTTTATCCTGGAAAGACAGGGATTTAACCACCCTTATGAACAGAACAGCACACTCCAAGTGCTGACATTGCTGTTTGGTTTGCAAGCTGAGGCACTGCAGCCCTGCAGAGAGGGTGCCTGGCTTTAGCAGGGGGCTTTGCATCCCACAGGGCACGGCTCAGCCCAGGCAGGGACCACCACACGGTGCCACCCTCGCTGGCAAGACTCCGGTAAGGATGGATCTGCCTCCGGTGGCACAAGCAAGGAGCCAGCAGCCAGCACACCCACAGCCTGATCTGCTGCTGGGGCCGTCTTTGAGGCTGCCCACGGCAGCGGGTTTGAGCCAGAACCCCAGACCCACCCAGAAAGAAGGGTAATGGGCAAGAGTCCATTACAAAGCAGTTTGTAACCCCACTGGGGGAAGTCTGGCTGCTTCTCTAAGCTTCCCTGTCCTCTAGCATGGGGACTAACAGTGCCCAAGGGCATGCCCCAAGCACTAACACCTACGCTGCACTCAGAGTTTGGCACAAGGAACGCTATAGGAGTGGTACAACCACAGCGAGACGAGGTAATGCTGCCCACCCCAACCCCTTCCAGTCCCCCACAGGTTCGGAAAACAAGCATTATGCATGTGACCTGCTCTGTCCTCACGTACAACAGCAAGGCAACAGCTCCGGGCTGAGGCATTCGCTCCTGTTAGACCAGCTGGAAGCACTGGAGTGGAAAAAAACAGACACGTTATTAATACCCAAACTCCTCTTCAAAACGCATAAGAATATTCCATGCTGTGGTCTGCAACTGAATTTCCTGAATGCCATCCTAAACAGTTCTACAATCTTAATTCAACGTTCCTCGTAGGCTGGTTTACGTGTCTCAAGCAGAGAGCCCCTTGGGTCGACCACCAGAGCGGTGCAGGACGAGCCCTCGGTGCCCGCACATCGCGCCCACGGGAGCAGGGCAAAAACTTCTTACGTGACAAAAACAGCTTCTCAAACCAAAATGATGTTCAAACCAAAACTTTTCAGTCATACATTGCTGCCTTTTCAACCAGAAATGAAAATTAGAGTGATTTTTCAGGATGAATTATGGTTTTTAATCAATAATTGTTCTTCAGCACTGAAAAAAAATGTCTGGCTTTGCCTTCTTCTGAAGCATTGGAAAAATAAACATCCCTGAAAACTTTTAGGGCAAAATGAGTATCTTCCCCTTGCCATGGTTTCCAGTAAAACGTATTTTTAAGAAGGGGAAAAAAGCATCGGCATACTTCAGCGATGCACATTTCCAGTAACACTTTTCTTTGTAGTTAACCGTGGTAGCCTCGAACTGCAACGCAGACAAGCCCAGAACGAAGAGCACTGAAGTAAGAGGTGCAGGCTGGAAAAGACAGGCTGGATCATGTATCAGTAAAATTGGTCTAAGTGTTCAGATTGAAACATATAAGGTATGACAGGGAGAAGACAAAAAGTGCCCTATATTTGAGAAAGAGCAGACAATCTCATAAGCAGAAATCCGGCTGTGTGCAGAGCACGGGGCAAGTGCTCCATGTGTGACACAACCTTGTGCAGCTCCAGGCAGGATTTGCAGAAACCCACGTCGTGGAGAATGTTATTTTTGAGGATCGCAGGGTAAAACACAGGTGACCTGTTGGGTACGATGAGCTGGGGGTGCTGGGAGACCTGGGTTTCGTGGCTGGCGGCACTGCAGGCTCCGGGTGAGCCCAGCCAAGCGTGCTCGCTATCTCCGAATCTCACTTTCTGCAGCAGTAAAACGAGGCTGTTTCTCAAGAGCGTTAAGAGGCTAAATTCATAAATATTTGAAATTTGCTTTGAGATCTCTGAGGGACAGGAATTCAGCCTGCCAAACAACTGCAGCGTGCCGCACCTTCGAGGCATGGTGAATGTTAGCCAATTAACTGCAGATTATTATGTTTAGAGGAATTAAAATAAACTCCTGGATTCCTAGTCGCTGTAGCTGGGAGGGGTGCAGCACGCAAATAGCATTCCTGGGTGCATCAGCAAGGGGGGCTCCCCGCGCAGAGGCAGCACCAGCACCGCTCAACAACTGCTCATCGCCCTCCTGCACCCGCAGAGGCTGCTGGCGAGGGCAGGGGGGCATTTGCCTTGGAGCTGACCTTCTTTAGAGGCTCCCATTCCTCCTTACCCCCAGCATTTCCCCCCAAAGGTTTGCGTTTGGAGGTGTGAGGGGAGCACAGCAAGCGACACAACTGGTTAAAAACGACACTGCCCGCGAATATTGGCTTTCCAGCCTGCCGCCGAGCAGCTCGGTGCCCAGGCGTAATCGGAGCAGTGGTCAGTTTGCGAAGGACTGGATGTATCTGCGACTCCGGGAGCGGGAATCAGAGCCATGCAGATAAGGCTGTCATCAGAGATAACAGCAGTCAACAACCCTCGGCGTCATTATCTCCGCAGAGGGAAAAAGCAGGCAGCTCCCCTTAATATACAAAGCGCGGCAGTTATATATGTCTCCTTTACAATGATAGATGGTAAGGGATAAAGGGGAAATCTAACAGAAAGCCTTCAAAAGCCAGCCTGCTTCACATCCTCCCGCTCCCAAATTGCGAGTGTGTGTTCAGAGCAGCAGCAAACGGCCGCGCTCCGGCTGGGCGCACGCTCTCGCAGCGAGGTAGCGTCGGCAAAACAATTTCGCTGACACGAATCTAAGTGAGGTCTTTTTTTTTTTTTTTTTTTTTCTTTTTTTTCTCTCCTTTGGTTAATGGGATTTCTTAAGATGGAATAATGAAGCGGTGACTGTCACAGCCGCCTAACTGGAAGGCAAACAAATTGGCTGGATCAGGCCTTTTTAATTTGAAAAAATAAATAGAATAAACGCGAATTTATTTGCAATGGCTTGATTGCTCTCGGAAACCATGACACCGCTAAGCTCCTTTTTACCTTACAAACTCCGGGAGCGGAGTGCTCGGCGCGGAGCCACCCCAGGGTTTCGCAGGATGCATCCTCCCCACCGTGAGCACGGACAAAACCCAACGCTTCCCCCCACCACGGGCTGCTGCTCCCGGCAGGGACCCCCGTGTCGGCACCGAAACACCAGCACCAAGGCAACCCCATGTAATTGCCCTTCCCGAGCACCCAGGCCAGTCGCCAAGCCCCAGACGAGCTGACCCCCGAAGAAACACCTTAACCAAAGCCCTGTGGGGAGCAGGGCAAGTACTGGAGGGGAGATGGAGGGAGAAGCAAAGTGGTAAAATGCTAACTAAAACGTCTGGGGCTGCTTTCTTCCTGTGCGTTTCTGAAGTGAGAAGAAGCACACAGAAGGGCATTTAATTAAATCAAAGGGTAAAGGAGGGGGTTGCCGTGCAGCTTGCTATTATGTTACAGTTCACTAAAATGAAAACTTATTTTTAAACCTCTGGTATTAATTTGAGATTATTCAGATACTTAATTAAAAGTGCAGCATGTGTTAAATATTATTTCAACAAAGATTATCATCAAAACCCTATGTAATAAGATCCTTCAATGCTTAGAGCGATATTTTATGCAAATTTTCTATGCCACCAAATGAAGGTCTCTTCAATTTTTTTTTCCTCCCTTCTTCATTTGCTGAAGCAAAATGTTCCAGGCAGGAAAAAAAAAGTTTCTAGAATAACACGGGCACTGCAGATAATGCAGCGCAACAAATAGCACTCAGTGTGGTCACGTTTCTGCGCTCGGCTCCCTTGCTGATACCACTTGGCAATAAACGAGCAGATCAAACGGGCTCCATCAGGGCTGAAGGGCCGGGGTTTGTGCACGCTGAGCTCACCGGAGGTGTCAGCCAGGAGCGCATTTGCCCTGGCAAAACCTCGCTGGAGTAAGCAAGGCAGGATTTCGCCCTTTGCGGTTCGGGAATGAACCAACTGTTTATACCTGGATCGTATAAGATAACGAGGTTTTCAGGGCAAAGAATACGTTTTCCTGTGTGGGATTTCTCCCGTGGCCTTTACTCCCGTGAACGGAGACAGTGAGGTTGATGGGAATGACTCCGGTAAGATCAAGGCTCAGCACTAAGTTTTCAGTGTTGCTTGCACGGCTAGATCCTTTTAAAAATAAATAAAATAAAAATTACTTGCTCTAAGGGACAATATTTTGCCCCACAGCAAGCAAATAAAAACCAGAACAAGCATCAAATACTTACATGGACTTCCCTCTTCTGCAGTCCTGCCACCAGCAAACTTCTTTTATTGACTGGGGCCAGCGCTGCGCTCACTCGCTAACGAACACCGGACCGAGCCTGAGTGAAGGCTTCATTGTTTAAAGCAAACGTGTTAGTTATGAGGAATTGCTTGTACTGTTTTTCACGTATAAAACATTGTTACTGCACAATACAGAAGAACTTCAAAAAGAATCACGCTCGCTCCTCAGCACGTATGCAATACATTGATTTTTTAAATACCAGGAAGGGCTTCCATGTATTAGAAGCTGCTGTCAAAATATAGGAACAGCAGCCACTTTCAGTTTGAGGAATAGTTCAAGCCATCATCAAAAAAGAGCTCGAAAAAGCTTCCAGAGCACCGCAGATCAGAACTAATGCTCTCAGTGCATTAAGGAGCATGCCTGCATCTAACCCCCCCAGCACACAGGCTCTCTGTGGGTTCCTCACTGAATTCACGGCTGCCGCGCAGCGTGAGAGCCCCGCTGAAATAAGGCGCACGTTCTGCTGAGATGGTGAGCCCTGAAAACAATATAGCCATGGAAAACGCCGAGACTACGCTATAGCGACCGTCACTCGGTCTCGGGTGGTGGTCAGAAGTAAGCCGCACCAGCAACTCGGACAAGAACTAATACGAAGCGTAATTAAAAAATATCAAAGTCAACAAATCAGAGCAGCACAACGCCGGCCATGGCTTCAAGCTGCAAGCCAGGAGGGGATTCCTGTGTCGGATAAGGATTAGGAGTGCGACTGTCCTCGCAACGAACTGCAGAAAAGGTGCAATAAAGCACATTTATGCAGCAAACCATGGAAGTGAGGAGCAGCACCCGTTTGTAACCATCTGCTCCGTGCTCTCTGCTGCTCACCTCGCAGTGCCTGCACAGCCCCGGTGAGAGCACGGACGCTGCAGGGCGAGCTGCTCACCTTCATGCTGGCCCCTAAAGACCCGACGGTACCAAAATCAGCACAACGAGTCCACACGGGATATACAAGGGTGGGGTGGGGTTGTTTTGTGTGTGTGTTTTTGTTGTTTCTTTTTGAAGGACTGTATAAGCAGGCAAAGAGGAAAAAAAGTAATAACCATTAGCTTTTAATACTAGCTGCTACTATTAATATTTAGTATTAGCTTTTAATCATAGCCGTGTGTGCTGAAAATGGGAGAATACTTAGTGCTGAAATAACCCATAGAATCAATCGTGCAATTTAAGCTGTATGTTTGTCTCAAGATCCAGGCATAACATGATACATCATCCTCGTTTTCACATGTATATACATAAATATACACAAATAAAAAGCTGCTTCTCCGGGAACCTACAGACACGACGCGCACCTTGACTTGGCCGTTCTTCGTCGCAACCTCAGAAATTATTTCTAGATTATGAGTGCGACTATTTCTAGATCGTTATTATTGCTTTTTACTTCGGGGGGAAGGCAACGAGGCTGCCCCCATCCAAAAGCCCCCCCCTTGGCACCACGGGACCCCCTCCGACCCCCTCCCCAGCCCCGCACGGAGGCGGCCGGGGGCCCCCGGCGCTGGGCGAGCGGCAGCGGCAGGAGGTTGCTGCCCTCTATCGGCCCCCACAGCCCAGCTCCGGCAAATTTGGGAGAGCCAAGCCCTGCCTCTGCGCCTCGTCTCCACTCTTCGATAATTAATGACTTCTTGGACCGCCAAATCCCCCAAGGAACGGCTGATACTTCTTCTTATGCCGCTTGCAACCCTCTGACAACACAGCCCAAAGGACAATACAAATATACAGCTTGATGAAGCTGTTAAACAAATACGAAATGCCTGTGTTTTGGCCCACCAGTCTAAACAATGTGATAATGGCAATAATAGCTCTATTCACAGCATAGCTTTCCCAGTACAGCTCTTGTAAACTTTCACTATCTGAACTGTTAAACAAAACTCGGCCTTTATCAAGGGCCCTTTGTGCTTTATCTCGCTGCTTTATGCGCTACAAAATGATCCCCAAAGTGATCGAGACAACCCAGGAAAGAAAAAAAAAAAAAGAGGCAGCACGAGATTCCCACAAAAGCAGCTGACCAGATATTGAAAAAAAATTAAATAAGATAGATGGGACTTGCAACGATCAAAGCAGTGAGGAAGAAAAAGAAAAAGATGAGAAGAAAAGGCACCAAATCCAGAGGCAGAAGGACCACGAGGGCATCCACAGCACCAGGGCCAAAGCTGCATGCTTGCCCCATCCCTTGGGACAGCCGAGGCATGAGCGTGCCGGGACGGGCGCTCACCTTCATGGAGCACGAACGTTCCTCTCGGTCCTGTCCTCGCTTCCACTGGTTATGAAAATCTGGAGAAACGCCACAAAATTAAGTTAAACCAGTGTGAGTTTGGAATCAGATTTCCAAATATAGGCATTTTAAAGGGTGAACAGTTGTTCCTCCTAATAACATAAAATGTTGGGGTCAGTCCTGTTTCCACTGAAGTCTATGTCAAGCCCTCATAAATACACATCTACAGATTGGTGTCTAAATAGAAAGAGAATTACATACATGTGTGTGTATATGCAGACTGCATTAAAGATAATAAATATGCACGCTCTCCCTGCACAAACATGCATGTTGGGGTAAGCACTGAAGCACATAAGAAAAAAAATAAAATAATATATATATGTGTATATATATATATATATATATTTTTTTTTTTTTTTTTAAATTTTTTTTTTTTAAGGCATTTAAACTCACTGATGAGATCATGACTTCCAGCCACCGTACACTACGGGGGAAAAGTACAGATTATAATTTAAAGCACCTAAGAGTGGAGTGACTTTTTCAGAAAAGAAGCCAGACATCAGCTCCCAGATGTCAATGGACCCCGGCTCTCAGGTAACAGCTGAGGAAAAAAAAAAAAAAACACAAACCAAGTCGTGTTTCTGGTCCTAATCAGTTCGCCCGCGTGTTTCTGGCAGGGGCCACGTAACACCACGGTCTCAGAGCAGATTAATGCTTCGAGATGAACTCTGAGGCTGCTCAGTGCTGAATAGCCATCCTCTATCTGACACTATTTTTAATAAAAACAAACCAAGTTAATTCCTTCCTGAAGGTCTTTCAGCCTTACCTGCACCCATCTGTTGGTTCATAAGAGCTCCAAGAGTGAAGGCTGCTCTTAATTTCTGCGGCTGGTGTGAGGCAGAGGACAGGGCTGGCTCCAAAGCCGGCTGTGCTGAGAGCACACAGCGCAGTGAGAGCTGAGCAGTCAGTCTCTCTCGGTGCCATACTTTGCAAACTTTATCCCATCTTTTTACTCTGTTGCTTTTAGAGACAGATTAGCTCTTACGGATAGCAAGCAGGGATGTGAGGCTTGCCGAAACGGCCCGGTGAAATGTATTTTAAGTCACATTAGTAAAGATCTCCGTCACAAGGAGGTCAGCACATGCAGCATAAAGATGCTACGTGAGCAGCTACCGGCTCCTGCATTTTATCTTTATAAACAAATGCATCCCTACAGTAACTGTGTCCGTTTGCCTGTATGGAGCTCATTAACGGCTGGGTCACACTCAAAATCCCACAGCTTACGGCATATGCAGGGGAAATTATTTTTCAGATGCTCTCTGGTCCTACTCCTCTGCAGAGGCTCCGAGCCACCCACATAGCCTCCATCCACCGTGGTCTGGGTGCACAGCGCCTATCGATCTGCATTTTTAAACTGCCCCCATATAGTAGAGGTTTTACATTAATAACTGCTGTCGGCCTTCACCGATCTTAAAGGGATACCAGCAACATGTTTGAAACGCATTTGTCCTTTTTTTTCTCTGAAACAAAGCGAGGAAGAGACACACCTCCTTTAAGAAAAAAAAGAAAACCAAAAACACATCCCAAACTGCAGCACGGGGGCTGTTAACCGGCTGCGCAGCTCCACGCCAGCCATCCGAACCTGCTCTCCCAAACACGCCGCGTCCCACCATGCCTGTTAATTACACCAAACCCTCCCTCCATCATTTGAAACCCTGATTATCCCAAATTCTCCACCGCTCCCCATTATGCTCAGATAATTGAGGTTGCACGGAGCACACTCGCAGCCAGTTAGAAGAGCAAGCATTATCTTTCAGCTGATACAACTATCAATAGCAAGTGTACAGCATATACTACAAAGGCTTTATTGTGCATATGTAGGGAGATAGAGATGAGATACGGTTCCAGGAGGCAGTTTGTCTAGTGGTTACAGTACAGAGTTGGGTGTCATGAGACCAGAGTTTTAATTACTACCTCTGCTACCGACTCCGTTACTCAGATAAACCGCTCGCTGTCTCCGCATGCCAGCATCCCGCCCTGCGAAAAAGGGCACTGTGAGAATTACCCACCTTTGTCAAGTACTTAGATATCCTTAGATAAACAGCTTTTCATGCTTAGCTGCTGAGTGTTACTGTCCATTTAATTGCATTTTTTAAAACTCTTCAGAAAGGACTGAAAAAAAAGCTGAAAACATTTGAGAGCCGGAGCTTCGGTTATTGGAAGCTGGCACGGAGTTTGGCAGAGCTGTGCTGATGTAAATCCAGTCCGACCTGGCCCTTTAAACAGAGTTTGCTAAGCATGACGTGACCGGAGCGAACACGCTGTACTACGCGAGGTACAAAGCACCCAATGCAGCCTCAGAGCTATTGCTGCAAAACGTTTACGGCCTCAGCACAAACCGGTACCAGCACTCGGTACTGAACAAGAATAATACGGCTTTCGCAAAGCAATAACCTGCTTGTGCTCAGCACTCTCTGACCAGAATCATCTTGCTCTGGGTCCCCAAACTTTCCACACATGAGCACTGGCGTTAACACGCGTCCTCCCGCGGGTGAAGCCAGCCGGTGCCCGGCACGCTGCGTGCCGCCGGTGGGAAGGGTGCCAGGCTCCAGGAGCACATCTTCAAAATCGCTGGGGGACCATTAACGTCTGCGCCATGTAAAAACGCACAAAGATAATAGAAAATAAAGGCCTTTGGATAATGATAAGCCTGCTGATTGCAGGTGAGTGGCTACAGGAGCTCTCCTGACAAAGCTGTAACTGCGAGAACAGTACGCCCGGACACGGTGCAGACAGGCTTGTAATCACCAGCCACCGAACGCCTTTGGAGCACCTGATGCTCTACTATCTTTCTGCTTTGTCTTACAAGCATCTGAAATTCTGTTTTAACGCTTTTCCATGCAGCGATTCCTGTAAATCACCCCTCTCGGCTGGAGAGCTGAGGTGAGGGGGAAAAAATCCCGCGCTCACTTAAAGCCTTTTATTTCTCTTGTAACATGGACATCTTGGAGAGCAGATTAGCCAAAGGAGAAAAAATAAAAAGCAAACGGTATTACTGGTGACCTAATCCTTCCTCTCAGAAAAAGAAAAGGGAAAGAAAGCCTCTTGTGATCTCCAAGGAGGAACTTGCCTTGTAAACTAGTCTCCTGTTTGAAACGGAAACAAGAATGTGAATCCTGATACAGAGAGGCTACCAAAAGCAGGGAACAGCTTAACAGACCTGAGATTTTCCTTTCAGCACGACACGGGGTATTACACAGGACCTGTCTCGGTTAGAAAAACGTGCGGTGAAAACTTAACAGGTTATAAGATCTTATAAGATCCTTTGGCCACAAAGAAATCCAAATGCGGTTATTTTTATACAGTAGGCAGGAGCGTAATCTGTGTCCAAGTTTATAAACTGTGCGCTTGTAGTTCATTAAAAGGATTCTGTTACCGGTTCCTTTCTCGCAGGTTATTGTATCCAACCCCCGCGACGTGCATTTACAGCCCTCTCAAACCTGCCCCTCTATAAAACCAGGAATGCTGCCCCTGCCCCCCTCCCCTAAGGGAATGGGGGCAATCAGCATTAGATTAACTAAATATTTGAAGAAGGGAGCCATTTTTACTAGCAAACACTATTTGGAATAAAAGCTTGCACTTCCTAAAGTGCTTAGATAAAGGAGGATGAAGTAAGGCACGTTGGCTGGCACTGTCCTCCTCTGACAGGTAAGAACTCCAAGATTTGGGTAAGTCCATGGCAAAACAGAGAGCCACCACCCAAACCTTCTCCTTTCAACCCCTCTCAACCCCTACGTGACCCCTTGAGCCCCCTTGGCTGTACCAGGACAGACAATTGGCCCATTGAGCCCCGGTTTCACCCAGCTAAATCGCTCCTAATGGCTAATTTACCAGATAAATTTAACCTCCCTTTCTGCACGCAGATACCAGGCTGCGGCTCCCTCCATTTCTCATAGCTCGAACATTTTCCGAGGAGCGAGCTTTCTTGCAGTCTCCTTCAACTTCTCACTCGGCACCCCTGGGACATCACTTTGGCTCCCCAGAGAGATGATCCAAATGCTGCCGGCCCCGCCACACAGCCACAACCATCACAGCTTCCAGCAGCACCCACGTCTTTACGTGCTTTTTCACCAACACCAGTGAAAACCTGACCCATGGGGAACGTACACAAACAGAATGCCATCGTGGCTATGGCTAACTCATTTTTTAAATTCCAGGTAATGTCTTTAGACCTGACTTTTTTTTTTTTTTTTTTTTTTTTTTTGGCATCATGCCCCAGCTCCTATCCAAGTATCCGATGTCCACGGCTTCCTACGACATGGTGGCAGATGCCATTCTGATAGGGAAGCAGAAATTCCTTCCTGACCCAGAGGATTGCGTCATGCCTCTGAAATGCGAGATCAAATCCAGTCCAGCTACCTGTCCATCTCCAGACTGCCTATCAATTAGCATTAGACACTAATTTGATTAAATCAGTATGTTGAAATTTTATTTGGTTCCACCTAAGGAGTATAATTCCCCCTGCGTGGTCTCTGTAACCCACTAATTTTCCAATGGAATGGGAAACACAGGTTGGGATTTGGAGGCTGTTTCTTCGACTTGTTAACATGTGAGCTCAAAACCGCAGTAAAAAATAAATCCATGCAACTTCGTAGAATGAGACTTGCCAGTTTAAGAGAAAACGGCTTTTTACAGAATAACCCAGATGGAAAAAAATGTATACATTTAACTCTGAAACCTGAAGTGTTCTTTGAGGGAAAACGAATACGTTTTAGCCTTAAAGGGATCACAGACTGCAATTATATAATTCTTGTCAACTGATGTTAAAGATAGGCTGGAAAGAATGTATGCTGAGGCCCTGCAATAAAACGAGCTCCTTTACTCCTTTCAAATGTTTGCAAGCCTTGGAGGTTATCCAAAGGTCGAATACAGGAAAAGTCTTGGTGAACAGAAAACACAATCATGAGCTTTTTTAATATGGGCTCTTTTTGTAATAAAATAAAATTATTGTAAGGGAAGGGAGGGCGGGCTCTGTCTCCTCAGATCTAGGGCCAGGGGGGCTGAGTTTTAATCAGAGGCTGCTGTTCTCCCCTCCCCGCTCCTCCCCAGCCTGTCACTGCACCAGAGCGAAGGCAGAGGAGCTGCGCTGGGTGTTGGGTGCACTGCAGAGGTACCAAAACCCCTCAGCCTTGCTGCAGTACAAGGGCACGCTTCTGAGAAGGAGGTAGAAACATCTCCATTGCCAGAGGCAGCCCAGGGTGGCCGCAGCTCCCTGCTGCCTTCGTGTTGTACCGGGGTCCGCTCCAGCAGACCCGTTCCACGCAGGGAGCAGCTCCATACGCCGTCGCAGTTACCAACGTGCTGCCACTCGTTGCACGCACCAGATAAGCACTTGTTTCCCCACAGACACCCCACTGGGAGCATTAAGTAGTGGTGAGGTTTGTGGAGAGCATCGCGGCCAGCTGCAGCCACGCAGAGGTCAGAGGTGGGTTGTGAATACTCACGTGGATCTGGGAGCAGAATCCAGAGCTGCACACTCTACTCTTACCAGAAGTGCTACAGCTCCTCTCACGAGGATTTGTGGTCAGGGAGCTGTTTTCTCCTTCACCTGGAGTATGTGGTGGCATCGCCCAGACAGCCCACCTGCAGCGCAGCAGCAAACCACAGGCAGGCACTCACGCTATCGCATGCGTTTGGCTCAGAAATTTCCTATCCAATTTGCCTCCATCTCCTCCAGCAGCTAAACACGGCCTGGAGCTGCAAAGCAGGAAGTATCAGGAAGAAATTCATGAAGCAGCCTCTTACCGAAGGCATCAGGTGCTCCTGAGCTGTGATCATCCTTCATAGGAAAACCTGGGAGATGCACACCAAGACTTTTGTTCTAGTCCCATACTCTGTAACACCTTATCACCAGTCACTCCCTATCATGAACAGCCCATCACCCAAACTTACCTATACCTTAGCAAATGAGAAAATCTTAAAATAATATGTTTCCCTCTCAAAAATGAGAAGCCACTTTTAACGATCAATCTGCACTGCCTGGAGAGCACGTCATACATGCTGACAAATCCAACACTGTGCTGAAGATTTTGTTTCCAATTTGACTTTCTTGTGGACTTCTTCTGTGCCACATTTGACCTTTATCAATCTGGTGGAGAGGCCTTTCCCATTACTTTCACCAGATAAATAACCAAAGTTAGAAAAAAAAGATCATACTTACCAGTGCCACCTAGATGAGAAACAGTTCAGAGCTGGAGCAAGCTGGATAGACTGCTAGAAATTACACCTGCTCTGTTTGGATGTGAAACTATTTCACGTTAGTGGTGCTCCCACAGACCATCTCTGGCCTACAGGGCATGAAAACTCAACCCCACGTTTAGTATATATACATATATTTAAAATATCATTTCATGGCAGCAACACATCTTCCATCATGAACTGCTATTTGCTCTCCCTCATTGTTAAGGAATTGGTGGGGAGCCGTTATTTCACAAAGCCAGGAGACAAGGGGCTTCAAATATGGCATCTCTTTATTTTTTAATAGTATGGACACTCACAAAGAAGACATAATGGACAGCCCTCCTGCATTCCAGGAGTGACCATAGCACTCGGTATCAGGGCACCAGCCCCCCTTTGGGTACAACCCACAATGCCACCTCTCCACCACCTCATATCATCTCCCCCTCTTTTACCCAGTCCTCCTCCTCCGTTTGGATGGTGTTCCTCTGCTTTAGCCACACGCTCCTCTTCTTTTCTTTGAGCTGAAAAGTCAAGAGTAAACACATGAACACCAGAAAAGTCACTGGAAAGTATACTGCTGGCACTTAAAGGTCCTTATTCACAGTCTGATTTAAGGAACGGTTTCAGCATTAAGTCCAGCTGATTCCACGAGACAAAAAGACACACATTGAGGCACCCATCCTGAGTGAAGTGTCTTGCCCAAACCAAGAGATAAATTAAAGGAAGATATCCTCCAGAAAAGACATGCACTCAAGACAGCTCTGAGGCCCAGGAAAGAGCGACAGCAGCAAGCTGACCCTACAAAGCCCCAACGAAATCAGAGACTGGGGAGATGAGATCCAGATTTTCCTGTGTGCAGTCCTGTGAGCTGAAGGTGGATGCTCAGCGGTGCTGCAAGCAGCCAGCTTTTCATATGAGCTCCACACATGGGAACAAACATGTCCAAAGGCCTCACACCCAACGAGGAGCTGCTGGGTGCCGAACACATCTGAAAATCTGGCTCTCAGAGCGGGCACTGAGCCCTGGCAAATCTGACTCCCAGCCCTGCTGAAAATCTGTCACCACATCGTCAATGTTAAAAGACAGGTTTTTCAAATGGGAAAAGTGCATTTATCACCCTCCGCAAACTCACGAACAACACAAGGCATAATTGCTCAAACGTCAAATAAAAATTCTCGGCTGAGTAAACACCACGCGTGGACCTTTTTTGATCCCCCAATATGAATGCTTTAGAACAGGATGAGCATGTGGCCAGCGGGGCTGTAATGGAGAGTGCTTTGTATCCTTAACTCTACCAGGCGTGATAAAGTACCCGCTATCATGAAAAAAAAGCTCATCTGAAAGACAGAGGGAAACCAGATGGGAAAAGAGCACAAACTCTCGGCAGGGATTTTAAGGATTTTTGCTTTTTTTTTTTTTTTTTTTTGATTGTTTCCAATTTCTCCAAAATAACGCTCTCTCCCATAGCTCAAGGCTAAGAAGAAATATTGTCCCTTCCACCTGAGGCACTCGGAGGGCAAGGCTAAAGGCCAGATGTCGCTTTGGCTGCAGAGCTGCAGCACCCTGTACCACCAGGTGTGTGTGAGCCTAACCCAGGGAGCACGCACCCACGTCCCGCTCACCCCAGTGGACACCTGAGGCTGCCAGGGTCTCTACCTCAGCTATTGCTGATTGCAACACCTTGGTTACTTCTGCTTTCGCTATTCTTTCTACTGCTTGGGCAAATGCTTCGGCGACTCTGTCTGCCTCTGGGTTTTCTGATCCTTCCGCTGCTGCTCCATCAGGGTTGACCACGTTTCCACCGGGGCTTCCCTTTGGACTTTCCATCTCCCCTCTTACTGCCACTGCTGCTTTTAAGGCATCCACCTCTGCTTGTGATGCTGCTGCATCCTTCTGTGCTGCTTCTGGTGCCGTGACAGCCAGCGCCTCCATGTCCCCTGCAAGGTCCCCAGTGGCCAGGGCAGCAGGAGATCCCATCCCAGGGGATGGCACAGCCACGTGGAGTCGGAGAGCTGCCCGGGATCCTGTCGGAAGAAATGCGGAGAGTGAAGCAGCACGGCTATGAACAAGTGCTTTTCTTAGAACCATTACCAGGGGAGCAGTGGCAGGACCTGGGGCTGAAGGAGCCACCTGGGGCTGCCTTTCAACAACCTGGCCTTTCTGTGCAGACAATGAGTGAGAGCCCAAGACCCTGCGCACTCACTGGGTAGAGCAGCTGCGACTCTCGCATCCCAGCATCGCGCTCTCCTGTGGGTGGCAGCCACTTCTGTGGCCTGAACCAAGGCCAAGGACACAACTGCACACCAAAACATCTCCAGACCTTCATATATTGGGTGGTTTGTATAGCAATCATAGACAGAGAGGAGAATAAAGGGAAAGCTGGCTGTTTCCCAAGAGATGTTTGCTTAATATCCCAGAAAAAAACAAAAAACAAACAAACAAAAAAAAAAAACAAAAAACAAACGTTTTCTCTAACAGAGAAAACAGAGCACAAATTCCAGGGAACATACAATTTAAACAATTTTTTTTTCAAACTGTCATACCCTCATGAACCTTCTGTGAGAAGAATCCAAAGGACAACCCCAGAAGCAGGAAATAGCAGGCTCAAGTCAGTCAGACACGGTGCACCTTCTCCCAAATTTCTGCTGACACACCTCACTTCTGACCTGCAGCATCCTTACTGCTGCAGTCTGTGCACTCCGTATGCAGCCCGGCTGCTCTGCTTCAGAATCTCTGCTGTGACTCTGAGTCCCAAATTGGGATGTTTTGTCCCAATACCATGGGACGACCATCAGCTCAGATGGGTGAAATTTTGATGATCAAATACACTCGGGACACTGGTAGAGGAGATCCATACCCTTGTCTGATATATGTATCAGTCAACTTTTGTATTAGAGAGGTCCCCTGACAAACATAGCCCTGCTGTCAAGCCTAAAGACAGATAGGAGTGATGTTAACAAGTAGTTATCTCAACAGAGTTTGAGGAGTCATACTGCAGATGCTGCTCCTCCTTAGCAATGCCTACTCCAGCCCAGAAGAACAAGCCTAGGAAGTGATACCAGGCGGAGCAAGTTTTATGAATTCAGAGCATGAGATGAGGAGTCAGAAATAGCCACCAGGCTCGTCCATACCCACCAGTTTGGGCAAAGATTCACCAATTGATTCACTCCCCTGTGTTTTGTCCCTTCTCCCACATGGAGACCAGCAGACATCAATTTTTGGGCATATGATCACACAGCCCTATAGAAGGATTCCTATAGCATAGAAGCACTTGCACGCCCACTGTAACCCAGCCAGCACAACACAGGGGCTTGGCACAGCTCCCTAGCCCCCTGCACACCTCCACGGGCAGTCCCGAGCAAGGCACGAGTAATGCTCATCAGATCTGCTGAGCAAGGGGGAGCTGCGGGAGGCCCTGATGTGAGCACACGGCGGGTACCGGCTGTTCCCTGCTCACATGTGCTCCACAAACCACTACCAGGGAACTGGGGCAGGCCTGATCAGATCGTGATGAAACCACTGTTCAATACCATTCAGCATCAGCAACTGGAAAAGAGGAGAAATAAGGGGAGAAGCTGGGGAAGGACAGGATGGAATAAATACGATGTGCTGGGGTAAGAAGAAGGGGGAAATGGGAAAGAAAAAAAAGGGAAAAAGAGGACTGGGAATATACAGGGAAAGAAGAAAAACTGGGGAAGGGGAAAGCAGCTGCAGGTCACCAGTGCCAAGAGAAGGAGCTGCACCCTTCAGCAGGAGGAGTTGTACACTTCAGCAGAAGACCGGGGCCAAAAGCCACCCGCAGGAGCCCGCCCCGCACACCTACATCCTTGTGGACACAAGTCAGTCACTCGCCCGTGCCACTGAACAAGCTACCTGCATATCTGCTTCATTAAATAGTAACCCTGTAGGTCTGCTGACAAGAACATACTTCTCTCTCCTCTGGTAATTAGCCCTGAAGGCTGGTCACGCTCACTGGCCATGAAACGCTGCAACAAGCGGCCTTTTCATGCCGCCAGCTTTACCTTTGTCCCTGCCTGTTCCCATCAGCCGGGGGCAGGCAGGCAGGCATGGTGCCCGCCCGACTCCGCGCTCCTCGGCCCCCTTCACGCTCTCCCCCCGCAGGCGTCTCTCAACAGGGCAGAAATGAGCTGGCTGGGACGGTTGGATGACATCTGCAGGGACCAGGAACCTCTTCCTTTTTTTTCGCTCTGGAAAAACAAGGCCAGCTCCAGCCGTGGCGATTCGCTGCCAGCCAGCTCGAGACAGCTGCAATTCGATCTGCTGGGAAGAGGAAGGGTCTTACGAGGCTCCAGAGATGCTGGAGAGGAAGCACGGGGCTTTGTGTAAGGAGCTGGACAGGAACTGAAGGCTCAGCTTGTCTGCATAAGGCCGGGCACAAAGTTTGCTCTGCTGAGCGGCTTTCTCTCATTTGCACCTTGAGAAAGGGGCTCTGCTACCTACTGTACGTGCCAGCCGTGACAAGGCTCTGGTCCCAGTTAGTGATCGTGTCAGAAGAGCAATAAAAGAACAAAATCTACTTCACTGAAAGTAAAACACCTCCCAAAGTTCCCGAAATGTGGCCTGAGTTAAGCTAGAGCTGACCCGGACCCACAGCATAAGGGATTAAAATGTTATTTTGGAAATTACTCGCCTTGTCAGAAAACAAAGGCGCAGGTTAGCAACACTCACCCCCATCAAAGACGGCATGGCCCCGAAACAAAGTATGCATAGCCCAAAGCTCTAGCTTTATGATCGCGTTTCCCCTCCGAGATATTTGGGAGACAAATTCCAGGCACCTCAGCAAGCAGACCAGCACAAAGATTAAAAGCAAAACTATTCCCAGGGATTCTGGGCAGCCTGTCCCAGCAGGGAGACCAGGGACCTTCGAATAAACCTTCAGCTGTGCTCAGACTTGAGATGCGACCTCAAGTAAGTCACTCCAGCCTGGGTCCCTCATCTGCAATGCCCTGCGCTGGCCATGGCTGAGAATTAGCAAAGGTCACTCCTTATTTTCTGCTCCCCGAGGTCTGGTCACTGCAGGGTTGGTCTTTCCAGAAGCTGGCTGCCTGCACGGTTTTTGTATATGTACATATTAGCATTTCGATCCACATTTGCATGGGACTAATCTAACCTCATAACCCTCCAGTTTAACCTCCTAAATTGCCTCTGAAACGCCAGGAGATTACCCTGCTGCCCCCTCCCCAGGCAGGCTCCCGGATCAAGCCACCACTCAGCTGCACCACCTTGCCCAAGCCCAGCACCTGGACACAAGGTCTGTGTCCCCAACCTGAGCACTCGCATACCTCGCTCAGGATCGTGCCCTTTAGGTGCCTCCCCTCTGCTGAACAAGCCCTGCTTCCTCCCATCAGGGCTCTGCTTTCTGCTCCGCAGCAATTTCCTTCGCTCGGGGAAGCAGCTTGCAAGGCCCCTCGTTAAAATCTCTCCCACCACTTGGCAGTTGTGTAGTTTGCCCCCAGCCCATTTGTTTATGTCTGACTAATGTTCATTGCCTCAAAATGAGTTTGAAGCTAATGCTGTGTCTCCCAATTAAATGTTTGATGGAATGACATCAAAACCAAAACAGACAGAAAAAATGATTTCCCTTTGATAGGCTGACCACGTTGTACAGAACTTGCTATTAGAAGGCTCCGGTTGCTCAGAATTTTGCCAGACTTTAATCTTCTGAATTAAAGCTTTCCATGCGGGTTGTCTGCCCCAGCTGGAATTTAGGGTGAAAATTTCAGCTAACGCAGTTCATCCACTAGAGGAAAACTTTTTACCCCAGTTAAAAAATAAAAAATAAAACTGATATTCCTTACAAGCATTTGGTCAAACAGTCTCAGCACTACAGGTCGCAGCATTGATTTAAAATTTGGCAGGAACGTCACAACAATGCAAGGGAATTATGTCCGTACAGCATTTAGGGGAGTCACACACCTTTGGCCAAACTGTGAGCCCCTGAAAAATCACCGGTTGCACATGCTCCATAGCGATTTGCGACAGTTTGGCAGCTAAAATATTTTTCAAAGTCCTGACTTCATAACCTGAATGTTCTTTTTGTGCAGTTTTGGTGTTCTTTAATGTAATCTATAAAAATAGCCAGTGACCTTTAGTGACATCCAACAGGCTCCTGGTTTCCTTCCATGGTTTGAAGACTTAAACAATAGCCCCAAAGAAATGACTCATTACTACACACACATATACTCAGTGCCTGGGAAACTGCTGGCTGCCGGTGAGCAGGAACAAGAAGGAGATTTGCACAGCTCCAAAGCGCGGCGGGCTCAAGCAATTTGGGGATTCACACATGCAAGGCCTAAGATACAGCCAACAACTTCCCCCCAGTCACTGCTCCAAGCACCAAGCAGGAAGGGGATGTCCACAAGTTTTGGGTGAAAGACAACTGGGGAAAGATAATTTGGGGTTGCCAGAGGACTTGGTGGCTACTCTCAGCATAACATTTACCATTACTGAGCCTCCCAACTTCTTAGCACAGGCTGCTAAAGCTTTCAGTGTAGTGAGTGGAGGATCTGTGTTCCCAAAACAGCATATTTCTATAGGTAGGGCAGGAGTATTCAATTACCCTCATTCTGAAAGGGGGAGGAAAACTTCATAATCCTATTAGGTAACATTCACTTGATACCAGCTTTTAACACGTGTGCTTGTAACCTCAGCCAGAAAGAAACCTTCAGCAGCTCAGCTGGTGGAACCGTTGCCTGTAGACCATGCTTGAAATCTGCAGGTTTGTGAATAAATCAGGATTCTGGAAGTGGGGTCAACCTCCTGGCTGACAGTCGCAATATGACAACTGGCAGCGTTCAAGGAAAGCGGACAGTTTGCAAGTGAGTTATGGTGTCGCTCTGAAATCCCTGTCCCCTAAAAACTTCTATATAGCTGCCAAAGCTGCTATTTACCCAACATAGCCATAGCACTTGGGTCATTAAACAATACTGATGGCAATGCCCGGAGAACTCCAAGCACCTATTGTAGTATCACTGAATTCCTCCTTTGATCACCATGGTCAGAAATACCTGATTTTTATCACTCTTTAATAGCTCCCAATCAACTTCAAGAAGTTACCACAATGCTCATGGTAGAACCTTTGTCAGGCCAGGGTAATCATTGACAAAAGCAGAACAGCAGATCTCAGCGGCTCAGCACTGTCAGTCAGATGTGACCTTCTGCATGGACTCACTACCCCAGGGACAGGGCTTCAGCTTCCACGTTGAAGATTGCTCTGCCTGTGTCAGAGCAAGAAAGGCTGTAAATGTAAAAGCTACTTTCTGAATTTCCCAAAAGAGCCTTCAGAAACTGAAAGGAAAGATAATCTGAAGCACATTTGAGTCAGTTCTGGGGGATGCACACTCTTAAGTATACACTAAGGGCTTTCATGTTTATATTTTCTTATTTCGTCATTCAAAAGAAACAAATCTTTCCCACACCTAAGGTACAAAAAGACTACCTCATAAAATTTGTCCACCCTTTGTGTGTCCCAAACAATGCTTACAAGTAATCCAGCAATATTTTACAGGAGCTGTTATGACCTAGAGATACCAATACTTACTTTTTTTCCCCCTTGAAGATACAATTGACAAGTATCTAACTACGCCCTGAGCACCTGCTCTCTAAGTATCAAAAGCTTCTGTTTCAGACCTGAAGGGCTCAATGCCTCTCAGCTTGCCTAAGCTTTCTGGCCATCATAATTTGTCTGAAATACCATCTCTACCTGCAGGCCTTGTCCAGCAGAAAGCAGAGATGCATGTAGACGTAGAGCTTAGGGATATGGTTTAGTGGGGACTGTTAGTGTTAGGTTAGAGGTTGGACTCGATGATCTTGAGGTCTCTTCCAACCTAGAAATTCTGTGATTCTGTGATTCTGTTGTCTGATTCCAATATTTGTCAGTTAAAGTGAAATGAAAACACAACGCTCTGATGAAGGCTTCCAAAATCAAAATGGTCAAAAGAGAAATTTGAATGAAGTTTATAAATGACAAGAAATTATAAGCAATTATATAAATATAAATTAATATTACTTTTACAAAGGACTTTTTTTTTTTTTTAATATGATGTATGTCTCTCAAGAGGCTTGAGAACTCATAAGAAATTCTCAAGAGCCAAAACCATTGGAAGTGAGCTTTAGGACCAACACCTCATTGTCTTCTCTAGGAGAGGGAGACATCAGCACCCATGACAGCTTGCTTTAGAGAAAGCAAAAAAGGTTACCCTTGGTTTTGGATGCATTCAATAAAACTAGTGATGATAACTCAGTTGCAACACAATTAAGAAATCACACTGAGCAGCTGCAAAGTCAATTCTGACAAGGAGAGATCAAATCTGAAATGACCATCTCAAGAGGGAGCATTTTCAGGTAATCAAAAATAACTGCATTACCTGTTTAATGCCCTAGCTTGTAGGTAGACAAAATCTAGTAGTATTACTACTACTAGATATAACAACCCATCTAATCCAACTCTTTATTTTGTGGTTGTAACCCTGCATTCAAATTAAGAATTTCTCTTTGTTACCCAACTAGCAACGTACACTGGGTATTTTTGGACAGGCACTGAAGCACCAGCATTAGCTAGAAGCAGCATAGTAGATTTGATGGCATCAGTAAGGTGCATCTGCCAACTTTGGTGACTTTCTAAAAGGTTAAATGATAATTGGAATTTACAAAACCTGCAGGTTCCTGAGAAGCGAGGAGAAAAAAAAGGCAAATTCACACACATGTAAATGACCATCTTCCAATAGGCAGGTTGGTACTAGCAACCTAGGAAAGGTGAAGCAAAGACCAGAGTATGTTCATTTAACCTTAAGTAGCAGCTGTGTATCTGATGGAAGAAGTGATGTTTTCCTTCCTCTCATATGTGCACACATCCACATCCCTCAGTTGCAAATCACAGACCTATTAGTCCACTTACTTCATCTTGTACAGTTTATTAAATCATAAGGACTTCCATTCTCTGGTGCATTTGGGGAATTTTGCAGACTTTCGGTGCTCCTACTCAGGTCAGCCATGCAACCAGACGATTAAGCTAAATTCCCTTAAAAGAAAATCTTTGTTTAATATTAAAACGAAAACATTAAGCTGTAAAACATTAAAGTGTTAGTTAATGACCATTACGGCAATATGAGAGCCAGATGGAAGCTGCTCTGTGCTGTCCAAGCTTGGCTTCCCCGGAGTGATGCTCTGCACGACACAAACCCTCCCAGCAGCACGGAGCAGCTCAGCAGCACCAGTCTGCTCACTGGAGGTCGAGTCCTTGGCCCGACGTACAGCCAAGCAGAACACACATCTCCTCTTGTTCTGGGTGGGATGGAGGGACTGACACTCTGTTAACTCCTGAACAAAACCAGCCTTATGTTAGTGGCTCCTCTAACATCAGCCGGTCATCGCACCAAACTGCAGCAGCTCCCAGAGCTGCTTCTGGGCTCTGCCTCTTCCCAGTGAAACCAGTAGGCAACTTGTGCAGCAAACATGAAAAGGCTTGGACCATACACACACCTTATGTTATCTATGTCCATATAGAGCATGTGCAAAGAAAGAATAATTGCATCTTTTCCAGAAAGTAGTTGAAAGGTGTTTGAAAGCAACGCCTGTTCACTAGTTAGGCAATAAGACAATTTAGAAGGAATAAAGAATGAACACCCATTCTTTCAGGAAAACCTTTATGAATTAATAATATGTGGATGTACCCAGCATTCTATTCAGAGACCTCTAATTACTGAAAAAATCCACAGGAGCAAGTAGCCAGACTGCTCTCAGACTCTCGCAGCAACACCTCCAAAGCTCTCCTCTAATCACCACACTGGATCAGAGTAGCGGAGTTGGAAGAATTCAAGCAAATCCCCACTGGATTCTTAAACTAGGCTCTAATCCGAACGTTAGCATCAAATGAGAAGCTCTGTTTTTGCAGGGAAAGGATCTGTCTCCCATCATGGGACCTTCCTCCAGCATTTAAGCTGAGCCAAGCACAAATGAAACCTTGAACCTTTGCCCAGAATGATCATCAGGAATTGAAACTTTTGAATTTGGGACAATATAAAAGATGCCAATAAAAAATTCTTTTCTGCAAGCCCTGTTCTGACGCATAAATCTTGCCCCACTTTCCTTCCAGCCCAGTTAAAACCTGGCCTGTGCCAAATCCCAGGGGAGAGCCCACTCAGAGCACTTCTGACACAAGCCAGGGAGCAGTTGGAATTACAAAAGACAGTTCCCATAAGAACCCCAGATCAAAGAAACCCACCTCCATTTGCACGAACTTTTAGATAAACATCCAAAAAAAGTTTAAAGTTCACTACAGGACTAACCCTTTTCTGCAGCCACCTTCGTGCAAATCCTTTTGCCAGTTGTCTTTACGGGTGGTAAGGTCTTTGGGGCAGGCACCAGGGCTTCCTATGCATTAGTAAAAGGCCAGCACCATCAGCCTCTGGTTCTAAATGCAGAGTGTGTGTCCTGCCACAGTGTAAATATTATTCGTAACCCATCCAGCTCTAACACATGACTTCATGATAATCCTCCCCTCCTCTCTCCACACTACTCCAGGTTATTGAGATCAAATTCAGTGAGATTTGACATGTGAAAGTGAATCATACACGGTATGTCCAAATGACCAAAGACCGGGAAGCAAGACACATGATCAGGTCATAAGGAAACAAAACCCCCAAAAGTCGTAACTCTCATTCCACCTTTTCTTTAATCACTCCATTCAACTACCTGTTACCTCCTCTGAGTTTAAACTAGACTCAAAATACTCCCAGAGCCATGATCACATCACAGAAAGGTCGTAGCAGATATCTACTTGTCCCTTAGCATCCTACATCTGGTAAAAGATATACAAATAGAAAGAACTAAAAATCCTGTGATGACAAGTAAGGTTCAGGAACCCTAACTAAGAGCTCAAAATCTCACTCTTCCCCTTGTATTAAAGCAAGCAGTTTCACAAAGACTCCAACCACAGATTATCTTCAGGGTTATTGTGATGTGACTATGAAGTTTTCTCGTCAGGCTGCCAGTGGGGAGGAAAAAAAAAAGGCTTTCTGAATCAGGCCCTTATCATTTATACCACATTACAATCCAAAATGAAAAATGACTTGCTCCAGATTTGATAGAATAAAGCATCTTGAGATGCCAAAGAAGTACCCAATTTTCAATAAAGACATTAAACCTAAGCTTCAAAAAAAAGGGAATAATTACATCGTTTTTTGCTTTGAGTTTTAATGCTAAAAGTGTCAATTTATAAAACTAGGTGAACATCCACAATTCCTAAGCAGACTGCAGCTAATTAGACCCCTTTTGATCTTTTATTTTGCCTAGAAGCTTATTTAACAACTTTACACAAAACTCAAGGTTTTGACACAGTAGTGGACTGGGGGAGGGGGGGAAGATTGCAGAAGAGAAAAATTCTCTGCTGCTTGCTAAGGTGGGAGGCTTGTCACTTCCCCAAGCACATGTGCTATCAGCAAAACTGGAAAATGCTTTCCAGCCATGAGATGGACCACCTCTTATTTGAGCTGTCTGCATGGAGACGTGATAGAGAACAAAACATTAAAAACTAAACCACAGTACAAATAGAGATGTTACTAATCCTCCAGCATCACATACACCGTTTGTGTGTATAAGCTACAGTTTTAGGTAAAGGGTGGCAACACAAGACTAAATACTGTGCCTCCCAAGGAATGAGAAGGGGATGCCTTTAATTGCCACTGCAAAGAAACGGCACTGGCTGAGTAGCGTTGTCTGAAACCACCACGCAGTGCAGAGGCACTGCAGTTTCGTACCTGAGCAGCATCCACCTTCATTGCAAAGGGTTGCCCAAAGGTTGAACACAGACAGAGCTGGTCAGGCAAGCAGAGAGCATGTTTTGCTACATACTGCAGCAAAACAAATCTTTAAGTGAGTTGACTCCGTCCTGGGGCAGTGGAAAGGACTAGACAATTTCTCCTGGTTCCTTCCGTCTCTCCTTCCCATGAAGGACTGACATCAAAATAACTGTGGGGGCCAGATGACACAGGGGCCACTAGGGCATTCATCATTTCTGTGCCCACATCACATCATCTCTCTCCTTTCCGTAACAGGGTATTCTCGCCTCTAACACCTTCACATCTCCCAAGAGCCCACCAGAGGAGTGAAGTCAGGATTGTTAAGGGCAGAAAGCTCCTTACCCTGTCCTGAAACAAAACAATATTATTAGATTTGAAGGACCCAGGTCGCTGGGCTCATGCACGCAGACCCTGAGGACCAGGGAGCCCGGCTGATCCGCGGCTGACTGTTGGGAAGGGAGTGATAGAGGGAGGAGACAGGGATGGAAGAGAATTAGCTGCTGCAAACAGCAAAGCTGAGTCTGCAGTAACACGCTCCTGTCTGCGAGCAGCTCCTGTCTGACAGGGGAAGCCGGATAGATTTGAAACAACCACAACCATTTGGATGTACTGATTTGTGTTCCGTCTGCGTTAATCTCTGCTTAAAGGGAACAAACCTGGGACCTGGTCTAAACCTCCACAATAGCAGCCCTCCACACCTGCCCTGTCACCACCTACCTTTATCTTCAGTCCTGAGTGAGGGCACTCCGAGTTCACCTGATAGCTGAGCTTATTTCCGATTCATCATTCAGGCAGGAATAAATAATGCTGACTGCAGCTCTCAGCCCCCACTGAGACACCGCACACCCACACATCCCTCCCAGAGGACCCCTACCACCAGGCTGTGCTCAGACCCTCCCCACCCCAGACTCACGGCTGCTAAGCAAGCTTAAACCATTGCCTCCAATTTGTTGAAAAATTGGTCTTCCTCACCCAGTTCCGAGGCCATCCTGCCTTGCAGATTTACTTCCTTTTCTCCTTGCTCTCCTCGAGGCACATCAGCTGAATGGGGCTTCAACAAGAAAGGGAAGAAGGAAGTGATCCCAGACTACCCACACCGTGGCAGCGGAGCTATTTCACCCCTCATGCTACGCATCAGCATTAATGACTTAAAAGAAAACCATTTGCAAAGTTAAAAGCTTAATGTAGTAACAAAAATCAATACCGTGCTCAAGAAAATCCCCTGATGCTGGAGCATCACTCAGGTAGACAGCACAGGGGCATTCCCTCCACTACCAGCAGCCTGGCAGGCCATTAGAGAGGGGAGGCTGCCTTAATTTATTCTCTTTGTCATCCTAATATAGATCTTCCCTTTTCAATTGCTCTTTGTACCTTCATACTGCAATTTGGGTTCATAAATAGAACGACTCCTAAAAGCTAGGATCAATATATTGTGCGTTCCCTTTCAGATGGGAGGCAGAGAGAGCACAGCAAGAAGGAGAGAGCCAAATACCCTGCTGGCATAAACAGCAAGTTCCTTTATGCTGCGATTTTACCATTTAAAATATGCATCCAAATATGGACTCGAACTTAGTTAACTAAATGAAGGAAAATTTAGTAGTCATCCTTGCGTTCCCAGAGCATTCTCTGTACATAAATTCAAGCCTTTTCCAAACGCTAATAATTCACCGTGTACCATTACTAACAATGCAGGTAAACGGGTCTGCTCAGATGCAGAAATTGAGCAGAGGGAGACTGAGCACCCAAAGGTAAGTGTTGTTTTAAGGAGCAAAAGCAATTGTGTGAGTCCATGGAAATGCAAATCCCTGGTTTCAGCTAAAAAATTCAAATGCTGCGAGAGATGCGTCTCTTTTTAAAAAAAGGGTTATTCCTAAGGTTGGTTGTTTTTTTTTTTGTGTGTGTGTGTCAGATTCTTGCCCCGTGAGCAGAGGTGGTGCACATGCAGGTACTTCAACACCTTGGCCACAGCAGACTTCAAAATCTTCCTAAAAGAAACTTAATAAACAACAGCAAACAGCCCAGCCTACCGCCTCCTTGACTCCCAATAAACAAGGAACAGAAGGAAAACAATCAGACAAAAAAATACCCCAAATACCAGAGGGAAGATTTTATTAAAAACAAAACCCCAAAAAAAAGAAACCAAACACCACCTTTCAGTGCTTAAATTTGTCCCTGTACATCAATAAAATTTGAAATAATTTGCACTTTGTGGGGAGACTGTATGTATGTTGTATGTAAATCTCATACAACTTTGTCCATAGGCAGTTCTTGTTTGAGTGTTAATCTCTAGCTGGACAGAAGGTGCTGAAGGTGACCTCTGGAAGCTGCAGGGACAAGTGAAAGGTTGGTGCACCGGGCTGCAAAGTGTTGGGTAACCCCTTGGTGCTCTGGGGTGTCCCCGTACCCCAGGATTGTTCATGCATCCTTAGAGGAGAGCGTGCAGCGTTGCATTGCTGACAGAAACTTGTCTATAATTTGCTTTTTTCTGACGTAACGTAGATGGATTTCTTAATTTGACACAGTCCTAAGGGACTGGGATGCTCTCTGTTCCCCTTAAATACACTTGCCAGATCCATGCAGCTCCATTCCACAAGGAAGGAATCCCCACGGGTACCAATTGTTTCAAATAAGAAGCCTAAGCAAATGAAAACCAAACCCTCTCCCCGCCACCTCCTCAGCAAGCACACAACCCTACCAAAGCACGCTGCTGCCGATGCTTTGCAGCAACACCTGCTTAACACCAAACAAAAGCACCCATGAGTCACCAAGTCAGTCAGTAAAATCATATCTAACATGTCAAAATATTTCAGCTTCACCCAAACACTCTTAGCTGGGTAGTGCTAAATATTAGTTCCATCTCTTAATCCTCCTGCCAAGCGAGCCAGATTTCCTGCTAGAAAACAAAGCTGAGTAACATGTCTGAGATCAGAGGAATGGTGCCCGAACCAAAATAATAACTAACATCTCATCCCTCAGTCTGTCCTCCTCCAAAGAACGAGGCCCTGCTCCTTCCACCTCTGTACGTTTCACCTTGGCTTTTATCCAGTGCTTATTCCTCTTATTTCCTCTCCCCTAGAATCCAAATAAATCCGCATGGCGCTAACTGAGCTCCTACAGAGCCGAAGGTGAGAGAAAAGCATCTCAGCCCCTCGTTCACCCAGCGGCTCAGACAGCTCGGGACAGAATGCTGCCACGCATCCCCCAGGGCCACACACAGCCCTCCGAGGGACTTGCTGGGGACAGCACCCACCGTTTCCCCAGGGCAGCCTTTCTGGATCTCGTTTGCTCTCCCTGCTATGTCAGAGAGCTGCTTTTGCTGATGGAGCTGGAGCCTTGTGGGCTCTTCCACCCTTTCTTTGGAGCTGAGATGCACCAAGGTGCATCAGGACACCTTTACGGAGCAATGGCTTACAGTTTGTCCAGAAAGCTCTATGAGCACGAGTGCTGTTGCTCCTGGAGAAATGTCTACAGGGCTGCAGTTAGGAGAAGGGGGGAGAAACATCTGTGTGCATACAAGAGCAGTGCAGGCACAGGCTGCAGCTGTGAAGCCCCTCTCACTTGGCCAACGCTGTCTGCTAACTGCTGGCATAAATATAGTAACAGTGCTGCACATATGGCAGGCTGTTTAATTTTAGAAATCAAAACTATCAAGTGATTAAGTTAGTCATCCTTCCTCAATTTGGGACCAATACAGCAGTACCAGAGGCAGTGGTCATAACCACTGTGGTTTGCTAGAGAGAAAGAGCGCGCATGCGTGTGCTCCTGCACAGGCAGGGAACACCAGAAACCCCGCTCTGCCCAGCCTCGTTTTTCAAAGCAGGATGGGACAAAAGGAAAAAAACTCGAAGGAAGCCTCCAAATGGAAAGGGAGTGCCTTGTCACCAGTGGACCAAGCCCTCCTGAGCTCAGCAGCCTGACCTGTGCCGATGTTCACACACCCTCGATGGCATGGGGGGGCCTTGATGCACTGCAGAAGCAGCAGCACCTTTTGCAGAGCCCCGCAGCTCCTCCCCAGATGCAGCACCAGTCACACCAGGAGGATGCAGCCTCGCAAAGCCCATCGGTATCTTTCCCTTCCAGTGAAAACCAGCGAAGGAAGAAAGCAAACAAGTCATGGAGGGATTTTCTGTTTCTCTAGACAAACACACTAAGAGCAGTTCAAAAGAGGCTAATTAAATTCTAAAATCCCTGTGCAAATACGTTAATAATGATTTTGAAATGAGCAGTTAACCACGGAAGTTTTCAAGGTGGGAAGTGTTTGATACAGAAGAGCTGCTCAGCATTCGCCGGAGACAATCTCTCCGGATAGCGCACGTGTTCGGGGGGTGGGCAACAGCCAAGGCTCTTCCTTCCCAAGCACCAGGAAGCCAAACTAACACCAAGT
Organism: Anas acuta; assembly: GCF_963932015.1. Lineage (NCBI taxonomy): Eukaryota > Metazoa > Chordata > Aves > Anseriformes > Anatidae > Anas > Anas acuta. Next base: position 11,987,775 of record NC_088989.1, on the reverse strand, counting down.
GACATGGCCATAAGCCTGAAGGATCACTGTGCAGCCCCAAAGACCTCTTCCTACATATTGCCAGGACAGAGGAAAAGCAAAGACATTTCTTCGCTCCTGCTGTCACTACAGGATGTTTCTAAATGCCAGATAAATCTTTTTGCTCTTCCCACACAACCCTAAGTCAAAGAAAAAAAAATAATCAGCCTATAAGAGGTGAGTAACAGTAATTTGGGGAGAGGAGCTTAACCCAATAATCACAAAGACCTTTTGCCTGATTTCTCCTCATTTCCGCAGCTTGCATCAATAACCACACTGATGGAAAACGTGTACGAAATGCGACAATTCCAATAGGAACCAGAGTCTCTCCCTTTGTGCATGAAGCATGAAATGATGAGAAATTGATAATTTCTTATAATTGCTCATATGATGGGGTGGAACATCTGACATTGTTGTGCGGTCTCCACTGCCACGGTTCATGGCACGTCTCGATTCGAAATGCCATCTTTCTCACAAGCAAGCAGGCAATGGAACTGCCTTCATTGAATGATGGCAAACCAAAACAGAGAAAAGTAGCGACGTGCCCTTGCAAAGTTCTTGGCAGAGCAAGGAATTAAACCCACTGGTTAAGCCCTGAAAGCCAGGCCATCCTGTCCTGGTCAAATCTCCAACCATGGTCACAAGACTACCCTGCTGCTTCTCTTCCCTTATTCTTTGCATGTCCTTGCTCACTGCAGCACAATTACATTTTTTCAGGCAAGATCTCATGAGATATTGATTCATATGCTTGTTAAAATCCAGATCCATTATACCTCCCTTTTTGCTTTCATTCACTAATTTTATTGTCCTATAAAATATAAAGATTTTCTGATGAGATACATTCACCATGCCGCCACTACTGCTAAAGGCATACAGCTGCCATCGTCTTCCGGAAACATGTTTGTTTAGTCCATAAATCCTTCTTTTGCTAGATACAAAAATTACGCATACAGGACAATAAATTCCAGGATCATTCTTCCTTTGGATTTGACAAGCAGGACTGCAGTTATTTCCCCAGCCCTGGAGTACCTCTCAAAGAGCAGTCAGCAGTCCAATAACTTTAGATAAACCATTTAATTTCCAGAAGGAGCCTTGTTTGTATATAGACACAAGTTATAGCCCGCTGGGTGCTCTCTGTTCTCACTGATTGCTCCCGGTTGGGAAGCAGAGGTTTTGGGTGAGTATGGTACTGGCAGTCTCTGCTTGCTGCACCACAAAGATGCCTCATTCAAAATTTAAGAATCTTTTTCATGATCCAGAGGAGGATATGTTTGTTACTTACCTCAGCAGCAGGCTGAATATGCTGTTCTGCAGTATCAACAGCTAGGAGAACAGGCTCAGCAATTGTTTTACACTGCATTATGAGTAGATACCTAAAAGAGAAAATAGGGAATAAAAAGATAGTAAAAACAACCAAACACTGATTCAACTGATTTGGGGGGTGGAACAGTAAAGGAGAGGAGAAACTAAACAGCTTTGACTCATCCTTAAATGCTCCCCAAAAAGGCAAAGAATTATTTATAGGTAAATACAATTGGCAGAAGCAGAATGAAAGGAAAAGGAAGCAATTTAACTGCAAAATTCAACTGGACCACCAGGAAAAGTCTCCAAGCAATCCAACTTGTTGTGGCATGGTGAATACTGCCTAGAAAAGTGGTAGAGTTCACATTTAAAGCAGCTCAGACAAAACAATTGAGATGCAATCAGTGTATGTAAGCAAAAATAAGGCACCTTTAATCTAGGCTAAAACTTGCACACTGTTAGCAGCAAAATGTAGGCAAATACATCAGGGCAAGCTGCTCAGCTACATCCCTGTGACTTCAGCCAGAAGTAGCCCTTGCTGATCCGCACGCCACCATCATTCCTAGGACAACTCTGTGTAATGAAAAAAGCTGAGATGCCCAAAGGTGGCAGAAGAACTTCAGGATACTGAAATTTATCTCCTTGCAATCTTCTATTTTACTTCCAAGGCTGCCCGAGGGCTGGGGCAGCAGAGCACGTGCATGGTTTGGGTTCTCTAATTGCACAAGGGTCCTTTGTGGGACATACACATGGGATATCCCAGCTAGTGCGGGGTTCAGAGGTCCTCCATAGACAGCAGCCCTGGCTGATGAGCACGACAGATTACCATCAGTGATGTGGGGTGGGCAGCAGAATTTGTGAGGGCCTGAACATCAGCTATGACAGAGGGATGTTTTGCCAACACTGTTTTCTTTTGCCCAGCTAAAGCTCTCTATTAAACTACCAGTGGAGAATAAGACTCCATAAACATCATATCTGGAATCTTGGGACTAATCATCACGAATATAAGTGCTCTTAGTCAAAAACATTGCTAGATTTATTGTCTGCACTTTTTTATGCATCCTGGAGTAAGGATTTCACCATACTTCTCATTGCTAATAGTCATACTGAGCTCATGAGGAGGAGTGGTCACAGCCTGGAGACCCTGACGGCAGAGATTTTACAGTCTTTTCCAAATCAAAGACTACAGATGTGCTAGACTAATCCTGATTAGTAACAAACACCTTTGCTGTGAATATATTGATAACACCGTGCAACTGTAGAAGGCTTTTTATGTCAGGTGGACCACATTCCCACAGCTGTCTGAGTTTTTTTTTCTTTGCCACTTTGCTGTCCTTTTTCTCTTGTACGCTATTCCACATACTGATGCAATTAAGAAAAAGCTAGGAAAAAGACTTAGCAGCTATTATTAAAACTGTAGATTCTTACCACCACTATTTCTCCCTCCAACTAGATTCCATTCCTGTTGACTCTCTTTTCCTAGCTGAGCCTGGAAGTATTAAGACACCTTTAAAATCCTCCCTGTTACATACAAGTCTGGTTCATTGTTTGGATATGATGTGGCTAAGAAAAAAAAAAAAAAGCCAAGGCTGAATTGCTTGGACAAAGGTACTACAGAAGAATTCAGGTACACTACATAGGTATTCGAACACTTTATGGGCTGCTCTTGGAGACAACAACCCCTGGCTAAGTGCCACCATACCAGTGGTTAGATGACAGCCTGGATGATCTAGCAAGAACGGAAGGTATGCAAGTACTCAGACAAACATTGAAGGATAGCAATAGAAGAACATGGCACATGCAAAGCATCAGTTATTTGGGAACAAACAAACCTCCTTTGCTGTGCTAAAAGCATGCCATACCTTAGCAAGACCATTTCCATGGTAGCTTTCATCATTCACAGTACGGCAATGTCAAACGCCAAGAAACATTTTGCTTGCCTACAACGTACTGTAATGTGAAAGAACACAGAGGTTACCTGCAGGAGACACCAAGCATAAACACCTGCTTTACCTACCTGTTCTTTTTGTTAGAAGAGGTATCAGAGCTCAGCTGCTTGGGCAGTGGGCCAGAGCAGGGCACGCTGGCTCCTAGTCCCTGCTCAGAGGAGGAGTGGTGTCTGATAGTCAAAAACAGTTGAACCAGGATCTAAATTTTGTTCCTAGCTCAACCCTGACTCATGGTACGTAACCTTGAACAAGATGCTACACCACCTTCTCCACGGGGACATGGCAGAATTTGCCCATTTCCCTGTGCCTGGCTGTATGGCGCAATCACTGCCCATAAGGTACTTTCGGGTCATTGGCTCAAGGGTGCCAGAAAAGAGCAGAGCCTTATTGCTGTAGCATGTCCAGGGCTTATTCTGCATGATATTAAGAGCCTGGGTCAATGTACGTGATTTTTTTTCCCAGCACTCCAAGAAATCTTCTGCATAGCAAAGTTAAAGCAAGCGAGAGAAAGAGAGACGTCTCCGTTTGATTGGCTGTGACTAGCTGCAATTAAAAACTATAATTTATTACCCTGGATTACGAGTATAATTTCAATGCAGAGAATTAAGGTTTTCTTCTGAGATGGAAATAAAGATTAATTTTTAATTTCCTTTCTCATTGCACATTTAAGAGCAATGGACTCCATAGAAAACTACAGGTCAAAATAGTTTTATGGAGGAATGACAATGTTCCATTGCCGAATAATTTAATGCTCTTGCTGCCTTTTTAATATTTGACTGCAGCTCCCTCATGCGAAACAACGGCAGCAGACACCATACACGTTTGCTGCAGCACTCAGGTCAATGTGACTTTGAAACAACAAAGTTTCACTGCTCAGGACTCGGGCAGCTCTTGGAGCTCCCCCGACACAGCGAGCCGCCTGCCACACCAAGGGACACGTAGGTTTTCCCAAAGGGCAGGCAGCCAGCCTAGGGAAGGAGAATGGGAAGAGCAGGAGTGAAATGAAAGCCTGGGGGAAGCCGAAGGCACCAGAACGGATGGGCACATGGGGTGAGTATTCACCCATCAGGCACATAACACACCAGGCACATCCTACACCTCACAGGCTGGCAGGTATATTCAGATAAAGTAGGAGAAACGTTTCCATCTGTGAAACACCGCTGTAAGACAGCAGGGCTGGAAGGTTTTGCCTGCAGGCTGAACACATTATTCCAACTTCCACAGCACATCAGCAGAAAACAGGAAAAACTGAGAGGCACGAGGTCGTGAATTCACTGAGGCCCTGGCACCGTGACTAGGTCACTGCTTTCCGAAACAGCTCCCATGCGTTGGAGAAAAACACAGTGGAAAAACTGGGAAATCCACACCATTACACAGCACTTCCGAGCTACCTGTAACAATGCAACACAGCACAAGAAAGGAGAGGAGGTCTGTGTGCGTTTATTCCTCCCAGAAACAGGCTCTCAGGACAGGATTTGATGCTGCTGCAGATAGCAGGAGGACACCATCACATGCCTGAGGCCTAGTATTTGACCATGAGCAGTGAAAGGAAGTGCCAATGAAATTCAGAAATGCCTTAAATCATTGCTCTGGTAGTAGCAATTAAAAAAAAAAAAAAAAAAAAAAAGGAAGAAAAGCCCATACTAATGACTTGTATTCCAGTTAATTGAATAACCCTGCACTGACGGAACTATATCCTAGATGACCTAATAATAGGCCTTTCCACTGTAGGGTTCTGAAAATTTATTGACATCTTATAATTGGTATCTTGGTTTATAAATGGGATTAGGTGCCTAAGTGATGCAACTGCTGCTCAGCAGAGGGTTAAGCTGAGCACAGTGCAGGGTCACCGGGAGGAACATCTCCCAGGGACATGGTGACAACACTCTCAGTGCGTCCTGGGGACCAAGTGGCTGCATGCGCAGCTCCACCAAGGCCAAGTCTCAAGGCTGACAGGGGCCAGCCCTGAGTTAATGGGCAGGGACCCACATCATCATGTAAATTAAAATTAATCCCACTTTTTTTTTTTTTCTTCCAGGATGAAAATAAAGGAACTCCCTCACACAAAATTCAAACAATGCTTTGTCCCAAAAGTCCCTTCCTTCCACTCCTGATGTACTTTCCCATGTCCTCTAAGGCTAACTGGGTCAGCCTCCCATTAGGCTAAGCACAAAGCTACACCACTAAAACCAACACTTCAAAAATGGAATTTTTATGTGGACCGGAGACCTCAGAAGGTCACTCACAGTTGGTTGCACACAGTGAGGACATGCTTCATCCCAGGTCTAGGAGAACAAAGCAAGCATTTTGCAAGTTGCTACTATTCATTTTGGGGAATTGTCCCCTTGCTGAGGAACTGAGTCTTTTCTGGGGTGCAAAGGTTTGTTAGATTCATTTACTTCCCTACCCAGCCAGAAAGCAAAAGCTTGAGTACTCATGGCCAGGCTGTCAGGTGCCAGAAATCATTCAAGGAATATGTATTCAGATATATTACAAAATGTCTGAGACCCACAGGTTTGCTTCTTCTACGGAAGCAGGTACAGCTGTAGCCATTTGACATATATCTGCCCATACCAAGCAAAGACTTGGCAAAGACTTCTCTGAGCTCAGAAGTTAAATCAAGCACAGTAGTTACTTGGAATCCCTCTACAGAAAACCTCGAAGATGAAGGTAGGGCAACTGAACAGGGAGTGCTCCTTCCTTCCAGTTGGGAATGATCCCCAAAACACATCCCTTTATGTAAGACTTTAGCCAGAAACTCTAGCCAAGCACAGGTACAAGGGCTGCCCCATCCCCTCATGCAGCAGCATGCCAACTGGTTTCTAACTCAGCCATTTATCACCTCCTGACACCTTACAAAACTCCCTTCAGATTTACATTTCCCTGTACATTTTCCTTCACTGTCTGTACTAAACAATTGTGTCCAGACTTGGGTTGCTTTAATCAATCACATTTCTATTCTCTTGAGGCCGCTTTTCAGCAGCAACCAAAGCTCTTGCTACCTACCACAAGTTTGCTTCTGACAACCGAGAACTCACAAATCCAGTGAAGAGGATACATGCCTGGGACTAGACTCTGTGAGAGCCCAGCTTTGCAAAGCCCAGAGCACCCAGAATTTGGATCAGTTTTTCAGAAGTCCTTCACCCCACCACTGCTCCCAGTGGGATATCAGTGGCCACCTTTGCCAAATACCCCAGCGTTTTTGGGCCCCTTCGAAAGCCTGGATTCCAGTTTTGGAGCACAAGAGATGCAGAAGCACCAGCTGCTATAGAGAATCCTTCTCACAGCCTTTCGAGATCAGTTTTGCCTCTAGTAGCCCACTGCTGGTATAACCATTGCCTGAGTGCAAAGCCTGGTATGTGTCTCCGGAAATGGAGTTTAGATGTTTGTCTTATCTGAGCAAGTTCAGTGACTGAACACTGCACAAAAGAGCGTGAGCAACCCTGACAAAGCAACTGCCGCCTCCTTATCACGGTCTCCAAAAGGACTGAAAAGAATCAAGCATCAGAAACTTATCTCTTGAGAGATGTTCAGTGCCCATGCCTGGCTTACCGATCAGCTCTAACTCCCCTTTTTCACTAGAGTTTTGCTGCCTTGTTTTTGGCCACACAGTACAGCCTTGCCACTTCCTGAGTGTGGAGGAGTTGTGAGGGGAAGGGGGTGTGGAGGATGGGCCCTCTTTGCCGACACTATTGTCTTGTATTTCTGGACAATGGGATGTTTTTACCCATGACAATTTTACCGTTGTGATAACCGTAACAAATGGCCATCCTGGTATCACAGGAAGGTTCTCAAGCGTTAGGTGATGACAATGAAACAGAGGCTGTGGACAGGTTTCCTTGAAGTCCCACTAACCTGGGCTTCCTCTCTACAGCCTCCCCATGCACTCCAAGCTCAGTTTGAGCTCTTGCCACTAATACGCTGGCTGCATCAACAAGAGGCACGTACCTTCTGGTGGGAGAAGGCTCTTGGTGGTGGCCTACCGCTGGTCCCAGAAAAATATGGACTTGGCACATGCCCCTGAGCATTGCAGTGCATTCCCAGTCCCCTCATGGCTGGTGCAGTTGTGGGAATGAGTTAAGGACAACACATTCAAGAGTAGGGACGTTGCAGCATGAAGAGGAGATTCAGTATAGCCTGCAGGGATAAACAGAAAAAAAAAGTTAATTAGAGGAACGAGACATGTTTTAGACTGAGCAGAAGGAAACAAGCTCTTTACAGGAACAAATGCTCCCCATATTTACCCACTGACTCCTCCACTTCTTCTAATTGCATTGGGCTGTCTTTCCTACACCCTGCACAACACTCCTAGACAAGGCAACCTCTCATGCCAGTTTCCTCAACAGTCTTCCAAAATACTGCTGCTGCCATGAAACATGCGGTTCTTTGAGCCCACAGCATCTGCTCCACCTGCACAGTCAGTTGGCATGGGCTTTCCAACATCACCAAGCCCTGCTGTACAGCTCCCACTGAAGACAGAGGGAAAACATCTTTTGGGTTCAGTAGGAACAGAGTTTGGTCAACCCTGAATTCTTCTGAAAATCCTTCACTAAAGTACAAAATGAACAAGCATGGAAATACTCAGCTCTGGAGTGTAAGGATCAGGTCAAAGCAACCAGTGAGCAGGAAGGACAAGAGCAATAGCTTAGACAGGACAAGACACTCCAAGCAAACCATGTTTTACTTCAAGAATAGTCTCTGGAAGCCCATATGAGACTTCTTACATTGCAGCAGCCAATCAGCCATAACAGAGGTATCATAAGTCAATCCATGGTAGTGGAACACACCGGCCAACTGGCATTTCTACATTTTTGGTATGTGGAAATAACTTAGATCTCTAGGTCAGAACTTGTTTTCAGGAAATAGGCTGGGGTAGGATCCAACAGCAGCCCTGTTTGGGTTGCAGTTGTGATGGTATAGCCTTCAGCTGATCTCCTGAGATTCTCATGTTCAGGATAGGGGAAATTGAAATGCACAGAACACAAACGTCAAGGAAGATTCTGACTCTCAGTCACACACAAATTCTGAACCAAAGTAGCTTAAAACAGGTCAGAACAGTCTGTCTCCACTTATAATTGCATGTAATCTACTTTTATTGCCTCATCCCAAGTTCTCAAATTTAGACAAGCAAATATATTGATTTATACAGACCTGTAAACCAATAGACACACTCAAGTACACTCTTTGAATGTTGATATTTAAACGGCAGGAACGTCTTTTCCTGTCTCTGACGCTTTGCATGCAGAAAAAGAGCAAAATTAGCATCATGCTTTATTCTCAAGAAAACCAGCACCTCTCCCATTAAAAGCTCAGGATCTTAGGCCAGACATCATGAGAAGGCAAAAACGCTGCAGAGACTGCAATATTATACCATTTGCCTTCATGGTTAACACAGTTAATCTAATTTATCACTTGCCCACCTAAGCTTGGTGTGACAGCAGTTTATTTAAGGGCTGGGCAGAGCCAGAAGACCTGCAGCCTTGCCCAGCTCTGTTCCCAACCTTCCTGCTCACAGCCCTGAGTGGACACCTTGCCCCTTGTGCTTGCTCTCCCCTTCCCCAGCTGTTTGCCCTGGCCAGAGCTGCCTCGACCTACTTACAGCACGGTGTATCTCCCCTAAGCATATTCTGTGTCTTGTTCGGTGAAGCCCTATTACAAGGTCTCTAGGTAATACAAAATAGATGCTAAGTGGTCGTTCAAATATCTCCACGCATTTCCATATTTAAAAAATATTTCCTCTAGAAAGCAGAAATAATCAACAAACGTCTGCCTGTAAACATGCAAGGCTAAATCAGCAACAGATGATGTTTACAGAGAGGTCTCACCAAAGTAGCTTTGTACAGCTAACGTTCCTTTATCAGATGCTCCCCAACTAGCCCCCCTCTCGTGCTGTGTTCAGCTTAACAGATAAGGCAGGGTCAGAGCGGAGGTTTCAGCTGACAGATAACTAATACTTGAACCCCTCTTTCCGTGCTGCAGAGGCTGGAGGTTTGGCGTGCTGATCATCATGAGCTCCACCTAGCTCATGGCTTCACCTCACACCAAGCGAGTCAGAGGGCACAGGACACAATGGAGCTCCACAGTTTGCTCTGGTAACAGTACCACAACTTGAGCTATACTAAAAGCTTTCCACTAGACAAGAAAATTGCACATTAAGATTGCCGTTTTAAATCGGTCTGGCATTTCTAAAGCTTGTGTGAAACAAGGTGACCAAAGGAAAGGCACCAGACATTCACCCACAGGGTCTATGCTGTAGTGAGTGTTTCGATGACAATGAATGTATGAGCAACATTTTCTGCAGAAGAAAGGAACTACTGGCCTTGATGTACTGTTTTGAGCATGGAGGGTAACTGAGAACTCTCACCAAAAAAAAAAAAAAAAAAAAAAAAAAAAAAGGAAAAATTCAGCAGAGGCTGTAGGTAGCCCTGACTGCCCACTGCCGCAGGGCACCCCCGCTCCTCAGCACAAGGAGAAACTTCATCACAGGCCTACTGAGCAGAGCTCTGAGAAAAGGACATTTTGTTTTCAGATGTTTTCCTCTTACACGCATTGAATGAAGAGGAAAAAAACACTAAAAAAAAAAATACACCAAGCTCTGATGAGAAAGATAAATTCTCAAAAACAGTGACAGACGCCCAGAGCAGATACCAGAGGAAAAAGGCCACCGAGATCCGATTAGCCCGGTGAATCAGCGCTGTGGACAGTATCTCTAAACCAACCTCCTCTGCCCCCTTCCCCTCCCACACTCCTCTTCCCATCACCACAAGGCCCTGTTGGCCCGCGGCTCCTTTGCCCACCGCTCACACACGTCCCCTGGCCGTGGGCCCGGCGCTGTCAGCGTTGGCTCACGCAACACCCGCTGTTGGCGCTGCTGAAGTCAACGCTGGCATAGGCAGCCAGGCCCTCAGCTTCAGATCACTTCGCTTGCCACAAGAGCAGTTGCTGGCCCCTGCTTCTAGCACTACAGTCATCCTTTCCCCTTTCCGGCATTTGGGATGATTTCTGGGCTCACAGGAATTGAAGGGGTTGGGCTGGCAGGTAGGGAAAAATCTCATCTTTTGTGAAAGAGGAAAAACATCTCCTTTTTGTCTAAGGAGGGCATGTAGCTGTCAGATGGGTGAAGCTCCTGTGCATTTGCCATTCTCTGCCTCATACACTGCAACCTGAGTCTTCCCAAGGTAGCTCTAAGCCAGCCAGCCCCACACGGGCTGTGCACTTACGTGTGGTCCTTGGCTGGATCAGAAACCTGCACAGAGATGGTTGCAGCCAGAAGTACACCAGCAGAGGTGCCAGACCTAGGTTTAAAGTTATCTTAGGAAAGCTGGTGTGATTGTCACAGCTGGCAGACGCACCTCGGGTGCTTTTCATCAGTCCACACAACAGAGGACAGCAGCCCTTGAGCTAAGAGGCGCTGGACAGGCTGCCTCTGCCCCCTGCTAGTGTTTCTGGGGCCTTGAAGCACCGGGGAAAGGGAAAAACTACAAAGGACATGGAAGGGACTGGTAGGATACTGCTCTTCCACAGCTCTAAGTTGCTCTCCCCCTGTTAGAGGTGACAAATAACAGCCCCAGTGAGTGTGATGATAGCAACTGGAACCGCACACATGAGAGCAGACGTTCTCTCCCAAACAACTGATTGTGGTTCAAGAGCGAAGAGGCAGGAAGAGGAGTGGCAGAAGGATCCTGTCATGAGCTGACAGAGGAATTCAGTCAGGTTTCAGCTATTTACAATTCCTTTGCTGTTAACTAGCAGACCTTTCGGTGACACTTCCCAGCAGCGAGCCCACTGCCACACGGCTGACTGTAAGCAGCGTCACGTTGCTCCAGCGCAGGCCAGGAGATCGACTCATAGTTTCCAGCCCAAGTGGGTACCATTTTGGCCTGTCCAAACTCAAAGAGGCAAACCCAGGAACAAAGCCTGAAGCTGATAAATACCACAGCCCTTCCAAACCGCTGGCAGCAGCTCCACTATGTGAGCAAAACGACAGCCCCCGCGTGCCGAGCCGGGGGGAGCAGCACAAGGCCCTGGCTGCAGGGCGAGCTGAGCACCAGCGCACCAAGAGGCTCTCCCAGGCCTCCCTCTCCTCTCTGTTCTGGAGCCAGCATCAGCAATATCTTTGCGGAAATAAGCTCTAATAGTTGCTCTGGATCCAGCAGGAGGAGCTGGCTAAGCACACATTTTTGTCTTAATGTAGGGCCTAAATAAACAGTCAAATAAGAAGTCAATTTAAGAAATCCTGTAGTTTAAAGGATTCCCTCAATTCTCTGTATTGCTTTTATTCCCGTGGCAATTGATACAAGCCTGAACTGCAGTCCAAATATTTTTTCCTGCCTACTTTTCTAGTGTTACTAGAAATACACACATAAATATACATACAAATTTGATGTAGGCTCGTACATTTTTCACAAGTACTCTAACACCATTATCCCAAGTAGTAGTCAAAAAGGTATTTCTTTCTTAATTACACATATCAAACCCCACTGATATGCAGGCAAATCATCTACATAGCTGAGGGGTCCAGAGCCCCCCAAAGCTTGCTATCTGCACAGCTGCTGCCTGCAGTGCAGGGGCTCAATTAACTCGTAGCTTCCAGCAATGACAGCACCCATGAACACAGACACCTCTGCATCCTACTTCAAGGCCTTGCCACATCATTTGCCAGCTTCTGTTTATCCAGAAATTGGCTTCTGGGCCTGTGGCTAATGAAGGCAAGGTTCACTTACCGGTTAGGAGGTGGAAGGAGATGGCAAGACCCTCGCTGTAATTACTGGGTTTAACAACAGTTGTATAAAACCATTGCCTCGGTCTTTGGGTCTTAACTTATGATTTTGTCACCTGCTGGCAAAACTGCCATGTTGAGCCCTCTTAAATTCCCTGCCTTGAGGTAATAAGGGGCTTGTGGGCCCACCTCTGTATTTGACACTTTCCAATTTATTTAGCAGGGTTTGGATCGCTTCTCAAAGGGTCCATAGCCCTTTTCACTAAACTATACATTTCCTGTGACCCGCTAAAAACTTTGTAAAGTATTTTGCACCTCAGCACCTCCAGCCCTCGTTTGAGTTCTCCATCCATTAAATAACAATAAAACAGCTCACTCCAGAGTTGTGAGCGTGCTCTGTCAGAGGCCAGGAGCAAGCCATAAGGACTTTGCAAAATTGTCAGATGTATGCACCTGCTTATGAGTGGGTATTTTGTCCCATATTTTTGCAGTAGGAAAAGAAACCTGAGGTTTTACCTGACAGCTTCTTACAATCCAGCCAGTGTAAGGTATAATACAGTCTTTTTTTCCCTTGCTTCTCAGATCTCAGGAGCGTGTGCCAAAAGACTGTCAACTTGTTAAAAGTACATTAATGCAAATTCCAGAGCTTTCAGTTATGTTTATGCTAATAGAAAGCCTCCCGCTCTGTGACAGGCCCAAGTGAAGAGTCAGTAACAGGAAAATTAATTCCAGCTGTTGAAATTGATTTAAAACTAGCTTATTCATAATAATAATAATAATAATAAAAGAATTCCTGAAATAAAAATAAAAAAGGGAAATACAGAAAGCACAAAATCATGTTTACTGCATGAAAGCAGAAAGGGTTCTCCTGTTGGGAAGAAATCTTCCAAATTTAATCAAGCCTGGTTAAGAAGAAAGCTCTAGCTTGTTATCGGGTTGTAAGTGTAGATTAACATGAAAAGAATTAGCTATGTGCACAGCCTGATTTTGCAAAGGAAACACAAGGGTTTTGTGCATGTATTTTGTTTTATATTCCTTATGCCTAATCCACAGGCAAGGAGACCAAACCCAGGCTGCAATGGGACAGGTAGTATTTTAGGTGATAACGGTTGTGTCCTGAGAACACCAGGGCTCCTGAGTGGGACGATTAGCTACCCATGACCACCGCATTTGTTCAGTGTTTTTATGTTTGCTTTTTTCTGCCTGGAGTTCTGTGCGATTTCTGTGTTTAGACAAGCCCAGTCTTGGGATCACATACCCCAGCTTTGCTGGGGTTTCAAAGTTCAAACCTAGAGCTACACATGAAATTGCTGACTGGCCTGCTGTTTCTGAAGTGCTCTCAAATGTATCCTTGATCTAAATAACCAAATCCAATGTTGGTCTTCCTAAAGTCTTTGACTATCTATACGCATAGCCCTAAAAGGTATCGTGCTGTCTCAGTGCTATCAAAAGCAGCTGAAGGAACATAACACCTTGCAAAATGCAGTTTTGAAATGGAAGGGGAGGCAGTCTTTAAAATTTGTTCAGATATAGGCTTTCAAGCTTTCAACACCTACAAGTGGAGCCAAATCCAAAAATACGTGGTGTTCTCATTTAACCATACAAAGGAGCTGAGCTGCCAAAGGACACAATACCCACTGGCCTCTGCTGTAATACCCTCCCAAGTACAGGATCTGTCCCTTTTCCTAATGAGCACTCCTGAAAGATGTGAAGTCTTGTTTAGGGTCCTGCATAGATGCTAAGCCTATTTTTAGCCTCTATAGTATCCAGCTGCCAATATATGAGTAATTAGCCACAATTGCATCATCTGATTAGGACCATATTCCTTGCTGCTTTGGAAGGGACTGATCCAGAGTTCACTGACATCAATAGAAATCTCTCCTTTGACTTCAGCAGACTTCATATCCAGCTTTAAAGGACAGCCTTGCTTTTAATTATCGAAGATCCCTAATGCCCTTCAACAGACTATGTCTCTGCCATCTCTTAGCTGCAGAGAACAAAAGCTCCCCACCTTAAATCTATCTGCATTTACCCCCATTTACAACACTGCACAATTCCCCAGGGGTGGACAAAGGGGTGAGGAGGGAGAGGTGCCATGACTTGCATGGATCTTAACCGATTTATGATACCCAGGAATTCACGTGCGTGGGTGGCCGTGAGGATAAAGCATTGGACCCATTTCAGCAAGAACCTTGATAGAAGCCAAGTCAAACCCACGTTTACACAGGAAACCAATAAAGGAGTCCAGCCCCAGCCCAGTGAGGAAAGGACTGGGCTGGTGAGGTTGCAGGAGGTTGCTTCCTTTCAAGGAGGAAAGCGGGAAGGAGCTTTCTCTAGAAATCCCACTAGAGTTTCAGAAATTTGCCCCTTTATTGTCAACTACACAGACTTGAGATAAACTTTATAGCCTGCCAGAGCTCAGTAAAACAATGAAATGGACAGAGTAACTGCTGAAATGGAGACACTGTCATTTCAGAGACTAACAGTATCCCTGACTCATGCCATCAGAGGAAGGAAAGAACAACAATAAAGCAAGCACAGGCTATTTCTCAGACTGCGCCCCATGACTTCTGCTAGCACATGCCAGGAAAGAAGGACACTGCACATTTTTAACTGAGGAATGTGCAACTGGAACCATCATTTGAACTTAAAAGGGCTGTTCGCAGCTTTATCTACCAGCGATAGTCAATTCGTGTGGGGAAACGAAGCATTGCAAATTAAACATAAAAATGATTAGTAAGGAAAAGAAAGGTTCAGTACCCTTTGTAGGACTGATACATCTCTCCTGAAAAATGATATTTTATAGGTGGAATTAGGAAGGATTCTCTGAGGGCTCATATTTCCCTCTGTGACTCTCGTTCTGTCCTTGCTCACCCCATTTTGAGGTGGTCGTTCACGAGGCTCAGGCCATTTTCAAGCAGACTGCCAGGTCCCAGCTTCTAATCTAATGCAAGTCAGGCTTGTACCTGCCTTCAGTTCTCCTGGCCCCAAATCAGCAATGCAAACCCAGGAATTCAAATACCATCAGTTCAGGGAGGGGGTGGTTTTTAATAACAATCAGCTTTGGGTTATTTTTCTCTGCCTTCTGGATCCTTAGTCTTTCAGGCATAACCAAGTCACATTTTCAAATTATGTGGGGAGGGGATGGAGTTTACGCAAACATAAGGACTGGAAACATGCTTTTAAAATGAAGCTAAAACTATCAAGCAGCTATTTAATCCCCAGGGATCGGGTACTAAATCACCAAAAATAAAATCAATAGCCTCACTAGAAAATGGTGGTGCTGCACATCCTCTCCCTTCTATATATTTCTTATTGACACGAAGGAAGTTTGACCTGAGAACCAAGCGAAGACTACCAGGATTTAGCCTTATGACATACAGAAACTGTTACTGTCTGAAGTCCATAAAAGAAAAATCATGAGGCTCAGTCTATTTTCCCTAAATGAAAGGAGTTTGAAGCAGGTAGGAATCACGGGTCATGAAAAAGTCAGGAAGAAGTCTGGGCTGAAGCCCAGAACGAATACATATGCAGGGAAGGCTAGGGGGACTCCTCTGCCTTGCTTTTCACAGGGCTTTTGAGCTCACCAGGGTAGTCAGAACAATGGCAAAACACAGGAATTTGAGAAATGGGGAAAAAGTAACCATCACTTCAACAGCTTCCTGGTCGCACCAGTCTGAAGCGACGCCTGAGACTGCAGGGAAGACCAGAACATGCAGGATCCCACATGCACAGGGTCGAGGTCACATTCTCCACGTGCTGCCCTGCTCCACATTCTCCTGCAGAAGGCTGGGCTGGCCTAAAAAGCAGGAACTTTAGAAACAACCTCAACATTGTCCTCGGCTAATCAGATGTTTCCTAAAACACCGTTTAAGCTATGCAGCACACATACACCTCCTGCTGGATCAGGCCTTTATTTCAAAAAGCTGTAGCCATGGAAGAAAGGAGCTGAACTCTTTTACAAGGCATTAAGTTTCATTTGCAATTACTTTGGATTTTATTGCACTACTGAATATAACAGGTTCATTAACTGGGCCAGCAACATTGTATCCATATGCCTTTTTAATAGAGCTTTTCTGTTATTGTTTCCTTATTGGTCTTTTCCCTTTTGCAACATGCAACTGGATTTTACTGGCATCCAGCTTTTGCAATAGCTCCCAGGTGGCTCCTCCAGGAACCTTATTTGCTAATTTGATGGCTGAACTGGTGTACGAGGAATGAAAAATAGTTAATGAAATGCCCGAGATGCTACTTTACAGCAGTGGCAACAACCCAGCGAATGTTCCCTAGAGTAAGCCCTGTGGGTTAAGCTGTACCTTGTCCAGTTCATCCCTGGAAGCAAGAAACTCTTTGCTAACACACCTGCCTTCCTCTGCAACCAACCGTGACTCCAGCGGGATGGAGGAGAGCCAACATCCTTGTTTTGTGAAGGGATGGAGACACAGCAGAAAGCATGAGAGGAACAGAGGATAGGGCTCCTGCTCCAGCCAGTTTCCAGAGAACATTTTTTTTTAAAGAGCAAAACCTAAAAAAATATCTGGTTGAGTCCAACAGTTCCCACTAGGAACCTGATGGTCAGGTTGTCAAAAGAGCTGAGCTCCCACCAGCATCCATTCTCCTAAGGGCTTGCAAGAGCTTGAGCTCCTTTGAAAACCTGCTTCCCTGAACAAGATACCAGCAGCTGATGGTTAAACGTGAAGGGCAGGCACTGTTCTCTTGGCTCTTGCCTTGTTAAATAATGCATTTCTTTCTACAGCGGATAAGTGCTGAAAAGCCTCATGGAAGAAATACATCTAAAGGAGGGATTGGAATAGAGAGATAAGCTGATGGTGGAGAAGAAGGGAGTTCCACTTGCACAGTTCCATGTCAAGAATTTTTTTTTTATGACCCCCCTTCCATCCCCCCCAATCAGAAATGCCAAATTATCATAAGCAAAACACTGTACATAAGAAAGGGCTGATTCTGATGAATATTTCTCACTCAGGGAAAATGAGAAAACATTTGAAGTTTTTGTTTGCCATGACTCTTCATTTCAATGTTTAATTTACATTTGGAAAAGATTTGAAAATAAGAAAAGTAAACATTAAATGAGATATTTCGCTTGTTCAGATCATGTGTCGTCTGGGGCTTTCTGTTTTGGGGTGAAGGACTATTTTGATATTTTTGAGAAGAGACATTTCAATCCTGATTTAGGAGGTTACTTGATTTTTGCCATTTTTTATGTCCTAAAAATTTCTTCTGAGATAGGAAATCACGGTAAGCTCTGTTCTAGACCTAAGTAGAAGGGACACAAAATCCAAAAGCATCACCACCCAACAGTTCTCCCTTTTGATGAAATACCATCCTGAAACATTTGCTTTGCCAAGAGCATGAGCAGGAATAGGAACAGGATGATCTTGCTGGGGTTATGATCCACCATTTCCAAATGCAAGCACTTCCTCAGCTTCTCACACAGGCTCATTGACTCAGGACTGCTCGAGTTAAGCAGAAGACTCAATACTGATAAACCACAGCACAGATAAGGAACCTTTACTCTTGTCCTCAGGACTTACCCCCCTCTTACCTCCTCAAGTTTCCCCTTACATTATGTCACAGATAACAACAAAACACAGAAAAGGCTTGATCCAAGGCAGCCCTGCTCTGATGTATCCCTTCAGCCCTCCCCACAAAGCCCCTTCATACAACTTCTCACCTCTCCCCCTTCTCAAAGGCCAGAGAAGCCCCCTCAGCATCTTCTCCACTGGTGCTTTACTGGTACCTTGGACACCTGAAGCTGTGCAAGTATCTCCGCACGCAATCCAGCACCAAATCTGAACCCTTCAGTGCTTTCTGGAACACAGCTATCTTCAGAATCCCAAACAAATACATTAATTGCTTTCAATTTATCAGCCTCAAATCATTCTGTCTAATTACCATTCATCTAGAGTTTGTGTTTTTAATGGTTTATGGGTATTGTTGGTAATCTTTTAATTTCTCATTAAAAACAATATCTTGTACGCACTATGTGTGAAAAGCCCTAATCCGATAAATCAAGCAAGAGTAACACAGTTAAAAGGAAATCAGTGGAACAATATTTGGGTTTATATATTTCTGCCAGTCAATTTGTAATTAAAAGTTGCTACTTTAAAAAACACAGTTGTTGCTGTGAAAGCCATTATCAGTCGGCATTTTCATATGAATACTGCTTTAATTAATTAGCAAAAGTAAATACATTATATATCAAAAACCGCTTTCCCACTGAACCCATGCGTTCCAGAACAAAAGGCTTAATAAACGACACAAAAGAGGGACAAATTAGCTGATCCCACCCTCCCTTTTCAGGTTTAGAGTCTTTTAAAGTTCTCCAAGGTTTTTCCCCCCACACTTGCCTTTTTTTTTTTTTTTAATACATTGTTTGTTTTTCTTTAGAAGTGTGTATGGGGGGAGAAGATGCTACACAAACACAAAACATGCCATTCAAATTAAATGATTTGGAAATCAGTTTTGCTGGTTCTTAGAAAATAAGAGTGTTTATGATTATTAAAAACCAAATGTAATTACGATCACATACAACACAGTCCCTTTGGAACAAATTATTTGCTGAACATTAAGGGGTTAGAGTTTGATTCACAAAAGGAAATGATGTGTCTGAAAAATTATTCTTTTGTCTAGGGGCTTTCCAGAGACTGGAGACAGCGGGAGAAAGTGCTCCATTTTTGTCAACAAGCTGGAGAGAAAGTGTGGATGAAGTGCCATTTGGGGCTCAAGTCTATGATAAGAACACCTTAAAACATCAACAGTATCTCTTATCTCCCGTGCCTTTAACAAGAACCAGGGGTCCTGCCATCGCGCTAGTGAACAAATCACTCACCTCATCCTGGCTCTCTCCTTGCCAAATTGCTCAAGTGCTGCAAGCAGGGTCTGCTTGTGAGTAAGGAGCAGAGAGAGGAGCAAGTACCTCAGCTGACTGATGGCTGTGACCAGGGCTGGGCTTCCACAAAACAGCAGTCTGGTGAAACCTGATGGCAGGACCATGAACACAGATGGAGAGCCTGACCTAAACAAGAAAAAAAATATTAAAAAAAAAAAAAGACCAAAGCAAACAAACAAAAAAAAACAACCGCCAACAAGACAACTGGATGAGGCTGCCTGTTGGGTAAGTTGTTTCCCATTTCATTTGACTTACCTAGAGCTGGAACTCCCTGCACAGTGATGAACAGCAACCTTCGCAGGCTGAGCCTCAACACCTCTTCAGCAGTGCAAACATCAGTTGCTCAGCAGATGAGGCCAAGAAGTGCAAATACCAGACCAAAACAAGTACAAGAGGACTTTGGAAAAATGTAATTGCTCAAGGGAGAATGTAGAGCTTGCATATACTTTCCATGACAATACTGAAGGCTTTCCACCAAAGGATACCTCCAAAAAAGACTAGGACGTTGTTGACACTGAACCAGATAATTGTGTGGCTATTAAACACCCATGCAAGGCATCCAAACCTGCACTAATGCAAGAAACTCAAGGCTACACTCAGCGAGAGGCAGTCTGCAGTCTCTCCAACTCCAACTCTCCCCAGGAAGCTTCCCTTCTCACCAGACATTTCATTTCTCCCTCTCAGTCCTGACTCCTAGCCATCTCCCCACTTATACCAGATACTCAGCATGCTTCCTCCCAAAGTAGATGGCAAGCAAGCTTCTTCTTGACTGAATTAATAAATCTTCATCCTCTATTTTGGGATGCATACAAAGACATAACAATCAGTCCCAGTCCCATATGTTCTGCCTTTTCTTCTGTTTTCTCTTCCCTTGTGCTCCCAGACTGCGAAGCCTTTGGAGAAGAGACAGTATTTTGCCTGACCTGGAAGCACGCAGTGAGTGCCACGCAGATAAACAGCGCTCTAAGCGATCAGAATTAATATTTCAAGGTGACTTAAGAACCCAGAGGAGTTTGAAGGTTGTCCCCCTGCTTGCTCAGTTCCTGCACACCGTCATACCACAACTGCAACTTTCTCCAGGCGTTTCAGACAGAAAACATCCATATTTACATTTTGCCTTTCACCCAAGGCTTCCACGCAACCCGCTTAATACCCTATGCACCAACCTCCATCCCTCGTGCACCAGTTCTGTGTGAGGTACCACTCGACAAAAGATGGGAACGTCACAGTGTTTCAGCAAGAAGCACCTTTCCTTGGAGTCCCAGCATGACCTGAACACCGAATCACTGTTACCTTTCAGAGGAGGCAAAAATCATGCTGCTAATCACTTGTTGGCTTCTTGCAGGGGCTGCGAGCAGCCCTACTGTCAGCTCACTGGGGTAGGAATCACAGCACTTGGCTGATCACTCCTCTGGCCGTGTTTTTAGCAGAAATTGGTATTTACACCTCAATCAGTGCATAGTCTTGTTAGGTACCATTCAGCTTAGCTAGGATACCCTCAGCTAAAGCCACATTTCAGCAGACACACAGGAGGTGCCTGTGCAACGCATGGGGATGAAACACCGTGGGGTGAGATGCCAAGAGCAGCACCGTGCTGAGGGATGTTTCAGCACAGAGAAGTGTGCCTCATGCAGGCCTTCGGCGCAGGCATTCTTTTTCCTTCACATAACTGCATTGATTTTTATCATTGTTATATTTGGTTCAGCCGCCCATCTGGAAAGTTCTTGCCTCCCCCGGCCCCCATAAATAACCAAACCCAGCTCTAACCAAAGGCAGTTGACAGAATCAGCCCCGTTGCCCTTTGGCAGTTCTTCCAGGAATTTTTAGGGTTTTTACCAGTCAGGAAAAGGCTTTGATGCTCTGGAATCAGGATTTTATGAAGATCATTTTGTAGGGTTCAGCCAACTCATGAAGTGTCAAATGGGGGGCACTCTTTCATCTCATGGCTGGATGGGGAAAAGATCCTCCCTCTTACCGGAATGAGGACTCGAGAGGGGGGAACATCTCAGAGAGATGAAGGCTCATCCATAGAGGGGAGGGTTTCTTTTCTCTTGGTAGAGTCCACCCACCACATTCCCATCATACTGATTGCTGCAGTCCTATCTGTCTGGTCTCCAGGCTACATCAGATAAGAGAACTGCCTGCTCGCTCCAGTTCTGATGCTGCGCTGTCGGGGCCTCCCAGCTGCAGAACCAGGCTCTTCCTCACCCTCCTTCTCCAGCTGCCTGCTGCATTGGTAGGGATGCTGTAAGGAAACCTGTCACTTGCAAGGAACGAAGCAGCGATCAAGAACAGCCTCAGGAAATTAGATCTTTCACTTTGCATTTCTAAACACATAGTACAAAAAAAAAAAAAGGAGCAAGGAATCTCCCTGCATTTTCTCAAAAGCTGTGTACCTTAGGAGACAATACAAATCCAGCCCGTTCCCATTTCTGCAATGACAGACTCCCTCTGGAAGATGGAACTTGTCACTCCCCAGCTAACAACCATGCCTGGGCTCTTGAAGGCTTGACTGACAGTTTCCCAAGCTAGTCCTGTTGCGGAAGGCATTCATGCATGCTGATGGGCTGCTCCTGAAATTTGTACCTCCATTGTTTCAAGCGTTGCAGATATCACTTGTTCAGAAGCTGCATGCACCAACTAATGGCCATCTGGCAGAACTCAGGACTTGTGCAGCACTGTGTGCTATGCAGACGCTCTTCCACTTGGCTCAGAGCAGCTGATTTGCACAAAGATTGCTTTAGTGTTCCCACGAACCATTCCTTTGCTGACTGTCCCATTTACCATGACCTGTCACTTACCACCTTTGTGAAGAGCTGGTCCACAGTCATCCATGTGATATTTGCAAATGCCAGAATCTCTGTCACCAAACCCACTGAAGACCATTCAGACCAGTGAAAACACTGAGATGATCTTATACTCAGACTCTGTTTACAACATAGTTCTGCAGCCCAGGGGCCCCAGATTTAATCCGTGCTATCCCAGAGCCTCAGAAGCTAAGAAAAGTTTGTGGGAGAAAATGAGCAAGACAAAATCCAAATTATTTTGCTGTCAGTAGTTTAACAATTTAGCATATCAGTATGCACAGACACCCCTTCCTGCACCCACGGAGACCATGATGGCATATTGGACAAAGTACTTAACTGCTCTTGATTTCTTACAGGAGAGCAAGCAGTAATGTCACAGGGCTCTGGCAGATGTGGAGGCACCAGGTACTGACACATCCTACAAGAGGAGCGAAAAATAGCAAGCAGGACACAGTCAGAGCTTCTGCTCTGCTCCTGCTGTGAAAGCAATGTCAGCAGCAGTCCCAAGGGAGATTACAACAAAAAGGCTGCCCCTGACAATGTTTCAGCCTGCCTCGTTCATGTCCCTGCCACAACCAAGTACAGATGCCAGCCTGGGGTTCATCAGGATCATGGACCTATGTGTGAGGCACGGAGACAACACGAGCACACACACTGCTGGCATGGTGCGTGTGACACTTCTGCTATATCCGTGCAGTGCTGCTGAGACGTAAGTGGGAAGAGATAACAAGAAATATTTTAAGATGATCACCTGTCCTTAATAAATGGCATTTCTGAGGGACAGCCTTCACCCCACCAGAGAACTTGAAGCAGCTACCGAAAACAGACGAGAAGGCTTGCAGCCATTTCTCATCTAACCCAACACCAGCAAGTTTCTGCGATATTGCTTTCTGGTGCTGTTGCATCAAATAGGTTTTTATGCATCGTGTCTTTTCGGTCTACTGCTAAAGGTGAGAGAATCGTGTATTTGCAGTGCTGGAGGAAGACTGGCTCCCATTTCCAGCTCTGTATGTATGACCTTGAAAAAGTCATTCAACTCTTCAATGGCTGAACTGTTTAACAGCAAAATGAAGCTCTTTCAGCTTTTGGCTGTCTTGTCTGTTTAGACTGTAAGCTCTTCAGGGCAGGGACTGTCTCTTATTAAGCTATCATAACTCTCTCTTAATTAAGGTCTTCTACACATCCAGGGGACTCACAAAAATGTCATAAAGCAAAGGCTTTCTAATAAATTTTAGGGAATTCCACATTCTGATCCAAAACTACTCAGTGGTTTTCCCTGCTGAATATGGTGCTGAATCCCTTGTTAGACTGTGTGCGAAGGGGGAGGAGGGAGGCTCCTTATAATTTAAAGAGATTGCATAAAAGACAGTTTAAGTCCTTGTGGCTGTATATTTCTTTTAATTAGTTTATGCACAGTGCATTTGCATGGGAAGATGCACAGCGTGTGGACGGACTTAATTAGGAGAACAATACGTTCCCTCTTAAGATAATGACTTGAGGATTATGAAAATTATTATTCCAGATCCATCCATGGGTCATTCGAGGTTCAGTATCCAGCGAACTTTTAAAATGCATTGAGGTCAGCAGTTTGGATACTGTCAGTAAAGTCACTTGATTTTACTGCTGCTTAAATGATTAATTATGAACAGAGGCTGCATGCATCCCCCAAGTTACACAATAGCCCAAGGACTTGCTGCATTTTGCATATGCCATCAACTGCTCTGGAGAGACTGATGCGCTAAAAGGGGCCGTGAGATTCGCTGTAGTCATCTGCCAGCAACATCTCCTTCTGAGCAATTCCCCCTCCCTTTCACAGGTCCTTTGCCTTTTTGTTCTTGGCTGGGGATGGAAGAAATTTCAGCCTCCGCTAATGAATCTTTGTAGCTGAAGAACTAAGACAATTAGGTGAGTGTTTAAGGACACAGCTCACTAGCCCATACAAAGTGAGGTACAACACGTGCCATTTTAGAACAACGTACCTGTGGGCATCTGGAGACATCACCTACCTGTATCAGCTTTAAGTCTGGCAGTTTGATGGGTCTCAGGAAAGGCATCTTTCCTGTCTCTCTCTGAACCACAATCTACTCCCTCAGCCAGCTCAGTCCTAAGAATCTCAGAGCCCATCCTGCTCTCCCCTCTTGCCATCAGGTCAACATCCTCCCCACTGCAAAAGGGCATCCCGGAGAGGGACAGCCCTCTATCCCAAAGCTGTACAACTCCAAGTCTCCAAGTACTGAGAAGACTGTGGGAACTACTGTCCCCACATCCCAGCCAGGAGGAGCAGATGGATAGAAACCCAATCTTTTGCCTAAAAATCAGAGCCACATACATCGTTTATCACAACTGTTTCAAAAGCAAATCCCAAGAAGGCAGGGAAGGAGAGGAAACTTGAAGAGAGATTTTTGTGGGTTTAGGGCAATTCAGCCTGGTGACTAAATCCCCCAGTCTTTGTGCACCTACTCCAAAACCTCAAATCAAGAGAAAGCCATGTCTATCAGCCCTCAAATTGCACCTCTGTGCTCACACTGGTGGAGGGAAAAAGTCTGTGACTGGCCCCAGAAGCCCATTGCAGGGGTGTCTCTGGGATTCTCATCAGCAGATTCTGCTTTCCAGAAGGAAAGATGGGCACTGCCACCCTCAGTTGCTCATGTATTTGACAAGTAAAGTCACAGACCCTTTTTAAAAACTGGGACTTTGTTCCAAAGGGCAACAAAGGGGCTCTCAGTGGCTTTTAAGAACTTATTTGTAAGAAAACATCTAGAACAACAAATGCACAGGTTGCTTTTTGCAACCCTTTACATCAAACCAGAAAAAGCAGCATGCCCAGTGGTTGAGCTGTTCGCTAGGACAGTCTGTGAGCAATAAAAACCCTGGGCCAACAGGCTGCTGGCCTCCTCTCAGACACAAACACACCCCATGATTTTCTTTGCCATTTCAAGATTTCCTGAGGCCACAGAGGGTTGCTTGAGGCCAACCACGGATAGTTGGGCATTACAGGTTAGCCACAGGATCTCACTGCACATTGTCATTGCACTGCCTGCAGCGCAGGGCTGGGGGCAGGTGGAGAGCCAGCACCATGGCTGCTTCCTGCAATGCCTGGGAAAACATTCCCAGAAGTGATCCCAAAGCACTTTTCCAGCTATTTTTTTAGTGTAGCGCCACCCAATGCACACAAGAGGCTCAGCACCAGTCATTCCCTGCCCTCTTTTTCTTCCCCACTACCTGCAAAGGCCAGAATTGCACAGCAGAGCCCCAAGCCCTGTGTGACGGCCGAGCTGTGGATCCATCCCAACACAGCTATGATCACAGAGCTCAGCAAAGTCACGCTACTATGGAGACAGGGAGCAGGGGAAAGAAAACATACTAATAGTTATAGGACAAGAATAGAACAGCTCCTTGCTCATTTCTCACCCTCTGCTGTTGATAATGTAGCACCCAAAGCATGTTAGGCACTGTACAAGGCAAACAAAGATGTCCCTGCCCCAAAGAGATTACAATCTAATTCAGATTTTACAGTCATATTTCAAATGCACAGCGAGATCAAAGCCCTGCTCTCCTCCCCCAGGCACTCATTCTCTCTGGTGGAATATATCTTGATTCATAAATCAGAGAAGCAGCACGTCCTGGTGAATGCTGCCATCCAGGACACAACAGAGGATACAGAGATGCCAAAAGGTAGTCCTAACATCACATTAGAGCTTGGGAGGGTATTTCAGCGGGGGAGGAGAAGGGGAAACTTACAGTGATTATTGTTTTTCCATTAAAACATTTCCATCTCCAAAGCGTAGTTTTGTCTGGCTGCCATGCCACCAGCAGTAACAGCACATGACAATGATCCATGACACGCTAGAACAGAAAACAAAAATAGAGATTCTATTCACAAACTTCAGAAGCCATTAAGTGAGATAGTCTGAAAATACTTTAAAAACTGGGACAAGCATCAGAGTACAGTAACACTTGTTTGGAAAAGGACATCCTGAATTAGATGAGTAATTCCAAAGTAAAATCCCAACGTTCCCTGTTTTCTGATTCATTCACAGCTGGTACTAGCAGCATCAGGGCACACTTAAGCACACAAGAGTAAAAGGCAGTCACCTCCCAACCATTATCCCCTCTGCAACTTCTAAGGGTTTCCCCCCTCGAAAAATCTGCAATTCAAACACTAAATTTGCCCCTGAACTGCTTAATCTGCAAGCTTCAGTGATCTCTCTGCAACGGGATGCACAGGCAACAGATGTTCAGAAACCGAGTTGGCAGTTTGTATCACCTGAACGTGTGATTGGGAGCAAGACAGAGAGGATGCACATTGCCTGGGAACATCTGATAACGCCGTGCCCTTCAGAGGCTGCATGTCGGTGAAGGGGCAGGAGCACGGCTTAGAAATAACCAGAAGCTTTCTTCTTCTTCCATGAGTCACTCCTGCTTCAAGGAGCTGCAGCTTTGATTATTAACTGGGCTAGTCAGCTAGATATTTAAATGATTCCCAAAAGTCATTAAGAGCCCAATCAGATATGCAGTGCTTGACTCTAGCACAGGAATGCAGAGAGGGAATTATTTGCATAAACTATGCTTTAGAGAAAACCTCCATGTATTTTATATTTCAGGGTACCGGGGAATCTGATTTAACTGAGTTGAAGAAATGAAAAAGAAGCTTAAGCAATTTAAGGGACAATATTAAACATAGAAGAGTGAAAAAAATAATAATAAAAAAAAACAGAGCAGCTACCATAGGGATTACGAACAACAAAATATGATGTCAAAGCTTTCTTCCTCTCTATTCTCTAAGCAACAGGCAGCTCCTTTAGATTTCCCCTGACTTTTCAGAGAGAAAATACAGCCTCAAAGTCAAAGCACTGCCTGAAGATGCATGCCTGATCAGGTCTCGTGACCTTTCTGTCCTCTGTCCCAGCTCGAGATCACAGAGGGGAGCGAGAGCAAGGAAGTAAAGGGGTAGGTGGATGCAGAAAGTCTGCTTTTACCTAGAAGTAGCTTTACATTCACCCAGCCCCCATGCCAGAGCTGTGACAGTCTCTCACATCAAAAACTCAAGGCAAATCTTCCGTGGATTTGTTTTTATAGGAAATATGGGATGACAAGAAACCGACAGTGTTTTGGTAGGTGTGAAGGCAACAGTGCACACGCAGACTAGAACAAAAAGGAATAAATATCAGGCTAGGGACCACCTTCAGAGACAGACAGAGGGCTGCTTAACTGGGCTGCAGCTTTTCTGGTGGTTTGTAATCCATTTTACATCCATGCTATGCCCACAGTAGAAGGCAGCTCCTGCCCCTGTCCTGCATATCCTCACCTGTGCTCTTGCCCTAAGGGGCTCCCCTCCAGGATGGGGAGCGGCTCAGGTCCCCCTGCATAGGGATCGTATCCAGGACGTGAATCCTTCCTGCTCTGGGTTACAATTAGAGGCACAACAAGCAATTTTTTCTTCCAAATCTGCAGCTCAAACAGAACTCATCCAAAAGCAAGACTTGGGAGGACTGGAAAGCTGGCCTTAGCCTGCAATATGTGAGAAAACAAGAAGGGACGTGAATGAAGCTCCATGGGGTCCCCATCTCTTAAGATGAAAAGAGCAATTAACTACCCAAACGAACAACCTTACCCTGTGTTTCAGGCAGAAAACAGTGTTCCCATCAGGAGCTAGAGGCCCGGGCAACCTGTGGCTGGTCACTGAGGCTCCTCACCCTTCAGTACCCTACCTGTACAATGAGGGATAAAATATTTTTCTTCTTTCTTTCCTTCAAGGGACGGGAGCTGACAGATTAAATGCACTCATGCCTACAAAGCCTTCCCCAGAAAGAAACTGTCATAAGGAGGGCAAAACTGTTATTGTTATTATGATTAGAAACCAAGGTCCTCCTGTGCAGTTATTTAATTAAACCATAAATACAAACGGATAAGTGTCTAATGAGCCAGCTCTACACAGTATATTTATATTCCTCTGAAAAGAACAATGCTTAAACTAGTTGCAAATAACAGTGCTCTCTCCCAGCCTGGTTTTCTCTGCAATCAGGAATCAGGCCGCACAGTAGTTTGCTGACAAATTGCTTCGTGTTATGAAGATAATGAAGGCATCAAATTACTTTGCACTCCTTCCCCCTGGAAGCAGCGAGGCTCTTGCAGAAAGAGATTGCCAGGGTTTTATTTGTGCATGCATGTGTGTGTCATTTGTGACAAGACAAGCCCCAGAGGCCTGTCAGCCAAGGCAGGGAGGCTCCAACCACGGCTTCTGGCAAATCCCCGCTGCAGCCCTGACCTTCTGGCTGTGCACTTGTCGGCGCTGGGAGGGAGGTGAGCCTGGCAGAGAGCCACGGCCCCCGAGAGGTGTTTCTTCCTCCGGTACCCACAGATACGCGCTGGGCTGTTCTGGGAGAGCTCACATGGGTACCACAAGCCATTTAGTCACGTTAGGATGGCTTTTCCCTGTGTCTAACACACTCTGCTTTCCAGGAACAAAGCCTAAAGCAGCAGATCCAGCAAAGCATTTGTCCAGGGGGTTGTGCAAGGTCATCTTCAGAACTTAAGGACTTGGCCAGATCACAGCCATTCTGGACCATGGCTCTGGAAGTTTGCCTTTCTCTCCCTTTCTGCCTTCCTTTTTCCCTTTCTGCCTGCTGAAAGGATGTTTAACTCCTCCTTCGGAGGTGGTTCCTGAAACTCAGGGCAGAAGGATAGCAAAGAGAAAAATATTCCCACCCCAAGCTGTTATTAATAAATAACGTATTCTGAACAGGTAAGATCTCAGTAAACTGGATCCAAACAGCTTTTTAAAGCCCCTCCAGCCACTACGAGCATCAACAAGCCCAGCAAAGCTCTTTAGCGATCATAACAAATGTGTCAGGCTTTACTCTGCGATTGATTCGCTTTTGGTAACATAAGTTAAGCTTTAAATCTATATTTCATATATAATCAAGCAGCCAAATCAGCCTTTTGATATAGAACCCAGACCAGCCGCTGTGTCTTTATCTCAGAAAGCAGGAGGGCCAACAAAGCTCCAGCCGGGGAAGTGACAGTTCTTCTTTATTATCCTCCCTGGTTGTGCCCATCTTCTCATCTCCCCTATCAAATTTCTGGGCCTTTTTGATAAAAAATAATTTAAGAGTGCGCTCCGCAGGAAGTGCACAAAGGTTACAGATTGAGCAATGCCTGGGAACCCCTTTTTAAAAGGTGCAACCATTAAAAGGGCCTGCAAACTGGAGCAGGACGCCAGCCCTGCACGCAACCCCTTCTACAGGCACAGAGGAGGAGGCCGGGGTCAGACACGGCATGGGAAAGCTCTCCCCTTACAGTGGCTGACGTTTCCTTCTGCTGTGAAAACTCAGACAAGGAGTTTTGAGTCTCACTGACCGTGCACTTACTTGTTGGTGCTGCTTGTTTTCTCTCCACTCTCCCCTTTCTGCATTGCAAGCTTGCTGGAACAGCCCCCTCAACACTTTGGGGTCAGAAACAACTTTAAGTTGTTTAAGAGAAAAAAAAAAGTTTTAAATTAGCATTCAGTCTTCCCTGCCTTTTTCTTTCTTTTTAACTGTTGACACACTTGTACTCTCCTGCTTTGCTGGGTTTCACATTACAAGCTCTCCAGCAGTATGGGTTTAAGGGATTCCCTCCTGACTGTCTCTGCCCTACAGCACATGAATCCCTTTGCGGTGCTGCTGCAGCCGTGCGTGACATCAGCCTGGCATGGGGATTGATCCACTTTCACAAGAAACATGCACGACTGTACAGCAGGGTTTCTTTCTCCTGCAGCCATATCAGTGCCCTGAGACATTTCATTGCATCACCTTACAAACCTGCAGGGTCACTGAAACAAGAGGGGTGCTGCAGGATGCAAATGCCTCCAGACCATGACTCCAAGGAGCAGTTTTGCAGCTGAAGTGACAGCTTGCCTCAGCTGGCCTGCACCTTGCTTCGTTCTCTGCAAGCAAATCAGAGCATAGCATCTCTGAGTCAGCAATTAAGTCCAATTGTAAAAAGCAAAAAGAAAAAAAAAAACACACACAAAAAAACATACTTAAAATAGCCATCTTGATGAACCTATGATTTTAGCTTAGCTCCTTCTGGGACATCTCAGAGTTGAGCTTCCCACAAGCGTCAAGGAGACCTTAGGGTTTGGAAGAGGTGCAGTTCATAGACAGCTATAGAAGTGAAGGAAAGGATTCCACCCATCTCTGAAAGGTAACGTGGATTTATGCTCAAAGTCACTGCTCAGCCCTCTGTGAAGGCTCCACAAATCAATGTGTTTTTCACTTGCATGAATATCCCACAAATCAACATGCGACAGGAAATTTAAAGTTGAGGCTGGCACCTCCATCCATAACTCTCGCTGTCGGGAGGAAAGAATAGGAGGAAAAGACCTAAAGGGCATATTTTGTGTATCTGGAAAAAATTGGACACAAGTTTCTGCCAGTCATCCACAACCCTATCCCACACGGACCGCTTCTCTGTTACAGACCAACCCGCTATAGCTCTCCTTTTCAATGGGCTGCATTCACAAGTGCCAGCCCCTGAAAACCAGATCAGCAGAAAGACAAGGGTTGCTGAGCTTATCTGTCACTCCTTGTGCCAATTTCCCACCACTGCAGTTTGCTTCCAAGCCAACACTTAACATTTCGTTACTTTAAACTTTTTACCTTAAAATAGCAATGTAGTCCTGGAGTCTGCACCTCGCCTTGAGACACCAGGTGACAACGCTATAATGTCCTTCCCTTTTGTTGCAGCATCCCCTCACAAAAGTATGAGAAAAAATGAAGTTCTGTCACAGGAAAAAGGGAATTAATTTCAGATGAGTATGTTGCAAAGGAGCTCCGTTACAGTTTGAGCTTTGCCAAATTCAGCTTGGATTCTTTACTGAAATTATTTCACAAGATGTGACAATTTCAGCACTTTCTATGCCCTAAGCAAAACTTCCGAACCTGATATTCACAAAATTCACAGGAGAGTGGAGTCTTTTTAATACACATACCCCCAACACACTTTTAGTTTTGTCTCAAAGTGTCTTGGAAATGGGCAATCTGGCTGATGGCTAACACCTGCAAAACAGGGTTGTTCCTGGGAGATTTTTTCCAGTTTCAGTTTAAGCTCCTAAAAGATATAAGACATGGCCACCACAGACGAATGAAGCCAATTAGCAATGTACAATCATCAGAAGAAAGCTGGGACCCGGGGAACCTCCTTGTTTAGGTGACTAATCTCAGACTTTTTGGAAAAACGTCATTGTTTTAGAAAGGGACATTTTATAACGCTGTCCGCAAGGCACCTCATGCCAAAGACCCAGCACCCCAAACCACTAGGCCCTGCTTAGAAAGCCAGTCGTTACAAGAAGATCACAGGGAAGATTGTTTTACTTTTTAAAATAATATTATTTATGGGACATATATCTGCATTTCCTGAGACTCTACACATTCACCCAAAGCACCTTGGCCCCATTTCACTCTCCCAGCCCCAACAGCCCCCTCTCACTACGCCAAAACTCTTTCAGGTCAGGTATATGTAATGCAAGCATCTGCCAAATTGTTGGGAGCGATGCACTGCTGTTGGGTTTTGTTTGGTTGGTTTTGTCCTGTCCCATTCTTCCATTCCCCCCCCAGCAATGTGCCCAGTAGGGTCTATTAGCATACAAGACTATGAAATTCATTTCAGCTGAAATTAAACAAGAGATGTTTAACCCTGAGGCTTCTGACAGTAAAAGAGGCAGAGAAAAAAAAAGGGGGGGGGGGGGGGGGAGAAGAGAGAGAGCAGGGAAAAAGGGGGATAAAAAAGGAAAAACTAAACCAAGAAAGCCTTGCTTGGTCTCGCTGCTCACACACAACATGCACAGGACTGCTCTGCCAGTGCTTTGTAGGAGCTGAGCACTCGCAATCATACACTGCATTTGGTCCAGCTTTAATTCCTCTCCTATGCAGATGATGAAAAGGTACAAAGGCCGTTTAATTAGCATGGCGTGTCACACCTTATAACCTGTGTTCATCGTCTGGTAGCAACCAGAGGGGCACAGAAACGCACAGACATGTACACAAACAGGCACGCCATCCTCTGCCCGCAACAGCTCCTCCTCTGCAATTAGAGCTGGGTGCCCCCTAATTCTGATCTCCTGAGCATTTAATGCGTTTGCTCTGGGGTCTACACAATCCTGCTCTAATTTTGCCAGAGGCCTTTGTATCAAAGGCCTGAGCTGTGTGAAAGGTGATTTAGCAGAGATGGTGTCGGTGATTATTTTCAAAGGAACTGCTGCAGCCCCACCACGAGGGACACTGCAGCCTCCAGATAGGGGGCCCTTATCATATTTTCTATTCTCAGATAAGATTATGTTTCCTTTTTTCATCCTCCTTCCTGAATCTTCTTGATAACAATTGGGGGCCAGTTTAATCACAGAGGTTGAAATAACCAAAAGGGTTCCTAGAGTAGCGGTGGGGAGGGCAGGGAACAGGGCCAGGTGGGTGGGGAGGAGGGAGCGAGCTTACTGGTCGGAAAAGTTGGGTAAGAGCAACCAAGAAATAAAGCCAGCAGAAACAGGGTTATTTCAAAGGGAACAGCTGTTCAACTGCAACCAAACGAAAAGCACATGCAGCCAATGTTCTTGTGGTCGCCCGTCAAAAACAAAAACAAAACGAGTTGTTCACGCGCCCATTCTGCGGTCTAAACAAATTAGAGTGAAAACGGGACCAGGACAGGGAGATGGATGACCTCAAAACAATAGGGACAGACCCTTTGTGAAGCAGCCCTTTCTGTTGCTGGTGACAGGGTTTCTAAACGCTAATAATATCTTTGCAATACGACAAATCGCTGAGGCATGATGTGAATTGGGATCAGGGAGCTGACCCCAACCCCTGGGGTCTGAATCTACTTGGACTGGGCATGAAACAGAGACAGAGAGGAGAAGCAAATGCCCTGTGCTACTGCCCCAGAAAAAAGGATTCTGACCTGCAGCTGAAGGTGTGTAGGTGACTTTGTGCAGCTCTGTCCCGTTCCAGGACAACGTGGTCATGTTACAGCATGGTGGCTTCCCCTAGCACATGCCCAGCAGAATAAAAGCCCAGTTAGTATCTGAATGAGAGATTTTCTAAGAAATAGTCAGCAACGACACTGTGTCCTCTGAATCCATCCTGAATCAGCACCCTAAATGTTGCATCAGAAGGTGCCAGGCTTTCAGAGTGGCAGTTACGGGGCAGGAGGTGGGGTGGGGAGATAACACATTTCAGATGGGTTATAAATCAGAACTGCTCATCGCCTGTTGTTGTTAAGCACCCCCCTCCCATCTTTCTCAGTTGCAAAAAAACTGAAAAATCCCATTCTGCTTTGGCAGCTTTACCTCCAAACAAGCCCTCAATCACCAGCGTGTCTGTTGTGTCAGTGCTAACGTTCCCACACGCCAAACCACAGGGGACTGTTGATCCATCTTTGTGCAAAAGGAAACCGTTCAGTCCGTAAGGACTGTTTGCAGTGAGAAGCAAAAGTGTATCTAAGACACCAAAGCTTCGCTAGAGGCATGTCCTAATTTTCTGAGCTGGAAAACTTTCCCTGGGGGAAACCAGAGAAAAGAAAGCCTTTGGGATATTGCCACCCCAAAACTATACTGGCCAGGACTAGGCCAGCACAAGCCATACCTGCCACAGTGCCCACTCAGACCTAGTAAAAAGGTTTGCATTTCCAGCTGCAACATTTGGAGGAACCTAAACCTGCCTAAGGGGGATCCAGTCACACGTGAGGCCCCCAAACACCAGTGTCCATTGGTTACATTCATTCTGGAGTCACGCATGACTGGTTCGCAGGTGCCCCTCAGCTGGCTTTTGGCTTCTCATGGTCAAAATTACTTTTTTAAAATTTACGTTTCCATTCTTTGAGGCTGGAACCCAAGCAAGGACCCACC
Organism: Anas acuta; assembly: GCF_963932015.1. NCBI lineage: Eukaryota > Metazoa > Chordata > Aves > Anseriformes > Anatidae > Anas > Anas acuta. The sequence continues at coordinate 11,954,192 of NC_088989.1, read as the reverse complement.
TACTTCCATCCACGGTCAGTCCTGACGGAGCCGTCAGAGCAGAGCACTTGTCCTCGAAGATACCCGCACGCAGAGTTCAAAGCCAGGCCTGTCTGACTGGAAGGCAGCGGATGGCAGCTTACCACAGAGTTCTTGGTAATAAAGTCTATTTGAAGACTCTCAGTGAAAAGTGTGTTCCTAATAAAGGATAACATTTCATGGTCATTATGCGATACACTTAACTTTAAAAGGAACAAAAATGCTGAGAAAGTCATTTTCTGAAAAAGGCTCTCGGATTTCATTACTATGGGTCAAGTGCCTGGGGAGAAGAATTAAAGAAAAACACGAACTTGTGCACAAATTAATTAAAGATATTTCCACTAATAAATTGTCCCTGTATCCCAAGGCAGAGCCTTCAGTTTGCACAATGTGGTAATATTCAAGTTGTGGTTTTCTCCACCAGGCAAGCGGTTCAGCAACATTTAAAATCAAATGGACAGAGTTGGCGATGCAGAGTTTGGGAATAGGAGGGGGTCACTTCCTTCTTCAGCCCATAGAAAATTTCTGGCATTTTAGAGTATTTTTAAGAAAGAAAGCAAAAATGCCTCGGTACCCCCCGAGAGCCCAAAACCATGATGACCTTTTAACTTCTTATTTTTCCTCGATGCAGCCAATTTCCCCAAATAAGGTCCTCTCCTCCACATTCTTCCACCAAAAATGCGAAGGACTCTGTTCCTTTTGATGCATAGACAGTGCCAGTTGCTGTAACATGAGGAAATTGCACCACGAGGGGAAAGAAAACAAAACAAAAATCCCAGATGGAAAACCAGAATCCACTGTCAGCAGCTTTCTGAGTAGTGGGCCTGACCCAGCCCAGCGTTATTGACCCCTTCCAGCCACGGAGCAGCTACCAGGACAGGGGCTAGATTGAAGCAGCTAGGAGCAACACCAGGATGGCAGCAGAAAGCCCTGGAGCTAAGCTGTTCCAACCAAAGGCCAAAGATTTTTAGTCTTTTTAAGAGGCTTCCTAGCCTGTAGGGCCACTGCTGGGGCAAAGCACCGTTGGCCCTTCGGTCAGGGGCTAGGATGCAGCCAGCACGCACAGGGCACATGAAAACTGCTGCCCTGTAAGGTGGTTTGCACAAGGGGTAACGGCTTCATTCTCAGCCTCATTTTCTCATTGTTCTCAGCTACCACCAAGAAAACCTGAAGCTGAGCTTAATTTTCCTTTACTATTTCGATATTCTCCCATTTTATTGCCCTCCTGCATGCATGTGTTGGAAAGCATTTGCGGTGTTTTTCATTGGGAGAAGTGGAAGGTAGGAAGATTTGCAAGCCTCCTGCAGCACACCTTCTGCAAAGACCACCGCTGCTCTACCCACAGAAGATGGAAGACTTCCCTCTCCAAAGAAAGTAGCGGACAAATCAGAACAAACTTCCCAGATACACAAACACAGCCAAACAGTCCTGTCCTAGGAGCTGGGATTGTTTGGTTTGTACTGACCTGATCCCATTTGAACATCCCTGTTCTCACACTGATCAGGGGCTGAAACGGAAGGAAACTGCTTCAAGCTTCTCTTTGCCTTTATTTTTTTTCCCCTCTACCCCCCACCACTTAAATTTCACAGGCACCTGAATCTGATCACAACTTCCTCTGTCCAGTGTAAAGTTTAGTCTGAGAGCGCGCACATACCACAATGCGTTGGGATAATATTAATGTATAGTATTCGAAGCCCCAGGGCCTGTATGTTTCATTAATTTCCTCCCCATTAAAGTAAAATGAGGATATCCTGTAGAGAATTGCAGTGAACCATTCGGACTGTGAAACTCGTCCTGACCCTGCTAAGAAAAACAGACAGAAGAGGAAAGAGCAGCTGATCGCAATATACAGCCACCCAAACGAAACACACGGGCTCCTTGCTCGGCCCTCTTTGCACTACTGCCGTGCAAATATTTAGCTTAACAGGATGTGAAGAGCTGGTCAGCAAGCGTTAAAAAAATACGCACTGATTTTTATTTGTTTAAAATGCAAAACATTTCCCGTACATTCTTTGCAGTGCATTAACCTCGGGCGCAATTTCCACTCATGGATTGAGCAAGCCAGGGACCTGGGTTGCACACGAATAATTCGGATTACTTGCATCTGTTTGTGTGTGGCTGGGGTGTGCATACCAATCCTTGCTCCCTCACCCAGGGCATCCAAGCTCTGCCAAACCCTCGAGGGCTGGCATCCAAAGGAAAATGCCTCTTCCAACACAACTGCCCATCGTGGTGGTGGCAGCCAGCCTGCAAAGGGCTCTGTCAGGTTGAGGATCCTGCAGAGCCCAAGGCCTTTGAAGGCACCACGCTGTAGCCTCTCCTCCGATTTTAGGAAGTTGTCTTTGGCTTTGACCCTCACCCAGACCCCTCAAACCTCCTCTACCCCACGACCTCAGCAGGTACAGCCCACCACAGCTCAACTTCCACCTGACTTGCTCAGAAATGACTTAGAGCAAGATGTTTTCCACTTTGGACTCGGAAGGACAGGTGTAAACACAGGAATTTTTACCAGCAGGAACAGTTTCTCTGCGTAGGACAAGGACAGCCACTCAGCTGAGGTTCCAGTCCCACCAGCTCCCTTGTTTCAGCTGTTTCCACCAGCCCTGCTGCTGCACAGCTGCCAGAACGCCAGGCAAGGCAGGAGGCAGAGGTTTAACCCCTCTGAATACCACCACACAAGTGAAAGACTAAACCAGAGCTTGCTTTCCTCATTTTCAGCAGCCACCTACCTTGCTCCGCAGGTTTTTCCATTTGTCCAGCAATTACCAAGCCCTGCTGGAAGCGAATCCCATGCAAGCAGGGCAAAAACGTGGGGAGCCTGGGGACTAACCCTGCTCAGGAACCCACCACAAGGTGCACAGCTAAGGCACTTGCACATCACCTTGCAGTTGTTCTGGGAAATTGAGGATCCACATTGATCTAAATTGCCTTCTGCTGACATGAGACACGCTTCAAAAACGCAGCTGGGAAATGAACGTTTCCCCCCAAACAGCGACCCTTTGAAGACCTAATTTCAGTCCCAAATAATAGTTCTGCCCTGGTCCCAAAACTGCAGGTTAAATAGCATATTTTGGAGGCAGCCCTGGGGGAAGAGGCAGCTGGAATTACCCTGCACCAGCCTCTCTGGATTGTTAACAGACTTGCGTGGCCAGGCTGCAGAGCGTGCCCTTCCCATGCCTGGGAGCACAGAGGTTTTGTGATGCAGGTTATGGGATAAAAGCAGATACCGACAAATCTCAGCAGGACTGGGAAGACGTCCCCTGTTTTTCCAAAAAGAATGAGGAAAGCTCCTCTCTGTGCTCCTTCCCTAGATGCCCCCTTTGTGTCACAGCACTCCCAAAGGCAAGGAGCTTGCCCTTTGTACGGGTGTTGCCAACGGTGGTGGGATTTGGGAGCAGAGAGACGGCAGAGGTGCAGGACAACACGCTCCTCCCAGACTACAGCCAGTTAAAATGATCTCCAGCATGCAAGCACTTCAAGATAAAAATCGAAACACTGGCCTGAACAACCGGAGAATTTGGTTAACTAACCCCCAAAATCTTTAGCTCAGCACCTCACATCCTCTCTGCAAAACCCTAATTCAGTCTTTACTTTTAAAATCTCTAGCCAACACATCTCGGTTCCAGAGATTCATAAGAAATATCCATTTGTATTTGCTTAAGCCTTAAAAGCAAAGCTCATTCCACAGAAGGCCTCGATTTCCAAGCTCCCATTTATTTTTACACAGCTTCCTACCAGCTCCTTCCACCCAACCCAAGCATATTCTTCTCCCATTTGACTTCATGTTTCCCTTTTGCCAGCGCTTTTCTTCCTCATTCTACCTCCAAAGCACCTTCTCTTACCTCTCTTGGAGCACACAATACAAATGCTTACCTGAAATTAGAGGTAGGCCTGAGGAGTGAAGGTCAAATCCAGATTTCACAATGTTTCTATGGTTTTTGGCTCCAAGGCACTGATTTGGGTCTGTCTCTGCTTCAAATACCCTAAACTGCATGAAAAATTTGGCCTCTGGGCATTACAGGAATGCACATAGTAATTAATCACAAAAGGCTCCAAGCACCATATATGCCAGTGAACACATTTGCACCATTCGGAATTGAAACAAGGACTTTTATGCTTGTATTTGCTTGTAAACTGCCAAGCCCCCATTGGAGACAACACACATATCGTTCCCCCATTCTGCACAGACCCACGCCTTTTGCCAGCTCTCAGCAGGGTGGGAGCAGAGGGGAGGACACACTCATGATATAATAAGCAACAGCCTGATGATTGCTAATATTTCTTAATAAAAAAATATATATATAAAACTAAATGAAAACAAAACAAAAAAAAAAAAACAACACAGCCCCCAGCTCATGATTTGAATAAGGGGGAGGGAAGAAGGTGCGTGGGGGAAATTGTCTTAATTAAAATTCTCCCTTTCATCCTGGTAATTACATTCAAACAGGCGACAGCAGCAGCATCGCTGCTTGTCACCATGCCAAAAAAAGAAATTGATTTGATCACCGGGACATCGTGTTGCATTAAATAAAATTCTTAAAAATCTGCCAGAGTTTTTTTTTCTTTTTTTTTTTTTTTTAAACTGTAATTACTTCTAGAATGCTGCAAAGAAGGGGGGGGAAATAGAAAAGAGAAGAGGAGGAGGAGGAGAAGGAGGAGGAAGGAGACCCAGTGGCAGATAATGCGCCAGTAATGATGGAAACACCTGTAAGCCAGCGGAGATCTAGCAGCTATCAGCTCTGGCTGCATTCCATATCCATTAGCTACAAGAGGCTGCTTGGGCTCCAGGAAAGGAGGGTGTTAGCTCTGACAACTGGTGAAAAGCTGATGAAAACGTACCAAAGGGGCAGTCACGGCGCTGCCATTTGATAAAGAGAAAAAAAAATACAGAGAGGAAAGGGAGAAGGAAAAAAAAAGCCAGGAGTAAATCAGTCTAATTAATGGCTTTGCTCATTTATCGGGGGCAAATGCTAATTATTCTTTTTAATCACTTTTCTGCTGCAGTTGCTCATTCTCTCTCTTTTTTTTTTTTTCCTGCCAGCTCTGCTTAGTGAGGGAGGCCAGTAGAAAAGCAATCCAAACCTCAGGCTTATAAATAAGGAAAGCAGAAGAGAAAATGAAAGAACGGGTGAAATCTTTCCATGAAATGCTACCAGACTTCTCTCCATGCAGTAATTCCCAGCACCCTTCCTGGTCTCCTGCCTCTTTGTGACCCATACACTAAAAAATAAAACGCAGAGCAGTCCTTGACAGATAAATCAGAGGCCAAAAGATCCTGCAAGACAGGTTTTAAAAACATCCCTTAAAACTCTAAACTGCTCTCATAAACCACATTTCTGTCCCTTATTATTCACCAACATCTGCACGAATGGCTTTTGTTCACACCAGTCTATAGGAAACAACTCTCTGCTGGTAAACCAAGAGCTTGTACGTGAATACACGTTTAACTTTCCTGTCTGTCCGCAACGTGCAGGGCAAGGCTGTCAAAAGCAGCAAGCAACGTTGGTTGCACATCTCCAGACACCTAAAGAGCTTGGCTTTGAGCAAGCAGCTAACGCACCACTTTCTCAAGCCTCTTTAAGCTGGTTACCCGTAAAAACCACTAATTACCACCATAAATCTTGTTCTCATTCATCAAGTGGTAAGCAGAAACTTGGGTTTTGGTGACCAGGGAGACCATAAACACAGAGACTAAATCTGCAAACAAACCCACAGACTGAAAACGATTCAACAAAACCACCCAGCAAATTGTTAAAAAGAAAAAAAAAAAAAAAGAAACCTGTATACAGAAGCAAGAGCCAGTTTGCAAACAAATCCCAACAGAAAAAGGAAGAAAGACTCCATTCATGGCAGTCTATTTGGAGTTAGACAAGCAATGAGCATCAGTGAAGGGAGAGATGAGACAACTGTCAGGTTAGACAGACAGTACTGGAAAGTGCACGTGAACAAAGCTGATCTACCAACACAGCTAAAATCTGAGAACCTGATTTTCCTTACCTTGAATCTGCAGGAGGGAACAAGTTACTCGTTGTAATAAGCTAGAAGAATCCACACAGCCTCTCCTATTAGAAGCAACACTACCCATGGCAGCGGGTGAGCCAGGTGGACATGGGCAAGCTGCTGGAGGAAACCCCAGCAGCTGGAGAGCAGCTTTCTTTGGTCACAGTTTAAAGGTGTCCAATAAGGATTTAATTCAACAATCCAGTTACTGCATAGTAAATCCCCTGAGTACTAGATGAGCGTCTTTGATAGCTGCTAAACCTCAGTAAACAAGTCTTTAATCATTCATTGGTAATTAATTAGCAAACAAGAACTAATTGCAACTAGATAACTTCTTAGATTCAAGACAGTTGTTTTACGTTAATTAAATATAGAGGTCCATGAGTTACACAAATACATTGCAACCAACGCACACACAGGCATCTAAAATGCATTAGGTTCCTAATGGCCAGCTTTGCCAGTGAAACGTGTTCAAAGGAAGCTAATTTCAGGATGGTGCAAATACTGGCATCCGTGACTCGTGCTCACGAGCACTGATGCACTCACTCAAGAGCAGAAGCATCACCGGTGTTACCACAGCTCAAGAAGTGAGAAGAGAGACCCTAACAGCCAGTGAAATAAGTGATGAATACATACGGAATTTGTACTCCACTACATCTGTAGCCTGTTGCATGAACAGAGATAAATTACTCCTTGAAATGTTATTTGCCTGACTCTGATTCTAGCCCTAGCTGAGTTAAGTCAGGCTCCTGTCACCAATTTCAGAAAGAGCCTAAGCATTTGCCCCATTAATTTCCTTTTCAGAGATCAACTTCATAACTTCCCAAAAACAAGCAAAACCCCAAACCAACCTCAAGAAATCTTACTACAATAAGAGAAGTCAAAACCCTAATTTGGCACTGTCACCCTAAAGATTTGGTGAAATCAAATGAAAACTTGTTTCTCTTGCTCTCCCAGGTTGACCAGCATCAGAGGTTTTCAGGCCCACTGATTCTTTTGCCTGCCTCCAAAGCCCTCCCCCAAGCAGTGCCCCTCACTTGCCAAGCCACATTTACCAGCACGACACGCTAGCAGCAATTTATGGCAATGTTTTGTCAGATAAAGTAAGATGCTGAGGGTTTTTCAAGTGCATCCCTGAGAGGGAGCGATCATTTGGAGTCACCTGGCTTTCCCTTATTCCTTCCCTTACAGCTACAAGGCAAGGTTGCCTCCCTGCCTGGAAGCTAAAGCAAACTTTGTATGTCAGCACAGAGCCTTACTGTGGTATTAGAAGTTTCCTCTCTGTTTTCTTCTCGAGATTAGCCCTGCAGCATGACAAGACTTCATCTGCCTTTCTCTGCCTCCCTGCCGTATCCACTTCCATAGCTCAGGTGGCCGGAGCACTGGGGTTCCTGGGCAGGGAGATAAGAGCAGGGAACGACGACTCCTTATGGAAGGGGTACAGAAGAGAGGGGGAGGCTGGACAGATGAAATTTAACAACTGTGATTTAGATATGCAACTGAAAAAACAGCGACCAAAATCTGTGATCCAGGTCTCCTGCTCTTCGCTGCAAGGAGACTGCACCAAGGAGACTGTACCCCATCAGCGTGGCCTTCCCAGGCACTGTACTACCCACAGTTGCGAGATAATTTTATCCAAATGTGTAAATATGCAAAACAGATCATTAATGCATTTCAGTTGAAGCCCATTGCATGACTGTAACGTCCCACCCCCCCCCTTTCTGTGCAGCTCAACCAGCAGAACTCTGCTGCCCAAACTCCTCCGGGGAGCCGGCATGCAACTCCTTTTCCACGGCAGAAGGACAGCAAAATCCATGCCAGACTCCAGCCTCTTACCTGCCCCCATCTGCCCACCTGACAAAGTCAGTTGGGCTTGGATGGGAGTAGGAGGAGGAAGGGAAAGATTCCTCATTTCGACTGAAGTCTGCTGCTGCCTGCAGTCTCCCTTTAGCTGCCTCTTACATGAAAAGCGTCCCCTCTAGGTCCTTTTTTCCCCCCAAAACCACACAGATCGTGTTTACAAACACACCATTTGCATGTGCACTCACAGGCAGCATGTGAGGAGAAAGATTTAGAAAAAGAAAAGTACGTCCCCATATACTGTAGGCTCCCCTGGTCTTTCCACTTTATTCTGCTTTATCTATCAGAAATATATTAACCCAAAAGCCTGTTTCCATCAAAGTCTTGATTCCATGAACATTTAAAGATAAGGCTTATCTTATTACTGGTGCATTAAGAACAGAAATCTAAAGGGCCACTGTCAATCATCTCCTTTTCTCTGTTTCTTTCACCCCTCTTCTCAAAGCAGCTTTGCAGAGAGCACGACTGGGATCTCAGAGGGGTTCAGGAAGAACCAAATGCATGCAAACAAGCACAAGGAGGCCTCCTCCTCCCTCTCTAGTGAGGGGTACCACAGAAAGGTGAGCACTGGCTCTGAGGGTTTGGCCAAGGCCAAGCATGTACCAACATTAAGGAAAAGAGAGCAGTGTCAAGCAGCACTTGCTCCATCCAGGAAGAAGTCCATACGAACTTCTAGATACAAACCATCTTCTACAGCACAGACTCTTTTTGCAGATGATCTCAAAGCAATTTTTAATAAGGTTTGTGGGGGAAACAAACCGCTCAAAAAATCCAAGGCCCACAGAGGACGTCTAACCCAAGGTCAGGGAGGTCACCTGCATCCCTAATTCCATTGCACCTATTTCATTATAACCTTGCCATCCTGAACTACCGCTTTCTCCTGGTATCTGGTCCTCTCCACATCATCTGTGTAAGTTTTAAATGGTTCTTATTAGAATGTTTCCATCAACTGAGGCAGCATCCAAGTGTCTTGGCAGAAATGCTAAGTGGAGGTTTTAAAATTAAAAGGTTCTAGATTACATATGGAAAGCAGCGATTGTTTTCTATACTGACCTTTGGGGGCACAGCAAACCTTGCATTGGACCTGAATTCCACATCTTTGGAGCAACTGAAATATCCACCTTAATTCTGCAGCAATGTGTTCTCCTTCCCTTGTGTGTGTGTCTTTTTTTTTCTTTCTAATTAGAAGTTTTAATTCTGCAGTGAGTGTCACTAAGAGCCCGAGCCAAAAATAACACAGTCTGTTCCAAGGGCCCTTTGAAAAGCTTTTATTTTTAAAAGCCAGAACAAGGCAGACGATCCAAGAGCGATAAATCTAAGGTTTCTGAAAAGAGCTGAGGATAGCGGGAGGGCAGAGAGACAGCGAGGGATGAACAACACGCACAATACGTCTCGTAGTAAAAACAAACTATTCTCATGGACAGAACTATCAGCTGTACATGTAAACCTCTAGTAGGGATTTTACCAGGCTTTTCTACAAGCTAAAATGGTTGCCACTAAGGATCTTCAGGCTCAAAAAGCCTCATCTCCTCTAACATCAGCACCTCCTGAACTGGGTTTGCCATCAGCTTTCCCAGCTGTAAGCGAAAGCAAAAGGTTTCAAGGCGTTTGCCACAAGGACTGTGTCCTGAGTAACTTGGGCAAGCACATACCCCTTGGCATGGGAATGTCTCCTTTCTGGAAACACGGCTTTGGGATGTTGTCTTGCTACTCCACCGAGGTAAGGTGAGCTCCTGCGTTTCTTCCAGGCTACACTAATTTCAGCATGAAAACATCTGATCTCAACGATGGCTGCACAAAATCTGACACGGATTCATAAACTCCGGTTGCAAAAGTTCTTGGGAGACCATCTAGCACCAATCTCTGCTGAAACCAGGGTTGTTGCTTATTTCAGACCTGGTTGCTCAGGGCTTTGTCCAGTTGAGTCTTGGAAAGTTTCCAAGAATGGAGCTTCTAAAATTTAGCCTGGTCCTACCTACATGGCTTTCTAAATAAAAATGCTGTCCTTTCCCGCAAGTGCACCAGGGTGGAGGGAGGCTGTACAAGGTTAAATTCTGTAAAATGTTTTAATAGGTCACTACTGGAAAGAGAAAAGCATCTAAGTATTTCCCTGACATACTATTTATTATATCACAAACTTGCATTCAGGTAAACTTGTCCATAGAAGAAACCAAAGTCACAGCCAGCATCTCAAAGTAGAATTAAAAGCAGGTTATATTTTATGGATGGTGGGAAAATGAAGGGATAAACTGTAGGTCTTAAAACAAAAATGCAGCACAGGGACATGAAATTTAACCAGGAAAACACATCAGATGTTTCTGCATGTTAGGTGTTTATTTTTCAATCAAGTACATGTGCCCAGATCATGACAGGATGTTTGAACTGTGCACATCAGGTCTTTTACCCACTGTTTATATGAATGTCATTCACTATCTGGCCTTTGCGGAAGATAAACAGATTGAAGAGAGATGGGGACATATCTGAGCTTTGCATTGCTTCCGCCTTTAACTCTGCTCTTCGTGCGCTCTTGACCAGAAGAATGTCAGAGAAAACAGCGAAGGGAGAGAGAGAATTGGTCATGAATCAGGAGGCAAAGGACAGTGCAAACCAAATGCATCTCCCAAAACACTTAGGTACCCTTAGAACAGTTCAGTTGGAAGGGACCTACAAAGATCATCAAGTCCAATGGCAAGTCCAGCTGCCTCTCTTGATGCACCCAGTGTGATTTTCCTTGTCTGAAAATGACAGATACGAAGTAGGCAGAGCTAAGACGAAAAAGAAAGATCCACTTACCTGACAGACAACATTCAATATGTATGCCTGAAAGACTTGCTAAGGGGACTGCAGAGCTGTGAAATCCCTGTTAATGTTCAGATCGTTGGCCTTCTTCCCCACTCCAACACCTCTGGAATCTCAGAAGCCATGCAGTAGACTTGGACCTACGCATGATGTAGGGAGAGGGCCTCAAAAGCTAATCACAAATCAACCAAAAGCACCTGCACGGCTTTGCTGTACCCTATTCCTACCAAACACTCCATCTCCACAAACCTTCGCTTGTATTCTTCATGCAGATTCCACAAGCATCTATGAAAAAGGTAGGACCTCAAGCATATCCTTGTACTTCAGGCTAGCCAGAAAGCCTTGGGAGGACACGGAAAATTTTAGGACTTCTGCATTAACTGATGCATACCAGTAAAGCACATCCACAAATCCCTTCTAGCAAGATCTTGTACTGCTTCATTCAACACACAACTGCTTTGGATTATTCTTTGATACAGTGCAACACCATGGCCAAATTGACATAAAACAGGGTCACAAGCTCTGAGCCAGGAGGTTTTTGTTTTGTTTTTCTGTGGAGTCATCCTTGCCATGTTTTTGCAGTGGATTATCCTTCCTTACGTTTCACACACTGTAACAACCAAAACACAATATCCAAATGCATTTAACAGCCCGTGCTCACGTGCTACCCACATCAGCCATTTTGCCTTCCTTTTTTCTTCCTTACTGTGTATGTGAGGATAGGTTTAGGGATAATTATACTGGCATTAGACTATGCCCAAGAAATAGGTTAAATCCCTGTAGCCCAGGGGAAAATGCCCTAATTCTAGGCACATCCACGTGGCGCAGGGAAGAACTCTTCTAGAGATCAGCAAGGTCACTCACACGCAGCCATACAATGTAGTGGGATATTGTGGGCATGCCCATTCAACTGAAGTCAGCCATAAAACTCACTTTGACTTTTACTAGAGTAGGGTTGGGGCTACTGCTCTTAAAAATCCCATTCATGGGATACCACCTATAACTTCAAAATGTAATTAGAAAAATGCTTCAACCTATGGACCTAGCACAAGGTAAAAAGCTAAGAGCAAAAGGATATTTGTGGTGTTCGTTTCTATGTTCAAGCTTTTAGAGCACAAACTACTATCTTGATTGTTATCAAGAGGTCACACACTGACTAGAGATCAAGATGAACAAAAGGCAGCTGGCTAGGGGAACTCTCCCTTTACACGAGCTACTTCAATCAGACAGCATTATAAAACGTAAAAGGATAGCAGGATTATGCACAAACTCTCAACAACCCCAAAACACCAGTGTTACTTCTGAATGGTTCGCAAACCCAGACTCCAAAAGAAAACAGCAAGTAACAAAACGACAGCATTTAATAACAAAACTGCCTTCGAGCCTAAGAGAAATAGCAACCGCCTGGCCGCACCAAAGAGCCCTATTGATGAAACCAGTAGATGGAACCGAGGGACAGACAGCAGCAAGGACAGGGGAAGGGTATATTCTCTTGCACAGGAGAACTGATGAATCTACCATTCAAATATCTGCAAACTCAAAGTGGAAAGACCACTTCCCTTGCATTTGGAGTGCTATCATCAATTTCCCTTCAGGCTATGATACCATCAAGCTCAGTGTACTTCCTGTGCGCTAAACTGTCCCTTGGCTGTTGTGTTGTCTTTTCAAAAGACAAAAACATCTAATTCTATGTATTTTGACATCAATTATCCGAAGTGTTCCAGGTACAATTTAATCTTGTTGCACCATGGAGACACAAACATGTACTGCTGCTTTCTGAGCAGCCAGAGCATCAAGGCATCATTTTAGCAGTCATGTTTACTACAAGGTAATTCTGTAGGAGAGCACTGCCTTGGGCCCCCTAGGGTGGGTGAGCAAGTACTAAGCAGTTGCTTAGGTCCTTAACCCACAGGCACAGTGGAAAGGATGGATGCTGTAAAAGAGCCCCCATTACCTTTGAGAATGCATGGGTAAGACTTGAGATCAATCCTTGACATTTCAAGACAAAGATTTTCAGATGTGCACATCCCTGGTTACTACACAGGGTGCACACCAGCACTATGTATTCTCCATTCCTCTTAGTACGGGCAACTGAGCCCCAGTCCTCACTTGGTGTGTTGTATTCAGTGCTTCCCACATTGCCCCTGAAAAACAACTGCCGTTGCTCCTTGGTACAACAGCTGCAGGGTAAGAGCACAGAGTCCTAGTTTCAAGCTTTTTGTTTCAGAGTCTCATCATTTCCCATCGCGAGCTGGGTGGAAGGGGAGATAAAGGCCGTCAGTCTGTCTGCAGAACAGGCTGGCTCTGTTTGCCCCATGCCCCAGCAAACAGAGGTTGTCGACTTTTAATGGAGCACTCAGGTTTCCGCCGATGCCAGCTGCAGATAGAACAGCCCAGTGGCAAACAAATTCAGGTCCCTGAGGGCTGCTCAGATTCTCCTCTTATTTGTTAGTTTACCTGTAAAATACAGTCGGGCTAATTCTTGCTTGCGTGGTTGCAAAGATACATTTCCCTCCTCTTTTCAGTTAGCAGGGGAAAAAAATGAGCAAGTGCAGCAAGGCTAATGGAGTAAAAGAGCACTTCCCAGGGCTTAGGCAATAGCAAACATTTTTTGCTGGGGATTGTTTGTCTAACACCGCACATGGGTGAAGCTGTTCTGCACTTTATAAATGAGATTCATTTGTTACACACAAAAGTGCAGAAGGTGTCCTAATATCTACATGCTCAGATGGGCTTAAATCCAACAGCTCCTCATGACATTAGCTGTTGAATTTATTACATGCTTATTACAAGACCAGTAAAGGAGGAAGATTTACTGTCAAAAGTCTTCTTTGATTATTAAATATTAACAAAACCATTTTAATCACACCTGGAAACAACACAGTATACTCACCTGCAACTCAAATTCCCAGTTCCTACATGAAAACAACTTTGAAGGACTCTTCAGACTCTTTTTGGATTCATATTCATCCCTGTCACCAAGCTATTGTTCAATTCACCTGCAAAATATGCTGTTTCTTAGCACTAAAATATATGCACAAGTTTGCTCAATTTAGACATGAGAGAGAAAAGCTGCAGTCCAGTCTGGGTTTAGATGCTAGGCACCTGAGTGTTTGATGACAGGTCTGATTTAGGGTTTTGACTACAGTATCCTTTAATTAGGAATTCAATGCTGTGAAAGACAGTCTTCCAAGTCAAGACTGAGAAGCACCTACAAAAGCAGGAAAACTTATGTAATGCCCACCTATAGCAATATTTTGCACCAAAGCAGTCCACATGCCCAAGCATCCTTTTGCACAAAAAAAACCATCTTTGACTTTTCTATGAAAAATCGATTCTAATAAAAACCAAAACCACTTGCCTTTTGGACAGCAAACTTCACACAGGTAAAAGCAAAGTGAAAATTGGCAAAAAAACTCACACAGAATATAGCTGTATATAGCTTGATTTAGAAAAACTTCAAGACATTCACATAAGCTAGCTAGGAAAAAAAGACCTAGAGAAACTTATCACAGCCAGAACACGACGCTGTGCAGAGAACATTAAGAGAGCAGTTATCAGTGGTCCTCTGTTTGGGTGGATATATTAAAAGCACGGTTCACAGACATCTTCCTTCAAGCTAACACTGTTCGATATTTTCATTAATGGTCTTGAGGACTGGCTAGATCAGGCGTAAATAAGCATGCTGGAGGAAAGGACTGGAATTTAAGTCATCCTGACAAATTAGTATGCAAGTAGTCTGAAAAAATAGGAAGCTATTTAAGAGGGAATGCAGTAATATACTACACAGAAATGTGTAAGTGCAGAATGGAAAAACAAAAGCTCGTACAACAGACCTGCAGAGAGGCGTTGTGACACTTGAGTCACACATCACAGTTACCAAACCCCCTGATTCTGCAAAACTAGCAGACAGGGAAGCATAACTAAGACGATGGCATGAGACAAAACCAAAGTTAAAACCCTACTTCTTCCATTCAGTACTCACGAGGCCTTAGCTAGAGAACTACCTAGCTGAAAGAAATGCACTTCAGGAGAGACATGGACCATTTGGAGAAACTCAGGAAGACAGGCACAACTCCAGATCTATGAAACACAACCCCAAAGGGGAGAGACTTCGCAGACTTAAGAACATTCAGTCCAGAGGAAAGAGGATAAGCATGGATGTGATCTGTCTTCAGATACATAAAAGAGCACTGCAAAGAGAAAACTGGCAGTCTTTTCTGTGTCACAGTGGATAGGGATAATAAATAAATAAAAGGCTTACGTTGCAACTTGAAAGATTCAAGTAACATACTGGAAGAAATGAACCTATCCTCTTTCTCCCACAAATTTACAATCCTAGCAACAGTAAAGCAATGTAACAGTGACAAAATCTCCAAGAAAACTTAGCTGGACACTGAGAATAACAACATACATTTGGTTTCCCATCAAGCAGTGCTAGGCCCATCATTCTACATAAATCTAACACATGACAACTCTTTACTGTGAAGGCACAAAGAGATACTTATCAAAGACAGACTCAGTAGAGATCTCACCATAAGATAAAACAAGAGGATATGGTTTCTTAATATTTTTACAGCGATCCTAATTGGACACAATCCCCCCAAAATTCACTGAGAAGTTTTTGGTTTTAAAGTAACTGTTCCTGTTTTGAGCATCGCTGCTAAGTTGATGTGACAAAGCTATAAGATTTCAAGGCAAATAAACACACTGGATGCTCAAACCTTGCCATCTGATGTGGTGCAATCTTAGAACGAGACACTACCATATTGTCTTCCAAATTACACATGAAACAGAGCTCCTCCTCTTAACACAGAAGTGCCACAAGCTAGGATGGTTGAGGCAACGCTGCTCTGCAACTTGGTGTGCTGGTGCTGGCCATCCCTCTAAGAGGCTGCACACCTGTGGGTGAAGCAAAAAAATTCTCCTACATCACAGTGCACAGTTGCTTACCTGAATTTGATATTCTGAGTTCAGAGTGATTAGAAACTCTGGTACTGCAAGCACAAACAGCTACATTAGCCATAGAGAAAGACACCTAATTTGCAAGGCAGGAGCCACAGGCTGTTTACATCAGAGTGTCCCAGCCATAAACATTTAATTAAATCAGTCTTTTTTCAATCATGGCCTGTTTTCTACATCACTGCTCATTTTCTACTTGCTGCAAAGCCTCTCCCAGTGTTCCTTTTTCAAAACATTGAAGTGCTGGACTCAGATGTTACTGCAATGGACAGAAGAAGCTTGGTGTAGCGTAGTGCAGAATGGTATGCTGGGTTTACTCAACTGCTCCTCAAAGGTTGCCTGGCTCAAGCTGCGTGATACTTGCAAAAGTCCTTCCAGCAAAAACTTACTCCACAGTGCTTTCTGAAAGCGCTAGCTTAAAGTTCAAACATATAATGAAACCTTCAGTTTTCCACATGTAAAACAGAAGATGCTTTCACAACCAGGTGAAAAACATAAGAATTTGTGCTGATGCTTGTGCCAACTCTCTGAGCAGCTTTGGACTAGCACTGCTCAAAGAGGAGAACCTTGATGGCATCCACTAATTACCAACTGCTGTTTCTAGTTAATCTAGTACTCTATGGCAAGTAACAAGGAACATGCTTCTGAACTATATTAAGATTCTTTTTCCTCTTTAGCAGTTTTTGTTTGTTTTAAAAGTAGGCAGGCAGGGTATCTTTATTGACTTCTATCAGTTAGTATAAATACGGTCAAGTCCACTAAGCAATTGGACAATCATAAGACAGCTGTTACAATGCTTAGCTGCAATACTAACAATATTATTAAGAGCAGCATGCTAACAGAAATACATGTCTTTGCTACAACCAACTACCAAAAAAAATCTCCTGGGATTACAGACCAATGAACTGAGTTCAACATGAGGTAAACTGGTGAGGCATCAATCAAAACCAGGCTGCCTAACCATCCTGGTGAGATACATTAAGCCTCAAAAAAGCAAAGAAAAATCATGCATCTCTACTCTACTGGAATTATCCACACATATTCACAAACCACTGGCTTACCAAGGACCATCTGTCTTGAAGTGTATGAAGACCTCCACAAGATGTTAAGGTGGAAACCTTATAGCTCAGGAAGAGAAGGAAATCATGTCATAAACCAGAAACAGATAAAAAAAAAAAGTCAGGCTTTAACTAAATGAAAGATTAACAGAGTGCTAAAAAAAAAAAAAAAAAAAAGAACAATACCTTGGTGAGACTTGCAAACAGCCCAAAGTGAATTTAGCAGGTAGGAAGAGGAGGGAGAACTTAAGTACCACCAAAAGCTGGGCTGAAATTGAGTATTGACAAGTGAAAAGTAACCACAAAGAAAGAATAAATTGAACTACACTGATATATTAACAGAAACATCCAAGATAAAAGATCTGGGCATCTGTGACCAGCTTAATAGAACATGAACCCTGCATAGCAGGGGCTCTGGGGGATGCAGGAATTAAGATGCTTTAGAAAAGAGACAGGTATTACAGAAATTATTAAAATGCCACTGATCAATCTTCATTTTGAAGAGCACATTGATTTGATAAAGCCATTTGAAGCATGGATAACTTTCTATACCAACAGAGGCTCCAAAGATTTGCACTTCTGAAGACAGATGAGTAAGATGAGATCTGAAAAAGGTAAACATACTAGCAGTATGGAAGGAAAGAAAAATCACATACTTCTGATCCAGCAGAATAAAAAATTAACTGAAAATAAATTAAAATTGCAGGTTCATAATTAGTTTGTGGATTATAGTGCCACAAGATATCTTGGAAAACGTGTTTCAGCAATTTTTTAAATGATTGGGTATTTGTCTGGAAACAGAAAAACCCACGCTTAAACTAGACAGAATGAAAATACAAATCTTTAGGCTTAAGGGACATAAGATATCCACCAAATGTGAGGAGTCTGGGAAAACAGTTCCCTTACAAGCAGGTTATTCCACAATTATCCACGGCAGAAGTTTTTGTATTTTCCAGGAGTGTGATGCTGGAAACACGTTTTAGAATCTATCCCCATCTTCCCAGGAATCTGCTCTAAACCAGGAGGGAAGAAAAATGAGGTAAGGGAGCTTGAGGAACACAAAGCACGTCTGCCCTCAAGGTTCCTTCATGTTCAGCAATATGTTGTATATAATGTGTTAGACAGTTGACATTTGCAGATAAAAGGTGGTGAAAACTCCTTTTACATCTGTTTTTTACATTTTTTTTTTTTTTTTTTTTTTTTTTTTTTTTTACATTTTTTACATCTCCCTTTTACGTTACTGAATGGGACTGAAACCAAGAGCTGCAGAAAGCCCAGATGTGGTAACTGATCTCCAAAGACAGGTACAGAGAACCCTCCCTACACTGGCAGCATCACACATGGAGCAAACACGCAAGGCTGATCCAATGCCACGGTGAAACAGTCCAGCAATTCACTTGTCATTCAGTTTTGATCACCCTATGCACGATCAGCGGATCTGTAAATCTCCTCTAAACTCAGGTCCCTTGGAACACACAACGTCTGATCGGGAAGATGAATGCTACCTTGAAGAACATTTTCTGATGATCCGACTCAAGAAGCAAAATACACCTGCAGGCAGAAGGGTGCAAGCTAATCCCTGTTGTGCTACAGCCCTACAGAGACAGCTGATCCTTCTGCAATTCCAAACTGCCAGTCAAAGCTTTAACATCTTAATACACAGCATGCAGTAATTAAAATTTCTAATTAAGGGGGGAAAAACACACTAACTAGCAAAACTAACATTGTAGATTAGCAAGCCTTATGTACAAATGGAAGATGGTCGCCGTTGCTCTTTCATAGATCATATGAATGTTAGTATTTTAAGCAAATCAATTCTGAACAAAGCTACCATGAGTACCCTTGTGCCCATTTTAGCAAACTGAGAAAAGTAACGTTTCAAGTAACATTTGCTAGAAGAAGCAGGTGGGCACACACAGATAATCTTTGAGTAACTTGACACTGCCTGGAAGAGCTTCTAAAAGACTTTGGTCTTTCCGGGCAATGAGACAATATTCTCACAGGGTGCAGAATCTAGGTTAGGCTTAACTTTAACCAAAGCTAAGAACTACATGATGGGTTGCTTGTTTTAGTTAAAATGAAGACATTTAGGCAAAAACACCATGTGGGGTGTAAGTTTCAGCTTATCCTTATACAATGTTGTTTTGAGAATGAATTCACCGTAAGGGCATGGAGTGCTCCTAACTGTCAGGCTGAAGTTATTGGCACTAAAATATCAGTTTTCACTGACAAGTAGTATAAGAGAACTGGTTCCTACATGTCTGAATGGGGGCCATGCAATTTTTGCAGTCCAAGGAGGATGGAATCTCTGATTGACATGAATGAGGCCCTTGAGAAACCTAAGAATGAGCAACCAAAACACAAAAAATGACTGCATGACTTTCAGTCAAAGAAAACAAGAAGAAATTGACCTAAACGGAACTTTCTAGAACTAATGAACAGCCTAGATTTCTTAAAAGATCATCAATAGTCAGATCGCTTTAGCCAAAATGCCAACATTATGTTGCCAGTGAGCACCTCAGTCACTGCAAGGGTTGTTTAGCAGCTCTCCATCCAGACCTCAAATTATCTTCTGGTTAATAAACAGACTAGAACCAAATACCTGACAGGACCGAGCAAAAACTCAATAATCAAAAGAGTGAGATCCTGAAGAGTGAGCCTTGGAGTGAAGAACAGGCTGAGGTTTACCAGCGATCTTGATGTTGTTTGTTTGTTTTAATTCTGTTTGATGAGCTCCTCTCATAACAGATCCTGAGCACAAGCTCCAAAAAGAAGGAGATGTGAGTCCCTCTCTTCTCCTTTATTAGCAAAGACTAACAAATGTATTAAAGAGATGTAGCTTTCTGAAACAGAAGTCCCTTCTAGCTTTCATCTTTGACAAGCTACAGTCATCTTGATGGGGGGAAAACATGATTTGATCCTTGATCCTGGAAAGAGATTTATTCAGGCATTAAAATAAGAACTGTAATGCTTACTGAGAAATGGAAAACCCATACTATCCTAAACTCTAAAGCCACTAACGACTGGAACTATAAACAGCACTACATGCACAGCAGATGTGGGACAGTCCCTATTCTGGCACTGGTACCAAGAAATTAGCAGACCCACCATACTCTTTGTCCTCATATCTAGTACCTATGGTGGAGCTACAACCCTACTCAAACAATTCTTGTAACCTATTTTTGTACAGAACAGCAGAGTTTGAATCGCAGTAGGCTACTCCCCTTTTCCAGTCTCTTTTTTAAACACAGCCTCCTCAAACCCTTGAGTTTCTTCTGGACGTCCATCATCTAGCAAGACTTTGCTACAGCATGTAATCCTACAGTTCTTCCCCTTCTCTCAGCAGGTTAGCTCCCTACGCTAGGCTTTATTTTAAAATTATTTTGTTTATATACTCAGTTAGTGAGTTTGTTAAAAACTCTTATGTTTGTAAATAAAGAGCTTTTCAGCTCACTGGGGATATTAAACTAAAAGGAAAACACGCAGAGTTTTTAAAACTGCTAATAACTATCATTCCTCTGCTGCCTTTCATCCTTCGTTTCACAAGATCCCAGGGCTCTTTACAAATGTAAATATACAGCCTGCTGTCCCAGCAGTGACATGCAGACAGTCCTGGGATGAAACATGGCTGCTCTAGGACATGACTGCATCACTCCAACTCCTATCTCATCATGCTGGGCTTTCACTTGTGCTCTGCCACCCTGTGGCTGTTCGACTGCACAGCTCAAGCGTGTCAAACGCCTACTGCCCACAGAAAGATGCCTTACACACTCCAAGAACTCTGCCAGAGCAGCTAGCTCATTTTTTTCTGTAGTGAGGTACTTGCAATGAATTAATAAAAGTGGTGGAAAGTGAGGAGAAGAGCTGCTTTCAGCTGAGGGTCACCAAGAAACACACCAGGAGAGGACATTTCTGCTTCAGGATTTGGTCCACAGCCCAGAGTTAATGGCTCGACCCCAGCCATTAAATGTCCTGCAGCTCTTCGTAGAAACTCTTCTTTGAAAGGTGGGTTGCAAGTTTCATCTCAAGTCCTCATTACCAATGCCAGCACATGCCCCGTTTTTAGGTGGGGAGATTTAGCTTTGATTCCAAGCAAAGGATGCCACCTACTGAATCCTTGCTACCATGATTGCACGCCTTGACCCTCGCAGCTCAAGACCTCTGGCAGGATCGCAAGCCAGACTGCAGTACCAAAATAAGCTCCAAGGAAAAGCAGAAAACAGGCTTGGAAAAACAAAGCTTTTCTCAATGCTACTCTCCCCACAACCCAGAGATGTATTACTCACTGAACATCTGCACAACCATAATAATTTCTAATTTTGCAACACTGACAACCTTAGTAGTATTAAAAAAACTCCTTACATCTTTATTCCATTTTGGATTCATTATAACACAGCCTGACAATATCTGCTAGTACATTACATTCTGCAACATTTAACCCCTGTTCCCAGTTGCTGTTCTTAACTTCACGGCTTAATGACACAGAGTCAGTAGATCACAATATGACCCTGTTAATATTTTTTTAATGCCATTTTTACAAATTACAGCATAATGCACTGATTACAAGGATGAAAGGAAAGTCTCCACGTCTGTCTGGAAACCAAATAAAAGAATGTTTGAACATCTGTTCATCCTACAAATGTCTTTAAAAGCTTTGATTTTCCCATAATCATTTTGTTCCACCATTTCACCCTTTTTCGAGTGTGTATCCAACAGCCTCAGGACAGCAGCCAGAGATCTGCAGTAATAGCACATTATAATCAAAGTTCTTGGGCACACTTAAGTTCTCCTTTTGGAATTAAAATTGGGGGAAAAAACAAAACAGCCTTCAACAGATACCTCTCCAGCTGTCTGTCCCACACAAATCTCTGTGAGGGGAGCAAAATGAAAGGATGGGGCTTTGCAACAGGGGCTTTACACAGAGGACAACAAAGCACTGGGGCAGAAAACGGTGGTGGGTGAAGGCAGTCATGAAATATGGGATGTGTGCTGCTCCTGGGTCAGCAGTAACTGCCCACAAGACCTCTGCCCCAAGCCCAAGTGCCTGAACAGTTACTCACCCCACACAGGAGTGGGATAAACTGCAGGATAGGAGCCTTCCTCGCCAGGCTGGGCTCACAACGCCTGCTGGGGCAGCCCTGACAGCACCCACATTTAGATCTCCTACTCCAGAGACAGGAGCAGAGCCACAACACCGATAAGCAGAAAGCAAAGGTGGGAAATGGGAGCACTGGGAAGAAAGTTAGGTCTTGGACCGAGGGGATGGAAGAGCAATGGTGAGTTCATGTTCTAGGCTAAAGAAGATATAAAAAATAGGGGGAAAGACTAAAAAGGGTATTACAGGAGACTGGATGAGAAAGGGATGGAGGTACAACTCCGGAAGCTGTTGTTGCTTCCTCCCTTGGAGTACCCCAAGCAAACAAACTGTGGGACCCTCCACACCAGATGACTTTTCAGCCAAGCACAGGCCTGCAGAGCTGTTAGAGTTCAGCACTAAAGAGTTTCCAAATGGATCGAGTTCCGTAACAACTGAGTCACTGAGGCTGCTACAGGCAGGCAGCAATGGAGAGGAAAAATATTAATCAGATAATGCTTTGTAAAAATAGCTACCACTATTTACATTTATAGGACATACTGACTCCTCTCCAGAACTATTCAAAAATGCCTTTCAAACAAGAAAGACAAAGACCTGCAAGTGCAAGGCTCACAACTGTGGAGCGGCCAACAACATCCTACAGCATGATACCCTTCAGCATTAGTGCCCTTTTCTTTCCAAAACTCTAAGCAGAGTTGGCAGAATTTTAGTCACCCATTTAAATTTTGGCAAGGACATTAGAACTATAGAGATAAAAATGTCAGATCCTTAATAATTCATTTTGATTTTTTGTTTATAATGAGAGTGTTTTTTTTTTTATACCAGTAATTCTTAGACTAACCTGGTGTGGTAATAATGGCATTCCTCCTATGTCATTTGTTTCTCTAGCTTCCATCACTGCAGTATCTTAAGCAGAGGTAACAGTGCAGGATACAAAACTGGATTTGATAAAGGCTTAAAAGAAAGATAACATAATAAATATTCTTTCCAAAGACTGCCTTTAGGGGTGTCTGGGAAGAGAAGAGTAATAGGGGAGGAGAGGTGACAGAGGTGTGAAATGCATCTTTTTTCATTATAGAAGGATACGTTTTCCAGCAAGGCTGGCAGCACAAGTCACATTAAGCCACAGCTGAAGTTGCCTGCCTAATTCCTCTGGGATCACACTGAAAGCATACCCCATAATCTTATGGGATGTGCTAAAGCTTTGCTGGGACTCACTCAGCAGAAACTGTTTGGGATTATTCCACAAAGCACTAATTCTGTTCTAATTTAAAGGGACACCATCAACTCAGTTAGACACAAGATGCCTGTCTCAAGACTGTCCAGCTGTAAACATCTTCTCAATAGCTGATATTTTTGCCATTCATGTCCACTTTGAATACCTGGAAATTAAAAGGAAATGAAAAAAATGGGAAAAAAACAGGATTATGTTAGCACGATGGATTCACACCTATTAATGGACGTTTGAATAACACTTTGGTAAATGAGTACAGTGATCTATTGCACTTACTTCTGCGTGCAACTAACACACTTACGTTATTTCCATGGCTGGCTCCACCGAATGTATCGCAGGCTCCAATTTAACATCAGTAAGTAGAAGTACTTATTTTATTCAAAAGGCACGAACTAACACTTTTCATGCTATCAAACCTGATTTCTCTTCAAGACTGCAGCTTCCGTACCTGTGGAATTAGTGATAGCTTTTATGTTATGGCGTTCTATGTTTTGTAAATAACAAAAAAGGGATACTGCCAATGCCCTCCTTTTTATGAGCCTCGAACATGAAATTGAGAGGAAGAACTAAAGCAGCCATGAAATCCCCATTAAACAACTAATGGTTTCTAAAGCATCTTGGAGATATTCATTTTACAAGGCTTATGCTGCAATCTTCTATCATTATTTTAATGAAATAAAGCCTCTATTTCCAGAGGCAACTTTTTCTTTCAAACACAAAAGGCATTTCGGTTACAAAAAAAAAAGAAAACAATTCTGGAATAGGATTCAACACAGAACCAGCAGGAAATTCAGAAAAGCTATATTAAATGTTACCAAAGATAGGTTCTGAAACTTTGGAACAGCAAACAGAACAATTAAGACTCTCAGTTACACGCATCATTATGTTTAATATGAAAAACATTTCTAGATAGAAATCATTTATAACAAAGATCCATACCACCTCTTAGATAGCATCTTACATAGTCACAGCTGAAGGAATGTGAAATATTCATTTAAGGTTTCACCTATTATTGTGTGCTTTTTGTCCCATACTTTGCTTGGGAAGTAAACCTAAACAAATCAGCTTCACTTTGTAGATCACATGAAATGCACATCTTGACTGCATTTAAATCAATATTGGTGGCAAACTTAAATTATGTGAAACAATTCTCCAGAAGAACACCACTATCAGAACGCACACCCAAATGCCCCCATTCAGCACGTGACACTCTCCAAGAGGCCGTAAAGATTCACATTGCAAAGATGACAAGGTAAGCACCTTCTAACAGAGTAAAACCAGACTGCAGAGATTTCAGGTGGCACGTAGTCAGCAGGAGCTTCCAGGCTCAGCCTGCGAGAAAGGAACAGGTCTAATGCATTCAGGCAAGAAACACATTCCACCCGAATTCATTCAGAGTCTGGGCTTTCCAGTGCGATCAGAGGCCTCTTTGCTTTCTCAGGACTGAATCATTTTCTTCTGCGTGTCAAAGACGTATCTTTTAAAGAGAAGAGTGATGGTAACAGGTTGGGCTGAATCATTCTTGCTGCTTTCGTCCTCTTTGTTTGCATCTCCCTTCCCTGCCTTAGATTTTTTCTTGGAGGCAGCAGTGAGAAGCGTCTTGGTTTCTGGCTTCAGCCCATCTGTAAAAACCAAGAACATGCATGACAAAACGGCTCAACATCATATTTCAGTGTGTCTGGAAAAAATGAATAGGCAACTTTACTTCTGCGATCTACCAAAGGAAGTAAAGTACATCAGGAAAGTTACATTTCTGTATCACTTCTGGACTACAGTAAATTACGTGAAAAGTAAGACAAGCCTTCAGAAATAGTTCACAACAGCAATACCCCAAATCCAGTGCAGTCTCCTACATGATCATTCCCAGACCGATTCCCCGGCACACCCTGCAACAGACTTCCCTAAGCTGCATCTCTCTACAGCTTTTAAACTATTAAATGCAGACAAAAATTTAAACAAGCCAGGCCAACTTGCCTAGCCTAGGTCTTTTACTCAGCAGACCTTTCCTATTATTTACACACATTTCCCAGTTTCTTCGCATCAGTGAGAGCATTTATAAAAATATAGGTCATGAATAAAAAATAACAAGTGCTAAAGTACTGAAATTGTATAGAGCCCTATACAAAGAGAAGGTTCTTGAATATCTAATAGTCTATCTCCTAGGCTTGCCATAAACACACTGCTTAGTTTTAGCAAATGATACAGCCCTTTTTTATTTTTATTTTGGGCTAAAACACAGCTAACTGTTACAACTCATTGCTAAGGGAACCAGAATTAACCTATGTATGACTCTGGGGATCTAAACCAACTTGAATTTTTTCTCCAGATATTTGTGCCCAGACAGAAAAAACAGCCCTTTTCTTCCTAAATGGATAAAATTCGCTTAAACTTTCTGATTTTATTTTGACTTGACACATTGGTGACACTTTAGAGAAGAAATGCAAGATAGCAAAGTCCAAAGAAATACCGTAAAACAGGAGAGATGCAGCTCCTAAAAGGCCACTCCTGAAGAATTGCTTTCTTAAAGCAGAAGACAGCAATCTCCTTGGAAGCTTATTCAGCACCACCTGAATACACTGAAACGTGGTTCTCAGGCACTTGGCCAAATTCAGTTCAGGTATTTTTAACCTGCGGTGTCACATAACCTTATCTCAAACACTTAATCAGCTTCTCCCCCCTCATATTGAAATTCAGCTGTGGATTCTCATATCACAGCCTGACAAAAAGATTGAGATGCTTATGATTTACTGGAGACAGGAGGTCTACAGGCGCAGGTGATTTGCTCTGTTCCAGACACATCCAGAGAGCACTTTCAGCTGATTGCACGGGGACGTGGCACCAGAGCCCACCTGCTTGTCCTGCTGTGTCAAGGAGCAAATTGTTCCGAGCCCCACACGAAGGGAAGGCAGGAAACAGGGAAGTGTTGAAGCAAGACTTGGAAAGTGCCCATCTGCCATTGCATAACCAGAGCTTCTTCCAGCAGCCCTCGTGCCTTGCCCTGCAGCACAGCAGTGCGGGGACTTTCACAGACAGAGGGGTCTCGCTGCTTGCAAGACGTGCAAGAGCACGAGAGGAAAACAACCCAACACATATAACTGAAATAACTAAACCAACTCTATCTCACACCAAGGCCGCACAAGTCCAGCCTAAGGCAGAATCAAATTTGGGGAGTTCTGCAGATTTCGTGTTTCGCAGTCACGGCAGCAGCAGATTTCTCTTTTCAGATCGAACACAAGAAAGCAATGATTATTTCATTGTGGAAATAATTGAGAGCGTTTTTCCTTGACGGCTGAGAAGTCTGATAATGACTATCTTTGCACATGTAAGGTTCAATTAATCAAACTAGATAATATGGTGTGGCCTGACCACATACTTATTATATGGTTTTATTACATTTTACAGTCATGTTTGATGCAGCTTTTTTTTTTTTAATTGGACACTTTCATACAAACCCATTAATATCATTAGTATTACAATCACTCCATCTTCATTATGCAAAATAATTTACCATTACATGAAAAGCAACTTATTTCCTATTTGGAAAGCTCCAAGATCATCTTGGGTGCTGCTAGAAAAAACAACAACAGACAAAAGTGAGGAAACCAAAATAAAAACAGAAAAAAAGAGTGACCTTACGCAGCCCTGCTCTCTACCTTTGCAGGATTTATTTCCTATTGTATGCTTTCTACTGTTTTGACCAACCTAATTGTAAGTGTCCCTGAACAGTGTTTCCTCCACTTTCCTGGGAAGACCATTTACTTCTCTGGACAAAGAAACATTTTATTTTGCTCGCTACTTGGTTTCCCTTTCTCGCTCTTATCACTACTGCTACGTTGCTGTTACTGGCACATTGCTGTTTAAGAAAGATGTTTAACTCCAAATCCTCTCAGAAAGACACACTTTAAATTAATTAAAGCAAACAAATCCTAAAACACTTCTATTTACGTTAGCAGGCTTCGCGAGACTAATTTCAAAAAATGCTAATTGACGGAAAGGAGGGAGGAAGGGAGGAGGTGTGACATTAAAACTGCAGCCAGAGTTTTCCCTTGTGGGTCTCCGGAGCTCAGCAGACGGCTGCTGCTGTGCAATCCTCCCGTGCAGGCTGTAGGGCTGCCGGGCACTGATGCCCCCATGCCAGGGCTGCATCAGTATGGGGGCAAAGTCCCAGCCACGAGGATGAAATAATAAAACTGAGCCTCTAATAAAACTGAGCTTGAAAAGCTTCCAGGGAAGCCAAGGAGCACTCGGACTGCCCGGTGGTTTGAACATTATGCCCCAACACTCAGTATATCCTCTTAGGTGTCTAAACAAATGCTTAAAAAATGTCTTTTTCAAGAAAAATAGCGTATACTGCACATGGAAGTGAATGGGGGAAAACACTTAAAACCAAGCAAATCTCACCTCCTCCAACCTATCAGTTCCACTTCCTAACACAGGGGAGTAAAAACGCCTCACCTGCAGCTGTAAACATCCATTTGGATTCAAATAAGGCATCTTTGGTAAGAAGTTTACAGAAATGGGAGAATGCGGTAGCTCCTACATGTGAAATTATGGGCCGACAGCCAAAGGCAGCCCAGGTATTATTAAATTCACAAGGTATCTAAATTACCTAATCAGATCCCACGGCCCTCATTCTGCAAACAGATTAGGTGGCTGGCATCGTACCCTAACAAATGGCATTTTCTGTTTTTCTGCTCTGGTGCCAGGAGGTCTAAGGGCTGAAGAGGCTCTGCGATACGGAGCGGCACAAAGGAGCAGGCAGGGAGAGACAGGCGGGAGGCATAATCGGGGTTTCATCTACCTCCGCGGATTTCTCGCGTTACACACAATGCATGCTTTGCATTTTACAAAACCAAGGAAATGAAGGGAAATATATCTGTCACCAAAGAAGACATCAGACCTTTAATAGCTGAAATGACGGATATTTTTAGATGGAGGTCTAGTTTAACTTACTTACATTAAGGGTCTAATCTCTCCTGAACAATAGCTATGTTAGCTTGAATACATAGTGAGAAATCTGTTCCATTAATTAAGTGCTGCCTGTACTACTCGGATTTGTAGCAAATGTTAATAGATTTTTTTTTCTTCCTCTGTTGGACAATTACTTTATTTTTCCAAGTTGCTAATGGATTAAATTGAAAAGGTCCGTGTGTTAAAAAAGACTTTAGCTTCAAAGTTCTCAGAAATGCCTTGCATACAACAGGGAGAAATACCTATATATTAATATTATTAATGGGCAGTCCTCAGAGGCATAGAAGAGATCTGAAAGCTTAGCAAATTCATTCCCACCCATCATAACCATGCCTGTAACAAGAAGCACCCAGGTCTTGTGTAAAATATACTTGTATATACTAACACATATTATGTATGGAAATCTAGTAGTAAAACAGTTCAATCTACTTCATTCTTTTAGTTTCAATTACTACTACTAATTACCAAATAAGAATATAGGCTCTCAGTCTCATCACAGTCTCAAGGATTAATTCAAACAGTCATTAAGAAATGCAAAAATAAAACCTGCCAACTTGCAAACTCAAATGAAAAGCAATACATCATCAGGAAAAAAATATTTTCTAAGTTTAAGAACAGTTTCACATACACAAAATACAAGATAAATGCAGTATTTTATACAGCTTTTACAAATAAGTCAAGCTTCTCAATGATTTGCAGTATCTCAGATTTGAAGGCATTGTTGTGTCCAGCAGTTTTACAATTACTCATAAAAAAGTCCAGTTCAGTTTACATGGAAACACGCACGTTCCAGCAGCTTGGTATGGAAATTGCACATTGTGGAGTTCTTGGGTATAAATACAGGAAAACAATTTGTATTTTACTGCTTTCCCCTTTTCTCTTAAATGAAGATATGCGAATCTATGCAAGTTTTAAGGTTTCTCTAATGTTCCATGTTCTTCCTATGATGAAGTCAATCAGGGGTCCCTGCAGCAGGGTCCCAGCAGAGCCTGGTGTTACACATTCCCCTGCTGACCGCCGAGGTCTCCACATCAGGCCCAGGGGATCGTCTCCATACCAGACTGCTGGCAAGTGGCAGCCAGAACACAAATCACAACACGCACATACAGCACATAAATGTCCATAACCAGCAGGGTTTGCTTGTGTTTTGTTTTTACGACTACTACGTCAGCTGGAAAGAGGAAGAAAGCCAGTGCAGTATCTTTTCTTCTAATTCCTTTTTCTAGTCCAACTGCAGGATGACAAACTATTGCTGTGCTTCCCCCTCCCCACACATACAGGTAACAGATTAAATAAAAATGTAAGTTTAGTAATAGTTTACATTTTACATTATTTCTCTACTTCACATCATGTTGTCATTCCTTATAAGTGTCATCTTTGTTGGCTTTTTTTTTGCTGCTTCTGCTCCTTGAAAGGTTTGCCAAGGGTGGCCTCTGCTATTTCTCCTAAAATCCAGCTCCTTCTTCCCCGACTCCCAATTCCACTTGCTATTCTGCATTTCAGCAGTTGTCTCTTTTCTTTTCCAACTTCAATTTTCCGACTTTCTGTTTCCAAATTATTTCCTACTTCTACAGATCATCTCCTCTCCAATATTTAAGAATAGCCCTATCTCCTTTAAAGATAATGAAACATTTAAATGGAAGATTTTAAAGACTGAATGCTAGACACATTGTAGATGAGAAGCCAGATAATAAAATATCTCCTTGTAGCCCAGGCAGAGATGGGAGTAATTTTTAAGCAACTGATAAACACTTCAGTGAAAACAGGTGTAATAATATAGGTCCCGGGCATGCTCTCCAGCACAGCCAAGGAGAATCATTTATTTTGCCGAACTTCAACAACTTCCTTTCTCATATGCACACATGTAGAAAAAAATGCTAAGCATGCTAGTAGTGCTGATGAACATGAAGGTACTACTTAGCATAGATGATTACAGATTTTCCTTACAGTGTTTAGCATTGTAATGGCATGAAAATTACAAGATTTCAAGATTTTTGGTTCACGAGAACTTGACTTCCAGATCAAAATTACAATTCCATCCTATCAGCAGCAACAGAAAACCAGTAAATGTACTTCAGCAAGTGCCAGCAGTTTGCAGAGAAAGCGTTGGCCCAGAGAAGGCTCAAGTTGGTCACACTTTTAGGAAAAAAAGATTGAGGCTACACCAGTAGCAGTCAGTGGAATAGAAAACACTCCTTTTTGCACTCGATTCCTAAACTATTCTTGACCTGCTGATATTGTTTCCAAACCTGCCATTCCACTCAGGAATTTGTGAACTGAGATTCAATGGGAAACTGAACTTTTCTCCCTTCTCTAAATATTCTATTTACTTCCTTTGACTGCTGCAGATAAAAGACTCAACAACCTGCAATTTCTTGTTACCTGTCAACATTTAAATGTTAAAAATTGATGGAACATCAGAGAACAAGTTAACATAGCACATTTGATGTCAAAAATATTTTTTATCCTAGGTAAACGTAACCTTTTAGTATGACAGACATTTTTCTTTCTTCCTGAGGCAAGGAAAGAAAAGAGCAAAACTTGAAAGAGGCAAAGGTTTGGGGATAATCCTTACTCACAATGGATTATTCGTAACAGCTGTTTTTCACAATTTCAGGATTTCCTTAAATTGAACCCTTAGAGCCTGAACCCTCATTACACAGTTACAGAGTGTGTGCCTGCATCAACACTCCAGCTAACAGAGTACAAAACCCAGCTGACCTGAAAATCAGAAGCAAGTAGAGCCCCACATGGAGACATCCACCCCAGTCTGGTGCTGGGTGCCTGTGTCAGAGTGGAGAAAAGACTGCACCACTCATAAAGCTTATTGCAATGCCTGGCACTTGCTGCTACTGCAGGACTTCAGAATCCAGTAGTTCAGCATAACACCTGAAAGAACAGAAAACGTAACATCCTGCTGCCTGAATTCTTTATACTGTGCTACTGGGCAGCAACTCTGCTTCTCTGCTAAAGATATATCCAGAATTTTAACTTTTGATTTTATTGCAGCTAAGGTGGTCATTTCTCTCCTCAAACACCCAGCAAAGTAAACCCAAGCTGATCAGCAAAAGGCTATCTTTCTAAGCCTTCCAAGAACAACAGTGCTGTATTACTCTTCCCATAAATCCTGTATTGAGAACATCAGATATTCCATATCACAGCTAGCGGACTAGATGACTGCTGGCCCTATCTAACTTGGCATCCCATCTGCCTGTCGTTAATACATCATGCTTCAGAAAGAGCAGGGATGAAGACTGGGTCCTGAACTAGAGTCTGGGATCAAGTAGGAATTCCCTACCTGACATCAGGGTCTACACCACAAGCCCTTCTAGCCAAAAGACTTAAGCACGGTGCTCCTACTGGAGCTGATCTACTCCACTCCTGGCCTTCATCACCACGATAACAAGCCTAATGTAATTACCTAGACAATTTCAATGTAAAAGTTGACCAGAGATTCACTCAAGAAACAAGGGATACTCCTGCTGCTGCCACCCCCAGGAGCTCAGGATTTGAGCTTCAATTACTTTCAGAGATCAGGCAATGAACTTTACTTATGTAAATCCCTTCACAATTCTCCACTAATTCTATTTTGAATTCACACCACCACCTTTTCCCACATCTCTTGTCAGCTCTCTTCAGAAATATTCTGCTGATTTTCCAACTCCAGAGTAGATTCATTTTTCCCTTCTGGCTGGTACAAGATCTGCTATTATCACCTCGCCTGGCTCGTGAATATTAATAGAAGTACAGCATGAAGTTGGCCAGCGAGAGCAATCAGCCTCCAAGGAGACCGGGAAGTGGACTCCTTCCTTCCAAATGAGAATTACACTAATGCCTCGGCATAGCACTTGGGATCTATACAAAATATCCATAATTCATTGTTTGATGACAAAGACCAGAAAAAAAAATAAATCTTACAGCCACTTTGAGCAGAAGTAGACCGCCGCATGCCTTGACCAAACGCTACCGTGACAGCCAGCCTGCAGAGCTGCTCCTGCAACTCCGGCTTGGTAGGCTCTGGTTGGAAATCCCTAACTACTAAAACATTTTCCCATAAATTGGGGAACAGCTGCCCCGCACCACATCACAGAGGGCCGCAGTTCAGTGGTGAACTGAACTGAGTCTTGTGTATCAATTTGTTAAGTTTATACAGGCTTCCAGACTGAAAGGCATTATTACAAGAGGTGGTAATGCTGGAAATAACATGGATTTCATTACGGGCTCCCACTTAGCAGAGAAAGAGCTAATCTTCCTTGATGAGGAAGACAGAAGCCGTTTTAATTCAAGAGGCTGACCTAGGTGAAGTCGGGGCCAAAGCTGTATTTGGAAAGCTCTCACGTCAAGCTGGACACAACCCTTTCAAGCTCAGTGCCAACTCTACACAATGGCTTGAACAGCACTCTCCGGCAGCCCTTAAAGGCACATTTTGTATCTTGGCTTTTGCTGCAAGCAATCAAGAAAGAATGCAAGAAAACAAAACTGTTTCCCAAGCACTGTTTGCTGGTGCCATAATTAATATAATCAAACAATTCCACAAATTGCTTCCAATTGCTGGCGTCACTTTCATGTGCAGAGCCAGACTTTCAAAGAAGGGCCCTTCTTGTCCTACATCCTTACGCTGGTAACCCTTGCTTCACACAATAGTAAACAAGCCCTCACTAAATAGCGTAGGGTAATTTGTACTGTAATAGGTCCCCAAGGCACCATGGACACAATTTGAAATGCCATCTAATTTTTCTTTTTAATTAAAAAAGCAGTTACTATATTTAAACAACAACACAAAAAAGTTCAGAGGGGACGGTTTGGAGTTTCCCACAGCTCTCTGGGACTTTTCTCAAGGTCAGGAAGAGTTTTATAGGCTCAATTGGTACAGACTTTTTTGTTTAATTAGTCTGCCATACCCCCTGCATGAAGTCAGCGTCTTGATTTTCAGTCTGATATTTTTCATATTGCTAAGTGGAGCTCGGGCTCCAGTATCACACGAAATCTATTAGCAGCTGAATGGTTATCAATACCATACGTCCCTATACACGCCTTGCCCATCCCTCCCTCTCCATAGTCCTAAACTTGCCATCTAGGTGGAGGACACTCAGCATACCACATCGCATTGAGCGTGTGCCATTCATTTAGTTTTATATTTCTCCATTTCCAGCAAGACGCTCAGGATACGTTACTTGATTTCCAAAAGCTACATTATGTAACCACATTTTAACCTCTTTTTTTTTGTTATAACTAAAATCCAACACCAGATACAAATGGATTACAGTTATCAGAAGCCATGTAGCAGGACAGATTTCTGCACCTGACAGATCTCCACGGTCTGGTGCCACTGCTCTTCATTGAGTAAACCACACAAACCCCCTCAACACTTCAGGATATTTGCAGTTCCTGCTGTGGGTTTTCCAAAACACATCTTAACCCAACATACCCAAACCCAAAAGCCCCAAATAACAGCTCTGAAATGAAGTGATACTTGACATTGGAATTTCTTGGCTACTTGGCAGTACACATAGGTGGAGTACCAAACCTGCCCTTATCTTAGAGGTCAATCTGTATTTCAGCTGCTGGTAGTTACATCAAGTGCCACAACCATCTGTTGGCTAAGCTCTTCTAGGGCAACTCTTCTGAAGAAGTCTTCATCCTTTGTACTCCTGGAACATAGCTATGGCTTGTATGCTTCTCAGTTTTGTTTCTGATGCCAAGCACTAACACAGGTTACAGAGACTCCAGGGCACCGTGATTACAGGTTTTTAGCTAAACAAATTACATGCATACACAATACAATAAATCAACTTGCAGAGCTAGAAGACAGCAACTAATGTAATCTTTGTCTTCTAACCCAACACCGGCCCATTAGCCTCAAAGGATTTTCAGAGTAATTTTTGCACTGGCTATGTATGTGTTTTCAGTGCTTTAACACAGCTGCAATTATGCCAGCTGAATTACTATACCAGCAATTATTCATAAACTGTTTTCTCTTGATGGTCACTCAAAGTGCCTGCAGTCACTGAGATCACACCCAAGTGCTATACTCGATTCTCTCATCATCAATATGTGCTTGATCTCTCATCAATATAGTTGGAAGCCTGGGAGTGTAGACAATTGTAGCTCATTACAATTCAACAATAGAAAAATTACAGGCAGGTCAGCATGAAACATCCGAGACTATTCAGAACACTCAAAGACAGAACAGTGTCTTAAAATCAGTTATTTGGACCGGGAGGGGAGGATGGTTGCTTATTTTTGGAACTGATCATCATCTCTAGCAATGACAGACATTTGCTGCTCCGCAGGCTGCCTGGGGATCAGGACTCTGCTAAAGTGAAGCTGATCTTATGACAGATTCTCTTTTAAAGAAATCCATCCTCTCTTTTGCAGAATCACAGTCCTACATGACTTCATTAGCACAATAAATATTGACAGCTAAATGGCTACACAGAGCCAAAACTTGACCTTCACTGCAGTGCATTTCTGTACTCGCACACAACTTTGCATTCCCTTGCAGGAGTCCTGGTGGGAGAACTCAGTATAAAATGGTATAAAACCATGACTTCTCATAAGACTTCTACATACATGTAGCCAGCTTGACAAAAGCCCCTGTTTCATCAGGCCCTCTAACCAGTTGCACTTGCGAGAGCCCGGATACATACAACCTCACCAGCACTGTTCATTCTCATCACATGGCTTCTACTACTGGTCTGGGAAACCAGGCACGTCTGTGTTACTGGACCTGTAACAAGTACTCTTCCAGGATGCAAGAGAAGGAAAGAAACATGCAGACATCAACGGAAGTGAAATCTTGGAGAGTCTCAGACAGCTGCTGTCCAAGGCACTTGCACAAGTTTTACTATAGTCACGGTCCTCGCTAATTAAATCCTCAAATCAAGTGGGAGAAAATAATCAAAATGTCCCAAAGAATATAGCTACATTATCTAGAAATAGTTCAAGGAACAACTGAGTAAAGGAACTTTCATAATTCTGAGCCCCATAGACTACCAAGGCGGGACTAAATTTAACTCGGGCATGGGAGTTGTCAGGTCAGAGCCATGCAGCAGTGCACGGAAGATACTGATTTATTGTCAGTTCCTATGAAAGAGAAGGTAAACTAAACGAACCATGCTTATGCTCTGAAGCAACTAAACATGTTTTGAATTCAACAAAAGGCACTAAAATTTCTCCAGCCTAGTGAAAAGGCAGCGACAATAACAAACAGTACCAATATACAATCTCTCCTACGGCAGCCTTTCAAAAATGCACACAATGCGGAAAAAGTTCAGGTTCGCAGATCTGCCACAGAATCAAAGGCAATTCATTACAAAGCAGCTTCAAATCAAAGTGCTGGATCCACAGGCCTGTCTGTAATCCTCCCATCTTGCTTGCAACTCTTGATGTGGAGTAGGCACCATAGAAGCCAGTTAAGCTGGACCAACACTGCTGACTTATCCCAGGCATCTGCTGCTCAGTGCTGGTCCAGAGTTTAAGTTTGGCGATATTCATCTTCCCCTGGGCTGCCTTTATAAAGAAATCCTGAACAATGGGACTTCAGAATAAAGAATAAAACATTTTAAAAAAAATTAACTTCTAGGCAAGGGCCTTTAATGCGATTAGAAGGGGGAGGGGAATTGGATAGCAGCTTTTTCTTTTTTATGTTATGTATATTGTGTGTAAACAAATATGCAATTTGCTTTAAAAAGATAAGGTGATTAAATTTTTATCGGGCTTGTACTCTGTTGTCACCACAACAAAGAGAATTAGGAGGAGGAAAGAAAGGCCTTTTTATTTGAATTATGCTCTTACCAGAGGTTCTCTACAGCACAGCTGTAAAGCCACTCAATGTTCTCCAAACAGGCCCTTTGATTGCATTTTATTCAACTTGTTTGCATTTGGAGCAATCGAAAGGAAAAGAACGCTCCACATTTTGATGTCTTAATGTTCCTTAATACCTTCTTTAATTTATATTAAGCTTCTTAACTAGGGTGATGAATTCTTCAAAAACAATAAAGACCTAGTGCAGAAATCTTTCACACACCATGAAAATTGAAATTATAATGTATTCATGGCTTTTTTTTCTTGTTATGAAAAAACATCATTTAGAAGAAAGATTTAAAGTATAGAGAAAAATCCTGAAGTTGTACGAAAATTACTTGATCCACAGAAACAGATGAAAGTTCAAACTAATTACTACAAGGGAAATATAATGTTGTGGGAGGTGGAGTAGAAGAAGCAGTATGAGAATCTTGGGTTACTATGAAGTTTTCAGTCTTTTAATAACCTATAAATTCCATCTCTATGACTTTCTACAAAAAAAGGACTCTGGAAATTTGTGTAATTTTATTTTACCGAGGCTAATTCAAATGTTTGCCAGTTTTTCTATTATTCACAGACTTCTTCCCTAAAATGGCTCTCCAGGTTCACAGCTCCACAGTGTATTTCCCTCCAACCGTCTCTCACAGCCTGCCAAGACCAACAGCACGCACCGAAACCGGTGAGCACAGCAATGGAGCGCTCCAACACCCCCAGCTGTAGCAGCTTCGTGGGGTGTGCGGTCCCTGGGTGAGGTTCCCAGACTGAAACGCCATACCCAGGTGGGATCTCAGTCAAACAGGAGGCAGGATGCATGAGAAAGGCAAGGGGTGTGTAATAAAAAGTACAGGAGAGGCCACCCAGGGGACGTGACTGGATGGGTTTGTTTTTGCAGGCACTATGTTTTCCAGTTATTGTTACAGGATGCTCAGCCTGCTTAAGCTTCAAACACAAAATATTTGGACCATGGAATGAAATCCACTCTCAAATACTGCAATATTCTTAAAAAGACCGTCTGCAGCAAATGAACACAGCTTTCAGTGAAAGTCCACTACAGCATTAATCACCCTCAGCAGGGAACATCCAGACAAGCATATTCTTGCTTTGCATCCCAATTTCCCTTCTTTTTAATTTGATGACCTAATGCAACTTTAGTTCTTTACGTACATGTGCACATATCGCGGCAGTGGAGACATGAGCATCCTAAGCCAGTCCTGAACTTTATCAAATCACCTGAACTATTCTTGAAATAGCAGATTTGAAAAAGAATATATATTTTCATCTGGAATTATTGTTATTTTCTGTTAACTTCCATGGACTGCTCACCTCTCTTCCTTTTTAAGCAAACTTCCAGCAAGTTCAAATTAAAGCCTCATGAGAATGCCTGCCACATTTACAAAGCGCTCGTGAAAACAGCTCACTTAGCTGTACCAGCATCCAACTGGCCACAATAATTAAAACAATTAAAAAAACACACTGTGCTGCCTTTACTATAAAGTAAAACAATGCTGATCTTAATCTGAGTGCACCCCGGGTGAAATGACACCTCCCCCTCCTGAACAGGGTCACACCATACAAGCACAGAAGCATCACAACCTAACTAACACAGCTTAAGAGCGTATATGGATCACTACAACAAAACTGAGGGAGCTTTCCCAACAAGTACTGAGAAACTGCAGACCATCCGAGGCAGCGCAGAACAGCTTCATAAACCACAAAGCTGTGCGTCGTCACCCTCTGCCATGGTACTGTGTCGTCTTCACATCTGTCCTAGAGCAAATCACTGCTTTTGCAGCAAATGGTGCTGAGAGACAAAGCAACGCTAAAATGGGAAAGAATTGCAGCACAATATTAACCTTTTATCCAGTAATGCCTACTGTATTCCACTTAAAAACTTTCCTCTGCATTTTTTGTAAGCAAGCACGTAATTTGCATGTGCAAAACAGTATGCAACTAGTTAGAAGCCTTAACTGTTGTATCTATGAAAGTTTGTGCCTTTAAGCAGAAATGATTCATGAATTTTAATTTGTTTTAAATGTTGAAAGATTCCACCCAAGTAAATTGAGTCAACAAGCCAGCAAAGGATGAAGACATGTATCTGTTTTTTATTTAACAGAAAACTCAAGTCTATACATTTCTTACTTACCCACAAATCCTCTAGCAGTGAAAAACACTTTGCAATAACTACGTCTGCTGCATTTGTTCTAATTAAGACACTATGCCTCTCCCCATTCAGCACATGCTGGTTGAGCACCAGAGCCTTAACTGATTCTCTTTGTGTTATTTAACTGCTACTATTTTAAAGTGCTTTTACATATATGAATCTGCCGAAGATGCTGGAAATTAGGACAGGTGGAAAAGATTTGCAGAACAGGAACTCTAATGATGCTGAAGCAGCTAACAGAAAATATTAAAAATGTTAGAAGTCACTCTGTCCTCCAAATTCATACATTTAAAATGGATATTCTTTTTAAAGGCATAATTGTTATTCATATTTACCTCTTCAAAATCAAGATTTTCAGTTCAGCATTTTAATGTTTTTTCTTTACAAATCACAAAGCCTGGAAATAAGCCTTTGAATCCACAGCTGATGTTTTCTAATAGCTATTTTACAAATACTTGGGCTCCAAATAAACAGCAAAGACTAACACAGCCACATGGTGAGATGCTTACAAAGGGGCAGACATACTAAGACTTTAATCAAGATTGCCCAAGTTGCAGTACCAAGACAATGGCAGATTGAGCACATACTAAGAACTCCATACACCTACCCATGCCACAGCGATACTTCCATTTTTCTAGGCAAGCACCCAAGGGCTGGGTTTCCTTCCTCATCGCACTCTTCCCGGGGCACAGGCTGTTCTAAAAGCTAGTCAAGTAAAATATCGGAAAATGCAGGTACACCTTCTGTCCAAGTCCACGGGAAGTTGATTTTAAGCTTGAAGCAGATTAGCCTTCCTGAGCCATCCCCTCAAAGACTCCCCTCTTCTTTCTGAGATTTCCAGCCACAGATGTTTGGGAATAAGATGTAGGCAATTCACAAGGCTCAGAAGCAGAAATCAGTAACAAGCATACTAATGCCAGGTGACTGGCTGGAAGAGAACAAGTTCCAGAAGCCTAACTTTGAAGGCTTCTACTACCAGTGCCAACCTGCTTCAGTGCCTGCATCCAAATCCAGTAGTGAGAGGGAAAAAGGTTCACAACTACAGTATTTCAAGGATGTTAATGACAGTCAGCTCAGCTCTATGGAATACTGACCTCCTATCTGAAGAGTTACTGTACATTTCCAAAAACCCCAACTTGTCTTGACTTGCATTGC
Organism: Anas acuta; assembly: GCF_963932015.1. Classification (NCBI taxonomy): domain Eukaryota; kingdom Metazoa; phylum Chordata; class Aves; order Anseriformes; family Anatidae; genus Anas; species Anas acuta. Next base: position 11,915,073 of record NC_088989.1, on the reverse strand, counting down.
AAAACCCACACCCACTCCTTCCCCCAAAAAATAGTGTTTCCAGGGAGTGCAGTAAAAGGCAGCACTGAAGGAGAGGAAAATTAGATTATAAAAGACATAATATAACCAGCCAAAACATACAAACAAGTTAAAAATAAATTAGCCCCATTACCAAAACCACAAAGGCAGCATCTTGTGCGATGACTGCTGATTTCATTACGTTTGGGTTCCAGTACAGTCCATTTTAGGAGCAGGATTTCCCACATCTCAAGATTTATTTTTCTTGACAAATAGCTGTTAAACATTTTCCTTGTGCTAACATATTAACGTTTGTGATATCCTAACCTACTCAAAGACAACACAGGAATATAGTTTAGCTTATCAACCTAAGTAACCCGCAAATGACCCTACCAAAGTATGGAATATCTTTTGCCTGCTTGCCCTGACAAAGAGTTGCTAGAATATTGGACTTCTTGAAGGGGAACAGAGAGGAAATAAGACATTCACATTCAAATTACATTTTATCTGAAATTTATTCTCCATTTTCCTACTAGCTCCCCTTGCTCACATTATGATACTGCTCCAGTCAACTCTGCACTTCGCAACGTCTACAAAGACATCCAACAAAAGGAAACAGTGTCCCCTCGAATACCCATCTGTGACTGTGTTCTCTATTTAGACCCCTGCCTCGGGGTTTTAATTCCATCCTCCCTTACTCTCTAGTTAGCCTCAGTGGTCCTGATGTCTCCACTTATTGTTCAGGGCAGAGCTGATCAACTGCAGGTTCTGTGACTGCAACCAAGAAGCCATTTACAATTCCAACAGCTGTTACTGATTTTGCAGCACAATCATGGCAAATCTGTGGTTCAGACTCTCCCTCCTCATGAGGAGGAGGAAAACAACAAGAACAAACAAAAAGAAAAAGAAAAGGGAAAGACTGGGAAAGTCACATGGATAAAGGACACAGCCTGATCTGATAATCGTTTTGATTCACAAAACACTAGCAGCATAGGAACTATTATACCATGTTACACCAAGCCTGAGGTCCTACCTTACTCAGGTTCCTTCCTTATCAGTGGATATTGGAGGACAAGGAACTCTACAGTGCACTACAACATTAAGTCACATTCTCCTTTTAAAGACCTACTTTCCCTGCAGACAGCAGCACCTGAGGGGTAGAGCTACCTCAGGTAATGCCCAAAGAAGTGGTCCCACGAGGAAGCACATCTCCGTGAGGGTTAACGTGCCAATCCCCCTGCACACGCTTTGTTGTGCTAGTTCTGCCATCACAGATGAAAACAGAAGCAGCAGCAGCATTTCCTCATCCTGCATATTGACAACATGAGAACATGTTTTACATGCAGTTCATCATGGCTACAGATCTCCAGTAAGTTTACATTAATGCTTTAACTGCTAAAACTCAAGCTCTAGTTAAAAATTATGTGATAAAAGGAAAAGCTTAAGTGAAAAGCTGAATCTTTACAAAATAAAACAGATGCACTCCCTTCCAAATAGGTTTAAACAATACGTCTTAGCAAGATTTTCCTCAGGACAGTTGTACTTTTTTCTTCTGAAGAAATACTGTATGGGAGACCTGGGGAAGACAAGTCTGACTCTTGGAAGGAAAGTGGATACCTTGCCTGAGAATCATGCAAGAGGTTAGAATCAGGGCAGCATCTTAACTCCATCCCAAGAAAAAAAAAAATCAGCCCTCATGTCTTAAACTAACATATTCAATACAACCAGTGTGATACCCACATTCTGCTCTATGTGCAATAAAAATCTTCAGTTGCAAAAAGGAGTGAATCAATCTTATTTCCTGTATTGGGCAAAAAAACACAAACTGAGTAAAAAGCACACTGGTATCATTTCTGCAGCAAGTGGTTAGTATAGAGCAACTATACTTTTAGGATTATGTTTCACATATACATGCATCATCTTAGACCTGCTAACAATGTTTCACTAAAAAAGACACCAGAGATTAGAAATATCCAAGTGAGACCTGCTCAACTTGCAGCTCCAAAGTATACTTTTAGTTAATTTCATTGGAACAAAAAATAAAAAAAAAAATAATAGCCATAACATTAGAAGAACCTTGCAGTCGGCTGTGCTGACTTCTAATGAAAGTTAGTTTGTGCTCTGCAATCTAAAATTATAATGGATAGACCACTCTATTCCCACCTTCTATTCAGTCCTATTTTACTACTCCAAATATATACTACCTAAATTTGTATACTCTTTAACAGTAGTTAATCTTCAATTAAAATACCTAGAGCAGAAACTTAGATAACTGGTTTAAAAGGTAAAAGCTTATTGACAAAAACGTATTCTTCATATTGCCTTTTTTTAATTCTGCATATTAAAAATGTCATTTTTGTGACTTGAAAAAAAAAATCTTCAGGAATAATGAAGGCTAACAAAAGACTGAAGAGCAGTAATTTAAAAAGCTCCATATGTGGCATCCTGATTACTGTATCAGTCCCATTTCCATAACGAAGGGAGAAGTCACCAAACTGCTGCCTGTCCTTTCTGGTGACAAGGAAAGGGCAAAGAGGACAGAGTGTTTTCACGGCGTCATCCTTCAGGCTCTAAAGGAAGAACAAGAAGTCTCCTGCAGTACAATATGTGGGTGTCAGTGTCCGGCACTTTTCTGGAATACGGTAACCCCAGCTCTGGTGGTCCCTGCACATGTACTTAATTTGGAAGCAGCTGGGTTCAAAAGTTTATCCTCACTTTTTGACCTGCAAAGGTTTAGTGTGTAGGCGTGCACAAGTGTGTACATCATACCACACAAGCTGAAGATGTGCAGCCACAATATACACAGTGTGCGAGTGCTGATGTGTATGGTTTTGCACGCAAAGCACATTACATATTTCAAAATATCGTAACATTATCTAGCATACAGTGGATTCATATGCACTGAAGGAGCTTTCAGCCTTACCAAGCCAAATGTGGACAGCTTGCATTTTAAAATTCAGTAGGCTTCTGGAATTGATTGGCTTATTTTCAAAAGAACACATTAATAAAAGAATTTGCTAATGCAATGCTACCTACCTGGTTTCAACATGCTTCATAGAAAATACAACAACCAAATTTGCAAGCCCAGCCAAATTAATGTCACTTACATGCTTACTACAGGTACACCTGAGTAAAGGATACAATGGCCCAAGAATTATCTTCATATTGTTGTATGTCACAGTGACTCCAAACTGAAGATGCAAGTGAAGCTGGATTGGAGTAAGAGAGGCTGGGAGACTAGAGAGCACAGGGAGTCTCTGAAAGTCTGAAAACACTAAGATTGTTAGTATTAGTGACAAAGGGACAGTCACAGACTGGTAGAATAGTCAGATGTCAGAAGTTTTAATGTATTATGCAGGTGACATCTGAATATTTCCTTGAATTGCTCTAAAGCACTCAACAACTGGAGGCAGAAATCCCTGATCTTGCCACAAAGGATATATTTTTCAGCCATTTGTCATTTCAGAGCTCAGCCACAGAAGCAAGTTAGTGCATAACAGCTGAGCTTCGGTAACTGAATACACTCCTCAGTACATCATATGCACAACAGAACTCACTGGGATTTTAAAGAGAGATCTGAGATTGTGAACATATAGTTCATTTGTGATGGGGTTTGAGCATTCAGTGACTATCAACGAGATAAGCAGCAACTCATTAATCCATGAAAATGTGACAGTATAATTGAGAGCAATAGTTTTCTCAGCACTTGTGTTATTCTGAAATCTTGAATCAATTGTTTACAGAAGCTCTTCACTTGTGTTGATAGCAGTAAGTGCTCTACATACCACTGAATCTCTAATAATTCGTAATGCGCAGCATGTATGAAGTAGTGGTTTGTTTTATTTAAAAGATAAAAACACCACACACAATGGATAAATAGTTCATGACGGGAGAATTTTCAAATGAAACAAGCACTTTGTGTTTGTTGATAAAGTTGTAATTTTCAGTCGGAATTAACTCAGTTACAACAGTAACTCTCTATGACAAACCAGCTCCAAATACAACACGGGAAAAACACTTGGTGTGCAACACAAATCAAATAAAGTCTGTAGGCATAATGACACAGAAAATAAAAGTTACTTAACAGAAGAGCCCATACATCAGCAACTGAAACTGCAAATTAAAACATAAGAAGGTGCCCCAGGGGGAACACTTAGCACAAAGACACTACAGACAGCAAGTCTATGAAGACCAGACTACTTGACCAATGCCAAAAAAATGCAAGTCTCTCTTCAAAAATCCCAGGGACAAGAAGTGAAAAGTTAATGATCAGAGCCATTGTGCATGTCAAACTTTCTTACGACCCAAAAACCTGTACAGCTTTCCAGGGAAATTTCCAGTTTTCAACAAAAATGTTTTATCCATTACATTAACATCGTATCTGATTCCCCCAATGGTGAAAAATAATGGTAAAACCCTCCAAGATGGCAAAAATTTTACTTTTCTTGTTATACGGTAGTCACATCTAGTACAAATGAACTGCTTGTGAACTATTATAGTTTTAGCATAGAGTAACAATTACTTTTTAAAACAAAAAATAACGATTTTAATGTTTTACCAAAGCAGAGAAATGAAATAAAGTTCATTGAGCAATAAAAGGACAATGAGGGAAGAGGCGGCTCTCCAATGCTGCACACAGCCCTGGGGCTGACAGCTCTATACAAGGGATGCCACCGCTTGCTGCTGCGCGTGGCATGGACAGCACATTTATTCTCTCATAAGTAAACTGGATCCTACTTGTTTTTGTGTATAAATCTGGAGGGACTCTAGACATTCAATGACTGAAATGAGAATACAATTCAACTAGTAACTGTTGCTTATTTCAGTGAAAACTGAAGAACAAATACTGCCTTACTGATGCCCAAAAACTGAAAGATACATTGCTCTCGGGATATTATAGCCTAAGGGATAGATGCTTGGGTTGGGAATTAAGAAACACAGGCCTAGCAAGTTTTGTTTGACTTAGTTCACAGTATTATTCCATCTGTCTCAGTCTCCCTACTTATGAGATTAAGAAAGCAACAATCCTTTATACAATGCCTTGAAATATACAGCCCTTTTTTATGTAAAGAAAGGCTATATATTAAGTTTACAAAGTAGCACTGTTGATGAAACAGCCTGTTCCTTTTAATTTCACGTTTAAACAACTCCACTGAGGTCTGAAGATTGTGATTTATTTTCAATTTTTCAAATTTACAAAAAAAAAAAAAAAGACTTCTCTTGGAGATGTAATTCATGAGTTTAATGTTTCATCAAATATGCTTTTGTTAAGTGCTGTTGAACAGGCACATTACTCAAGGTCATAAACTAAGTCAAATCGCAGGCAACTAAGCAACTCCTGTCCGTTTTCTACAGCCTCCATGCCTACCACAGAAGGCTAATTATTTTACAACAAAAACTCGAGAAGTGTATTTTCTTCCCTAGAGCCGTATTTGTTCATTGTTTCAGAAAAGTTCTCGGCTCTCAGACTATGAATTCATGTCTGCAGTTCAAGTTTTCCCATCAGAACCACAGTGCTTAATCCACCCGTACACCATCAAGAGTCAAGCGTGTAACTTACCTTCAGCACTAACTTACCATCAATGCCAAATTTAAACTACAATGAAAGAAAACAGAGGAGTTCAAAAGCCAGTTACAAATCAGAAACATCTCTCAACTTCACTAGACTGTGGTTCTTGCAAGGTCATTGGTTAAAAAACAATTCTTCATATTTTCAAAAAATAAGAGTAATGTCTAGAACCAATTTATGTACCCACGTTCTTATTACATCTAGTTTTGGAAGAAGTATCAATATAAAATGATGAGAGACAGGAGTCAACCACTGCCACTTCCATTGCATGAAATGTTAGAATTGATCTTTTAGGCTTTTAACCAAAAACGACAAAACCAAAGCCAACTATCACCACACAACCATCACTTGCAGCACAGGAGCAAGTGATGAAGCTGCCAGATCAGAGCAGACAGCCCCTCAGCTTTACACCTTGCTGCCATGAAGCCGTGGACCTTTACAGCACCTCCGATGGCTGGAGCAAGCTCTACTCCTGTTAGGAAGCACCTGAGAAATGGAAGCAGCATACAGTGCAGGACAGCATGCAAGTTTCCTATCAGGATACTTGAAAAGCAAGCACAAGCTATGCATAGACATATTAATGATAGGACATTCTACAGAACATCTTCCTTAGTACAATCCTGTGAGATACTCCTACTTTACAGCCAAAGACTCAACATCACTAACGGCAATGAAGAATAGCTCGTGGAACTTTGCCAGCTGCATTACCTTGCTGTGGCAGGAACACCGATGTGTATCAAGTTCTTTGAAATGGGAAAAGTCCCGTGACATCATGCTTAAGAACTACCAGAAAGAGAGCAAAAACAAAACCTAAGTTTGCTAAAACTTTGATCTTTCCATGCCCCTACAATTGGGAGTTGCCAGAAATTAAGGAGAATTAGGTCATCTGGAGAACATCTCAATATATTATGGGGTATTTCCTGAAAGTACATTTCAAGTTACATTACCAGACTGTTTCCCAAGTCTTACGTGACCACCAGTTTTCTTCCAAAGATGAATCCCCAACAAACACTAAATGCAGTGGATCAAACCACACTACTGTGACAAACTTTATTTATCAACAGTCAATGACAACAGGCCATTGGCCCATCATCTAACTGGCTTTCCTGATAACTAACCTAAAATCAGACAGACTGCAAAAGCTCCAGGAGATTAGCTTGTACCAGTGGTGAAACAGAACACCACATTGCTCTTCACTGCACTGCAACAAACCCGCTGGCAACTTACTTAATCTCTACTCTGCCTCCTTGGAACATAGGTAGTATCTTCCTTCACTGGGGTAAAAATAAGAGGATAAACTACATCTGCTTGTGAAACATTCAGGCACTAGCAGAAGATGAGCACTACAAAATATCTGGAAAAAGGACTTATAAATATTAATATAATGGATAGTAACTGTTTCATAATGAATAGAGTAATAAAATTCATATATGAATATAGAAAATTTCAACCTGTCCAGCTTTGCCCAGACTCATATCAAACAAGAACTCTACATGCAACTCCAGATTTTGCCAGTCTTCTGCAAAAAGCCAAGCTTCACCTTGTTTGCCTTGTGCTGGCATAATCACAGACCTTGGTAAGTTATTTAAGCATCAATGTAAGAATGAATTAAAACAGTCCAGAATTATCAGTTTTGCCACCCTTGTTGTTTGTTTTTCTAAATCAATATAACATTTGCAGAAGTTGTTCCACAGAATTCATCTCCTCATCCGAACAAAAAAGTAGATAGCCATGAGGAGTGAGGATCTAAATGTCTAGAGAGCCATGATGATTACGTCAGCTCCATTTTTAGAACAAGCCCCAAAACACTCTGACAAAAATGACAGAAGTCATGGAAATACAGAAACAAAAGTCTCAGGGCATTGTTTTGTACCAAAATAGATATTTCTATTTTTAGGACTAAAAACAAACCAGCATATGTATTGCTAAACTGTGACTGGTCTGGAAAAGGGAGTTCCCAGACTATGAAAGACTCGTGAACCTCACCCAAAATAAAGAAAAACAGGCTTGGTTGTTTTTAAAATCTGTTAGGACCAAATGACCCTGTTAAAGGAATTAGCTTATTCTACTCTCTTATGTTTTACTGAAGATCTGTTTCATCTTAGTCACTTATACAGTTTAGTCTTTCCCAAGAATCTCCAAAGCTTTATTTCCTACCATATTTTCTCCTGAGTACATCCACAAGGCCAGCACTCACACATACTGGGAAAGTCGTTCCTGCACTGTGCACTGCTCAGAAAGAGCCTCAGCCCCTGAAAAACCTGGGTGAGACAGAAGTTGCCATGTACAAGCCCATATGTCATAAGTCTGCTGTTTGGGAAATGAGTGGTCAAAAGTAACATCATAATGCACAGCTGGGCAAATAAAAAACACACTACACTTTCCTTCTAAGTATTATAAGCATGCCTGGTAAGAAAACAGGGGAAATGAGCAACTGCACAGGGATGAAAAGAGCCAGGAACATGGAATACTGTGTCAGGTGCTAAACAAACAAAAAAACAACAAAACCACTTTTCGGTATCTGGAAAATATGAGGATCATACGCAGCTCTCCCAAGTGCAGCCAAAACGCACACACAGAGTCTTGGGTCAGTATTTAACAAAAGCCCACACTGAAATTCATGAAACCTCTTTGGACACAAAGCAGTGAAATCAAAAGGCACGGATGTTCAAATTGCAGCTCCATCTTCCTCTGAGCACTACATACAGCATTCCTTTGTATAACCTTGGCTGCAAGCCCACTGGTTTCACCACTGAATGCAGAGACGCACTGTAAAGCTTTTATATTTGTGGAAGCACATTGAGGAACTGCCTGCAAAGTGCCAGCACATGCCTGAAATGCCACCAGCCCGTGCCATCTTAAAATCACATCCACACATCACATGCCACATTAAGGAAAGATTGATCATTAAGACAGGAATAAAACAGGTCTAACGAACCCGATTTAATAAAGGAAATAAAATTATAACTACTGCAATCTCTCTCCTTTCACGATGACCAAACACGGTGCACCAGATCAGCTTTCAGCTCTGTGCAAGGCTGGGGGAAGGGAAAAGACTCATTTAACAGTTGGTCCCATTTAGTTATACAGAGCTGGAAGGAGGCAAAAGGGCAATAATTTAGCGATGAAGGAACTCCAAAGACCTAGAAAAGCATGGCAGCCTCCTGAGATGGGGTTTGCCAAAAGGCTATTTTGGGGACGGATAGGGCTACAAAGCTGCTATTAAGCTTCAATCCTTAAAATAAGCCCATAAACTCAGAAAATATTTATCTGGAAGGGTGGCAGCCCAATAAAAGTTTTATGAATGTTTTAAAACTGCCCTGTCAAGGGGCTAGCCGCTCAGTCACCTCCCTCCCTCCTAAAAAACAACACGTGCAAGAAAGCGGGCCCGTGTGTCAGGTTCCCGAGCGGGGATGACAGGGCAGCCTGAAAAATGGCCCTGGGCCTCCCACGCCCCCTCATTGAGGCTCGCGGGGCACGCAGGCCTCCAGGCCCTGCTGCCTCCAGCACGGCCTCCGCCTCAGCAGGGAGTGGGATTCTCTGGGAGCCGTCTCCTGGTCCTCTCCGAGACCTTCTTCTCCTTCCCTCTAACTATCACCTGCTGGGGAAGTGGTGGGGGAAGTCGGTATACGTAAATATGGGATACCATGGGGAAATGGGAAGGAAATCTGCTTGTAAAATCAGCATTTCTAAGCACACCTGGTGTCCAGAGGTGGTAAGAGCAGAGGGTTTGCACCCCTCAGGTGGCCTTAGGGAGATGGTCAGCAGGACAAGGGTGAAAGAACAAGAAAAGAGCACTTTGGGCTTCCACACATCCCATTTTTTTGTTAATGCTTAGACTGTACAGTGAAGAAGGAAAAAAAATTAAGCTGAGGTAATGCAGATAAAGACACTGAATTTGTTTAAGAACATAATTCATTTGTTAAACTCTGTGTGAAGCCTGGCAATTCCAGACAGAAGAGGGATGATGCTTCTCCCTCCTGCCACACATTTTTTCCTTTCCAATCTCCTCACCATCACCAAATCTAAAATCACACACAAAGCTAGGCCAGAAGCAGCTTGGCATCTTCCTCAAAAATCCAAGGGAGAATGATCATAGGCAGCTAAATCAAAATAGGATGCAAGATAAGAGCCAGTGACCAACGAAAGGCTGTTTCCAGCCAGCCAGACCCTCACCACACACATTCAAAATTGCTTCCACGATAACCAGGTTCTTTTATTAGTAACAACTTCCAGAAAAATGAACTTCAATTTCTCCGGTTATTCTACTCTTCTTAGGCACAGGCATCCCAAACGTATCATTTCTTTCTCAAGTAAAATGTATGCAGACTCGCAACAAAAACAAAACCAAGAAAAAAAAAAAAAGCAAACAAAAATAAACCAAACAAACAAAACCACGCCAACCTTGTGGCAGAGCAGAGCCAGCCACCCTGAAGGCGGAGGTCTGACGTTCACGTAGGCAACAGAGCACACGCAACCCCAGGCTGGCGGTGGAGACATGTGGCTGTGGACAGTCCAGGGGATGGTTGGCAAGCCAGATGTTTCCTGTCACCAGTGTCATGTTTGCATTACGTTAGATTTTTATGTATTGTGTAACTCCATCCATCTTAGCGAATTGCCCATCTTGTAAAATTCTTTTAATTATGCTCCTTGTTATCTGCATTATCTAAAATTATTTATAGTATTATCATCTGGGTTTCAAACATCGGTTATAAACATTGTTGCAACAGTTATTAGATAGGGATTAATATACATAACATACACATCCATATATGCACACAGACACAATTTACTTTACAACTGCTTTGAAATACTGTAACACGATTTTGTTTTCCCAAATTACTTCTCTACCAAAAAGGAAAAAAAAAAGAGACCAGACCGAGAAGATGCAATCTGCCTTCCCCTGGGATCTCCAGGCAGCAGCGTTCCTCACGGTGGCACAGCACCGACCTGCACTTGAAGCCTCGTTGGCCACTGCTTTCTGGGGGAGCGGAGCAGCCGCTGAGCCAGAGTTTGGCAGGAGTAAGTGCTCTGTTAGATTAAGTTTCAGCATAATGTTCTCGATAGGAATCGGAGCACCATCCCTAAAGTGCAACGGGAGGGTAAAACGCCAACCCTCAAGACGGATGGTTTGTTTTTATTTTTATAGAGATTTTCTAAACCTCAACTTTCACCTCTTAGCCCCCACCCCCTCCTGTTCTCAGTCACCTCCAATCGCCCATCTGTCTGCTTCATTTAATAGAAACCTATATTTCCTAGCTAATGGATGCATTTGGCTAAGAAGATAATCTCTTTGTGTTCGCTTCAGTTGTCACATTCCTGTTATCATATTAATACTGATTAAATACGAAACCCAACGTTTAAGTCAGACCCCACACATTATTTAAAAGTGACAAGATGTTCATATTTTGGCGCTTTGAAAACCTCAGCCAGTGTGGAAATGGCCTCCCCCTCCCACCCTAAAGACATCACCTTTAAGCCAGAATGCCACCCATATGGATTTTTACATGACAGGATAGTTTAGTAGTGCCTTCCTATTTGAGATCACTGGACAAAGTTCAAGTTTCCGGAGAAGCCCTAGGTCTGGTACAAACCTCTCCTAAGAAAAATGACACTGCAGGTCCACCAGCACGACTCTGGGGATTATGAGATGGGAACAGCCAGTACAAATCTCAGAAACATTCAGTGGCAACTCACAGCACACATTTGTGCCTCAGTTTCCCCAATCCGCATGCAAAAATCATTTAAAAGCACCGAGGCTAGTTTATTGGTGCCCATTTGGGTCCTTCATGGCTAGACTGGAAGCGCTGCAGAAAAATGAAGTACAAACTGCCAGACACCAAATCAGCAAAGACAACAAATTCAGGGATTTAAGACAACTTCATAACATGTCACATTTTAAAAGCAGCCAGTCACATACATGACAAAGCATACCTCTGACCCTGAGCAAAGTCGTTCTCAAATTCCAGAACAGCTCTACACATCAGAACCCAGATCAATCTGCACTGTTCCCTTCTCACTTCTCCTGCAACCCTCACCAGTGTCTGTGGAAGAGGAAGGCTGAGATGCAACAGCCACTGAAATGGACTCCACGAGACAAACGTTAACTCACAGCATTGTTCAACATGTAACCATCACTAATTTTTAAATAAAAAAATAACATTGTTACTCATTTATTCAGGATTTATCCTATTTGATTTAATGGACTACCACTGCCAAGTCAAAAGCAGCACAAATTAGTTAGAATTCACCTCAAAGTTCTGCTGAAATTAGTCATGTACTGATTTTCAAAACTGCAATTCTGTAAGAACCTGAGTTACACATCCTACTCATCTCTGTGTGCAAAAGTCAAGCCTGAGTATGTAAGCACACTAATTAGTTGCATATACTACATGTGCAAAGTATTTCTGAATCACTGAAGACAGACTCACAGTGTTCCATCCCGTCTGATTACATCCACCTTTCCCAGAGACCAGGTACCAGATACAGATGCTCCATTCAGCCCCTACCTTGCCTAAAAAGGGATGCAACACCTCCTGTACAACTCTGGAGCAGATGAGGTTATACCATGGTCAAGAAAGCTCCCCTGAGATATCAAGAAGGCTAACCTAACCTTCTGAGATCCGTATAAACAAACAACTGAACATGGAGAGCCTTGAACTGAGGGACTGCTGTTTACCTAACCCCTGAACTGCAAAAGACATCAATCCCTGCCTTATTAAAGAAATGCATACGCTAGCCAGGCATGCCTGCTTGATCAGCCCTCTCCCGTTCACAGCTTCGCCGGGGTCGGAGGAAGTTCCAACAGGCCCCGTTCCATAAATAAAATCCTTCTGGCTGGCGATAACTAAATTGTATTAAGACTGGCTCAGACAATTTCAATTAGAAATAATCAACAGGGGTGGACTGAAATACCCGACTTCAGTTTGCTTACAGCTGATCTTCTCCTTTTCCATCTCAAAACACTTTTAACTACCTGGTTCAGTGAAAGCAGTAGGGAATACATAACATGCTTCTACTTACTCTATGTATAATTCATATGTATGTGTGTCCTGAAGTCAAAATCACATCTACATAATATATGCATAAAAGCTTAAGGTACAGAGAGTCAAAGATGTCTCGAACAGGAGATTCCCAACCATCAGCAAGCAAAAACAGAAAATTTCAGATTCTGAACGCAGACCCTCCCCCCCCACAAGCTTACAAATTGTCTCTTTAACCACATCCTAGAAGTCATCATTTGCGTATGTTACACATTCCTCCTTTCCTCATGAAAATTAGAGAAAGTTATTCAACCAAATTCATTTGCAAAACAGAAAAGTCAATAGCATAAACTCCTTATGAATACCAATATTATTTAAGATTTTTGAGCTTTATTAAAGACACTTAAAATCTGTTGTTAATCTACCTGAAAATTTTTTCCAAATGTCAAATAAAATGGATTTTTCCCCCTAACTTTTAAGAAACAAGTTCTAAATGAGAATCACTCTTGCTTTTGTTCCTGCATGTTTACTCTGAAACCTAATCATATATTTAAGAGCAAGTACTAGTGAAATTCATGATGATCAAGTGAACAGAAATAGTCAAGGTATTCTATTTTCACAGGTGTGAGAAATTCATTTGCTTTTTCAAAGGAACTAACTGGCAAGTATTAAAACATATAAATATCTTAGTATTCTCTCCAAAAACTTATTTCTATCTGGCCTTCGTCATAGCTGAGTCAATGGAAAAAAGTTCCTAAAATATTCCAATTTTTTTTAAAGCAAAAGAGAATCAGAAAGACAGGCTGAGTCATTAAACCCAAGCTTGAGTTTCACTTAAAGTAACAAATACAAACACCAATAATTTACTGAAGGAGTTTAGTTTTTCCAAGGCCATGCTGCATCTTCTGCACCAGCAAACGCACCATCTGTACAGCTTTAGCCAGGCAAAATCCAAAGATGCAGCTAAAATACTCCTAAAACTTTCCTTTTACAATAAGGCTGCACTGGCGCACTGTGGTCACTCAATGCCTTGTTCAAAAACAGGTCTCATAACACTGTTTTCAGTCTCACAAGTGCACACAGCCAAGATCCAGAGCGTGGAATATGTGTGCTGAAGGACAGAAAGCAGAGCTGAGAAGAGCTGTGTCTATTTAAAATTGGTCTTTGCCATAAAGGCAGCTTCCCCTTATGCATACCCCTTAGAAACACCTTATTTAATTAATGTGAGTTTGTTGACAAATCAGGAAATAAATGAATTTGCCTTTCTGGTGGGCCTATTTATTTATTTATTTATTTTTGCTTGATTTATAAACTTTTGTCTCTCTGAACAGCCATGGAGTAACAGTTGTTAATCCCTTTCTTTCCATCAAGCAGAATTTCAGTCCTGCTCTGAATGTGCACAACTTCCAAGACAGAAAAAGAAAAAAAACAAAAACAAAAAAAAACACCACACAACTAAAACCAATTACATTATGTCCTCAAAATATTTACTTAGAGCATAACAAGGAAAACATCAAGAAAAATCATGGAAAAAAGTCAGGGACTGGGGAACGAGGCATCAGTTTCCACACAAAGTCCACAGGGACTATAATCTCCGTACATCTTCTCAGGAGGTACTTGTGAGAACAGTCAATCGTAATGAGCCATGAAAAGAAAATCCCCAGTTCGTGATATACAGCCTGCTTCTGTCAGCAGGAACTTTCATTCTTTAGCACATTTTCAGTCCTTGAAAATGTCTTCTTTCTCTCGTGCTAGTTGTGCTCCATGGCACACACCACTTGGCGTAGCCCATGTTACCATTATGCTCGCTTGAAAAGATAATTCATAGCAATCAGAAAAACAAATGCATATTCTTCACATTGCATTCATATTATAATACCAATCCTGATGAGCTGATACTTCAGGATTATACAGACAAACAGTCCCTAGCCTAACACATCCATACATTAACTGGTCAAAAGAGAAAAAAGGAATGTTATTCTTATTTCAGACTGAAAACTGAGAAAGTAAACAAATGCGTTCAGAAGTAAATATATAGCTGGCAGCAAAGCCAAGTATTAAATTAGAAATCCTTAGGTGCAAGCAGAAGACTGCACCATACAAACAACGTTCTTCATTTATATACAAAGACAGACAATTTTGGATGAAACAGCAAAGTAATTGAGGGGATGGCACAGGTCCATTTTCTTGGTTCAGGGTTCTGTAGTTGTTAATATATTTACTTCATGAAAACAAAGAGCAGCTGAGGCTGCTCTGCGTTGTGTGGACAAGGATGGTTGGCACAGGAAGGGACCACGGGAGTAAGAAGAGGTAAGTGGCCAAACGGAGAAGGAACTGAGTGGAAGAGAGAGCAAGTACAGAGATTAGGGTAACATCAGAAAAACGAAACTGGGAAGCTTATCAGCTAGAACAGGGAAGAAAAGGTTCTTTGAATTAGCAAACTATCTTAATTTTCTAACCTGGAAGAGGTGGGAAGACAAGCGGGAGAGGGGTGGGGTGATTTGAGGGCTCAGAGGTTTAAAAAAAAAAAGTGATAAAACCCCCAGCTCAAATATACGCAACATGGAATTTTTGTGATTGAAGTTACAACCTCAGATATTAGGAGAAAATCTTTTCTAGGCAGGATGACGTTTTTTTTCTACTTTACATATACCTTTTACTCCAGCTATTAAGGACTTTCTTCGGCTTTTTAAAAAACAGAATAATACTGTAGCTGGAAGCAGGAAATGCTTTTGTCGCTTATGCACAATATTACACAAAATCATGTTACAGCAGACCCCCTATCAAAGCAGGTCTATTGAAGCTCCAGTTATTTCCTACTCTTTATTAAACACTGAAAACCCTTTGTGAAAACACAAACCAAAGGCTGCTTTACACAGACTTCCTTGAAATCAATGCACGCTATTAAGAAAAGCTATTTCTTGTCCCCAAACTCAAAACACAGATCAGCCTCTCAAGGTTAGCATCCTTGTCACATGCCAGTTCTCAAATCCACTAAGCACTGGCCACTGTTCCAAGTCGATACTTCAAATAGCCTGCAATCTGCAAACCACAAAGCTCTGCGCCTCCAGGAAGCCCTCGTGGTGCATGTTTTTACTCAGACTTCAAAAAGATATCAGAACAAACACTGGTGGAAAGGGAAGGTGAAAGGCCCAAGGGATGAACGATCAAAATCAAGTAAATAAGCACAAACACTTTACAGAACAGGAGAGAAATTTCATTGTAAGACAGCAATCTGAATGCGTGATCTATCCTTGTGGAGATATTTAACAGGATCAAAGTTAAATTATGTAAACATTGGGAATATAAGTATTTTCCACCCAAATACTGCAAAGCCACGAGTGAGGACTGTAACGCCCAGAGATGGTAGCATCCCATCTTGCACACAAGAAAGCAGAAGGTGAGGGAAATAATTCCCTCTTTGGTCATATATAAACAAACTACAGACCTGGGATTGCAATCTAGATCTCATGGATTCCACTTCCTTACTTTGGGTAAGCAAGCAGGAAGGTCTCAAGGAAACTCAGCCAACTGAGGTAGCACAGAATGAGTTCCTTATGAGCAGCTCGCCACAAAATCCCATGCTCTGCCTCGGCACGGAGTGCTGCACAGTCATCTCTCAACTAGGACACACAACCCTTCAAAATAAAACTTCACGTTAGACATCTAAAGAAGTAGAGGCAGCAATTGCAAAATATGCAAGTCCTACGCATGTTATCTGATATGTTTAACAACCACTTAAAGTCTTGTTTTTTTGGCAGTCCTCTGTCTGGACACTAGTCTTGTAACTGAATCCAGAGGGATTCTCTGAATCCCTCACATTTAGCTGTACTGGCATCCACTGAGCAAGAAAAGGAGTTTTCTCTCCCAAAATGACAACACTTCACTGAGTGGCAGTGCACTTCCATCAAAATTAATAGAAATGCCGATTTCACTTCTAACAGACATGCATGTTCAGTTACACTTCTGAAGAAACTGTGCCTGGTTCCTTCAGCACTTTTTCCAAGGTACACATTGAAGCATCCCAAACCTGTAGTGGAAAGTATTAGGCTCTTTATGTTGAACTAGATGAAAATTAAACAATAAAATGGATCCTCTAATTTGCTGTAGGAGATAAGACATTACAGGATTGCTTTTTATTTTTAATTTTTTGGTGCTCCAAGGTTGCCTAGCTAAGTTGTACAGACACATAATAAAAAGTTAGCTATATTCCTAAGGAAAAAAATATTTTTGCACTTGAGATTGTAGTAAAAGAGTATTGAATTTGCAAAATGAAACACCTAGAAATGACAACAAAAACACAAACAGAAGGTAGCACATGCATCTTGCTTACGTGCCTAGTACACAACCAACCGTCTGTAGTGTTTCATGAAATAAGAGTGATCACGTTCCACGCCATGTTCTAATACAAACTGTTTGCAATTTCGGCAGCTTAAACCCAGCCAGGTCAAAATTAAGTGCAGAATTTGATCTATAAGAACAGGATATTTGGTCTGCAGTTACTTTAGCAAGGCTTCTCCACTTAAGGCGTACCGTATCTCAAACAGCAATGCAGCAAGTTTTCAAACTTGAATATAGTTTTATTTTGTAGTTGGCCATTTATGGAACTTTGCAACTATTACACAAGCAAAATAGGCCAGGATTACTTTTACAGGGGAAATAAACCTGTTCATTTTCTGATTTTGAATATTTAATTTTGCCACCCCGAAACATGTTCTCTCCCCCCCCACACTTTTTTCCTTGAAAAAGGTAACCCATAGCAAAAAAAAAAAAAAAAAAAAAAAAAAAGCCAACCCCACTCCATTTAACAGAGTTTCCTCAGCACTCTAGGCAAGGCTCATGAGAGTACGATAGTTTGATAGTAGTAGTTTATACAGCAGCAATATGAAGCAGAACGATATTAGATAATCTGGGAAAGGTCACCGGTTAGGTTAGCGGTGATATGGTGGCAAACACGAGCTCAGCAGCCTGCCAACGATCTACACTACGCAACAGGGTCCAAGTAGCTTGTAGGAGTAGTTGTAATTACTCAAAGATCAGCAAAGCAGCAGGCCTAAATATGCAAGGCACTTCTTTTCTCTTAGGGAGTGCAACTTTTCACAATAGCTACTTTCCCCCAAAATAACAAAGCCTGGATTAAGCGGGTAGACTTGTGACCACAGGAGACCTTACACAGAAGTAGGGTTATTATAAGCAGCAGCATTACCAGCTCTCAGTTTTACCACAAATCTCCAGATAAGTGCACTTCTTTTGAAATCCCAGATCCTAAAAAACATGCAACTGAGTGCAAATCTCAGTTTAAGTTATGTATCTAACTATTGTGGCTTAGGAGAATCTTATACATATATATGTTTCTTTTCTTAGATAAACTTGGGTCAATCTTTTCCTAATTTTTTCTTTCTTTTCTTCTTTTTTTTTAAGTCATTCTTTGGGGGCTTACCATTATGAGTACTTTGGACAGCTGACTACCAATGTCATTGCCAACTGAAATAACAACTGCTCAGTTTCAAAATACTTGTAAAAACCCACAATTGTCTCCCAAGCTCTGACCGCATTATCTGATCTACATTTTATCCTCAAATTAAGATAAACAAATTCTAACTGTAGCATCTTTCTACTTTGCAACAGGGACCTGAAATTTAATTTTAGGATATTATATCTGTCTATGCTATTCTTAAGGAGGAAAAAAATAGAGGAAAACATCAGTGAGCATGCCCTTAGAAAAGATTTTTGGCAGCTATATTTCTACAGCCTCCATCTGCAGAGGGCAACCTTGAGCACAGAGCTGGACTGATTTTTTCCAGTAACAGCACCAGAGCATCCAGAAGTCAGAAACTAATCTCCTCTACCTCGCACACCACAGCTTGAAACAGGCGGTAGAATTATTTGATAGGAAAATATATTACAGTTGTGTAGCGTATACCATACCCAGCACAACGGCTTACACAGGAGTTGGACCTTTTTCTTCCCCAGAAGCACTCACGCTATTTCACCAGGTACCTGATACCTCCATCACCAGCGTCTGCATGATCCCAGAAGAGCAACCTGATAAATAAACACTCTGCTGGCAATTTGATATTCAAAGATGAGTCTTAATCTCCCCTGGGTGCCCTATCTATACTAGTATAGATTACTAACTACACTACAAACCGATATTACAATCAACACATCACCTTTTAAAGCTCTATGATGAGAGACGTGGTCCTAAAATTCAGTCATTACAGCCAAGACCAAGATCTCCTGATACTACATCAATGAGGCAGGCAGCCAGTTAATAAATTAACACTTCCTTGACTTCTGTTTTCATTCTGAAGGAATGTGTGCAAATCTTGACTTTGATTCGGCACAAAACACTCAAAGGTCAATAAATCTGGATATTCGGCTCCAAAGGTCAATACGGGCTTTGCAGGATGTCGCCACTTAAAAGGTAGGTTTCATTCCATCAAGCCAACTTTTTTTTTTTTTTTTTATATAAACACAACACAAACTCCCAGTTCCTATGTGGTCACCAAGACTTTTACATTGCTACAGTTTAATCCGCTCAAGAGAGGATCATAGAGGGAAGTGATGCTTCCCTGGCAGCAAGCCTCTCGCAGCCTCTGTCCATGCTGCACTAGCCAACTTCCACAGAAAGGAAAGAAGGAGATTTATGCTTGAAGTACCCCTCAAGGATTTTAGGTTTTGTTTGTTTTAGAGGGTAGGGGAAGAGAGACTGTGAAAGAACAAGCAGAGCTAATCTCCAGCTTTTAAATAAAACACAGCTACACAGATTTCTTTGCCCTTGGGCTTTTGTTTTTCCTCTTGACTGAAATCCTGCTCAGCCTCACCTGATACTGACAGGGATGGCAACCCACCAGACCCTTGCAGCCAACAATTTTTTATTTTCTTTTATTAAAAGAGGAGCCAGGCTGGGCAAACATGGACATTAAATGTGCCTAAATTTCATTTGGCCTAAGAGAAGATTATCCTATTTTAATGCAACACAAGCAAAGAATTCCAAATGTCAAGATCTCCCACAAGAAGTATGCTGCTTAGTGACAGGATGTTTAATTATTTTCAGTACAATTGAAAGGTTTAGCCTGCCCTGTTCCCCCTGATGTCAGTAAGGACTGCCCTCCAAATTACAAAGCTGGGAATATGACATTTATTTACAGCTGACTATTTAATACTCCTCCCCAACAGCTGTTTAAAAAGAAACTGGAACTAATGCTCCACAAGTGCCAGCTGCATTGGTGTGCTGAGAGCTACCTGAAGACAGCAAGACGTCACCTCAATAAAAAATAAAAGCACAACAAAATTTAGATGAAATTATGGGAAATCAAGTGCTATGTATTTTCCTATTGTATTTTTTCCATCTTTGCATAATTCCAATTTCCCAATATTATTTAGCCTCTACCTGATTGCCCTGCTTAAGTGGAATATGAAAAATAACTGTCTTCAATCCAACTTCTAAACCCACACTACTTTTTAACAGGAATCAAAATTATGCAGAGGAGCACTGCTGTTCACCTACTGTTCTTATATCAAGACTTTCCAGTTGGCTTTAACTACATGGTAAGCCAGAGTGGGATCCTATCCAACAGACAAAGTATGCAGCAAAATATAAAAACACCAAACTACAAAGGCATACCATTCTCCACTATACACTAAGGAGGAAACATATTTAGCATTTCTACCCTAACTTTCACATATAAGAGCATGAGTGATTCTCAAGAATAAAGCACACTGGTTAGTTCTTACCACTTTTTGTCATCTTATACCAACACTGCAGGATCCCAGAGCCATTGTGCCTCCTGAACCAAGGAGCACATCCATACTATCACTTCAGAGAGGATTTTCAGGTACATTCAACTCTTCTATCGAGGCAAGCAGTAGAAACACTGAAAACCGACTTGCTCTCATATACAATAACATTTAAAAACGAAAGGCAGAAAAAGTTACTGGTAACAAAAGGCATGATCACAAATAAGTTTGTCTTTACCTGTTATAAGAGGTTTAAAACTACCATTATCAGGTACAGGTACAAAGAACACCAAAATAAAAAAGCTTGTATTCTCATTTTCTCATTTGTATCTCTTCTTATGAAGAGTACGCATTTTATTATACTGAAATTTGCTCAATTCAGAAGTGTGTTCAGCTGTTAGGAATTTCTTAGATATGCACTGCTTCTCTTGCATTAAGAAATAACGTGGCTTTTAATTCATCTCATGTAGAGCCCTTTTTACTGTATTGAGTCAAAGAGAGAAGAACTGTAGTCAAACACACTGCAGTGCATCAGAGAAGATGAACGCTTTAGTAGCAACTAGACAGTCAAGAGAGACAGAAAGGAAAGTGAACTATGCCACAGATATCAGCATTCCAATTAGATTCAAGAAGTCGCCGTATTTCACAATAATTAAGCAAGACAAACACAACGTGTCAGAACCAACAAAATGGGCATATCTAGAGACAATCTCTTAAAAGGTGTCATGAGACTTATCAAACCGCATTATGATTTTGCAAACCAAGTAGAGCTTTACAGGGTCAGTTCCTGGGTGAGAGACAGTTAAACAAAATCCACAATTAGCAATAAGTTATTCAAACGATTCACTGAACTTTCCTCTGAATTTCTTACCGACTGGCACGACATTCCTAGGTGCAATGTACGTTGAAATACGCATTTTCCAAAGACTGTCATTGTTAGCTTTTTGTATTCCTTAGAATAAGGCATTTAAACACATAGTTCCTGCCTCCCCAAACTTGTTCTTGATTTCAAAAGTGAACAACACTTTTCACTCATTTACCCTGACTATATAAGTGTTCCACTTAACAAATAAAACAGCTGCCACTCTTCACCCACCTCAGCAAGAAGCACCTCATCAATAGATCACTCATACATTCACACACACACACTTTCTTGCTTTACTTACAAAGCACAGTACTTTAAACTTGCTTTTAAATTCCTCTTTTTAAGCAGCTTCTTTTTAAGCAGCTTGTTAAACTAGACAAAACTCTAACGAGATTAAAAATCCTTTCCCTCTAAACAAGTCTCCTCTTCTTTAGGTACTCGATTACTTTCAAGACTGGTTGTGTGATTGTCACCTTACTGATTAACACACCTTGAAACTTTTTACAGTTAAAACACAAATAGCTCTACAACCAACCCCTCCAGAACAGGAGGGTCTGCCATCAAACGCGGGGGATGATAAAATAACAAGATCATAAGAAAACAAACAAGCAAACAAGAAATAAACCACAAGAGCCAAAACACCCACAAGTCAACCAACTAGATACCACTGCAGTCCAGAAAGTAGGTTATATCTTGTCATTTAGGCAACAGTAGTGTGCTTAACGATAAAAACAGAAACTAGATGAGAAACTAATTGTCCTGCTACTTCCCACCATCTTGTTGTTTGTCTGTTTTAACCTGGAACAGGCACTAGCAAACAGCTAGGCTTATCTACACACGTGTATTCTCCAAATGTAACTACATCACCTTCTCCTACAAAGATGATTTGGCAGGATAAGAAATAGCTGCCAACTAACATCTCTCAATAGTCAAGTTACTCCTCGCTTTGCTTTATTTCATGTTACTTGCTTTACTTCTGCCTTCTTGGACCACCCTAAGGGATTCTTCTTCATTAAGTTCTTCAAATACTTGCAGATAATCATATCTCCCACTTAGACATCATTTAGCCAAGTTTCATGCATTTCTTTTCATCTTCTTTCCCTCATAAATCAATTCCTTCAGCCTCTTCAGCATTCTTGCTGTTCTTCCCTGAATTTCTTCCAAACTGCTGACATCTTTCAGCGACTGAGGAACTTCCAATTGCAAACACTGTACTCTAGATGTGCTTTTTGTGCTCTAAAGTAAGATAATTAAGCCTTTTCAAGAAATATTAATGCTTCAATTCTGGAATAAATCTAAATCAGATTTCATTTTTTTTTCTAATAGAATAGATAATAATTATCCCCATTTTACAGAAAAGCAGATAGAAGTATCTTAATTATTGCTACGCACAAGTGGTGCCAGAATAAGAAACAGATCAACGTTCTGCCATTCCCAGCTGCGAGGTCTGCCAAGTTTCAGCCCATGGACGATGTAACACAACATTCCCAAGCTGTGATCTATAGGTGAATGCGAGCCATTTCCAAGTGACAAGAAACAATGTCTGAAGAGCCCAATGCCTCTCTGCATGAGCAGGCACGGTGCTAGTGGCCATGGGCACCAGCAGGACCAGAGCAGTCCATGCAGTGCACTGCAAGGTGCCATGCTTTGCTTTTACCCCAAGCCATCAGGATACAGGTTTCTGATACATCTACTTGATTTTTATTGCTTTGTAGAGGTTTGTTTCTAAAGGCAGCCCTCAGCTATCACAAGGTTAACTCCTTGAACAAGTTGTTCAATTCCAGAGGTTAAGACTGGTTTTAAAGACAAGACTGACCGACTGCCAGGCTGAGGCAATTCAAGGCAGTTTCCAACTTGCACGTTTCCTTCCCTTCCCTCCCACTCCCTGATGCATTTGTGAAGAGAAGAGTTATTTCACGGAGAAATAACTTCAGAAAAATTAAAAGGAGCTCTTTGAAAAATATAACTGTAACAGACTATATGAGTGGAGGCATAGCTGAAGAATGGGGGAGAAAGGAGAGAAGAATTGGACCATTTAAATTTAATAAAGGACTAGAAAACCCACAAACAGGATGCAGACACATTAAAAAAGCAACACTGACCTAACAATGGAATGTGAACTGCAGTTGACTTAAACAGCATCACTGCAATAGCCCTCCCCCTACACACACATCTCTGCAACTCTTAAAGAAACAGTTTAGACCCCTCCAAATTCTGTGTTTTCTTCTGTGGTAGCCACACTTTGTGAGATACTCAGGTTGCGCTGATTTCGCTTATTGCTTCCTCTTTCCAGATATCAACAGTATCCATATTTGACCCAGGCTAAAGAAAAGCAAGCTAAATTATTCCAATTGTTTACAGAGGTGCTAAATGCTACTATTTTGCTCACATATTCTTACTGAAAGAACAATAAAGAGCCCTCTGTTTCATAGTCTACTGTTAAACATCAGAAAAGTATAACCAAGATTAGATTATGAATACCTTGATGAAAGGTATCATATCTTCCTACATTAACTCAATATGCACAGCAAAAGGTAACTTTCTAAATCTGTGTATGATTTTCTTTACATGAATGTTGATTCACAACCATAGCTCCTGTTTACCATCCAGAAAGATGAACAGACTCAGGCTTCTCTTGTCTCATGAAGAACAGCTTCCTCCATCCAATATGTAGAAATGCCAACGTAAATGGCATCCTCCTGTTATTCTTCCCTTTCATCATATTTATGCCTTTAGGGGGAAAAGCTACCAAAACCACTACATTTTTAAGCAAGCTTTCGTCTCGGTTTTCAACTTGAACCCTTTTCAGTGTTAAGGTCATCTATACATCATTTCACCACCTACCTGAAAGCATCCATTTCAGTGAATGCATAAAAGCTTTTCCAGAATAGAAAACTCTAGGCATATATACACCATGCGTAACATCTTTAAATATGCACCATGATTGCTATTTGCAAAGTCTAGCATTTGGTGATAAAATTGGAATTAGAGATAGGATAGAAAATGGGAGTCTTTTTTGCCTTATCAGAAGTGTTCCAAGGCAAACGAAAGGATATTTGCTGGGGGTCAAGATTAGTGCATGTGCATCATGTTAAACTGAAAATAGTCAAAAATAGTCAATCTTTGGCAAGAAATCAGTACGTTGCAGTTTACTCTGTAGATCACTTCTTATGTGACTTTTTCATGTCATAAAACATCACAACTTTTTTTCCACTTGTACAATAGAATCATCATCCTCATCTCCCTAAAAAGGGCTGAGGATTAACTAGTGACAAATGGGCTGAAAACACTAGAGAAACAAAATACTACTAGTATCTTTAAAATCTCAGCCCATGGATTTGAGCTAAATGCAGCACCTATTATTGCCTGTTGAAAAGGCTCTGAACTACTTTTCTACTTTAAAAAAAAAGCAATAGTAATGACACTTATAAACTCTAGCACCCATCATTCCCCATGCTCTAAGCTAAGGAGGCATAAATCCTTGGTGTAACTCACCAAGGATGAAAAATACAGTACTATATAGTATCATAAAACCAGATGAGAAGCAATGAAAAACCCTCTCAGTATCTCTAAGAACTCATTTATCAAAGTGCTTACAGTTTTTGCTTGAAGGCAATATAGGTTGTAACATGCAGAACAGAGAAAAGTTAAGGAACTTGCATCCAGTATTTGCTGTTTCATAAGTAGCTACAGGTAAAAATGATTGCAGGTTTGTTTTCCTCTGATCAGAAGGGTTCTGGAGAAAACCATAGATACATTGAGAGGAGAGATTTCCACAACCCTTTCTGGGCAGTGCATGATTTCTATGGTACTGACACTTAAAAAGTCATTTTGAGACCTCAGTCTGCTCAAACACAGGGGATGTGGTTTCAGGCCATTAAGTCTCATAATGCAAGTCAATTACCATCATTTACTTAAAAGTAAAATCCACCAAATTGGTCCAACTTGTTTGGATCTGGTGCCACAAACTTCAGGAAATTTTTGGAGACATTTAGACTGGCAATATAGAAAGATCTTCTATACTTAACACAGGTTAGAATATGTCAGCTGTTGAGCACCCACCTGGAATTCGGATTTTAAATTTGCCACTTTGTCCAAAACCACTGTCTATTAGTCCATCTTCTCCTGTAGATAGTTTGACTTTTAGGCCCACGAAAATCTGGATGTTCGTTTCCTTTTTAAACAATGAACGACCAATCACGCTGTAATCATCCATGACCTGCAAAAGAAATAGGGCACTATCAATCTACAACCTCACAAGAAAAATTATACCTGAGATACACTGGTGACTTCTATCACCCTGCCCTTGGAAAACCATTTATCCCCAAATGAACAAAAAACCTCTAGATTAGTCATCCAAACTGCTGAACTTAAGGCAGTGTCCAAATCTACAGAAGACTATGAATTAATACATTTCTTATTTCACCTCCTTTCATTTAATACAGAGAGACTAAACCCTGCATCTGAACCCACTGCAAAGATCAGTTAATAAAGATCTCTTTTCTGCTTTGAAACCTCTCCATGAAAGTCACTTAAGTACCTATGCTCACAAAGTTTATTCCATTACTTATCCTACAGCTAAGTACATTATCTCCAACATAAACATTTCTGTCTCGTAGTTCCAGAACCGCACTCCAATAGCTACACTTTAAAAGAAATGACAATTTCTCAGAGTTTCTAAATGCAGCCTTTTAAATATTCACCTTTACATACACACTGATTTGTTAAACTAAAAGCCTTGTGACCATTGTATCCAATTTTAATTTCAAGGTTTGTAACCCAGTGGGAAGAACCATTCCAAGCCTGGATTCTTAATTAAGCTATCAGGAACATGAAGCAGCAAGGTTGGCGGGTAAGGCAAGATAAACAACCCTCCCTCAGGCATTACAAAGTATAAGGTGCAGTCAAGTGAGCCTAATCCGGTAGGTGTGAATATCCTTGTATACCTAATGTCTGCAGTTACTCTACCTCATAGCCACAGCAAGAGCATTTATTTACTTATCAAAAGAAATAAGCGGGTATTACTTAAACCTTCCTGTGATTTTTTTTTTGTGGCAGAAGTTGCTGCTCCTCGTATCTCGAGAGCAATTTTTTAGTTAAACACAGAACATTTTAAAGTAACTTAGAATGGTCAAAAATCATATCTGACTTTGAACATTCCCTTTATTCTGTTTAAATGACAACTCCAAGTGTTGCAGGCTTATTAAGCTACTCTCCTTCCCTGGAAACCTATTCCTCAAGCAGGAGTGCATAC
Source organism: Anas acuta (assembly GCF_963932015.1). Lineage (NCBI taxonomy): Eukaryota > Metazoa > Chordata > Aves > Anseriformes > Anatidae > Anas > Anas acuta. The sequence goes on along the minus strand of NC_088989.1, from coordinate 11,888,662 downwards.
ACAGATTCAAACCCCTAGTACTTCTTGATTAATATCATTGTTACATACGTATGCCTTTATGTTAATGCCAAACAACCTCAGCTCATCATATCACCCTGAAACTAAAATTTGATTTTTGTTTTGTTTGAAATGGGGTTTACTTGCTCAGCCATAACCAGCCCCGAAATGGCTTTGCAATGTGCACTGGCAGCACCTCACCATGCCCCAGACCCCGTGCACATGTAGGATGGAGATGCCTGCAGCCCTTCCTTCACTTGGAGATAACAGCAGCCCCACTAGCTCCACTGGCAGCGGAGTCAAAGCTGTAGGCAGAGGCATTCAGACGCCTCAACAACATTCACTGCCTGAATATCTGCTCCTAGACTTTTACCAAAAGGTTCGGGATTTTTTTCCCTTTGTTTTTTTCCCGTCTTTCTCCCCGCACCACCAAACTGCGTCAAAGCAGCTTGTGAACCCATAATGGTAGTATCACTGCTTGGCAAGCCCTGGCTTAAATTTAAAACCGAATAATGTCTTTTTACTGAAGCGGCTGATACAGGTGGGGGGTAGATAAGCTTTCAGGCACACTTGCCTTTCTTTGGGTCTGAAGTAGCAGACTATCAGAAAAAGAAGCTGTTAATTCCAACCTGAAGCTGCACTTACGTTCTCAAAACATTCATCATTTTTCCAATTGTATGAGGTGGTCAAATAAAAATATTACTTTTTCCTATAAATCTTTTATGCCTAAAACAAGAATTTCAGACCTGAACACCCCCTCCCCTCCACTGCAGGCTACGCGCTTCTTCCCTTGTGTCTGAAACAGTCTCTTGCACTCCAGCGAGGCTCCTCCATATATATGCTTTTTGTAGCTATCCCCCAAAACGGCCCAGGAGGCCAACTTCAGACAATACAAACATCTTTTATTTTTCCAAGAGTGCTTCAAAGTTAAATTTAACTTAATTAAAAAGTGCATTGCAGGGTGAACAACCGTACTCTGCCAGCACGGCTCAGTTCAGCCTCCCCTGGATTTTTGGATGTGGATGCTACAGGCATCACGTACCTCTGAGTAAACCAGTAATGACAACTACAGTTAATATATGCACGATTATATAACAGAAACAAAAACAATCCCTCCTTTAGCCAATCATTACTATCATGCCCATACCTCCATTATTCCTTATATTTATTATATGCCATTAGAAAAACAAGGGCTTTAGCAGTGCTGAGATAGAAAGCACTCAGCAACTTGCCTGCATGCCTGTTGGAAATAAAACCCTTATATCCTGAGGTCTCAGTCCCCTGCACTAGATATTATTATATGTTTAATAATATCTCTTCACCCCAAATCGGCCTATGACCAGTTTACCCCTGAAGACGACTAAATAACAAGAGATGGCTGCTGGAACAAGAACTAAGGTAACTGATCGCTCTCTGCAGGAAAATAAATCGAAGAGGTAGAGCCTGGAGATAATTGCTACAAAGCAAAGTCATTTTCTCGGCTTTAAGACAATTTCATAAAAAATAACAGGAAAAAATAGACTTTTTAGTCTTTGTTTGCAAAAAGCCACAGAAACGCGTGTTGTTCTTGCCGACTGAAACTCAACACTTCCAATTACTTTACCAGTAATTTACCTCCAATCGCTGGATTTTAAGTTAATCCCCTCTGAGTTCTCAGAACATCTACAATGGCAATCGCTTTGCCTATTAGCTGAATAGCCTTTTGGGAGATCTCTCTGCTTTTCTCTCAAACACTTCTTTTTGTTATAAAATATTATTAACTTAAAAAGCCAAATGCCGCAAAGACAGTAAGGGATACGCGCAGTCTGCTCTGAAGCAGCAGCAAGGGGCCTAGCAACGAGGGCAGACTAATTTTATTAACTTCAGGGAAACTTCAAAAAGCTTTAGGGCTTTAATGCCAGACAGAGACGACCCCAAAAGTCAGTTTAAGTGCTGCATAAACAAAGGATTAGGGCAAGAAAAAGCTGAAGGCTCCTTGCATTTCTTGTTTATATTGTCATATGACCTAGTGGGAGTGGGAGAGGGCTGCCTCTCTGACTTTAATCCCCCATGGTGTACAGTGGCGTTTCAGTTCACTGACCTACATTACGATAATATTTTTTTAAATTTATGGGCAGAGGTGCAGCATCAAACTCACTTAAGGACTTTAAAAAAGAAAAGGGGGCGGGAGGGGGAGAAATACTCAGAAGAGAAATTTCTGGCTGGTATAGTCTCCCCCTCTCACTTGGGTTAGATCAGCAGCTTAGAAAGGGATTTCAAGTTCAAAGGGAACGTCTCTGTTACTCTTGTTTTATGGCTTAGACCAGAGGACACAATAGCACCGAGTTTATGAAATATCCCTTCCCACTTGGCTTTTGTGTTTGCAGGGAAAAAAGTAAATAGCACTTTATAACCATAGGTGAAGCACGTCCATCTCTGGCAAATAACACTTGTGCTAATACCACGAAGTTCACAGAAAAATATAAAGCTCCTCGCACTCCCCAACTCAGCAGTGCTTAGTATACAGTACATTGCTCACAAAACTGCAGTTACACCAAGTGCAAACCACAGTATAACACCAAGGAAGGACTGTGGGATTTCCCTGTGAGCAGGGATAGCAAGCTATGCTGCCTCCCCTGTTAAACACCCTCATTTTTAAGCAAGCTTAGAAAATACTGTCATCTGAACATCCTCTCAAACAATCTATCACACATTTTCAGGGCAAATAACTCCCTATCTTAACACTACTTTGGAAAGAAATATGGGGATCAGAATCGAAGCACGCAACTGCAGATCAAACAAGCCAGCGCTACAATAAGATGGGAAATATAAGATTTCAGAGAAAGTAAAATATTAAGTCATATTAAAATGTAATAAAATGTAAATATTGAATACTAGAAAGACAGAAGTGAACAACCTTTTCTGATTCAACTTATGGATGGTTTTCAATTAGCAAAAAAGATTTTAAAAAGTGATAAACATGCCTGAGGAATATCTTCAGCAAACAAAAAAAATCCATTGAAATCAAAGCAGAAAATAGGAGGGGGAAGGAACAAAAAGAACATAAGACTAAAACTGAAAATAGTAAGTATTTTTATTACCTTACTGTACTTTAAAAAAATACACTTGAGACATCATCATGATCAGTAACAGCTCATTTGTTTCCAGAAAAAGTTTCAGAACAGTTTCCATTTCTGTCAGAAATGGGAATATTTTGAAGGCTGCAAACTCCTACTCTTCTTTTAAAAAAGGGTTTGTGAATTTAGAAAACAGCTGTACATGACGACACAAGTAGAAAGCAACTGACAGGAGTTTACTTTCAATGGGGTTTGCAGTTTGATTCTCCAACAGCTGTTCTAGTTTTTGGTTTATTACCAAGACCTACAGGTGAAGGACTTGGTACACAGAAAAATTTGGTCAGCTACATCTTTTCCTTAAGAGCTTACATCAATGTAGCAGTATTAGAGGGTTTTCTTCCTGGAATTCCCTCCAGCACTAGGAGCTTCTAGTTACATGCTGGGCTCTAAAAACCTTCTCATCATCTTCCAAGCAAACAGACTACACTTCTACCTTTGAAGATCCACCCAGGACAGATGAGAAGTTCATCTCCTTACGTACTTCATGTCTCATTACTGCTTTTCTAATAGAGCAAGAACCCAGCACAAGGACACCTCCACATATCCACTGACTTTGGCTTTCAGATGGCCACATCTCTCCCCAACCCGCCTTTCTCACATCAAAAAAACCTCTTCCTTTCTTTGCCTTTTGCCTCCTTTCCCTGTAAAGGTGCAATTTCATTTGAGAATCTCTGACAGGCAGCCATAAACACCCTTCCCTTCCCTGAGCATTCTGCCATCACCATAACCTGGTTAAAACCAGTGCAGTAGTGGAAGAGGAGCCTTTATTACTGAGTCTGGCCATAAGGGAGTAACAGCTGCGCACCAGACCTGACTGAATTTAAAAAGAGGTGAAGGAAACATGCACTGTAAAGGTATATGAGGATGTTACTGCTCTGTTTGTACCCCGTGCATGCCTGGAGACATCAACACTGACTGCTGTGTAGCTTTTAAAATTCAACCTGGCCTTGAGGGAAAGATGCAGAGAAGACTCCCAAACTGAAGAGGGCTCCTGGGCCATGGTTCTGATCAACCGCAAAGACTCTGGTTGTATCTCCATGACTGAAAAACACTGACACATTTTCTTCAACCACTTTGCTGTATTAAAATATTTCCATCTCAGGCTCTGATGTTTTAGAGACTCAAAAGGAAATATCAGCAAGACAACGTAAAGTTCATTTTGGACAGTGCCTAATGGGTGCATAGCAATAAGTTAACAAGCACAGTGATAGTAATTTGTTTCTACAGAAAACTGCCCAGATATAACCTGGGGAGGTCAGAGAGGAATAAAGAACAGAGGCTTACAAAATCCTCGCAGAAAATTAAGCAGGGAATGAAGACAGGCCAGCAAAGGGTCGCTCAGAGCAATTAGCAGTGATAGAGATGAGAGGGCCAACTCAACAGGCTCGTATCCTGCTCTGAAGACTCTACACGGACATACAAACACCAAGTCTGTCCCCTCCCCTGATGTTCTGCAGCTCCACCAGCACGTGGACCCTCCACCCCAAGCCCAGCAGCCTGTCATTGCTCTTGGACAGCAGCTTCCTTCCGATGCCTGGTTAACACAGCTCGCGATATCGAGCCAGACAAGTCTGTGCTACGCTGGTGAACATTTGTAACTCAAATCCTAGCGAAGGCATAGAGTAGAGGGATGGTTACAGTTCAGTAATGTGTGTTTTTAGTTTCACTTTACCTTTGTACTTTAAAAATGCCTAGGAAATTACATTTATATAAAACCTCAGTTATTTAAGTTGCAGAATTGAGCACTTAAGAAGTTAAGAAATGCCAGATGTCCATACAACCTTATTCCTGTCCCTCTTTGATATGCCCCATGATATAGTCTTTACATGACCACATCCAAAAAAATTTCACAGGAACCCTGCCTTATTAAGTGCACAGAGCAGAGGCACAGGGGAACAGAATTAATGTTGCATAGGCAACTGTAAATCTGGTATTTCCTAACTTTCAAGTACTTGATTTTGCAACCTAAGTAACATTCTTAATTTATTTTTGTATCCAATAAATAAAATGGTGTATTGGTTGCCTTGCTGACAAACCGATTCCCCCACAGGTGACTCTTACACAACCTCAGAAAAATCAAGACCAGCTGTCCATACACTTGTAAGACCCAAAAGCATGTCTGCATTTTAAATTTAATAATATAAATAATAACCATAGGTGTTACTCAAACCTTGCAAAACTCTACTACCCAGTCATGTGAAGCATGCCATTCTTTTGTTGGTGAGTGAACAAAATATCACGCTTTTCATATGAGTAAGCAGATTCTGAGACTTAGCTGGTACACTTTTTTGACAAATTTATTATACTCTGTTAATCCATATGTTGTGTCAGTCAGTAAAAATCAGCACTCTTCTTAGTGCTGTTTAACAAAAATGGTATTTCTGTTTAATGAGCATACAGGCCTCCCTTCCCCCACTAAGCTTCCTTCACAAAACCTCTTACTCAGAAACAGAACAAGAGCCAATAAATAAATGCATCTTTTATATTCCTATTTTACAGTGCATTTTAACTAGTGAATGTGCTGTGCGCTTTTATTCACCTGATTGCCTTCATCTCTGTATTATTACTGTATTTAGCATACCATCAGCAGCCAAGCAGAACCAAACAAACTCACGTTCAGACTTCAAAGCAGGAAAAATATTAATTGTGGCGTCTGCGTGTTTACAGTAGATGGGGTGACATCCACCACTTCTCCCAGCCACAGCCACAGGGGTGCTGCGGACAGCCCAGGTCACTGCCAGTGCCTGCAGGCAGCACTCCTTCAGTTTTCACTGTTCGGTTTGGTCTTCGGGCCTGCCTGTGCCTGCATGACTCCACACACCGCATCAGTCACACAGATTTTGTGGCACAAAGTGTCATTGCCTGGCTGATGCAGTGTTTTACTTGCTATCCTGCTGGAATTACCATGCAGCTATAAGTAAACAGCAAAGCATTAGCGCCAGTAAGCCAATGAAACATCCCTTATCTAGAAGTCGGATGGAAGAATCCGACTACCTGAGCCAATAAAATGTATTTCTCGTTCCTAGCAGCACCACAACCATGCAACAGAAAATGCAAGGAACAGCATTTCCATGACAAATAGTTTACATGCGGTGCACGGGCACAACTCTGTGAAACAAGTTCTGGTATTACTGATATCTGGAAAGAATTCAGTGAAAAATACACCAAAATTGCTCTCACGTGACCCTCTCCTCAGGAATTTTCTTTATCGCCAAGCAAAAGCAACCTTCCCCAAAGCTAGGCCTCATGCCTCACGTGAACCATGTTGGATGTACCCCCTTCGTTCATGGGCAAATTCATTTTTCCTCCTTCAGCCGTTTGGTTTAGTGTGTGGCTGAGTTATTATGAACTTGACATGCACTCTGTAAATTATATGTTGGCATTTTCAGTCATAAAAAAGCTGTACGGAGCTGTAAGAAAATATGGGTGATAACCATTCAAGTTTTTAAATGTCATTTTCACAACCACTTTACTTCAAAATGTCTGCTCAGAAACATCAACTTGCTAAAGCATAGTTCGGGTATACCATAGGCTGGTAGTCAACAAATTTAAATAATATTTTCCTCACAAGTTTCCTGCAGCTGCTTACGATTACTCATCTCATCCCCTCTTCAGAAAGGCCAGAAGGATCTGTTAAGTGGTGGTGACAAAGATCTTTCATTTGGCCACTCAAGAAATGCATTTGCTCTGACACAACTCTGGTTAGCCTACTGTGAGAGAAAAAAAAAAAACAAGCAACATTTAAAAGATGCTGAAAGATAAGCTTTTTATCTTCCATTCAGATGCTCTGCCTCTCTGATAAAGATCTTGATAACTTACCCTGCTTTCACATCTTGCTCCTGCAACAATACTTTTCTCCTTGGGGACACTTAGATCACACCAATATTCAAACAATCAGTAACATCTCGTTATTAGGCAATAAGTGATCCTCTGGAAACCGAGCATGCTAGCTACAGGATGGCCCCAGTCCCCATGAGAAGAAAATAAGAAAATTCACTGTCCAGCAACCCACAAAACTCAGGAACAGCGCGGCTGTGAATAAGAACTAGGACAGCCCATGGCCATGACACATGAAAGGAAACTGCTGAAGAAACAAAGTGCAACTTGATTACCATCAAGTAAGCACAGCCTAAAAGCAAGGCAAATAGTGAAGAAAATACATGAGAACAGTGAAGTACACAGAGAATTCATTCTTCTTAATGTCAGATGAATATAGAAAAAAACATCTTTAGGAAGGACAAGCCCATTCTAGTAGAAGAAAACATTGTTATGCTTGAAATGGGAAAAAATCACAATTGAGGTTTGCATTTATTTTCACTTAACAAGCTTGGAAGTGCATAAGGTGCAGCTTGTGCTCTGCAAACAAGGCAGAGTTTTCCTTCTCTTTTTGTTTCTCCCCAAGAACTACTGATTTACGAGCATCCTTAACAATAGGACCCTGCAACAACCATCCTAAGATAAATCCTGCTTGTGCAAACACTTCTCAAAACAGGCAGAATCTCTGAGTCATGCAGGAAAGCATGATGCACTTGTACAGCTCACTTTTCAGTTGAAATTCACTGCATTCAACCTGCATGTCCATGGAAGCCAGAGAGCAAATAATATGATAAACATAAAGGATTTATCCCAGGAACTGAGTAACTGCTTCGTGAGTCACGCTGGAATTAAGCTGTGATGCTGCTTCGAGGTAAAAAAGTAAAAGAAAAAATCAGAGGAAGATGTTTGAGAGATGGTTGGGATTAACACAAGTCTCCCCCGCAAAACAGACCAGGGCTGGTACGTGAGCAGCCTGTCTCCAGAGGCACACGACCAAGGACAACAGACACTGTTTATCTTCATAATTTGCTTGTCTGACTCCGGGGGCTGCTGACCTGCTACAGCTTAGCAAGCCCACCCTCACGACCACCATTCCGTGGCCAAACTTTCTTCACAGCATCTCATTTGCTGCATTTTTTCCGCCAAGACTCCCACATCACTATCCTTAAAGCAACGCTGGTGTTCACAATAGCACTCCCAGCTCTGCTTTCACTTTTTTTTTTTTTTCTAAATCAGTACAAGCCACTTGTTGCCAGCCTAGCACTTTTTCCTATTTAAAATACATTTGTCAGGCAGCCAAGGTTTTGCAAAAGAAAGTACCCAGAGGGCCACAGCCTGCCTCCACATAACCATGCAAGAAAGCACTCTTGACAGAAACTTCCTTCCACTGTACTTCTTCCCTCTCAAGTCCTCTCTGCATGAGCAAGCTGGACTAGTGTTTCATATAATTTTAAAATCAAGTTAAGCAAATATGAACCTTTGCAAAGGCCCTCTTCTGATTTTCCTTAATGCTAATCCCTAAAGATTTACTCTGACCCCAAAACAAATCTGTATTAAAGCAAAACACAACCATCCACACATTTCTGCAACAGTTTAATTGCATCAAGCACAATCACAACCCTAGTTTGAATTGCATGACTCCTTCATAACCAAAATGTAATTCCAGCATGGGTGCAGACCCCAAAAATGCCCTGTCTTGGTTAGAGCATGCTTTCTACACCATGCAAGGCCTCAGACAGCACTAACAATAAATATTTTGAAGCCAATATTCTCCGATACTACAGTAAAATACCTAAAAACCCTTCAGTTAGTGCAAAAATGAACAAAAATGTGAGAGGGAGGCTCAAGGATACGCTGCAAAGAGGTAGATTTCAAGATCCCCGTGGGCTGTCATACTTTCTGTCCCAGTGCTCAGTGTTAGAGAGGCAAGATACGAAAAGGCAAGGGAGCAGTGCAAAAGAAGTGGAAGGGTACTTTCATTTTTGTAGAACATTTGCCACCAGTGGAGCAGATAAGAAAATCCAGGGAGCTTCTGCATATGTTTCCAATAAAATGTACTAATTCAAGGCCATTGGCTAGTTTATGTATGATTTGGACTTTTTAAAAATATGGTGTTTATCTAGTTCATGGATCTGAATTCCATTTGAAACAACAGCAATGTCAAAGTTGCTCTTAGAGGACCCAAAAAACATCTTTGGAAATAAATATCCTTCTTTTATTAAGAAAATAAACCTTAAAACCTAGGGGGTGCTGTGCACAGGAGACACAAAAAGCACTGTGAAGCCGAAACTTAATGAATTCATGATTCTTACTGCTCCATCATTGCTCTGAAATTAATCCCAACAGAAACAAAAAGCCAAACCGTAAATGCCTGATTTCTCCTGGGCAAACCAGTGGTTAAACTGCAGGGAATTTATTCCAATTCTAGCGACAAACGGGGGTTTGGGAGAGCCCCCAGCCGATGGGCTGCAGCACTTCACAGCCTGCTATGGCCCAACTCCACCGCAGCAGGGTGGGCAGACGTTACACACCCGGCCTCCTCTCTCCCAGCCTCTCAGGAAGCTCTGAAGCTGATTTTCCCCATCAGTATTCTCTGGGAGAAAAGTTCACTTCTCATGAAGGTAATTCGGATTTTTTATTTATTCTTAATGCCTCCCCAGGGAAGGTGAGGTGGGGGGAGCTTCCTTGCTCAACAGAGAGAATGAAATTTTCCTGTATCGGTGCCAAGAATAGACACCCTAAATTCAGCGATCCTAATCTCCAGCCATCCATCAGCAGCAGGGTGGGTCCAGCTGATTCAGATTTTCTATTAGCCAGTGACTTTGTGTACTAAAAAAAGTCGCTGTACCACCCAATTGTTCCTGCTGCTCTCCGCTCTGCGAAAGCACAGGCTTGGTAGTAGCTACCTCAACAAATGCCCTAAGTACTTCCCCAGCAGGCCTCTAACTGGCACCAATCCTCTTCCCACCAGCCCTCCCGAGTCCCTGCATGCCCCTCTGACTTCACAGCAGGAGCTTGTGCTGCGGCAGCGTTTGCTCCGCTGTCCTTTTGGCAGGCATCAGGGAAAACACCAACTCCGAGCATCTGCATCACTGCAGGAGCCAGAACCTGAGGACAAGCCTAATCCGTAGATAGGCTGATGGTTCAGTGGCAAATGTTCATTTACAGGGCCAATTACTATTCATACAGACAGTGATCAAGGCCAATATATGGGGCACGCTGTTATCCCTTCTTCAAATGTCACAAACTCCCCAGCTTGGGATTTATATCTGAACAGGTCACTGATATATAACCCTAGCAAATTACTGCACTGGCCAAATATTAAATACCCTACATTCATTGGTTATTTTCTGTACAAGAAATTCAAATATGAGTAATATGATTAACGTTATTCTGTTATTTACACAGTAAAATCAATAGCAGAACAAGTAAACCAGCAAAGCACTTAAAAATACCATTAAATAAAAATTAAAAAAAAATAAAATAATGGCCAAGGCTCTCTGCAGAGCCAGTTACTTCAGTCAGACAATTTACATTCTCACACTTGGCACTCTGCAAGTTTTCAACGCCCATACGCAAGTGCCATGCATTGGAGCAAAAATAAAGAGAGAAGCTGAGACCAGTTCATTTCAGTTAAACAAAAAATCAAACGCCACGCATCTCTGGGGGTCACAAAACCTTTTGTTCTCATTCATATTCCTAACAGCCACAAAGAAACAAAAGGACTTAGTAAGCCAGGCATCTTGGGATTTTAGCAGCATGGGCCCTGCACAAGCAAGTAAATTTTTAGTGGAGGTAACGGCAAATGTTTAATGAGTTTGGATAGCATTAGAGCATCAGAAGAATAAAATGTGAGAAGATGAAAATGAGCAGAATTGGTATCCAGACATCCACTTCTGGTCTAACCTTCTCTGCAGATTAGAAGACAAACTATTTTGGACTCCATATTGTAGTTTGACATCACCATCAGGCAAAAAGAAAGGTAGCCGACCATTTCAAACAAAGGAAAGACACAAGACACCTTCTAACAGTTCTGAAGAGTGACTGTTGACTCATCATAAAGACAAGTTTTTCAGAAGGTTAGATACCCTCTTGTTCACTACCTTCCTACTGACATAATTTGCATAAAAACAACCAGCAAACACCACCACAAAGTCCTCTAGTTCCTTTGCAAAGAATGGCCTCTGAAGTCATTAGTGGAAACACAAAGGAGAAACTCTGGAAAAGCAAAACCAACACAGAAGCCTCTGAGAGAAAGGGGCAGAAATATGAATTGCCTATTTCATTAATACAGCGAGGCATTTAGGAAAAGGAATCTCACTAATGCATAATCATGCCCTTGGAAGGAACTTCATTTATTTTTTACTATTAAGTTAGTAAAACAAACATCGAAGTACTCAAGAAGCCTACACTATAAATTGCAAACACAGCGAGCTATGTTGACGAGTGTTTAGTCTCCTGTAGTGAAGTAAGTAGAGACCTTATTCAGTACTCAAAACAGCTTCAATGGAATTCTGAGAAGCAGCAGCAAAAATGCTAAATGTTTTGTTCAAATAAACCAACTTTTGGATTAGGAAAATAAAAATTAATAGTTCTTTACCCAGATGTTCATAAAACACCTAGCACACCAACTTATCAAGTAAACACTTACTAAAATTTTCAACTATGCACATTTAGGGGTAAGCAATTCAATTTATATATCATACATCTCTATCTGAAGACATACATCTTTACATCTTAATGTACTGCAGACTGTGTTAAACACATCAGTGGAAAGCTGGAAGTTTTGTCAACCGCTATATATGTTATGTTGAAAAGAACAGATGACCCACTTAGGAAGGCACACAAACAAGGCAAGTTTGCAGGAAGAACACAATGGCTAGACCATCAAAAGGATCAATGAAAAAACAGTATCGAGTTACTTAACACTGTATTGACCTAAATAAACTTGTCACTTTTAAGCAATCATCTCTGACTCATCGCAAACAGGAAATATATAATATATTAAGTATACAAACATAAGAAAATGTATATGAAGGACTCTGGAATATAGTGGTGAAAATTCTGTTGCACACCAATATATGCAACTCAGAACAAAGATTTCCCCTCTCCCATGTAAAGCATCAAAAAAACAGCTTACCCTTTCCACTTGTCCTTCTTTGTGCTTCAGCTTGTACACTTTCAGCTTTGGAAGGAAAGTCTCTATGTAGTTCTTGTCTTCCATGCCTTGAAGCAGTACCCCATGGAATGCCAATCTGCAGGTGTTTGCGTGAATATCTGTATCCAGCTTGGAGCCGATCACAAGGCACAGTTTAGGGCAGGTGACGGGTTTTTCAAACTCCAGCAAAGCCCACTGTTGTCTTGGTAGCTGGACTTCTCCAGATTGGTCATTTTCTTTGTTCTCCTCTGAAGATTTTGAGTCCTTGGACAAATATTCTTCTTGATAAAGATAATCTTTTTCAAAATCAAAAGCATTCTCTTGAATTTCTTCATTGAAGTCAGCAGGAGCTGGACTGAAAAACATCACTCTTCCCATGACTGTTTCATGACCAACGGTGATATGGAACTTAGCCTTGGTCTGAAGAGCTCCTCGAAAATACTGGATTTTCTTCAGGGAAATTATTGCAGCATGGATGGTGTGAAGTGATTCTGGGGTACAAACCAGCCCTCGTTCCAGTAGCTTGGGATCAAACTGCGTCACACAGATGCCTACTCTGTCACCCTGCATAGCGTAAGTCACAGGAGTGTGGAACATCTGCATAGACTTGACTTTCTTTGTCACCTATTGATGAAAGAGCAAGAAAGGAAAAAATTAATTGCACACAAGCACGTCACGAGCATAAAGCCACATCAAACCCTTCTCACTTCTAAGGAGGCTGATGTTCTAGAAGAGTCCACAATTCAGAAACCAGAAAGTGAAGAGACTAAGAACCTGATGCTATCATTTAAAATTAGCGCAGGTTTGAGTTTTACCTTGTTCTATTTCTGTTCATGAAACTGTAGCATTTCCATGGCCAGAATTACGTTGATATTTGCTCCATCTCTGCTGCAATACCTTCCTACTATCTACAAATCAGATATACCCACACCATGGAATAGCTTATTCAACGTACTCTCCTCCAAGCACCTGTACCAACAGAAATGTAATAGTACAATATCCATCCATGCACCTGCCTCACCGATTTTCCACCTCCTTTCACTGACTTCTTCATTCACTTTTTTGACTTGGTTAAACTCAACTGTAAAGTGTTCAGAACAGTATTTCTTTCCTTATAATGCATTTGTACAACACCAAGCACAATGCAGTCTTTTAAACTATCACATCAAATTAATTGATAATACCAAAAACGAAGATTGCAGAGCCTATTCCATTCTACATATTACAGAAGAAAAAAAATCTTCGGAGTCTTTTACTGCAAATATTTTTATGCTTACAAATATTTGTATGCTAGCATCACCACCACTAAAATTTGTGGGTTCCACCTGTTAATGATTATCACATGAAAAGTAGAGCATTGTCCACAAATTAAAATCTATTAAAATATGTCTATATTAAAATTTAATAAGGTTGCCGTTCTTTTACTTATTTGAAGGAGTTCTTCAGCAAAAGAGAAGAGTGAAATAAGCTTTTAAAGATTGGTCTTGGCTCTGCTTGGTCAGACCAAGCCAATTTAGTTTAACAAGGTTTCATTTTGGCTTTTCTTTCAGTTCTGTAAACCATCTTTCAATAAGATTTTTCTGGTTTGCGTGTAACCAAAAGTTTTTTCTGATAATATGTTTATGTTACCACCTGTTGCATTTATTCTAATGGGCATTGGATAGTTGACCACTCTGCCTGAAGTACCTACATTAGATACCATGCTTTTAATACTGAAATGATGTTTTTGGCAACAAAAAATACCTCTCCTAAATAAATATTAAGTATTTGGACAAGAGTCCTCAGTACAGAAAACTTACACACATTCTTGAAAGTCTGAAACCTCAGAATTCACATCCAAGAACCAAACGCTCCATGGGAAAGTGCTTTTCCAGAGATCATTTCTTGAGTATGTTTTCATCAATATACAATGGATTATACTGTGGAACGTACGCAGAATAAAATCAGTAGCAGACCTCCACTCTGTATCATTTTCTTTTCTGCTCTCTTCCCTTTTTGATAGCTGTGGAACTGGTACTAAGAAAAGGTTCATGCCAAATGCTACCGTGCAATTTTCAGCATTCACGCCATTATTATGTCTTACTCAGCTGCAACTATTCTCAAATTAATCCTCCACCACTGCACATACTTTAGCAACCCATCTTCTAATCCTTGCCTATCGTATCTTCCATTCCTGAAAGTAAGAACTCAAAATGCACAAGCAGTGATGAAGAGAATCCCAAATCAAGCATGTTACGATCAGACTCAGCAGATCAGAGGTTCATTCTCAGTATGTCACACAACTTAGAGCACATCATTTAGGTTAGACTACTCAGAGCAGTCTAGAGAAGTTAACCCTATTAATCCCAGAATTATTTACTTGCACAATAGCACTGAAAATTTCTGCTTTTTTTTCCTGCACCTTGGATGCAATGCATAAGTGAAAATAAAGTGTGTGGTTTTTTTTTTCACCTTTTCCTTTTCTACAAAGCCTGCCAACTCTATTTGAAGGGCGTAATACCTGACTCCATACAAATCTTTGTGCGACTTCTCAACACCACCAACATAAGCAATACTAAGAGAAGACTGTAGAAAATACGACAGAAAAAGACTCATAGGAGAACAAGTTGTAGAAACTTAAATCAGAATAGATTAGGCAAAAAGTTTATTAGCTGAACGAAAACCTTTAGTAGGTGAAATATAAAAGCTCTCCAAATAAGCCAGGAAAAAAAAAAATCACAGGAAATATACAGAAAGGTCCTTTGAAAAAGAAAAAGAAAAAAAAAACTAACTAGCAGATACACAGCTTCTGGAAAAGAACAAAAATCCTACATTTTTTCTTGAAAGTGTAATTATACAGACAACAATGGCTCCTACAAAGACTGTTTGGGTTCCCTGCATCTCTAGCTGCTAACCAAAATCAAAAGATACACCCACCCTTTTCCAGACTATAACAAGCTAATTATTGTAACACTTTTCAGATCAAGCATCACATTGATGCCTGTGTATTCTCCAGGTATCCAACAGACATTATAAGAACAGAGAGAGCAAGAGCTAGGCGTATGTACAAGAAGAAACCCGGGACCAAAACACTTTGGTGTGATCTTAACTAATGTCAAAACAGAATTTAGAGGCCATTTTAAGTATTTATGAGAATTTTAGTTCAATGTTTTTATATTCAAGCATATATTCATTATTCCTTTGGAAAAACACCTGAGACAGTACTTCCTTCTCTACATGGACAGAAGAGAAAATTTCACAATTTTCACCTCTACCACTCTGTTCACTTAGAGCCTTGTAGTTTTGAAGGCTCGAAGTGTCAGGGGTTGAATCAAACCCTTTCACCCTTCTTTCACTATAACCTGCCTCTCCCTCTTCAGTTTCAAACACTGCAACAGTTGCAGCACTGGTGATACCACAAATAATGGTTAAGGACTTGTTTAAAGAAGTTTTTCTAAGTATGTTTCAAAGAAAGAAGCAAGCATAACAGGAAAGAAATTGCCATATGAAAGGTATCAGAGATTATTTGAAAGACTATGATGTAATACGTGATAATTAAGTCTTCTACAACCATGCACAGTGAACAATAAACAAACAAGAACTACAGCAGCTTCTATACCTCTTAAAGGAATTGAAATATGCACAAGTTATCTATGCAGACACACAGGTTTTTATTTTATTATGAATCTTCTGGTTTATAGTATTTTTTAAAAATATTGTAACACTCAGATGACTAGTTAAAATGCTCCCCTAAATTAACTCAAATGTTTAGGATAGATGTATTTGACATGCAGCTTATAAACAATGACTGGAAAGAATTAATTAGTACTTTTAGAACATTCATTTCACGTGATTAACCCTTTCCAATAACATTTGCAGTTCTCAACTGTGGCATAGAAAGCTGGCTTGTATCGGAATACGGGCTGCCTTCTTTGATATTTCAGTGCTGAGCTACATTAAAAGGAAAATACATTTATTGAATATCACTTCAATGACAAACATTTGCTGCAATTCCTGGATGTAGGAGAAACTTTGCAGTGGACTATCAATACATGAATATTTTCCAGTGTTGTATGAGATTTAACAGTACGGTTCCCTTAATACATATGCTGACAGCCCAGCGTCCAACCCAAGATCGAGAAAAGTCTTAGATCGTGAATAATTCTCTTTCAGGGTCTCTTTCAGAGAACAGCATCCTAGTTAAAAATCACTGAGAAATTGCAGAAGAATGTAAAGCAAAGCTTTTCTACCCCAACCCAAACAGGTTATCTGTGCTGCTCCCAACACGGGAAGCAAGCTCCCCACCCTTGCTGGGCTCACCCAAAACTTTCACCCCCATCTCGTTTCTTTGTAGCTGAGTCCGGTTTTCAGACAGCTCTGGTTATCCTCTGACATGCAAAGGGAAAAGTACTGCATTACTCAACCTACTGAAAATCAGCACCTCACAATGACCTATACCTAGTACCTTGCATCCTATTTAATCATCCCATCTATATTTGTTGTTACATGCAAACAACTTTTCCCCTCATATTCAATGGTTTCTGCTCTTGTGCCTGAAGTTCCTAGAGACACATCAGAGGTCATAGGAAAAGAGAACTGCAAGAACACGTTCAACTCCTTTCCTTTATTTCCTACATGTTCTCAGTACTGGAATCTACTGCAAAAGGATTATACAGCACAGTACCTTAACTGACCATAACTTCTGTTCCAAGAGTATAATGCCCGCAGGAATTAAAACCTAAGCAAAACAACGCTGGGCAGTGCCGAGCTGACTGGGGAGAGGGGAATTAGATCACACAAGAGCTGAGTTGGAATTGCATCTTCAAAAGGTCAGACAGGACCAGCAGAAAAGTGAATCAGTGAGCTGATAAGCACCCACTGGATCAAATAACGAGAGCCAAAGTAGCTCTAAATCACTAACTTCCTGTTTTCTGAGCAGACTATGGACATCAGTACAGTATTTTACTTGATTTCTCTCTGAATTCAACTGACAAAAACATTCGTCCATAGCTTACTGTTCTTTTTTTTTTTTCTTTCAATACACTGAAGTATACAACCAAAATTCATCTTTGTTTTGTCTGGCCTTTAAAATACAAACCTGAGAAGGATGCAACAGGCCCTGAGTATTAGATTTGTTTCTCTTATGCGTATCTAGTTTCCCCATGTAAGGCACACCCACAAGTTATAACACAACCCTAAACTTTCACATTTTCTTTTGCTTTACAGCAACAGAAACTGCTAGTAGGGGTTGGGGCTAGATCGCTCAATGCACCCACCTACCAACAGACTGAAGTTAAATACTTACTCAGGAGCATTCTGGCCTGAGCAATAGGAACTCAGAAGTTAAACCAATTCTGACCAGTATCTCCAGCTTTTCTTCACATTTATTTCAAGTACTCAATTTATGTTCGCAAAACGTTCTCTGTAAAAACACCACCTCATCTATGAAAATAAAGCAAGGACCATTCTAACAACCCACTCAACAGAGACTTATTTTACTCTTTCAGGGAGTCCAGGCATTTAGAAACAAGAAGAAAGTGAACGATACTGAGTGTAACTTTAAAATGCCAGACGTTTCACACAGACAAATGGGTAAACATGGAAAATTTGGACACCATTGTAAAACATGCCACCGACATGCTACATTCTTTTTGCTTGCTAATAATAGAATGAAGGAATCGATTATATCATCATATAAATCAAGAACCACGTGTTGAAATCTTCCATGTGCAACAGGATTTAGTTTACTGGTTTTTGTTGTTGTTTTTAAATTTTTGTAATCACAATAATGTTCCTAAAGCATTATGTAATGGCCTGTAAAAATGGTGAGAAGAAAATTTGTCTTGAAATGAGCACTAAATAAAAAACATGCAAAACAGAAATCAAAAGTACCCAAACAGTTCAGCCCTTGAGATAAACAAACGTATGCAGTATAAGAGAACCTGTTATTTGAAGACCAAAGCAAAAGCTCACCAAGATTTTCAAAGCAGTTTAGTACAGACTAATAGAAAACAGGATATAGAAAAAGATCATTAATGACTTTTTTCCCCTGATATGTCAGAGCTTCTTTTCCTTTATTTATCCAAGTTCCATTAAGTTATCAGCCATATGCCATTGCTCATAGCTTCTTTAGATAAGAACCTAGCCATCCTGCTGCCTCTCCCAATGCTGCAAGTGCATCTTTCTGATATGAAAGATACAGTAACAGTACTTCAACATAATGCTGATGAGAAAGTGCAAAGTTACAATAATTAGCATTGATAATCTAATAGAGAAAAAGACCGGATTATAAATGCAGCATTTATAGGAGTATTACACATGTATTACAAAAATGGACCCCACTTCAAGAGCAGACAACTCCCAACCAGTTTAAAATCAAGGTCACATCTAAGCGTCTAAGTGCTAAGATCTGCATCTTCAAACTTATGGCTGAGAGGGGAAAGGAACTCAAATGATGAAAAGGTTCACTCCTGAGGTTCAGGATCAGAAATCCAAGAATAAGCCTGACTCAAATCAGAGTGAAGAAAAGTAATAGCTCAAGAGGTATAAAGAGACCTTGCATCTGAATAAGGTGCTAAAAACAAGAGACAACACCTTCATATCATCCAATAAAAGCGCCTGGTTGCACCTGAAGAGAAGCTGTGAACCTAAAGCCCAGCTGAATCACCACAATGCATCCTGTATCTGCTACTTTTGAAAGCAAGGACTGCCTTCCTCCCTACTGCACTACTGCAACTCCAACTAAAGAATAAGACACTCACCTTCCTGCCCCAAAGGTAATCTCTCGGTGGTCACAGGACATCACCTTGCACTGTCAAAAACACAGCCCACCTGTCCTAAAGGCTACCACAACTTTGTTTTCAGCCAATCCCTGTCTAAGCCTGTGTACTGAAACTAAGTAAAAACTATAATTCAGGCACAGGATTGTTCTTAGGTTTGAAAAGATTGTTTTATCATTGTAAGTATGAAGCATACTAAATTTATTACTACATAAATGAAGGAAGACCATTTACAAGCAAAGTCCTATAGAAGAGCAAGCAGTATTTTAGTGAAGACAAATCACTCTGCTCAAGAAGCTTCAAAAGGCTGTGAACAGACAAGACAACAACAATGAGAATTCAGAAATCACAAGTCAAGGCTCTTACCCTACTCCATCCATACCCTCCACCACAACAACATTTATTTGAAAAGGTACAATATGGAATATCTTAACTTTCTGAGCCTGGAACAGGTTGTCCATAGAAGCTGTGGCTGCCCCACCCCTGAAGGTGTTCAAGACCACGTTGGACAAGACCCTGGTCAACCTGATCTAATGGGTGGCATCCCTACCTATGGCAGAGGGTTGGAACAAGATGGTCTTTAAGGTCCCTTCCAACCTAAGCAATTTTATGATGTTACATCTCACAACAAGAGTTCCACAAATCTTCAACCAGGACTTCAGAAAAGCATGAAATAGGAATAACACATCGTTGAACAGAAATTTTGCCCAACGCTCAAGGTGTGGAAAGTCATCTCTTCAGAGTCAACATCCCAAGGGCAGCTAGAACCAACAACAAACAGGAAAAGCCTCAAAGAGAAATAATTAGAAGTTTGATTATGTCACCAAGATGCTGTGACAGGTTTCTAAAATATCTTGAATATTTATAGAATTTGCTATGTGACCAACGCCTCACTTTGTTTCCAGACAGAAAAGGAATATACAGCATGTGGAAGAAAAAATATTTCACATAGAATGGTTCCTTTACCTTAATTTTTAACTGAAGCTTTTAAGTGCATCACTATGTGACCGCTGTGGTACTTATGTAATGCCACACACATGCTATCAGATTTTATTTAATCTACTCCTCCTCCTGTTAAAATAACACCATAGCCTGAGTAGCCTGCACTGCAGCATTGGAATAAAGCAATATAAAAGAGGATATGAAAATCCCCTTAGCTTAATTCCTTTCACAGCATCTAAAATATGTCTATGCACCCAGTAAATAAAGAAGCAGGTCAGTGATCTTACTCTCATGCTGCTCTGCTTTAATGTTATAATTTTAATTTAAATTACATGCATGTTATATTCATGCATACAACCACAAATCAAAAATTAGCAAGTGTTAAGATTAAGATTTGGCACATAATGTTAAGTGACCTTTTGTGCCTAGGCATTCTCCTGTAATCCTTAAGTACATAATCTCAAACTTTTTCAGCAGAGCCTGATCCATCCAACACACAGGCTGAACAAACCTCACTGAACAAAAAAAACCTATCCCCTACTTCTTGTCCTCTGACTGAACTGGGGAATTTGTTCTTTACAGTAAAACGTCAAGCCCACACGGTAGTGCATGTATTGCACGTATACTAATTTTTTGGAATTTTTGGTTACGTGGTGAAGTTCAGTGAATTTGTCACCCTTCTGATGTAACGTGGTATTATTCCTCACTGCCACGGATAGGAAGTTTGACTGCATAATTTGATTAGATCCAACTTCAAGAAATACCACAGTGTCTGTTTTTTGGTTTTTGAAAGTGAAATGCTGATTTTTCAGAGTACTTAATTATTTCATTGCAATTTTATTCGCTGGGAGCAAAGCTCCCATTTACCTCACGCACTTTGGCCGAAACCGCTAAACCCAACCCACAGCTCCCATCCCAAAATCCCTCTCAAAGTCACGCCTCTTCCATATCTAAACTTTGTCACGGAAAGCAATCAGGCTGGTCAAGCATGACCAACCCTTGCAGAATTTCTCAGCGATTTCGTGTTCTTCTCATTTCATCCCTTAGATCCTCTCCTTCATCTGGGATTCAGAAGGGAACCACCAGAAGCTGAATTAGGCAATACTGATGCCATGCACAACTTCACAAAAGTAACAGCAATTACAGACCTCAGTACTCGCTCTGCTCTGGGGCACCAAGACCCACCGTGCCTTTATTTTGTCTCTGCATTGCCTCCTCTAGATCTGGGTCAATCTATTCTGTACCCTGTTCACTCCAGCAGACAGAAAAAGCAAGAACGAAAGGCAGACCCCTTTTATTCCTTGAGCCTAACAGCTGTTCATGTTGAATGCGCAGGGCTGTAGATAGCAGGAGTCAGACACCTAGTAGTCATTTTGAGATGAAAGGACATAAGAGCTCTTCATGTTTTCTTCTATCCAAAAACGAAGTCTTAAGATGTCAGGTAACCTTAAGTGCAAGTGATACTACTTGTGCTGTCTGTCAATCAAATGGCAAAGTATGAATTTTAAAAGCATACATAACACTAATGAATTTAGCCATTAAGTATCTAGACAGAGAACATCAGACCCACAGTAAAACTATGGCACGGAATTAGCTTAAAATTTACATACCAATTAAAATTTCTGCAACTTATCAAAATATATTTCAATAAATATTTTTCAAAGAAAAAAATCCAAGAAGAACTCAAAACCAGTGCAAAATGATAGGTTAAAGAAAGGCTGCCTGGAATTTTCTTCCAACAAAATGAACTGAATTCTTTTTTTTTCCCCTCCAAATAGATTTAGGTTTAGAACAATAATAATACTTTTATCTGAAGACTTCAAAGTCACATGCAAAAGAATATATCACAGTAAACACAGGGTTGAAGGTTTTATGGAAGTACTTCTACTGGGATTTTTTCCCTTCTTCTTTAAAAGAAATTTGTTTACTACCAGTCTTTGAAAAGCATAAAAGGGGGAAGCTATAGGCTAAACAAGTAAAACTTTTACATGTAAGGAACATTTGGAGCTTTGTGAGAAGGCTGGTTTTGGTAGAATGTGCGACATGTAGCCCAATGTGAGTAATATTATATCTCAAATAAAAATCAGCCCATGAATATACATAATCCAAAAGGTAATTCTCCCAATCTCTGAAATGTAATGGAGCCACTCTAGATCACTGAGGCATGAATATTTACCGTATTCAGGCTTTACTGCTCTCGATCTGGGTTCAATTTTGCAAATTAAAATGAAGGCTCTGTGGATAGAGAGATTAAAGAAGAGCATCCCAAAGCCTGCCTGTTTCCTTGGTGTGGTAGCAGTGATCTGGTTACCCTTCTGTTAGGTTATTTCTTTTTACTTAATGGAGTAGGTCAAAAGCAATTGCGAGTGGAAAGAGGAGGTCATTATTAGGTCATAACCTTGGAGTTAAAGGCTCACTAAAGAAAACAAACACAGAGTGAACATAAAACTGCATTTAAAAATAAAACCTGTAATGAAAAATAATATTTTCAGGTCTTTTCACTTCTATTTTGACAGGTCAAGTGAGAAAAAACAGAGCAAAGTCCTTTCTCGTGAACAAAATTCTCCTGTCCTTCCTCTAACATAAGCTCATTAATAGAAGATGATTTACACAAAACGTAACAAAAGTGATGAGTAATTACTAAGAGATCTAGTAGGCTTCATTAGCCGTGGCAAATGTTAACAGTAACTGTGATGATTTGTATATTTTCTATGAAATACTTGGAATATAAACAGCACTCTAGTGCAATGCAGCAAGAAGCAACACAAGCATGCACATCAGTACAAATCAAATGACATGGTACTACTGCTAGTGAATTCCTTGTACTAGCTACAAACAAAACAAAGGCTACCTCTGCTATGAGAGGAAAAAATGATTAATTACTATTCATACAAGTGTTTTTTTGCAAATAATCCTTTTTAGTTTATGAAATTATAAAGGATTGGTATACAAAATCTTTACCGCTTTTCCTTGAGGTAGGAATTTTTGGTGGTAAATTTTCAAGAGTTGGACTGGAAAGCAATTTTTAGTCCAAGTCAGTCAGTAACAGTGATTAAAATTGACAAGTAAATTAATATACTCTCTATTGCATATTTTCAAAATCTGAGCAGTTGAGTAAAGAACAAACAGATTTATCCTTACCACCTTGGCAAATAATTCTAAAGTATTAAAGGAACAAAGTAGTACAGTGCAAAGTCTGATATAGCAAAACTGAATCTTAATGTACAGATACAAGTTGTAAGAAGTCAGGTTTATAGCACTGGTTCTGATGAATCCATTCATATGCAGTTAAGCGAAAAAAGAGGACAGAAGGGCAGAAAAAAGGAGGGGTAAAAAGGCAGCAGGGGGAGGAAAGGAATGAAGAGATTATCTTATGACATTGGAAATAAAGCCAAAATGTAGTGGTCATTTTCTAGCCAAGCCAGAATCTACCACATAGAAGTGCCACATGCTATCTTAAGAAATAAGAAATTCACTCTTTTTTTTTTTTTGTGCCTCTGAGCTACATGCTGGTACCAAAGGGTTACTGTGCTTTGAAACCTTTACCAATGGCCTTACTAAACATTTAATATTTTTCTTTCTGCCTTCTTAAAGGCCCCAGATGTGTTCTTGCAGATCAAAAGAGACCAACTTATAAAGTTAAACGAAATCAAGGGCTTTTGTTCCGAGGCATCGTTGCTGAACTAATTATTCCTGGATGTTGTTTAATGAAATAGTGGTGCTATATATTAAAACAGTTAACAGGATGAGTTGCATGAGTTATAGGTAAGGTCTGATCTGGGAATATAAATTTAAGTTTTTCTTCAAAGGAGATGAAACAAACTGCTCACAACTCCCCGGTACTTTCTGTCACTGGAAGACTGAAATAAAGGAACCCAAAAATGTACAAAAGCTGAAATATCATTCTACATATTTACCCTTCCCTGAACGAAGGAGAGCAAAAGATGGGGGAGTTCAAAAAACTCCCAAGACGCTTTGAGGTGGGGAAATGAAGATCTAAGTTATCCTGCCTATTCCCTGGATGCCACAAAGCACGAGTTAAAATAAATATTGGTGAAGTCTTGAGAGAAGCTTCATTTTAGATGTACCTACACAAAAGAAGAAAGGTCTCCCATCTTAAACAACTCAAAGCAAATAGCTACCAGAGCAATTAGGTATTTTTATTAGCAGGCAAAAAAAGAAGTCCTTTGCCTCCCCTTTCATTTTTCCTATCCTAACATCCACTTTATTAGAATTGGGTCTTTTTACTGCACAATTATTGCAATTGGATTTTTTATTTATTTTTTTAAACAACACTCAGCATCACTATATTTTCGGTAAAATGCTTAATTATCCATTTACCTGAGAGAAGCAAAAGACTCTAAAGAGCCCTAAAGACATCTCAGACTAGGAAGGCAACTTTTCAGGACCAATGGCTCTTAGACAATAAACACTTCACTTCCCTACTGATCGTCTCTTCTGTGTTTGTATTTTACAGCCTGACACCAGCCAACCCAACACTTGACACCTAATTAACAGACCTAGGAGCTGGAGGTCTGTATATTGATCACACTAAATGGGATTAGCTTGAAATAAAAAGTTCAAAGGGTCTTGACCAAACTTCACCACAGCCCAGCTGTGACAGCTGCTATGAATTTGTGTAGCCAGTGCCCCACGTTTTTATTAAGAGGGGTCTGGCACACAAGAGCACGCAGTAGCCTATGAGATCACGAAGGTTCACCGAACAATGTCAGGCTCTGTAACTGAGGACAAAAATCCTTTTGCTTGTTTGCATAGATCTTTTTGATTAACTCCTGAAAAGGGTCCCTCACCTCTGATACGACAAGCATTTACAATAGACGTAGAGTTGTGACTTCTTTGCCTCGCAAGGATTTGTTAACTTCCTGTAGGAGAGCTGTCCAACCTGAAAAAACCTCGGAGTATAAAAGAAGTCCTGATACGTACTGTAAAACACACTTAGTATATTCTGACAATGACAGCCTGGAGCTGTATTCAAATAATAGAACTCCAAACTATTATCTTTTAAACACGCTTTCTACTTACCTAAGCCTTTCAGCTGTCTGAGGTGAACAAATACATCTACGTTTTACACACACACACACAGCCATTTCTGCAGCAGCAGCCCTACTGACATGATTTTTAAACCTTCAAGATCCAAACAAGTCAGAACTAACCCCAACACATTTTGCTATTTCCAAACACCTGTGCAGATTACTTTCTTTTTCCAAAACAAGTATACTTGGTAGTGGAGAACAAGGCCGACCAGTGCCTGTAACAAACCCAGGCACAAGAAGACTGTTGCAACCCAGAGGGGAAACAAGCACTTGGCACAGAGATGAGTGATACCACCGAGGCATGGTGGGTGAACATACAACAGGATTTTCCTGGATAATGTCATGTTTACCAAAACGCTCAGCATTGACTATGAACAAAACGGGATTGTTTTTGTTGTTAATTGTATTAATTTGTTTCATAGGTTCACCCAGTTAGAATATTTTTAAAAAAAATCAAGGAATAACTGCTCTGGGAGTTTACATATCAATGATAAGGAAATGGTCATCAGTCAGAAGAAAGAAAACAGATGAAAGTTTATAAATTGTTTTAATCCATTATGGGTCTTTTAAAAAGAAGCAAAATGTGGACCATGAAGTGACCTGAAAAACAGGCTCCCTGAGGTGACAACACGCACAGGTAACAGAGATGTCCCCATAGCCATTGCGCAGAAATACCTGAAAGCAGACTGTCAAAAAAGTTTGGTAAGAGCAAAGAGAGCAAAGCAAAGCCTATGAAAGAGGGAATTGTCAATCGTGGCATGTAGAGGTATTTCACAGAGGAAAGAAAAACCTTTTAGCACTTTATACAGTATTGTGGCACAACAAAACCAGCTTTTATGGCGTTTTTGTTTCTGTTTTCTATCTATGCACATCTCTTCTGCTAGACTTCTTTCCTTGCAAAACCTCTCTTCCTCTCCTTTGGGTTTCACATCTGTTCCACGCCCTGCTAAGACAACCTGAAGTGAAATGGCCGATGACATTTCAAAGCACCACAACCAGGCTTCAGAACGAACATTCCAAGATAGAAGATTTTGCACGTCCGTCTGCAGAGCTGGGGCTGTAATGCTGCAACTGTCACTCCCTCGGTCTTGAAAGCACGAACCTCTTCTTTTCAAATTAAAGCTGAAATTATGTATGATCCAAAATGTGCAGGCCACAAGAAATTATTTGACAAACTGGATCCAGTCCAAAGAAAGCTTATCTGGCCTATCCACTAGTTCAATTTTGTCACTTATTCACTATATTATTTTTGCCAGTGTAGTTTTAAAAATTCCAGATATTTACAATTATTCCTCCATAATCACATCTCCTCATCTGTAGTTTTTCCCCCACTGTAGTTATGAGCTCTCGCAGCTCACATAGTCCAAAACTTTGAGATTATAATTCCTAAATACTGCAAAACTGCATCATTGCTTTTCCTCTTGACATACTACATACGTCGTAATTGTATGCACTATTTCAATTTAAAATGTTTGAGGAATGCCCAAGAACAACCCCATACACACACTACATAGGTAGATATCTGAAAGAAATAGACAGTCAGGATCAAATCTGAAACTAAGAACTGATCACATCATTCAAAAAGAAAAACATCAATGCTAGGAACTCCTGCTATTAGAGCCAACGTTGATTTGAAAATTAAGTCAGCAAGTGGGTACAGCCGGTTTAAGTTTCATCCCTCTGTCGCAACAGAAGGAGTGGGAGAAGCGTAATTTACGCACAGATGAGCTTTGTTAACTTGGCTGCTATTCTACGATGCTCTGAATAAGCCAAGATTCCAAAGTCACTGCTTACTCTAGAGACCTAGCTTCCAGGATCAGCAAATGAAGATAATAAAGTACATACAGTACTTAAGCATACTTCTACATCCCCATTTACTCTATATTCTGCATAGCATTTGTACACTTCATAATCTCTCAAAAGAGCAGATTGGGGATACAAAGAATTTTAGAAATTAAATTTAATAGGTTGATGAAACTGCTGCCATTAGTCACTAAAAATAATCATTTTTCCATTTTTACTAAAAAGTGAAACAATACTGAGCCACTGGATTATTCTGTTCAGTCAGTGTCATTGTTTCTTCCATTCCCTTTGGATATCCTTTTATAACTGCATCACTTTTTTTCTGCTCTTCTCTTGAAAAAGGTAGGTACCACTTACTGCCTTTGTTTTTTTATTTTATTGAAGTGGGATAAATTACACACTGTTTGGAAAATATTTCAACCCCTTATTTTTCTAAAGATACTATTTAAAACCCCAAAAGGATGTTAACATTTACCAAAAGCATAGGGTTAGCCTATTAGAATATCAAGTCTGACATGTTATCGTAAAGGCAAAGGCTTATTTCAGTTGCTTCAGAGGAAAAACATGAAACCTCAGTACCTTACCAACTGCGCAATAATGAAAATGAGGTTGTAATGAATTCCAGTCTAACCCTCAATAGTGGATTCCAATTACTGTGCTCAGAGGAGAAGTAAAAATATTGACAAAATATAATACCATTTTTCTGATTAACTGGTGAACAATGCTGCAGAAAACCTTGCACAGACGTAACTCTACAAAGAAAATCAGGTTCCGAAACTCGACTCTTTTCAGTCTCATTCCATTTCCCAGTATTTGAAGGAGTGAGATCTCTCTCACTCTGCACAGAGACAAGGCTATGAAAAAGGGATGCTACTATGATGAAGTTTAGCAGCAAATATTTTTGCTGTTGTAGTTTAAGCAGAAGCATTATTAAACTTCGTGGGCTTTGTGGTTTAATCAGAACAAGTAATTTTTCTACAAGCCTTTGGCTCCATCTGCTGACTTTTAATATTAAAAATAATTGATGAGCCTGAAAACGTTCACACTTTCGAAATATTTATGTCTTCCACATTCTCCTAAGTCTGGTCCTAAAGGCATAACTAGACAATCCAACTGTTTGGTCTGGTATTTTTATCAGTTAAAGATCTAGAAGCAACAATGAACCACCTCTGAGAAGGTACCTGGGTGAGCCTGGGATGCACAAGAGGTAAACAAATGTTATTTGGAAGACTGGCTGCAATTGGTTTTAAGCAACAGGTATATATCTGGGTGTTTGTGACAGAATCACCCGGCAATTGAGTCCAATTCTGAGAAGTGAGATTCCGTGCAGACTAATAAAATGAATAAAGATCCATACCACTACCCTTGTGAGAGCTCACTGGAAACACTTGCTCAACACCTGCCTGTGCTGATTTCAGCTTCTCCCATTTTCACTGAGCCGCCTGCTTCACAGAAACTAAAGCTTGTATTTACAAATAAAAAATATGATAAAAAATTGCTCTGAAGGTTCAAAAGCCCCAATACTTGCCTGTTGCAGCACTGATGTATTTTTTTCATTATTGCAGAATTCTGATCATTATCAGCATGTTACAGACTCAAACTAGACAGAATTTCCACACAAAAAAAATGTACAAGAAATAGATTTAACGTGCTCTTTAAATATAGAAGGTAGAAGTCAGATCCTAGAAGTCAGATTCAATTTTAAATCAGGGGGTGGGGAATGTTTCAACAAGTATCAAATACAGACCCATTTAAACAGCATAAATATAAAACCAGTGATTCAGTACTTCATAGTTTAACTGTTAAAAATGTCTATTTAACGGTTAAACTAAATTAATCATTAAACAAAAGCAGCCTAATTTAGAGGAACTGAGCTCTCCTCATGTGAGAATCTCTTTTTCCTTTATGACCCTAACTCTAAGTACCCATATTGGAAACGAGAATCTGACCAAAACAAAACAAGCAATAACACCACTCTCCCAACATTCAATACTTCCTTGCTCTCTGAAGAAGCAATTATTAATGAGGGAGACATGGTCAGCCTCTCATTACAAATCCCACTTTTTAAAAATGGTAAAGATTTTTTTTAACATGTCATTCATAGCTTCTGTGTCAGGCAACCAAAAACTTAACATTTCATTTACAGACAGGTTAAAAACATTAGGTGGAATCCATTACCTTTGCTAGGAGGGGTGGGAGTCTTAACACAGAATGAAATTAACTGCTTTAACTCACAATCTGAACCAGACCCTAAAGCTCATTTTTTTAACACAAAGGAGTGAAGAAAGCCCATCTTCATAGCTTTTTTCAATATATACACACATATCCATTTTTATAATATTTATAATAATGTATATATATTCATGTTTAATGTATGCTGTTTCTGAAATTAAAATATAAAAAGCCACTTTTCACATAGCATACATACCACAGGTACTGTAGCTTCCAACAAGCTCCTTTTAAAGCTATTTAAAGTTTGCAGTTTTCCCACCAGGACTAAGACTGAAGCTATGGTATCCATTACAAGTGCCATTATTTTTAAAAACTGAAAACAAATCAAATGAACTAAAATTATGAATAAAAGCTCTCAAGAAACTTTAATATTGTATGAAATATTAGGAAGATACAAGAGTCATTTTTACATAGCCATGCTCAAATACAGGCATAGGCCCAATAGAGTCAAAAAATATATCTATTCAAAAAAGGCTTGCTTAGGGAAAATTACTACCACACAACTTGAGATTTAGACACATCAAGGAAAACTTTAAAATATAAATCACATTTTAACACATCTATCTTTCTTTAATTTTCTGTGTACAGGAAAACATCAAGAACACAAGTATGCATACATTAAAGTACTGTGCATAACTATAAAAAATTGTATCACATCACTGTATTCTCCAATGAAATCTACCTAAATCCTGACTCAAGGAAAAAGCACTGCTTGGAGACACTGTAAATAGATGGAAGTGAACAAAGGAAAGGCAGGATTAAAACTTCACTGCTGAGCAGTCCAGAAGCACCTTGTCCACCAGGGAAACAATAAAATGAAAAATCAAAAAGCAATAACGACTCACGGAGTTACACTCACTGTGCCAGGTAACGTGAGCATTATGGACTCAAACAAATATTAACTCAGCCCACTACATACTGTGAATAACTACCATATATTTTTACCATATGTATCAGATGGCCTAGGTCTCTCCTGCAAGCCACACCATAACCACAAAGCTAGGCCTAAGTGTTAACTTTTCTTTATGCTTCCCCCTCATTGAAGCCTGACAAAAATGAATTGCTTTGCCCATCTTTTCCTACATAAAAAACCTTTAAAACATCAACAGTATTAATTAGTTTATGTGCAACCTGATGGATGAGAACTGGAATTGACCTTCAGAAAAATAAAGAAATTGATCATGCTTTTGCTTTTTCCAATCGAAATTAACACAAGAAGCTTATGTTCTAATACCACACAAACAAACAGCAACCCCTGTGAACAGAACCCTTACCTTCACACTCCTGTTTGTGTGATGTTACTAAAGAGTGAGCATTGTTAAAAAAAATATTTAGCTTCTTCCCAATAATATCCCTCTTTTAAAGAAAAAAGTACAGGAAGCCAGAGAGTACCATGTTGATGGAAACATGCTTAATGCTTCTGGTAATCCACCAAGTGAAAAGTATTCAGCCTATACATGTTTTAGAGATTATAGATTAACAGAGACAACTCAAGCCACAGTTGTCTTCCCTTTCCTTCTTATTATTCCTATTACCTCTGGTTTCTACTGTTCTAAGCAGCCAACCTGAAGCTTGCATCAAATATATTTTCAGAGATTTTGAAATCTTTGACAACTTCTCTAAAAGTGGGGAAAAAGCCTGTGATCTCACAGAAGACAATTATTTATCTGCAATCTGAATGCACTGAATGTATCACATATCTGCGAAGTGGAGTTGAAAAAACACAAGTTTAACAATCCAGGCAGAAAGGATAGGTGGGTGGTGTAAGCAAAGAAGAAAAAGCAGGGACACTACTAGTAGGAAAGTCTTGAAAGATCTCAATTTGTTTGTACTGTTCAGAATGACTACGGAGTTATCTTAAAACTCTTCACTAATCTTTTCACTTCTACTACATGAAGGAAGAACAGACATGACTTCTACCAGCTTGAACATCTCCATCATTTTCCCCCTATTTAGGAAACTGCATGCCTAAGAAATATTAATAAATATTAATACATCAGAATAAATCAAACTTTCTTCCTATGTAGCATCTCAGGCTCAGAGTAAGCCTCTCAGAAGGGCTCAGAGCAAGCTAGGAGCCCACCACATCAGAGCCTTTCCTCTACTCATAGCAAACTAAAGACAACGGATGCCACACAGGGCATGTGCACACTTAAAAGGCTCCTCTACGGCCTAAACAATCAAGTGGCATTTGACAAGACTAGAATGAAGCACTAATTTCAGGGTCTTTACCTAATCTCTCCTCAAACAAGCATCATGTCAACAACAGAAGAAATATTTGAAATAGCACCACTATTAGATTGTACAAAACATCATTCCCAGTCAATCACCACCTGCCTCCAATTCTCGACTAGAACGTTGTGCACAATAGTGCAGGGTAGGATTCTGTAGGATATTGTTTTACAAAGATTTGTATACTATTTTGCATTTAGATTAAACTAACTGGCTTTGGTTTCTGTTGATTCAATGACAAACTGGACACTTTTAGTCTTATTGGGCTATTCCAGTCCTTTAATAAAAACACATATTTTCAAGTTTCCCCTTACAATCCTCTTTCCTGTGGAAACCACAGAAAACATTTTGCGTGTTTGTGGTATACCTGCACATTCCTCATTCCCTAAAGACTTCAGAGTATTGTCAGTTGATCTCCACAAGCATGATCTGTGTCTTCTAGTAGACAAAGCAAGTATCATGTGAACAACCCCTATGTCTCAAAATCAAACCAATTTTTTTTTTTCCCCAAAAACCACCATTTAACTTATTGCAGTTCAGTATACCAATACCAGGCATTGCACATCAGACAAAAAACTCTTCTAGGAATGGTTACCACAGAAGTCTATTCAAATTTCTTATACAGTAAACACGTTAAGAAAAAGCAAATACCAACTGAACTGAAAAACAAAAACGAAGTGGTCAGATCAAGACTGAGAAAAGAGCAGAAGAACTTCAAGAGGTTCTGAAGCCTTACACCGAACAAGTAAACTTCAGCATCATTTTCAGTACCTCTCTTTTCCACTGAAGAAAAAGATGTCCATGTCTTCACATATAACAAGATCCTTGTTTCCAATGAGTTAATCTGTTTTCATTGCTGATTTCTGCTACCTGAACTGAACAAGCAGTAAGGTCATCTCTGCCCCTTATTTTTTTTTTTTTTCCAGAATCTATTATGTGCCCTATTTATAGAATGTTAAAAAAAACAAACAAACAAAAAAAAAAAAACAACACAACACAGGTTGTCTAGATAGAAAACAGGTCAACTACTAGATCTAAACTGTAAGACCTTTGTGAAAACTTCAGTCTACAGTTAAGCATTTAAAGATCTATTAGTGACTCATTAAAAAGGCTGACCTTTTTGTTATGATTTGCAAAGTGTGAAACATTTATTCTTGATTATTTATTAAAAGAGAAAAGAAGAAGCTAGTTTATACCATATGCTTTCAAGCTAATATTTAAAACCACGAAGAGCCTGGGAGTTTAGAGTTTTCATTTCAGCCAGCTGCAAATGAAAATCTGTATCTAGGCATTTGTATCTTGTTCATCACAGTACTATCTGTGCAGCTTCCCTAATTATATCATTCCAGCAGATACTGTAAATATTGTCTTTCTCCAGTATTACTTTTTCTTTCATTTCAAAGTGCACCAACTACTATAATGTAGTATTATGGGAATGCTGAATAGATGTGTCTAAATTTACTTTAAACAATACCTGTTATTGTCACAGGCATACAACAACAGATTCAGGTGATGAGCTGAATACTTTTAAAATAGCAGTTCTCACGCAATTTTCACAGCAATAACAGCATAAAGTTTAGTTTTATGAATGGGGGGGATGGTGTCCCGGGAAGACACAGGAAAAGGCATGAAATCCACAGGACTTCCTATGGTGTTGTAACATTTCATTTCATGGTTTTGGCTGCAACAGAGTTAATCTTCTTTGGGGAGGCTAATACGATGCTGTTTTGGGTTTCGGATGAAAACAGCAGTGATAACACACCGACGTTTTAGCTGTTGCAGAGCAGTGCTTGCACAGAGCCAAGGTCTGTTCAGCTTCTATTGCTCTGCCAGCGAGCAGGCTGGGGGTGCATGAGGAGCTGGGAGGGGACACAGCCAGCCTGGCCAAAGGGATGTCCCATAGCACATGACATGTTCAGCATCAGAAGATAGTGGAAAGGAGAAAGGTGGGGGCGGGAGGACGGACATTCAGGCTGATGGCTTTCATCTTCCCAAGAAACTGTTACGCATGATGAGTCCTGCTTTCCTGGAAGTGGCTGGACACCCGCCTGCTGTTAAGTACTGAACGAATTCCTTGCTTTGCTTGCGTGCAAGGCTTTTGCTCTACCTAGTAAACTGTCTTTATCTTAACCCGTGATTTCTCGCACTTCCACCTTTCCTATTCTCTCTCCCATCCCACCTGGGGAGTAAGCAAGAGGCTGTCTGCCAGGTTAAACCACAGCACTTCTTCAAGAAAGCACGACAGTGAGAGCGATTTTAGATTCCTAGGTACTTATGTACTAGCCCATACTGGTCTATCTTTTGGTCAAATCTAGAAGGTCACCTTCAAAGCCTTGGTTA
Organism: Anas acuta; assembly: GCF_963932015.1. Classification (NCBI taxonomy): domain Eukaryota; kingdom Metazoa; phylum Chordata; class Aves; order Anseriformes; family Anatidae; genus Anas; species Anas acuta. The sequence goes on along the minus strand of NC_088989.1, from coordinate 11,855,214 downwards.
AGTAAGATTTCCAAAGCACAAATCCATTTTTTTCCCACTGCATGTATCTGATCAGAACTTTATAGTTTACAGACCACGGCTTAGTTAACGCTGTGCTTGCTGAACAGTTCTACTTCTTAACAGCCTGATCAAATGTGGAATTGTACTGTATATGGATGACCAAGGAAGAACAAAAAGCAACATTCCCTGCCTTCATTCTGGTTACTGACATTTTGCCAAAGCCTCCAGCACTTGAACTTAAATATTTAAAACATGATAGTTACTCAGTGACCTAACTAAGCCTGCTCATACTAAGTTACATTCACAGCAGGAATGCGATGTGAAAGCTATGTTTACCATACAAGAGGTTACCTTTCCAATTACTATTCAAGCATTCCAATAAGATTCCTGCTCAAACGGTATGTGTACGTGCATGTGGGTCTGTTTTCAATTCAACTGGATTGATAACAATTCTACCTGGTAAATTAAAAGAAATAAAAGTAAAGTTAATGACCTGGCAGCAGCAATGCTTAAGCAAACAAGTTATGCAAACACAAAACAGTCATCCTCTGCTTTACAAAGTTACCAAAGTTTAAACAAAAAGGCATTTGTATGGAAGTCTGTGATTACTATATCAACGTCCATTGACTTAGTTTCAAACTCATCTTGAACCCCAGTGTAAATCACAAGGATGCAACACTTGACTACTGGACCAGCAACTGTTCTACAGGAAACATTACCTAGTAAGTCCCAGGATAACAGGCAGGTTTTGCTAACTTCCATCTAAGCAATGCTTCAAGTCATCTTACGACTTTTCTCCTCCTGTATGGAACTTATATGTGTTGCTTAGAGTACCCATTTTGGATACCTGCATGGCTCCTTTTTAACAGTAAACGCAAGACATTCAGCCCTAGGAAATCAATAGCTGGCATATCCTTTAGAGGAGGTATCGGAACCTGCTTATCCATCATCAGAAAGTGCCCTTTGGAGGACACCACCATTCAGCATTTATCGTGTCTTTTCCTTTCTCTCCCCTTTGTCTCATCAGACCTGCTCTAGCTTCAGCCGATGGAGTTAAAAAATGCCATCCCAAGGTTTCTCATCTGACCTTGATTGGTACTTGGCTTCAAACAGAGGTTTGAAGCCAAGACTGCAACAACAGCAGCTGAGAAAAAGGACAGAGAACGAAAGTTTCTTCAAGCAAGCTATGGTGAAAGTGGAAAAGATCAGTCACCTTGAAGAGCAAACTTTGAGCCTGGAAAAGCAGCTAGAGACAAAGTGAGATGGAAACAGAAGAAGAGAGGAATGAGCACATGAGGGAGGTTAAAGCAATAAAGATAAATCTAAATGTCAGGTATCATCTTAAAAGCTTAGACGCTTGGTTTTCAACTTTGTTCTGTTGTCACAAACCTGCCCATTAGTTACATATCTAGCTGTACTGAAGCTGGCTCTCTCTCTAACAGTGTACAGGAACATATTCCATTTCTGCAGTTGTGGCACTTTCGTATTTGGACACTGAGCTTTTGCCGCAGATCCAGCAACCCAGTACCTTGATATCCCCAGGGAGATACAGAATACTGAGCAACACAGACAACACAGCAACCAGCTGTGTCCATAACAATCACTAATGAAACTATTGCACTTCAGTGCCAAGACCAATCTCAGAAAAGCCCCGCACGTATCATTTTCCTGACAGTCCATGGGTTCCCTCTTCTTCAGCTCAGTTTCCTTCCTGCCTTGTATTTCTGTAACAACTTTCTCCATTTTTTTTTTTTAAACAATTCTCATGAGACAAATGATCTACTAAAATCTGAACAGAAGAAATATAATTTCACTCATCCAAGAAAATCAGTCATTACATTGAGGAAAAACCACAAAGTTCATCTCTCAATGTAATTTCATCTGCTCAGACACAGTCAAGATGATACCCCATTTTTTTCATTTTCAACCCCACCGAACAGAGTACCAACTCTAAGGCAATAATAGCTCTCTGCACTTTCTAACTATCAAGACAAAATTATCTGTGGCAGTAGTACAAAAAATGTATTTTAAGTCATCTCACGTATTAACCACAACCAGTCAAAGCTGCAGATGAACTTGAACAATCAGCACTACAGACATGCCATAGAAGTTAAAGTCTATCGTGGAGAACATCATAGTTACCAACAAGGCTGCACTTTCTCATGCATCAGTCATTTAAAGATGTCTTAAGTGGACAGATGCAGCACAAATCCCTTACTTTTCTGATCCATTGTAGGAAGAAACATGTACGGCTTCTTGGATAATTCTTCCTCATATATTAGAAGGCAATCTGAATCCAAACCGTAGCTAGCTGTCAGGGAGCACAGGGTACAATCTAGATCCTCAAGAAAGATGCAGATCAATTTACTTAATATTTGAAGAGTTAATTAGCCAGCACTGACCAGGCCACTTTTCTGCCTACAATATCACATTAGACATACAAGCTCCAAAAATACAGCGCATGGTTTGGATTAGCACCGCTCACGTTGGCTGCTCTCCCCCTGGCTTTCTTCCCTTTTGCTCTGAACTAAAAGAAAAACTTAAAACCCCATGATAAGCATCCAGCTCCCTCTGTTATGTCTTATCCCTGGTCCTGAATAGAATATGGCTTAATACAGCAAGTCCTGATCTTGCTCCCTCTTTTTACTCTACCTGTACGATGCTTAATAAAAATGGCAAGTGATACAAACCTATAGCTACTGTACATCAGTAGCGGGTAGCTAAAAAATAGCAGCGTACAGAACTCACGAGTCTTTTTAAAGTCTGAATTTAATTAGATTTTTTTTCTTCCAAAATTAAAATGGATTCCTTTCCTTTGTGGTCTTTTTCGTTAAGGAGTGATAAATGGTAAGAAGTTACAGAAGTACACACTGAAAACGAGGGAACTGATCTTTAAAAGAGCTCAGCATCTGCTGTTCCTAGTCTCTTAAGAGACCGAGCCAAAAAGATTTGAGAAGTTTTTATTGCCAGATCTAAATTTTATTCCATGGGCACTGGATCAGGTCTTTAATCCTTCACTTAACCACAAAGAACTGTGCTGAGGAGTTTAATTCTTCCAAAACAACTGATAATATCCCCAAATGTTGAAAGAATACTTTCCAATATAAGCCAAATCCTGCATGGTTTGCTTTTAAGTAAATGCCACAGCAGATACAAAACCAGTAGGATTCACTCTGATGTTTTCTAGGAAAGGAGAAAATCTCCAAAAAATACAACCCATGCTTTAGAAGTGGCAGACAATTAAAGAAACAGTTTAATACTTGTTCTGAATTAAACTGCATGTATAACATTATGCGGACGTTTAATTTATTGATTTAGGATTTAACACTCATATTTTATTACCCACATATTTTAATATGTATTATGAACTGTCTTCCCACCGGGAAACAATTTTACCAGTTACATTTAATTTATTCCCCCCCCACACACACTTTTTGAACTGCCTTCTTCACAGCATATCAATGAAAAGAAAAGTTGGCTGAAAAGTTTATCATAACAAGGAAGTACCGATACAGTAAGTTACAGCCAGGCTTCAAAGGAAAAAGCAAGGTGGAAATTGAGACATTCCTAGCCATCACAGAAATTAGCTTCTGAAATAGTCTCCCAAGAAGAACAGTGGGACAAAATGGTCAGTTTTAAATGAATCTTAGTAACTTTCTGTAGTATTGTTTGACATAACTGCTAACACAGCAAGTTGTACTCAGTGACAAGGTATCTTTCTATCACATACCCCTAGGAAGGGGAACAAAAGATTTCACAAACAAGCCATGTTCTAGGTGAGCCAGGCTTCTTTCCCCAGCAAATGAACTGTAGTATTTGAACTGCTGCTTTAGCACCATTGGGTAAGGAGCATCCAAGAAGCCTTGAAAAAACAGGTACAGAAGCAGCAGTCAGGTATCCTTTCAGAAAATTTAGCATTGGCTCTACTTGCAGTGCAAAGCAAAATACTGTCAAGATCTCCTGAATTTTGGAAGAGGTATACTTTGAGGAACAAGAAATGGAAAATGAAAAGTAGTAAACATTAAAATTTCACCATGAAATTCCACGTACAAGTTGCTTTGTGATATGACTCAGTGGATTTGTTAACCAACTTTGTTTTCTGAGATTTAAATACAGAAATTTACATCCTCTGACATAATTTATGTCCTCTTCAATAGTGCAACTCCATATGATCTTGCTAGAAGTCCTGAAATACATTGGAATTAGTTATTACATTTATATACTAAAGCTCACTGATCAGAGGTCTTGGCATGTCAAATAGATTGAAGCAGTCATGCAGGAACAAGCAGAACTATGTTAGAGTTCAAATAGCTACAGTGGTTTGAAGGTAATAACCCAAATAGTATTTGTAAGGCCATTTTATCAGACACTGGAGGACTTCTTTGTTCAATGAATCTTAAAGGCTACAGAATGTCGGCCAGAAAACAGACCAAGGTTATTTAGCCAACAAGGTAGCTAAAAAAGATCTCTTTCCATATGGTGGAAGCATATGAAGCCATGAAGCTATTTTAAGTGTTACACTTAAAAGTAAGTGTAACACACTTCTTACAAGTTCATAAAGGCAATGTAGTTTGATAGCAAATAGGCCCTTGCCAAGACAAAAACTACTACTGGTTTAAACTGGTATTAATTTACTAAGAGACTTGACTAGATAAACAGAAGAAAGTTTCTCATTTTTCTCCTCCATACTTGATGTCTCAGGGGACCTCTTAAAAGTATACCAAAGTACTAAAGCACCTGGATGAGTGTTCTCCAGCTACAAGAGAAGCAGTTCATAAACCTTCTTGCAACTTTTGAGACTGATGCATTTGGTATTAGTAACAGAAATTGCACAAACAACAGTGACAATGAGGGCTGGACTTGGTATGAACATTCCTCTTCCCCTTTGATGATAACAGCTCAATTGTGCCTTGCAGATAAAAAAATCTGACATCTAAGAGGCACCTCCCAAGGGCAGTCCAATCACTGGGTGTCCAGAATTTGTTTATTACACAAGAAAACTTCGTATTATATTACAGCAGTGCTTTATTCCACTCCAGCACACAGCAAAAATAAGCTGAAAAAAAACACCAGGCAATCAGCTTACTCTAACATTCATCAGTAACTACATCACAAAAAACAGCTAGGATTGGGAATATAAAGCACAAGTTAATTTTTACTGCTTGGAAATCCTGAAAGAAAAAAGTGGTGTTTGTACCTGCTGCCACAAACATGCTTTGTGGCTGCTGTATGCCTGCAGCAGTTGCTCACAGCTAAGGCAGTGCTGGATTAACACTCTGGGGATGACCAGATATGTTACTGACAGATCAAGGTGCGACTGCTTTGCTTTGAAACAAGCATACCTACGAAGTGACTTCAGCCTACCTCCCTGGCTTAATATCCATTTACAGTGAACATCTGTCTCTGCCCCCTGACTCAGTTCAACATGACCTCTTCCATGAACTCTCACAACTCTTAAGTCAGAGTGATTCTTATTAGCTAACCTGGAACACTTTTTGTGCCTGAAAACATCTTCTCTTTAAAGGAATACTAACAGATCACTGTTTTATACAATCTTCCCATACTTCTAGTGTGTCTGCAACTGTGCAATCCGGAGCCAGAATCACTAATCCTGGGCAGAAGGAAGACAACATTCCACACTGCATTTAACATTACTTCTCACACAGGACTTTGTTTCTTTGCGTTAAGACCACCAGCAAGAACAAAATTCATGGTTCTTGCCTATTTTGTGTTGGCTTCGTAAGTAGATGCTGTTCTTAAGCTATTATTTTTCTTTTCACCTGTGTAAGGAAGGCAAAGATACTTCTCCCCCACTGAAAAAACTTACCCTTTTCAATTAAATAATGCTATAAAAAACAGCTCTACAATTTGAAATGCTCACAAACTAAAGTCACTAAACATAATGTACTTAGACCAGTATTTTGAAATGATTAGGACCAAACTTAACCGTAAAGTCAATCTATACTGGGGAAAAAAATCCTTACTATTTCACTCCAGGAACTTTTATAAAGCAGAAATAAAAATGTCACAAGTTGTTACAGTTTATAAACTGGAAGACTGTAGAGATTGAAAGACCACCGAAGTAATCTTAATGGACATTCAGAATTCTGCCAACACTATGTTTTTGCTGCAGAAATCCTACGTTCATGCTCTTCAAGGTGGATTTCAAGTGCTAGTGAGCAAATAGTACTAACTCAATCGGATAGTGAACTGTTTGCTGTGTCAAAGCTTTTTGCCAAAAACATATATATAATTTTTCTTTTTGCTGTATGGATAATCAACCCCAGATGGCAATTTACATAGGCAACAGCATAAAGGAATCCATGCACTGCTGGTGCTCTCAGCCCCAATCAGAGCAAGCATGGACGTTTGACAATGTCACTGTTTATTTTTAATTGCTGTGTCCCTCCTTTGTGCAGGTTCAAGCGGTCAAAGATGTCGAAGTCCATTAGTAGAACTGGAAGGTGATGCCACTTCATTTGGTGAGAGGGTTCCTCAAATTTAAAAAGCAGCTGGTTTGTAATGTCCCTAAATGCCCAGTGGGCACCAGCTGTCAATCTCAGTTACCATAGGGTCAGGGCAAAAAAAGGTCAGAGAGAGTCATAAACCACAATGTGTTGTGAAATGTGCTTCCTCCATTACCTTGTAGGCCTGAGAAAGGTTTGACCTTTTATAGGTATCCTAACCCAACTCTGCATGATGCTAGCAGGGGTAAGGACAACACACAATTCAAACTTACAAAGGTTGCTTCCTTTTAACCGTGCCGTGGTTACCTGTACACTATGAGCAGTCACATTCACAGGCTGCTCGTGGCAAAGAGCAAAATGCTGCTCACAACTATTACCACTCCGAGCTATGGCATGCCTGCTGTCTCACAGAAGGCTGTGGAAGGACTAGTTCATTAACAGCAACTGAAAATAACGAACTTTGCGGGTAACTGTTAATGCCATAAAAGCCAAGTGATTTGGCTTCTCTTTGTCAATGTCTGTTTATCTGCTACCTTGGTCTTTCACTTCTCTGTAAATAAAATAGGAGCACCAGATAAGCAGTTCAAAGCCCACTGAAAGTCCTCTTGACTTTCTACAGGCTCTCTAAAAATCCCAACCGCAGCAAGCCAGACACCGCATTCCAGCAGCTCTTCCAGAACATGCTGACATCAATTAAACCCCTGGCTAACAATGATAATGTGCATCAAGCATTTCCATGTCCTCTTATTGCCATTTCCACGCACTCTTCTTTCCACTTCCAGACATCTCAGGAAGCCTACCTGGGTCAGATTCTTTTACAAGCCTTCTTGCTGAGGCAGAATGTCTCAAACAACAGTAACCTCACTCAAACCTTGTTCACTCCTTAGGCATGTCCTGTTTTGGAAGCATGCCCACCTTGCTTTTCTGAAGTTGAAAATCTAACACACTCATCTAGGTCAGCCTTCCCTCTTCTTCATTCAACTAAAATGGAGCAGGTAACTTTACTGGCTGTGTTACTTAATCTCTTTCTCCCTATTATAAATGTAGCTTATACTAGAGTATCAGAAAAGCAATGACACTGAAAATAATGGAACGATTTCAGACTGCAGAACACACTCTTCTTTGTTGAATGTCTCTTTCTATCAGGAAAACTGGGGGGAGTGAAAATGAGAGACTCACCTTCAGGGCAGGAATCTCCACATTGTCACCAAGGCTAACAGAGCCAGAAAGAATAGTCCCTGTCATCACCGTGCCTTGACCCTTGATAGAGAAACAGTGGTCGACTGCCATAAGGAAGTTTCCCGAGGGGTCTCTTGATGGCAGGTACGCCTGAGACTTCAGGACCTGAGAAAAGAAAGATAAAAGCAGAACCATGCCTGGGTGAAAAGTCATGACAGCCATACAGCAAAAGGAAGGCAAGCGGATGATTGATTGAACAGGCTTGCAGTTTTACTGATTTCAGGCATCTCCCAGCGAGCTTAGAACGCACCAATGTCAAATTAACTGTGCGTGCCATAGAGGAGATGCACACTTAGCAGCAGGAACAGTTCGATTTTCTGCCTTAGAAAGATTTGGTGCTGCACATTTAGCTTGGTTAGCAGAACTGCACTGGCAATAAAGTTGCTGCCAAACTCAATATAAACACTGTAGCAAAGCAAATGAAAAAAAAATCCTGCACCCGTCTCCCCCCTCCTCCCCACCCTCAAAGTACAGTCTTACAGTGTATTTTGCTACTTCAGCTCTTTTTGATTTAGTGCAAATTAACTTACATAAAGATATTAGCCCCATCCCTGCCTCCCTCCCAGAAAAACTATTACACCGGGATAAGTTTCAAAGTCAACTTCCCCTTCAGATTTACGTTAACACTTCTTGGAGGATCAAGCCACTAAGAAAAATAGCTATGCAAGTATCATTTTCTAGAGAAAATATCAAAGTTTAGGATTTCTGTTTTGCTGACAAATAACTATGCTTCTTAAAACACATCATCATAGGCAGAAGACTAATTATAAAACTGCAGTCACATACCCAGCAGTGGTTCAGAGGAACTGGTTCACCCATCTCAAATCACTTTTGATCTTTGTCTTTGTTACAATATCAGCATATTAACTTGGCAATGCCTTTAGCATCTGCTTTTAAGGTCAAAAACTGGAGGTTAAGCCCAAGTCATAATGGCAGAACAACGGAGAGGGCGCCTCTTACCAAGGAGAGAGAGGGTAATGCTCAGGGGCAGGGCTCTCACAGCATTTGCCAGCTCTGCTAAACACTATGTCTCTGAGTTGACAAATAGCTGCAACTTGGTATTTCCTCCAAAGGTTTTAAACCTGGGGAATGGCCCTGTAAATCTACCTGGACCTAATGAAGGCAAAACTAAAGACTTGCCTATCTCCAGCTCTCTAGATATTGCAGAGTCTGTTTTCAGCCAACCTGCTGCAGGCAAGACAACCCTAAGTTTCTGGTGAAACCCGAAGTTTCGTGCTTGCAGGAATTTACCCTTTATTTTAAAGGTGGCAGCATCCAACAGATCCGTATCAGATGTTGGCAAGATGATGCCTTTGTTTTAGGACCCCATCTGCTGCCTGCAAATAGCTGCAGCACCCCTCCAGGGCAAAGACATGCTACACTCTTCCCTAATGTTTACTCACAGGGGTGACAATCTGGTACATGCCATCTATCTCAAACAGCCATCCTAAGTGCCCTGCCCTTCACAGTTTAAGCATTGTACCATATAACTTACCATATAGCTCATTTTCTTTTACCGTATAACTAATTTTCGTCAAGCTCAGTTTACTTACAAAAAAAAATAAAAATTGAGCATAGCTAAAACTAGGGATACCTCTGAAGCATTAGTTTGCTTTAACACTTCTCTTGTTCATACGTGTTTGATGTAATTATCCAATATACCATCACTGAGCTTTTTCCAAACCTGACCTCATTCAGGGCACAGGATAAATCCAAGCTAAGCATTTTATCTATAGCAGAAGTGCAAGACACGCAGTAAACAAGGCAGACTATCAGAGAAAGATGGATTCATTGTGAAGGCAGGTTGGTGTTGCTCTAAAGAACAGATTATATGCTTTATGCAAGAACTTTTTTTTTTTTTTTTTTAAGAGAATGATGATGCATGGAACTTTCCACAGGTAATCACTGACTGTATACTTCGGAGTGTCCAAACAGAAACCACAAAGCTTGATAAACAGAGTGCTAAGCACTCACAATTGCAAACAAAATTGGCAGGTACTCTGATTTGAAAACAAGTGTGTCCCAGAAGAATTCCTAGTTTCCTTAAATGTGGCATCCAAAATTAGTAAACTCATTGGACTTAACTCCTTTGTGCCACAGCTTCCCAATCTAAATATGGGATAAGTCACCTCTACACTTCCTATAGGTCTTTTCGAAGTAAATTAATTGTTTGCCAAGTGTTCAAGTCCAGCGATGAGTGCCAAAGAAAAGTCCAGGAGGAAATTAATCATTCTGAGCACAGAGCAGTATTTGAATGGAGTCATGAGGCCACACAGAATAATGAGAATTAAAACAAAATACTGACTGCCTGCTCAGTAATTGAGCTTTGTGCATCCTGCGCATAGAAGGAGGCAAGGGTTATTTAGAATAAAGAATCACGCATTTAAGCACTGTATCATAATGAAGGAGACATTCACATATGCATAATCTGAGTGCCTGACTTCACAGCTTCACTGTTTTCTTAACTGCAGTGTAATTAACACCTACCAATGATTTGGCAGAATTTTGAAGTTATTTTTATTTGTTATGCTTTGTAATTCCTGACAACTTCAGAACAAATTTTACCACGTGTAATAGTTGTTTCTGAAGACAGCTACTCAAAGGCTTTGAAGCCTAGCAGTTGAAAAAGGAGAACCACTTTTGGGGCACACATCCTCAGCTTCTCCTTTCCCTGGAAGAAATCCCCAAAGAATTAGGTGACATAAAGCTGAGAGTAAGGCAGGAGTTCCTCATCTCTCAATACTAACACTACAACCCAAAAGATTTGAAGATGCTCAAGCTGATTTTACATGATTGTTTGTTCAGCAGGTACCTCAATTAATTCAGAAACACCTAGTGGATTCTCAGACTCTGGGGCTTCTGGTCCGCCAGGCTTTGCTGCGACAGCAACGATAGGACACCCACAGAACCTGAAAGAGAAAGACTCCCACTGTTAGATCTCCTACACATGTAAATTAGACTCACCTGGCAATGAAAGCAGGGAATCTGCCTCAGATTCTGATTTCTGTTCTTCCCCCATGGTGAACAGATGACAATTTTTTTTCTGGAGTTACTGTCATTTGTACTATTAGACTTCCCTATAAAATTTTTCGGGCTGTTCAGCATTAGCCAGATTCAACTTTCAGTGGCAGTCAAAAGTAAGACTTCATTTCAGAAACAAGGACCATTACTCAGGCTTATCACAGTGACTTTGCATTTTACCTGGAGACTAACAGGTTTTAACTTTCATTAAAACAATTACAATCCTAGCTGTAGTCATAATCCATAAAACAGAAGCCAAATGTATGATGGCACATGATATCTGCCTGTGTCTGCAGACAGCCTGTAAGATCTGCAGACAGCAGAAAGATCTAATTCGACTAAAATAAAAATTTATGAAACAAATCTCAAACATGTAAAGCTTCTGAGAACAGCAGTACTTCCACAGCTGACCCCAGTTTAGCTTTTCTGACCCCAGTTTAGCTTTTTCTCTTTCAGTGAATTTTATTCTCCAAGCCCTTATTATTCAGCAGCTTTTTTTTAAGCCTCTTGATTGAATTTGTACCATTTGCTCCCTAAAACACAACCTATTGTTCACCTCATCTGATAGCTTGCTTTGCCTACATTTTAGAAAGGGAAATTAGATAAGTCAAGTTACTGCATTTTTGCAAAATTCAGGATTAACCATGTTAATTCATATACGTGAAGCAATGGAATAATAATCAGCAGTAAAACTAATAACTGGTTGGTTCTCACAGATCCTTGATTCTTACACAATTGATTCAGGCAAAGTCATGACTGCTGCCATCCTTGTGACTCCCCACAGCAAAACCATAGATTTTTATCTCAAAAAGGGAACGAAGTGGAGGAAAAAGGACAGTACCATGATAAAGAAAAATATGCTAGATTCTGTAGAGGGAGCTCATTTAGTGATGGAACTGTAATTCAGTACGTAAGATTTTTTTTCTGTTTATATGCCGTAAGTCTGAGGCATCTAGGAACAAAGGGTAATAAAAATGTGCCCTGAAAATTTCTGTGATTAACCATGAAACTCTTGGAAGTTTATTTTCACACAAGCCCTTTAGGGCAATGTATTAAAATAACTTCAAGTTCATGCTGAACCAAATGCCTTACTCCTTTTCCCATATGCCAGAACAAACTAGAGTAATCATACAATGCCACTGGAGCTACTTCCAAACATGATTTGGCCCTATTAAAACTGTTACTCCACCATGCTAATTGTCAGAATTTAGACCCTGCTGGGCAAAGATAAAAGCTGGCATGTGTAAAAAAATATGACAATAGAAATAGAGACATTGAGACAGTTTGCTTTTACTTGCAGTATCAATCAGTGGAACAAGCAAGTTTTGATTAGGTCAAATTTACAGGTGTCAATCTAGGCAAATACAACAGTTGCTTTTCTCTGCCTATTTTTTCACCCTCTGTGGAATCTCCTGACAACACCACAAGAATTCCCTCTGAAAACTGGTTAACATCTACTCTACAGCTGCAGCAGACTTCACTTTTTCTTAGTATTAGGGTATTGTGCATGCACGTGTGTGTAAAGAAATACTCAGCGAGTAAACTAGTCTTGGGAAACACCTCATTGACAATTGTCTGAGGCAGCTGTCAGATGGACTCAGCACATGCCCTGCTAATAAAAGTAGTTTAATAAAAGTAGCTTAGAAACATAAAAACAGTTACGAAGCATGCATTTGGAAATTTAAAGTCAAGTGGGAAAAGACTGAAGAAAAAACGCTTGCCTGACATACAATGGGACATGCACTTTACAATCAGCCCAGGCCAGCAAAGCTTTCAAAGCATCGTAAAGCACAGACTACACTTGCAAAAAAAAAAAAAAAAAAAGGAATTTTTGTTACGGGAACAACACACAGACATCTGATGAAAGAGCATTTCTAGGATCCAGAGTTCAACTGAATAATTAAAACATTATGACAGACCCATTCTCTCCATGTGGTCTTAGGGCTGTTGTGATCAGCTGATGCACATCCTTGTTTTAAAAAGAGGCTGCAGGAAAGGACCTCACAGCTAACATGGCCTGTGTTTCAAAAACATTTCCCCCTCAGTTTTGAGGAAGTATGCTAATTTGTAAGACATACTTGTACTCCACCTGTACTCCAGGATATAAAGAAAAGGTGTAATTCAGGCAGCTTACATAAGTATTACTGAGCACCAGTTTCCTTACAAAGATTAAGTATTCCCTTTACAAACATGCAACTCGAAAAGCAGTGTTTTCCTTTAACATATGGAATACAATCTTGGACTAAATCAAGACTGAAGTATCACCTCCAGCAGCAATTACTGCCATGCAGATACAAATTTTAAAAGGAGGACAAAATAAATCAGTAGAATATGAAGATAAGCTCAGTTATTACAAAATCTTTAACTCCTTGGCATAGACTGTGGTTATTTTAGATGAGAAAAACAAAATAACTATTAATTGCAATGCTACTTAATTCACGGTCCACACAAAGGCATAATAAGTTTATTTGGTAACATAGTTATGAAAACTTTAGAGATAATTATCTCAATGCTCTCTCCACTGGGATTACCTGTGAACTTGATCAAATACACCTATACAAGACTGTTGTTCCAAAATGCCCAAAAGTTTTTCATATTGCAGGTACCTCCCTCTCCTCTACCTCCCCTGAAATAAGATGTAACAACCCACAGAGGAAAAACAAGCCACCTCTATCTGTTTGTCCTCAAATCAACTGCTGGAGAGAATTGAAAGCTGTAGAATCCTGACTAGGTTCACAAGAGGAAATTTGACATTCTTAGTGACCTCTGTACTATTCCAAGTAAAACAAACAAACCCACGTTACTGATGAGCTGGAAAGACAGCAAGATCTCCAGAGTCTCTACGGCAGCAGTTGCATAGTTGAAGAGGGACATTCCCCTACCATCACAAATAAGCTAAGCAAGAACAGCCATATCCAGCCATGCTTTGCTCTTTTGTCCCTCATCAAGTTCTCTCCTCTGTACGCTGGACCTTATTTCTTCGATTCTCAGAATCAAAATGTGACCCAACAGCTATAAATACGGGAGTCAACATCCCTGTACAATACTAGGCAAAATAAGCAGTGTGTCAATTTCTGTAACCACTGAGGGAGTGTGGTGTCTGTATCACATCTTTCCACCTCCTAACAGCCACGTTTTCATTCACCCATCATTTTTGTCAATTAAACAGAACATGCCTGACAAACACCAGCCTAGACAGAGTCACATCGTATTACAGAAACTTCAGGAACATCATCAATTAGATTCTTGGCAATACTGATCAGTCCCATACACAGATAACTACAAGGCAGCTTTATCACCCTACTTAGGGCGATCACATCTTTCGCTCTCAGTTATGGAGAAGTCCTCTTTCTTCTTTAGTTAAAAAAAGAGAAATAGAACACATCTGGATCACAAGAAAAGTTACAAAAAAAGGTTCTTCACCCAGCCTTTCTTGCTTTGTTTTATTCAATCAGAACTCAAAGCAGTCCTTTAAACTGAGAAGTTTCATTACACTCAAATATTTCTCCATACACGATACTTGCAGATGCAAATGCAGAACTGAATTTGAATTTCTGGTAATCTTTCCATTTTCTTCTCATCATCATGGCAAGCTATATCTGTGTGAATATCTCATCCAGCAGGGATGAGATTAGCTGCATTTAGAAACATGTTGAAAGTGAAATGTGGGCAGTATTTTTGTTACACGCTAGCTGTTAATGTTACTGTTAACTTACTTTGTATTTTCCAAGGTCTTCTGCATTTTCTTAGTCATCTTCTCAATGGCACTTTGCCTCTTCCCCTCTGGAAGGAGATCTATTTTGTTCAGAACTACCACCATCTTCTGGCAGGCAATTTGCCCAATTACCAAGCACTCTGCTGACTGCGTCTGCATCCCTTTTGTCACATCGATTACGAGCATCATCAAATCAATAATCTGCGCACCTGGAAAAGAATTCACAGTCAGTATTGTAGCAGCATAAAGAGATTAAGGAACATTTTCTCAAATAGCTTCCATAAAAACTGTATGTATGTGTACACATGTCCAGAAATATGAACAAAGCACAAAACAGCATAAGCAACAGAGGAATGCCTGGCTTTTTGAAAAAATACGATTTATTGAGTTTAAGCTATTATGCATGCCCATCAGTTCATAGAAAAATATGCAAACCTATGACTGTTTACATGTTCCTCCATATTAACAGTGTAAGGACGTTATCACTGCATTTAAAAATAAGAGTCAGGTTTACCACAAATCTGAAGAAATCCTTAGAGCCTCTCTACAGGAGGAAAAGCTGATTTAAATCCTGCAATGTTCATTTCCAATTCAGATCTACATTACTCAAACGTATACTTCATATCACAGCCATAAATAGATCAGATTTAGATCTTCATAAAAAGGTTCCTAAATTTTAGGCTACTTATTGCGCTCATGATGTAACTTTATAAAATTATTTTTATTTTTTGAAGCATTGTTGCAACGAGCTCTTAATCCTCTGACTGAAGCAACTTTAATTCCATGGATTTAACTTAATTTTCCAGGAAGCTTTTCATGAATGTTGGGCCTTCCACTAATTACATTCAGAATTTTCCTGCCTCATTCCAGGTAACCGAAATACTTTGAATACCAAAAAGGCAGAGTTCAACAAAGTTTAATGTTAAAATAAATAAATAAATAAAAAAGCTTAAATATGAATAAGAAAAACAAATCCAAAGCTGAACTAGCAGAAAATGATGTTGGAAAAACACATTTTAAGAAATGTAGAAGAGATGTAAGAAGAAAACATGCAAAATTGCAGCATTCCAGATTTAAGAGTTTTTAATATCTGTCTCTAGGCTTTTGATCAGAAGAACATGAAATCGATGCAACTGTTCCTTGTTCTTTTGCTCTCTCCAACCCACTTTTTTTTTTTTAGTCTTTATAATTGCTATCACAACAGCTACCCTTGTTCATAGTTCCCATGAACTCTCAGGATAGGAAATCATTCTGAGGCTGAAGTGCATGGGTGAATGAGTGGGTGGGAACTACAACAAGAAAAAATTATGGTTACAAATGACTATTTTCAACCTACCAATGCTTTCATCTTGTAATAATGAATGCTAAATGTAAATAATGAATGCTTCAGAAAGCTAGCTGGGTAATTATGACATTTGCAGAGCTCCTGCAGACTTTTCTCCAGCCATTTCAAAAAATGCTCCAAGACAAATTAGAGATAGGCTCTGTCCCCAAAAGTATTTTTAACTTTTATTGTTTCAAGAATTACATTAATTTAGAACTTGTTTATAGCATAAGCAACGCTAGGACTGCACAAAAGACTCAGACACCACACAACAGCGCATATATAAAGACCAGGAAGCATGAACAGCAACAAGTGAACAGCACGAAAATTGTTCTAGGACAACACATCAAACAATCAAAACACATGTACTTTTGTGAACGTATACAGCAGGGTTTGTCTTGTTTTAAAATAAAACTTAACACCCAGGTTTTGTATTAAACTACACCACGCAGTAATTCTTACTACACAAATGACACCCTTAAATTGAATGGGAATTAATAATTAAAACAAAACCACAAAGTTAAACACGATTGTTAATACCATAAAAAAAAATGGGTCATGCATTCAGTGAAATAACATTGTAGACTTTGCAGCCTAAGTTTTAGCTAAGTCTGTTACGACTAGAGGATGGCAATCGCTGTGCTCTGTAATCAAGCCCAAGTAACCAGATCTGATGAACCAGGACTTGAAAAGGGTGGCGGATTTGATGCTTTAAGTATCCATCTCCTCCCTCCAACTGGAGACAAAATCTGCAGCAAAGCAGTTATGTGAAGTTTCAGTACAAGGGCCACTTTATCTTGAAATGCTAAATTAACTGCTTTGAACACATTTGTTATAAAGCAAACACTTGTAATTGCTGTATTTATAAATCTATTAGGAACCCTTTAAAGAGCCATAAAACTCACCAGCTTAGTTGCTAGAAGGTTAAGAATGCCTACCTTGGGGCATTTCATAGCAAAGAAAAGATGAACATAAGAAAAATAACTGTACAGTCCATGGGAAAACTCCAAAAACACCAGAAAATGTATCGAAACACTACAGATAAAAATATATTACAGCCAAGGAAATGACAACACACTCAAGTTAATGAATGTGGCTTAGTACAGCTGCTGTGCCTCCTCCAAATCCTTCATCAACTAACTGGCCACAGGGATGCTGTGGGTGCACAGAGGGCACTGTGGCATCGTCACCCACAAAGGCAGAGCAGGCACCTGCACAGGGTAGGAAGCTGCTGTGCTTTAACAAAATGGTGAAACAAATAGAAAGATTAGGACACTGGCAATGGAAATACTTCAACCGTGTTCTGCTCAGGGCATGAGGATGTTTTGTACTTGTCTACTCACACATAGCAAGAGGTGAGCGCTCAAGTTCACAGGTCCCTCAAGCAACAAGACAAGAAAACCACCACAGAATTAGTTCCTCAATATTCTGAGATATTTAAACAAAACTTCTTTGACAATTCTCCCTCCAAATCTCTTGATCTTCTGCCAAATTTTAAATTGTTTTATTCCATAACCAACTTCCTTAGTTGCCCTTCACCCACACATAACAGTTCCTTAACACCATGGTGAAGTCACGCAGGGAGACCAGAGCCAAGCATGCAGCGATTCCAAGGGAAAAGCTCCTCATCAGGACAGCGAGCAAGTCACCTGCAAGAAGGGGACTAAACCATAGCCTTCCCCACACACATAGCCTCCCCAGAGCACAAAACATCTTCCAAGCAGTTTTTCCCCTACAAGAGCTGCAATGTGTTTTACTTCACATTTGCAATTTAAATAATCTCTATCAGGTTATTAGTCAACTCACTACCATGCTAGATTCCAGTCACCAGAAGGAACAATGTTCCTGAAGAATTTTCTACGGCAAAATAAGATTTAACTAAGAAAAGCTGAAGTAAGGATGGATTATATAAGCAGAAACTCCAAGAATGACAATAAAAAGTGCTATAAACCTGCACTATTTGACCAGAGAAGGCCTGCCATAGGCTCTTCTGAGACATGGAATAAAGGAAATGAAGCACTTTTTCGTCTCAGAACAGGACAGGACATTGTCCTACACAGTCAAGATGAGGAACACTCATCTCTTCCATGTTACTCAAGCTCTCAAAGCAGGCCAGCAGAGCTTGAAACAAACCTGAATGAAGCAGACACATATGCAGACCTGTCCTTTGCATGTAAAAAAACAGCAATCCAGAAAAAACACTAACCTAAGGTATCCAAATTATTTCCCCTACAGAAAAAAAAGAACAGTCGTGTAATCTTTTTACAGCTATTTCCTCTATGAAAGAGGTGCTCAAGAACACCAAGAAAGAGTCCTCCTGAAGTGGGATTTCTCACTTAGCCTGAAAATCACCAATAATCAGGGTATCCTTCCTGTGATGGCACACAGCTCTGTTACAGCCCTGTAAAAAGCAAATGAAACAAACCAGTCATCATCCAAAAACACAAGGGAGGTGGTAGGGAGGGAAGAGAGAGGAATTATATTGCACGAAAAGAAGCTAAACCACAGTGAAAAACAAAGTAAAGAAGAAGACAGTCTACTGAGTGAGGAAAAACAAACAAAAGATAACACATGAACAGTGAGAATCTGGATGACAGCCAGATACGGGAGAAAGGCAGCAAGACCGGCAGCACAGCATCAGAAGGATGACTGCAAACAAGCGTGCCAGCTGAACCTGGGGGCTGTAGCACTCATCCGTACCAACAAAAGGGGCAAGGATCACAGAACTTAGAGACATTAAGAAAATATTTTCAGACGAGAGAAAGAAAATGTCTATCCCTGCTTTGAATATTCAAGACCAATCCACTCTCGGTACTGAATTCTGGGCATATCTGACTGCGGCCAGTCATCAGGGATGTAACTTACTGCCACTGCCTGCAGATCGAATAGGATCCACACTATGAGGACTGCAGGCACACACCCCAAACTAGGCTGCATTCTTGTCTGGCCATGCATAGTGGACTCCTAAGAAGGTTTGCACAATTTGAACAGCTTACTGGTTCTGAAGGCCAAAACATGAGTGTTTTCCAAGTAGCCGTTACTGACTACACTAGATGAAGTGGGGGGGACTGTTAGTGTTAGGCTAGAGGTTGGACTCGATGATCTTGAGGTCTCTTCCAACCTAGAAATTCTGTGATTCTGTGAAGTTTTGAAGTAGAGGTTGAAGTACTCTGCAATTTCTACATGTTGCTCTCTTATCTTTACACAAAAGGACACAGGGAGTAAATCTAGATCTGTTCTACCAGTATTCACAGGGAAACACCACAGGAGTGCCAAATCCCTAATGCTCTGCCGTTTTGAAAAATACAGCCTGTCACTGCTGTGTTTATTTTGGGACAGAACATTATTACATCCTACAGCAAATCACTGTTAACCTCCATCACAAAAGCAGGGGCAGTTCTGGATGTCCATAAACTCAACCCCTTCTGTTTGTGCAACCTGTTGCATACCTGTAAATTACACCCAAACTCCTACATTGAGTTGTGCAGAGATGGACCTATGCTGCAAAGCACAGTTACTGCAAGTAAATTATTATTAGGCCTAGGGGAAAGGAAAAAAAAAATCAAAAAACCATACACACGTCATCTCTCTCTCCCCAAAAAAACAATTTCAGCCTCTCATTTTATTCTATCAGCTCCAAAAGCTTATCACTATTACACGTGCACACAGTGCCCATTCTCAGAACAATAATGTTATGAACTGCAAGCACTAAACTACCTGGCAATTTCAGCATCACTGAAAAGAGGAACCAAAGGACATTTTCAATGAACAGACAATCTGAATGGTTTTCTGTTCCACAAATGCAGATTAAAAACATTAAAGCACTTTAAACTACTACTCCTTTGGCAAGCATAAGCTCAGTATTGCATTACGTTCCCTAACCCAGCCATCTAAAGCTGACGTGGCTCCGCAGCAAGACCTGGGCGAGCGGAGGGACGAAGAAGAGGAGGTGGGGTCCCCGTGTGAATCGTGCGAGGTTCCACATCCATCCCAGAATGAGCACAGACTGGCTGGGGGCTTCTTTAAGCTACTGTGTCCTCCTCTGTCTGCGGTAATCTTTTTAGCTGAATTTGCACAAACAGCACAACTCCTGTTCACAGGCACCGAAAGGAAGCAGAAAATGGAATTTGAAATGTAAAAATAAAATAATTGTGGGCCATGGGCTGTAATTTGATTTCATGCTTTACAAGGAAATGAAAGAGGACTTCCTTAAACATACTTTTTTTTTTTCTTAAATATGCTTTTTACCATGTTAGGATTTCCTCTAGTGCTGAAGAGAAAATAGGATTGTAGAAAACGTGCTGTTCTCAAGTATCATTGCTACTCAGGGGCAAAGCTCTGTTTTAATGTGCACTTCCCATTCTGGGGAAGAGGAAATTCTTCAATTAATAAACCGGGTGGACTGAGGCGAGTTTTTAAGGTTTAATCAATTTCATCTGCACATCGAATAAAAAGACCGACTATTCTACCATTTTTGCCTCCCCTACTCTCCTTTAAAAAGAAGAAAAAAAAAATCAATGTTTTATTTTAAATTCTTTGAGGTTAGTATCTCCTGTCGCAGGAAATATTGTCTATATCATGCAGTGAGCATTAAACTTCCCCCTTCCCAGCCCCCCCTTTTTATTAAGGATCTTATTCAGAAACTACTAAGTTATTCTCTGCTTTCTTATACAGTAACAGCTTGGGAGATGCTACAAGTTGTACAGGATCTCACCAGTTACCTTGGGGGAGGCATTGTGATGAATAAGGAAGATGTTGTTCAGGATATGAGATCTTCTAAAACTTAAACAGAAAAAGGGGGTTTGAGGGGGAGAGAGACATGCACGCAACTGGAGCGCATGAATTACACATGAAGAAACCCTCTGTAAAGCGATGCAAATCACGGATCAAAACCGATACCATAACTTTCGTTAGGAAACACTTTGAAAAGCACAGGAACTCATGGAGTTCAAGTGTCCCAGCACCACTTCCCAGGCACGTCATTCCTCAGTGCTTCAGCAGCTGGAAACACAAACAGGGAGCTGCGCAGCTTCAAACTCTGGGTAGCTTGGAATATCTCCGATAGCAAGGGTCAGACCAGCAACCCACAAGCCTTCTCTCCGAATACACAGTAAAGCTTAGAATTATACGCATATTTGTTTTTTTTTTTTTTGAACAATAAAGAAACCGCTGGTTGCACAAATTCCCCCTTAAATGAAAACCAGCCACTAAGCTCTTTCCTAAACTGAGAGCTACAAAGAAAAAGGCAGGATGACCACAAGAGCCTATTCCTAGGAAGTCCATTTCTGATATGCCAAATAACCTTTTGGTTATTTATTTGTAATCCACATTCAACTCAACAATAAAAAGTAATGGAAGAGAATTGCTACTAATGAATACAAGGATTCTTTTGCTAGAAAGTAACAAAAGAATACACTCTGAATATACTTTATATTTCATCTCCCAGATGAACCACTGCGCAACACTGTCCTAAAGCTGTTAAAAGGCACATGAGCCTTAATCTTTTCTTTGTCACATCAGCCAAGGGTCTTTCTTGCTTGAATATTCTCTGACAGGTCAGAAACACGTCTGTGTTCTCCAAAGGGAGGAAGTAACAGAATTAGAACAAGTCAATAGGCTTGATTGACCATGCTGAGGAGGCATGAACACAAGCAGTAACCTCTCCATGAAAATTATGAGAAGGATTGAGAGACATCATCTAACCATTTATGATTACATACAGGCCCTGCTGTTGCAATACCGTGCATATGAATCTTATTTTAAGCAGATTACTTGCGTTGGGAAACAACAACTGCAAGGGAAGGCAGCCTCAAAGAGGCGTTACAGTACAGGCTGAAAGAAGGTCAAGATATTTTGCAAGACTTTCCATGGAAAGTAAGGAGTCTCATGTTGCCTTCAGCCTCTTCGGGGAAGTGTTGCAGGTTGGGCCACCCGGGTAGCCCCAGACCCCAGACACAGTGACAACTTGAAGGACAACTTGAAGGCAGCTGGCTCACCTTTGAGCAGGAGCAAAACCAGAGGACCTCAGGAGGTCCCTTTCCATCTGAATTAGGTTTCTATTAGGAAACAAATCTAGAAGTGGAAAACAGGAGGCAAAAAAAAGAGAAGCATAGAACAAGAGACTTACACAGATGCATTTTTTAGGGACGTTTGGAGATCCCAGCCCTAAGTAATTCATTATTACAGGAAGATATGCTCACTTGTTCTGCCTGAAACTTACGAACTGATTACTTTAAAGACCATTTGCTCCTCCTCTCTGGGTGTTGTACGCTTACTAAAAAATTGAACAAGCTTTCTCACTGCACCCACTCTGGTCCCACACAGGGCATCTGAACTCTGCCAGACTTCAGCTGGGAGCCACAGGGCACAGGCAGCGCCAGGGCATTCAGCCCACAACAGGCAGGTGCAGGAGGCTCAGGAGCTGAAAAGCAAGGTACTTGGAAAGCAAACAGAGATAAAGGTACACTTGACCCCATAACACAGACAGAAGTTTAGCATTGAGCTGCTGACCTGACATCTCTCTATGTATTTCTTTCAGTGACTCAATTATTCAGAAAACAGTATGGGCTCGCACTGCGCAGCCAGCAGCGGTGGTTAGAGAGAAGATGGATTCAGAGCTCTTTGCTCTTCTTTCTTTGGCTGAGGGAGATCAAAAGCATCAGTCTGAGAAGTGTCTGAACACCAGAGCATTGGAGCACCTCCTGAACGCCGCATTCCTTTTCTGTGACCTGTGCTACAGAGGTCAAGGGCAGCACAAAATGAAGAAAAACATTCAAGGTCAAAAAAAATAAAACGCAAACAGACTTTCAAGAAAGGAAAGATTTCTTTAATTGCTATTTTGAAATGTTTTGGTTGTGTTTTTGGTTTGTTTTTTAATCTCCTGATAAAGGAAAAAAGTTTTCTGTAAAAAGGAGTTTGCTTATAATAGAAGAAGGACCATTCCAAAACAAGGCAAGTACAGGAAGCTCTCATTATGATCCAGATAAAATTCATTGACCAAACATTAAAATTTGATGTAGCTTTGAAAAAACAACAAAAAATGCCATACACATACAACAACAAACACCATACACACAGAGACATTTAGTTTTTCCTCCAAAGGCTCCCAAACAGAAATCACTACCAAAAAAGAGATCACTGCGGATCTTTTTAATTTGGTTTACATGGAATCATTTCCTACACTTCTTCTCCCTTCTGCAACATAACAGAAGCCAAGCACACCTAACTTTTCCTCAGGATACACACAAAAGCAGTGAACTGCTGCAGCTGAGGATACACAATTCTCGAGACAAGCAAGGGCTCCTCTCGACTTTAAGCATACTTTAGAAACACAAGAGGAGTTTTCTCCCTTTACTTGTATTGAAAAGATAAAGCATACAAATCCAAAAGGCATTTCTACACACACAGGTTCAGGCTGGGACAAGCACATACTTTATTTAGTTATTGCATTAATACACTGCTCCATCCGCATACAGTCAGCTACTCAGACAGCCATCAGTGACGTGGGGCACACCGAGAAGTCATCCATCCATCCATCCGTCCGTCCATCCATCCGCTCCAGCACATCCCGGCCACAGCAGCTGCAGTTCTGTGAGCTGAGAAATTCCTGCTTCCAGCAACACCTCCCCAGCGCTTTG
Source organism: Anas acuta (assembly GCF_963932015.1). Classification (NCBI taxonomy): domain Eukaryota; kingdom Metazoa; phylum Chordata; class Aves; order Anseriformes; family Anatidae; genus Anas; species Anas acuta. The sequence goes on along the minus strand of NC_088989.1, from coordinate 11,831,811 downwards.
CTTATTCAGAGGGGGATAAACAGCAGAGCCCCAGCTCAGGAAGGGATCCGGGGAGAGCTGCAGGCAGCAGGACCAGGCAGCCAGAAGCAGCACAGGGGACAGAAGCAGAGGAACAGGCAAGCTGCTTGCCACTAGGGATGGGATGCTGCTGCAAGCCAAGCTGTTCACAACGCAGCAGCCTGGGGAACTTCAGGGAAACTCGAAGCTCAGTGTGTTGTAAGGAAGCGTTGGAGAAAGTCATCAGCGAATGTGCATGTATTTACAGAAAACAAGTGCTGGTATTTTAGAAAGCTGCTGAGGCACATCGCATGCTGTACAATGCAAAATTGTTTTTATTTTTAGAAGCAGTGGAAAATGGTGAAGTATTAGACTACATGAGGAATGTAATATTGAATACTATGCTCAGATCTAGCCCCTTTCTGAAAAAGGAATCTGAAAGATAAAAGTGGCAACAAAAACAGGAAACAAGACAAATGCAGTAAGTACCTCAACTTTTTACAAAGAAAAATCCACATTAACAGCACACAATGACAAAAGCACACAAAGTTGAGTAAGAGGAGGAAAATAAAACCCCTCTAAGAATGAACCATCGGTTATACAATGGGAAGTCACAATCTCAGACTCAGCACTGGTAGGTACCACTTGGCCTCAAGACAAACGAAAAGACAGATTTGATATTTACACAGCTAAGATTTAAGCTACATACAGCTTGATTTTATCTCATGTAAAAGGCATTAGGATGAAGTTTAAAGCAAAGGACGCTTCATTCTATCATTGACTTGTTTGCTTTGACCCCCTGAAACTTTCACCATATCCAAAGAAAACGTAGTAAATTAGATGAGTAACTATTAGGGTCTGACATTTCAATTCCTGTTCAAAGTTTCAGTGACTGAAAAAAATACAAAATCATCACAAATGAATGTTCTCCCCACACTGTCTACAGGAAAGTACATTAATATTGCATTATAATGAAAAATACCATAATATGCAGCACACATAAAAACAGAGGTAAATAGCCATGTGAGAGAAAACCTCATCCTTCTTCCATACATAGCAAAGTCCTTTTCTGTAATAACACATTAACAAATTGGAATTTCTGTATTGACAAGCAAGACACAACCTGGATAGAGACCAGGAAGGACCTCTATTACTTTAAGGCTGAAAACATCAGCTGTGGAGTGGGTTAAAAAAAAAAAAAAAAAGCCTACCTACCTTAAAATCCAACAAATCATTCTGAGTAGACACAGATGACCGCTACAAAAAAAGTTAGCATTTGCTGAATTACACAACACCGTGGTATTTCAGCTGCATTAATTTTTCTTGGCTTGAGGAAGGAAGTGCATAAATTGTGAATTAGTTAGCAAACATTAACTTTTTAAAGTGTCATTCATACATGTGTATATGCAAATGCAGATACCAATAAAGCTGGAAAGTTAAATATTCATGATACTGCATAAAACTAGAGTAAAAGTTTGCTAACATTTCAGACGAAATGCCATTATACAGCTCATCATTCCTGGAGTACAATCCATGACATATACTAGGAAAAAAAAAAAAGGCTATTTCTTAACACTTGAAAGCAAAACAAAGCGCAGGAGAAGAAAGCAATTGGGTTGTTACCATTTGCGTTGCAACCTTTTTTGGTGCTATGCATTTGTATTACACAGAGTACAAAAAGGTTCAGTTCTTTAATTTGGCATCCAGGATATAAAACATCTCTACAAGAAAAAGTCGTGTCGGATTTCTGGGTCCCCCAGTGACATAAGAAAATGGCACCTGTAATTCCAATGATTGATATCACAGGCTCAAAGGTAGAGGTTTGCAAGGAGGTGCTGCTTATTCTGCAGTGTTACTGAGTTCCTGAAACAAGGTCTCTGAAACACTGTGGCAATAAGTTGCACAGCAAATGCTATATTCATAATTTGGTGGAAAAGGAAGGTGTAGGGAAAAATATTCAAAACGCCACTTTAACCTTCTCGGAGATAGTGGGTGCTCAGGGTCCTAGTCAGCTTTTCTGTGACCTGATGAACGATTAGTTCAGGTTTCAGACTTCTTAGAGATATTTTGCTTTGGTATCAAGGCCATACACGGTTTTGGACGGCTCTGTGAATTAAACATAACGTAACATCACCCTTGGGCCTTACACAGCTGATCATAAATGGTCCCTGATAGGCCATAAAGTTTTTAAAGTAAAAGCTGAAAAGCGAACAGGAGGGAAGAGAGATTAAAAAATAGCATTTTTATAGTCTTGACTCATACCAGCTTTAATGCATGCTCTCTACAAGATTTCCAACCAAGTTTCAAAGAAAAAAAGAGGTAAATATATTAAAATCTCATAAAGGTATCACAGGGGGGATTACTAAAAGGTGTGACCATTCTACCCACTCCCTCACTCCAAGAGAGGAGAGAGCCTTTGAGGTTATTTCTAAGATCAAAAACAGAAAACAGTGGCAAAAGAGTAGAAAAGGTGTTAGAAGTCCAGAAGAGTTACAGAATCACTGAAACCACCAGAACAAGGCCACAACTCCGTGCCCAGTTTCAGAAATGTTGCACCAAGGATTTTGAGATGCTTCACTAATACAATAAATGCTGGAGTGGGAAGATGCAGTGTGTGAAAGCCTCGGTGGCACCTACAGTCCTGGAAATCTCCAGGTCATGGTTTACCTGCTGCCTCCTGGATACCACAGGAGCCAAAGGCTTCAGCCTACAGCAAGGTATGGCATCCTCATTTGTGAGTTACAAGTCACAAACCTGAGTTTGTACAGAAGGGAGAAGAGAGGTGGCAAACACTGCTCACGTGCATCCATGTTCTTTCAAACCTGTTAGCTGCTTCTGGCAATTATTTTATTTTCACCTTTAATATTTCCATGAGCAGCACAAATAAACCTTTTTATCTTTTTTTTTTTTAAACTATTCATCTCTCTATAGGCATTTGAATGCACTATTATACACATGCCCACCACTGAACTGAGGGGAAAACCAGACACCTGCACAGCACCTATACGTTTTCTGTACGTCATATTCCATATCAGTAATGTTTTATACTCAGCTCTTCATCTTTTCAAGTTCTTTAAGAATTCTTACAAGATGATACCGTTACATTAGCATATCTAGGATTCAATCACATCTGTGCCTGTGTTTCAATGCAAAAAGAAAGAGCACATTTCAGAACTCCTTACACAAGCAATACACAACTTAAATACCTGATTATCTTTGGATAAAGAGAATGTATTATGGTTAATTACCAACTATATTTTCCCCCCAAAGGACTGGAGAATCGTTACCATAGAACATCTATTGCCTCCCTCTGGGCACTTAAGAGTATTACTAAATTATGAACATCTCCAAACGTCTCTTGGAATTTTTAAACGTATTTTAGTCACTTTATCTAAAGTCTTACTCTCAGCATTAGGTGACAGTAAGACTTCTTTACCTTTAGTGATAACTTCTTAAAGTCCCACCTATCCTCACTGTGATTTCTTCATCCTTCCGCCACACCTTTGGAAGCTCAGTGTAACCAGCAGCTTTGTGCAGCAGTCACAAAGTAAGAATTACCATCACGCACTACCTGGAGCTACACAGACAGACCCAAGTAAACATTTTTATGCTGAACTCTGCAGTTGTACTAGGTATAAATGGTAATTTGTATGCAGTGGGAAAGCAGACACCAATATGAAAGCTACACCTCTAAGGTTCTGAGGAGGAACCTCAAAAATTCACAATCCCTATAAACTGTTCTCTTCTAAAATTCAAGACTTTAGGCCAGCTACCCTCAAAGTCATGAAATGCACAGGGATCCCCAAGAAATGTGCAAATCTAACATTTCGGTCAAAAACTTGTTACTGGATTCTCTCTCTCCACCTCTGTTAATTCAAGGACATCTGTCTTACAGTGCACCTGCAGCTTTGGGTAGTTTAAAAAATAACAGTAAGAAATGGATTTTAGACCTCTTACAGATCAAGAGCATATTTCTATGAGACTAATAAAAAATAAGTTTTCTTGAACAATTCTGCAAGTCACCAGTCCAAGAGACAACCATTAACTCCAAAGATTCTAAATCATTCTATTAAAAACAAACACAAAACTGCTTTCCAGTAAAGCTGGGAATAAATTAATGTGATTCTAACAAAGTATTTCAAGTCCTAAGCTGCCTTGTCTCCGTCTTTGAAATAAAGTACCCCAGAGGTCACGGACCCCACACCAAGGAGCTTGTTTTGTACTAAAATCCAGTACCATCTACTTATAACAACACAGCCCGAAACACGCTGTACCCGCAGGAGAGTTATGGTAGGCTACTGGAAGATTCATGCGCAGCTCTCAAGCATTTTTCATCCGAGGTTGCTGAACAAGATTTTTTTTTAAAGAAAAGAAATTAGAGAGTTTACATTTTCTTTTCCTTTTTTTTTTTTCCCAAAAAAAATTAAAGACTGCTAGGGGCAAAGAAAAAAAGCATTCTTTAATTTTCTCTTCACCCTCCACAATACTGAAATAACATCAGTCAGGGTTATAAACATCTGTAATTGCCAAGGGAATGTACAATACGCTCAGAAACTCCAGGCCCACATATCCTGTAGCCCTGCACTTCACAAACAAAAGGTTGGGGAAAGAAAGAGGGGGTGGGGTACAGGGAATAAAGGCTTAAAGATTAAAGTCACAGGCAGAGACAGACGGCTCCGTTTTTTAATAACTGAAAACACGAGTTCTGCCTGAATGTGCTCATTGTTTTATGGCAGGGGGGAGAGGCTGCGCACGCTGGACTGGCTGGCGACAGAACTGCCTTTGCATCAAAAATAAGATTTACCAAAAGAAGGGGGAAAAGACACCACCCCCATGCCCTAATTTCCCCTCTTGCGGTGTTTAATGATGCATTCAGGTAGAAATCGGCAAGTTACCCCACCTTCCCTTTATTAAATTGGGAAATATCATGATGGAAAGAAGTACCTGGTTGTAAGAGCCACACGGACACGACTGAGGAGATCTGTCGGCTTTATGCTGTGAAGGGATACAGACTGCTACAGGAACACTCGTACATAACAAATCGGCACGTCTATGAAACACAGCTAGCCTATAAATCGGTATCTGATCGTTTATTTGCACAATAAAACCAATGCTGCAAGACTAAAGTATGTGACCTAAGCAGATTTCTGTATTGATTCAAGAAGTTCAGCTGTCACGGGGAAAGTTTTTAAACCCAGCTGAAAAAAGTGTCCAGCAGCTATACTTTCAGCAAACAAGTTCATGAGTTATATCCACTTCAGGAACTACACAAAATCAATAACTTAACATGTTAGAGTATTAAAAACCTGAATATCTTCCCATTTTAAGATTTTAAAACTCTTTTCTCTTAAAATCTAGGAGTACAAGATCCTGATGGCTACTCAATTTCCACGGTTGCACACAAATTATTTTAAAATTCCATAAAATGCATTTTGTACAAGGACATTCTTAGTATGTAAAGGGGAAATCTCGTATGATTAATTTCCATGAATTGATTTCAGTGTGGGAATGCTCAGGAGCTCACCTGAGGGCAGTTCCACTGCTAGGTGGGCAATGGACAACAGGTAAGCCACTAGTCTTTAAAGAAAAGACACACTGCAGTAGATGATCCTTTCAGTTTTATTCTAATCTAGCTTTAGTTGTTACTATAACGGAGCTTTTGTTCTATTATATCATTTTTTACCTGCCAGCTTTGCTTTACATACAGGGAGAAAGGAGATAATTCAACAAGACAACAGGCTCTTTCATCTAAAACCGTAAGACTCCAGTCATAACTTTTGGGGGAAGCCTAAAATAAGGCACGGGGAGGCACACAACAGGAGTCAATGAATCGCAGCCGCCTGCCCCAAGCGAGCATGCTGTGCAGGGAGGAATCGGTGGCCACACTGCGCGGCTCCCTGGCCAAAGCCAGACCTGGAATGCTCCCGCTGCCATCCCTCCTTGTTGAGGCAACACTTCAGCATCATCAGCCACTGGACGTCTTGTTGAGATTAAAAATATTGTGCAGAGCTACTGTCTGTTTAGCAAAGACAAAAACAGGGAGTCCATGTCAGAAAGGGAGGGGAAAGGAAAAGCCGAAACATGAGCTCATAAGCCAGCGATGGAGGATAAAGGCAGGCTTTGTTTTACCCCGCTCAAACCAAGTACGAGCAAGAGACTCATCACTGTTTTGAGCTTCAACTGCAAGAGTTGTTTTGTATGCAGTACTACCAACTTCCCCCCCTCAGATAACTAAATTATCCCTCTTTCTCAAAAATAGCTTTGGCTGATGCTCAGATCAAGTATTTAAGCACAGATGAAAACCCATGTAATAGATCATCATCCTGCCACTGCTAGATGTTCTGACACTTCAGAAGCATGCAAGATATTTTTGTATAGTAAGCACAAGCCTTGGAAATATGACTGATACTGCACTGAAACAAATAAACAAATTAAAATATGTATTTAAAAAAAATAACTTGGAGGACATGCTAAATATCTAGCCACGCTCAGCAGAGTTGGGAAGAGTTACTAAACTGAAGATGCTTCTTTGGACAAAAGCGGCAATTCTTCACGTTTTTAAAAATAGAAGTTGGTCCAAAACCACAAGATAACATTTGAAAATACAGTCTTTGGGAGATTAGGGGAAAAAACACTAGCAAAAGAGGTCTGTCCTCTGACAGAAACACTACCCACCAGGGCTGCCTCTAAAAGAGCTCAAGGGCAACAGTAAAAGACAGCAAGGGAAAGCACGGTCTGGATTCTAGTTTCTTGCTCTTAGGAGAAGGCGAAGAGGGTGGTAATTTACCGTGTACAACCAAATTGTACATGAAAGTTTAAAAACAGCCAATTAAAGCTAACATTATGGAATGGAACGGAGGGTCCAAGTGGAACGCATTAGATACGCATTCCAAACAATGGCTTGAGTCCGCCTGCGAGGCGGATCCTGTACAAAGAAATACAAAGGGTCAAGAAGTTCTTCTCGAAGGGAACCCCAGCCTTGACCAGGAGCCACATGCTGTGCCCAGCCGACGGAGCGAGCCGCACGCTCACCACAGGGGAACAACAGCAAGGCCACAGGGCTACGAACAGGCATCGTCGGCTCCGACGGCACGCTGTGGGCAGACACGATGCGAACATGTCAGTTGAGGAAGGGCAAATCTCATTATGATTAAGAATTAAATGTAGAAGGGAAACTAGGAACAAAGAAAAGACCCTCAACAACTCCTGGTAATACAACGTGCCTGTTCCAGTTTAAATTCCCTACGCAGTCATCTCACATTTAAGCAAAGCTTCTCCTCTCTGTCAAGCAGCTCAATCTAGAATTATTGTAAGAGCTACCGACATCTAATGGGAAATTAGAACAGCAAGAAAGAAGGCTACCTCAAGTTCCCAGGACTGTATTTCATTTAGTCTTCAGATTCTTCTGTACCTTGGAACATGGTGAACCCCCTATTTTAATGCTAATTTCTCTAACAGTAACACACAAAACTGATGTGTCAGAATCCCTTCTGCAGCTAGTTTGTTAGCAAATAGAACAAATAAAAATAAAATAATAGGTTTATTACCCTTTATGTCATACTTCAACATACAACCCCGTAAATACATGAACCAGGAAATTCATTCAATTTCATGATATACAATTATATAAGACTTCTAATGCTAACACTCATTTCCAAACCTTCACCATCTCCAAATACCAACAAAATCACATCCCTTTCAAGAACAGCAGAGCTGGATCAAGAAACAATTTCATATAGAAAGGGTGCTCCTCAAGAAAGACACACTTAAGTTTTATTTCAAGCACCTGCATTACTACACAGCCATAGTAATATAGCACATGGGAAGAAATAAGTCTTTAAAACAAATCAGTCCCAAAGAAATTAATGAAGCCAATTCTTAGGAAAAAGGATCATTTCCTTCTCTACACTGTGCACATAATCAGAGCCAAAGTGAACAAAATATTTTGGAAGACCTAAATTTTTCTGGATAGTCTAGTAAGCAGTCATTTAACCAGCCCTGCTGAAATGCTGGATATTAGGTGCTTTTTTTCCCCACTTCCAAACTACAAAATTCAGATGAGACTAGCGGTTGAAGAGCTTATATTGCTCTTGCTAATGTTTTAAGAGTTAATACTGCATTATCAAGTAAGTTTTATTTGCAAAACTACCTCAGAATTTACAACACTTGAAAACAAACTCAAAGCAGTGGTCTATTAGAGAGTTCCCTTAACAAGGTTTTCAACATTCACGAAAGCTCAAACTCCTGTTTGTTTCAGAAGATGGCTCTGACTTAACACTCAAATCCTACAAAAGATTTATTCCATGCTCAGCTCTCTGGCCTTTGGTCCATGGTAGACATTAGGCCCTGCCTGACAGTTCAGTACCAAATCATGAGCACTAATGACCTATATAGCTTGCCATTCCATGAAATCACATCAGATTGCACCAGAGGATCTTCTCAAAAAAAAAAAAAAAGCCATTATCAAGTATAAGGTACTATTTCACACTTTCTGTCATGGAGAAATGCTTTTGCCAGTGTATGTATTTTTAATCAAAGTTTCTCTGACAAGGATTGCATGAAATCTACATCTCCATTCAGAATAGTCCCACGTGACCAAAGGTCACATAAATCTCACACCCCTGTTTGTTTTGTCCCAGCTACAGTCTCACGCTGGATATGCTGTCTGAACTGCCAATACTACAAAGCAATCCAGATATTGCAAGTTGCATGCCATTTGTTTCACATTAAAGCATCATCCATATAATTCATAAAAATCCACTGCAATAATGGAGGTGATAGTCACTGTGAAGGAGGAAAGCAGTCAAGTTTAATTAGTAAATAAAACTAGACAACACTTACCAAATTTAGAATTGTATTGCTTCACGTTTTATACCTAGGAAAGCATTTACCTTGTCAGGTGAACATACTAAAGCCATCAACTTACAAAAAAGGTCCTCTTATCTCTCAGAAATTCATGATTAAAGAGGTTTTATTTCAAGTACATGTATTTTGAATAATCTTGAAGGGTTCTATGGTTCAACACAGTCCTGCACAGTGATTTTACAGTCCAATTCAAATACTATACAGAACACACCAAGATATCATAGATACTTGAGAATAATTCAGCACAACCTCCCCAGCATTTTCTCTGGGATGAGGGAACTGAATAAAACCCAATTATTTACTCAGGATATAGGCACTTTACTAGCAGCAGTGGCAGTTTGTGTAAGTGACATCTGTAAGCAGTAACATCTGTCGGTTAAGTAAAATACTAATCAAGATCAGAACTTCTACAAAAGGCCACAGTTGTGTTTCTGAGACCCAGAACAGCCATCAGCAGAACAGTACAGCAGGTCTCCCAGCTCTTCATCCCCACAAGCACTCTCCCTCTTATGTTTCACTTGGTAATTAAGGACTTCTCTCCCCAAACTAAATTTTAAAGCTAGAACAGAGGCTGGAAACATCCCCAAGAAAGTGGGAAGAAAGGCTACAGAAAACAACGTCTGCTCAGAATACTCACTGCTCATGTGACCGCCTCCCTGGAATGCTGGCACCGCTCGAGGTATTTAATGCAAATACCCAAGGGACTAACAATCCTAGATAAACAAGAAAATAGCACGGACTGCAAAGCAGTAATGCTTCCACTCCGGAGTATGCTGTACCTGTAAATTTACATTTGAGTTGTTTTTAAATGGATCGAGGTAACCAGCACATTTCAAGACCCCACTGGTCACACCAACAACTCCAAGAGCAGCAACTGCAGGCACGGAGCCACCACAACCGAGCTTGGACTGGATTCTAGAAATCAAGTGCCCAGAAGTCCAGCTAAACCACCTGCACTCAAGAAGTTCACCTCCACGATACAAGTCCTCAGGTGATTAAGAGAAGCAATTCCTAAGCAGGAATTGGTACCAACCAGTGTCAGAAGCAGAGCAAGAATTCCCAAAGATTTCACACTCCTCCCCTTGCAGGGAGCCATGCTTAGCTGCTTCTGCCTTGTACAAGGTTTTGTATGTTATTGCTACTTTCTACAATCTATTAGGTCTTGCCTTGTTTAACATGCAAGTCTTCTAGAACCACAGATTCCAAATTCAATCCTGACAACAGAAACCAGATTAACAGAACAAGGAATGGAGGACCCAGCATGCAAGTTGAACTACAAATTAACTTAAGTAAATATGCTTCTTTTCTTATCTAATCCCTTTGGCATTCCTATCAAACGGTGAAGACAAGTCCTGGTGAAGAACTACATAATAATAAAAGAATAAAAATACAAAGAAACTTTATTCAGTATATTTTCACTGACAACTTACTGTAGATTTCAAAATTAATTTTTGTTAAAAGAGTTCATGAAAGTATTCCCAATAAATTTTTTTATTATATTTCAAACGCCACATTTTGTCTACCTTCGAGGAAAAATTACCTTGCTACATTGTAAAAACATAAAGTTGAAATAGTGTATGAAGAGAAAAAGAAGTGATCTAGGTAAAAATACAAGTCAAATGGTTTTTAATGACTGGTCCACATGGAATTAAAAAAAAATAAATCAGATAAGCACCACAGATAGGCATTTGTTTTTTTTTTTTCTCCCTTACTAAAGTAATGGTAGAATACTTGTTAAGCTAGATTCACGTTATGGGGGAAAAGCTGTTAGACCATGGGGGGGGGGGGGGGGGGGGGGAGTAAAAACATTTGCTCATCTGGTAGTCACCATGTTTTAAACAAGCAATGATCTCCACAGCTTAGAAAAAACAGGAGTTAAATATACAATGAGAAAATTTGCTCTTTACTGAAGAGTTAAAGTTATGCTCGTCCACGAAAAAAATAAACCACAACATCTCGGAGTACACGCATTGTGGGAAGGGATTTACCAGCAAAATGAAAGCTTTGAAATTTTCAGTACTAAGAGATAGCAGCGACAATCTATCCCCTCTGCAGTGGCACTGGGCAGGCGAAGAAGCCCACTTCTTTTCAGCAGCATTGCTGAACTAGGACTCAAGCTTCTATACTGTTAAACCTGGAAGCAAACTGAATATGTAATCATTTTTAAACACACAGACAACATAAAACAAACACAAGTATAGCAAGGGTGAGATATCAGCAACCCTACCCCCTATCAAAAAGCATTCTCCCTGACAGCCCACCAGTGCCCACCTAAATTTATTCCTTATCCAAGTTACGACAAAGCAAACAAGGCCAGTTTTTAACAGTATTGACATCCTTTTCTCATCTCTTCCTCTTATAGGAAAAGACATTAGTATAAAGAAATTGCTTTTCAGCTATTGTCTACTGCATTGACCCTCCTCTTTTCCCCTTTCCTCTCCAGCACCATTTAATTTTTTATTTTTTATCATTATTCTTGTGTTGAAGTGCCCAACTCATATACATAGAGAAAAATCCTTTCCAACTACAAGCTTCAAGATCAGCCCGCTATGGTTTATTCCCCACCATCTGAGAGAGGCTTAAAAGGAAAAAAAAAAAAAACTCATGTTTTCCACTTCTCTTCAAAAAACAGGTAACATTATCATTAAAAACAGAGCCTAGACTATAAACACCTCTACTGCTTACTTAGATGTTCTTCCACAGCAAGAAAAAAAATCTGCTGAAATTGCCAGGCATCAGCCAGATTCAATAAACCAACAATGCATCACTAAGATAAAGTAATGCATAATTAAAGAGTACTAATCACTGCTTAATGAAATGCTGAAAGCACAAGAAAGAGTACAACCTTGGTGATTAAAACCCGATTTTTTTGGCTCCTCAGAACTAACAGAAGTAGAGATAGCGCAGCTCAGGCATTTAGAATATTTTGTAATGATCATTACCACTTAGCAGCAGACCAGAATATACATGATTTTGGAAAACTAGCGTGATGGGGTGTTTTGCTGACCTCGTACAAAGTCTTGTTTGCCAACTTTAGACCACGGCTCAGGCATCCTATATTTCAGTCGTGTCTGGTGCTACGCAGTGCTCTGCTTCTTGTGAGTTGTTCTCCCAAATGCAGCACTTCAGCTGAGCTATCTTGGCTACTTTTGCCATGTCTATGCCGTACTATGCATCTGACTCCTTAAAAAAAAATAGGGCAGAAAGGGGACAATATCTAACCCTGCTTCAGCATCCTCTTAACAGAAACCCACTTCTAAACAAGCAGCGCATTGAGGGGAGCTTGCACAGACTGGGACAAAAAGACAAAATCTTTCACAGAAAGCACAGCAGCAGCACACAGAATGTTGCTGTCCCCAAAATGCGTGCATCTTGAGATGATGGTTTCAGTTCTGTTTCCTGGAAGTTTTCAGAATCCAATAAACACTGCAAAAATTGCTGCATTTCAGATGCTACAAAGTTGTTAGCTCTCCAGTACAAAGCAAAAATGCTGCTGAAATACTATCATACACTGCTAGAATAAATATACAGCTTAACCTCAAACATTCCTATAGCCCTTTTTGTTCCAACTGCTCTCGTATGAGCCCATAAGCTATTGCAAGAAGGCTTAAAACAGTATGCGCAAGCTTTGAAAGGACACCATCAACTAATTTAAATTTCACATTAGTCAGTTGTGTATTTACCTCGGATTGACTCAATTATATGCAAGAAAACAGGAAAAAAATTCCATACACCTGATATCACTTTAAACATGCTCCACAGTTTTCCTAGCTAAGGTTTACAGTCCTCTTAAAAAGGACAAATAAAAAAAAATAAAATTCAAAGGAAAAAAGAAACAAGCACGTTAATTAAAATAGCATTCAACCACTGCATCAATTTGAATACATTCCTAAAAAACATTCTTTTAAAATAAACACGGTGGTTTCTTGGTGCATGGGTGGGTTAGGAAAAGGACAACGGAGCTTGTGTTTAGAAACAAAAGTTAAATGTATCTTCATGTTTGACTTGAGTGGCTTTAAGTTACAACAAATGAAGAAACCATTAACACCTTAACTCAGAGCTGGCGATTACGAGAATAACCAAGTCCTTCACACAGCAAATAAAATTTAAAAAATTTAGAAAATGAAAAAAATACTTGTTAGCCAATACAGTTTGGTAACAAAAGCATGCATCTTAAGATGAAATTTTAATGAAACCTGGACTTTCAGTCACCAATCAATATATATGTTTCAGTTCAGAAGTCTTTCCTACCCTTCACCTTTGAGTCCTTTCTCTACGCAAGGTTTGGCACATGTCAATTTAACCCAAATGTATTTTTTTTATTGCCTCTATATGTAAAATAGAGCACTCCAAACTGACAAGGGTATCTCTTCCACAAGAGATCCCAGTTAAAAAAGCAGCTTTGGACAGAAGACAGCACTACTGGATGTCCTAATACACAGCACAGACTAAAGGGCAAGCTCCGTAAGACATGGGTGAACATCACCAACCACCACACAGCTTCATCAGAAGGCCTGAAAACATGGGAGGATCTCAGCTGTAGGTGAAAAGCCCACTCAGGACAAGCAATAGTGGTCCCTCACCATAAGGTGTAAAATGTATGAAGTAAGCAAACAGAAAGAACAGAACAATTTCCTTTGGGATGCCCAATTCATGGCTTTTGAATATTTAGAAATATCAAGTATGTCACATGCAAGAATAAATATCATCAGCAAAACTTCATTTTTTTAGTGCATTGTGTGTGTATACGTGTGCGCATTTACACACCTTTTTGGTCTAAATTTTTTTTTCAGGCATTAAGGAGTGGTTTTTTTTTTTAATATATATACGAGAGGAGAAAAGATGGTAAGCAGTTGTTTTTTTTCCTTACATCACCAGACAGAAGTAAAAATCACCAGTTGTAATATCACCAAACACAGGCCGAAGTTTTGATGTCATATGCCTGAAGCTGGTCACCTCTGTGACCAGTACTGGTAGCATGTGGGATTTGTTGTTGTGCTTTTGAATAATTTCACTGAGATCATAAAGATTCTGAATGCTTTTTAAAGTGACTTTATGTTCGGGGGTTTCTTTAGTCTCTGATAGAAGCCTAGAAAAAATTAAATGGCATTTGAACTATTTTCTTTATTCCCTAAGAAAATATCTCTTGGTCAGCTCTTCTAAAAAACTTTAAAGGCTGCTTCATAAACTATTTAAGTACAAACTCCAAAAGTTTGTGCTTAATGCACGGTATAGGATTTTTTTCCATAAATCTTCAGAGAAGTTCAGGGATGCTGTGGTTCCAAAATTGTGTACATGTAGAACTGCATGGTAAGGTCAGGCAACACAGACACTTCTCTGAACCCTTCCAGCATCCTGTGACACAGACGTGTGCACGTTCCAGCCCTGCAGCATTGGGCAAGCCACCTCTATAAAACTGCACGGAATGATCTCGTATCCTCACTCCCACGTTTATCTGCTGAGCCTCCATACCCACGCTGAAGGGTTTGGATACCATCACTGACTACCCAAGCACGAGGGTTAACAGTGACCCAGCTGCTAAGTTTGGAGCCCTCCTGTTTGGGGGACACAAGCCCAGCACAATTTCATGGCTATAATACGCTGGGAATTGCAGGGGATCAGGTGCAGAAAGCTCCCCCAAGCCATGCTGTTTTTCCTTCACTCCTGTTGAGATAAAAAGACACCAGAGCTGCCACCGCTGCTGCTGGAGTGGTTGCAACCCGCATGGCAGCAAGCAAGAGCATCCCAAACCCACGGAGGGCTGAGACCTGTCCCCGTTCATTTACACGCACAGTCTAAGCCACGCTTTAAATCATTTCTCATACTGGAATGTCAGCGTGGATAACCACTGCCAGAACACGACACAGAATCCCCCAAAGTCAACCACAGGTTCAGGTAATCATGACCTCCCCTTTCACAACATAAATGCATAATTTCCGCACCACTCTTTGATGAAGGGACCACAGACTTGAAAAGAGGAAACAATTACAGTCATTAGAATTTCACCCAAGCATGAGATTTAATCTCGGGCCACGGTCTTGCCAATGGCTGTGGGGGTCTCAATGGAGACAAAATTGCTCCGTGGGAGAAAAAAATGCCTCGATGATGACATTAGTCAGCAAGAGAGACTGAGCTTTGTCTTCCATCCAACGGCACGGTTAAATACAAGGAAACCATTTTCCCTCCCCCTCTTGATCCCAAAAAAAAGAAAATACAATAATTTTGTTTCTTTCTCCAAATGCAGCTTTTGCATACTTTGGAAACTTTCTTCTCCAAAGCAATAACGCTGGAAGGGAAGTGTTTAATATAACCAAAGTAGATTTAAGTATGAATAAACGCCTGCAACAAAAGACGTTTTCCCTTGCCTACCCTGGTTAATATAACTGGACAGTACCATCAACAATTCTCTAGTATTCCTACAGCTTTCTTTAACCAACAGGTTCTCAAAGACCATCTCAAATTTTACAGATAGAGGAAACATCTCTAAAATATGCCCACCTGCTCTACAATACATTTAGTGGAAATAAAAGACGGTTGAAGCTTTGCACAACAAATTGAGGTGCAGTTCCACAATTAAGAAGAGTGCCCAAGATCTAAGAGCACCAACTACTGCTACGTGCCAACCACATGTTGCATGCCAAAGAAGACATAAAACAAAGGAAAGCTTTGGCACAGAAGACAAAAAAACGCTTCAGGGGACTGGATTAAATTCACTTGTCTGGCACTGCAGAAAAAGCAGAGCTACAGTCAACAAAACAACATTCATGATCCTTTTATGGCAAGAATTGAAAGAAAATAAGAAGTTTTTAAGCAAACAAAACATTAAGTCCAAATGAATCATCTCTTCTCTCAAGGCTGGGGTGAGCGGCCTGGTTTCTCACCTAGGTCAAATTCTATAAATCTCAAAACCCAAACTTGGATTATTATTTTTTTTAATCTCTCCCATGTCATCCTTTACCCTTGCAGTGCTGCTGAACACAACCAGTTCATTTTTGTTTAAACTCTCTTATTTCCTCTTCTTCCACTACTCACCAACTTGATCACATTCCTCATACACGGAGTCTGGCTGCAACCACCCCTAGCGCTGGTAAAGCTGATAATTACGATCTAATGTAAAATTAATCAGCTTAAGTTTGAAACAGAGATTGTAATTCAAATTGGAAGCCAACACTAACCATTTCATGTTCACTTGGAAGTGATTAGATAGGCTGTGCAAGAACATTTTGGTAGAATAACTGATAAGGAGATGGGAAGTAAGAATTATTGGTATTTACTTAGCCTGCAACGCTTTTGGAAGCAAACAGTTTAAAGGAAGCACTTCAGAATGGCTATTTAATCTGAATTGTACAGATAGCACTGGGAATACGTTCTCACTGAATGAACAGTATCTTTGCGATCATGGCTATCGTACGAGCTGTTCGAGTCTTTCTTTGCTGGAGCTCATGCTCAGTTTTGCTCTGTTACGAGCTGTGACCCACAGAATACAACGTGTTCAAGAATCCATCTGGAAGTCACCACCACTGAACATCTGTCCTTGCTCTTCTGCTTGCCAGGCCAACCTCAGGGTTCCCAGACAGAAAACAACTAGCTGCCACACCGCAGGAACAGCTATTTATTCCACTTATGGACGGTAACAATGACAATGTGCAGATTTGGCTTGCTCTCGTAGCTGGAAGATCTGCTGCATGTCTGCTTTAGCATCGTACCCTAGATTTTTCCATCTGCATTTTGTTTTTCTAAGGGCTTTGAAGAACACCACTACAGCCATTCAAGAACATGCGCTATTACTACTGGTAAAAAACACACAAAAACCCCCAGACCTATTAAGGAAGCAAAGTTCATGGCTCCATCAAGCTGAACTAGTTTTTAAAAGTGAGTTTTATACATAAGCAATATATCATTCAACTTGCATCTAGTAATTGAAGACAGCTTCCAAAGCAAGCTGTAGAACAAATACCGTAGAACCTAATCAAACTGCTTTAATAAGTAGACCACTGTGAATTGCTAAATTGGACTATTTAGCAAGCAAAAAGATCCATCATCAGTAAAAATACTACTTGGAAAAGTCGGCTTTAAAAATTGCTGTTGTCAAACTAAATTAATTATAAAGATGCTTCACATTTTACAGTAAGTTATAAATACCTGAGTAAAATTTATTCTAAGACTTCGTATTATCTAATATTTAAAATCTCCTAAAAAAAGACTAATAAAGCTCAACCACTCTCCCAGAGAGCTTACAAAATCTCAGGCAAGAAGAAACATGACGCAAAAATGAAATGAAAAGGCATGCAGTTATTTGATGAATGCTAGCACACAGTATGATGGAACAAAGAAATTCTGTTTTTACATCAATAGGGAGAGCGATCAAACAGAGTTACTCAGCACCATAACAGCGCTTGGTTATTATGTTTTCCTGAGAAGCTGTCAAGTTTTTATGTCAAATAATGAAGTGCGAATTAGCACAATTTTGTTGCATGTAAGTATGCACACATAACCATTCACAAGCTTTGCAGAAAAATTATCCCATATTAGCAAAAGAATTTAACTTTCAAACACGGTTCAATAAAGCCACTCATTTACAATCTACATTTAAGATGGAGAATTAAATTATAAATCACATCTTCAGACAACATACTCTTTTTAAAAATTGAATACTAGAAACTTGACAGAACTCTGAAGAGAGTAGAAGAGAATGTAATTATTCAATATAACTTTTGAGATCAGAAGATGATGGCTTGCTGTTAAACCCATAGAACAAAAAGGCTCTTCCTGATTTTCTCTCTGATGTTACTGAACAGTTGATGCGTACTTTAGGAGCACATTGAACCTGTGCAACTAATAGGGAAGTCAGCTTCAAGTTAAAAAAAAAAAAGCAGAGAAGAGCATAAAATAGAAATTATATCAGGCAAGTAAATTAGCCTGTTACTACACTCAAAAAAGCATTAATATGCACAAAAATAAGAAGGAACGGAAAAGTAATGGAAGAGTAGAACAATTTAAGTTACAATATGGATAGATTAAAATTCCACGAAGACTGCTATTCTGTTTTAAAGTATCTGCTACACACACCTAAAAACAAGTTCCATTCTACTCCTAATGTACAAGCAGCCCTACACAGCACAGAAACAATTCAGAGTGGATTTAGTACAACTGCCTTGCTTTTACAGGGTTAAATGACACGGGAAAACAGGGAAGAAAATAAAGGAGTTGTGTACTGAGTTTCATGGTTCCCGCATTTCCAATTGCTTTACAGGTTAAATTAGCTAATCTTCCAGAGTTGTAAAATAAAATTTAAAAAAAAAAAAATGACCCTTTATGTGGATGAAGTGTCATCCCCCCCACATGCAACTTCAATGAAAACCAGTTGTTTCATCTCATCTGGGTTACCTGCCTCTGTCATGAAATATAGACGACGACACCCTATGCATTTTTACTGCTTAAGGTATAAAAACGCTATTCAAATTGTAAATGAAGTCAGACTAACCTTCCTTAAAAGACAGGGGTCGTTTTCTTTAGGAAGGAGAAAGTTAAGCCACAGTTGAGTTCTAAATCTTCTACTTGATTTTGTTTCATTTCCAAGTAAGGTCACCCCATCCCTGCTGACCTGTTACCCTACATACTTATCACTGAGATCCTACATCGCAAGCAAACACTGCCCTCTTGTGCGCTGAAATGTCCTGTAGACACAGCTGCATTTCACGGGGTTGGGGAGAGGGCTTTTTAGAGCATTACTGCTTTTATACCAGCTGCCTCTTCTTTAGACATAGTTACTTAATATTAAAAAAAAGGGGGGTTAATTTCAATAAAAATAGTCCTTTGTCTCACAAGTAGCAGGCTCCAAGCAAATTCCTTGACGTAAATTTAAAAACAGCACGCAATTTCAAGAGAAAGGCTTTTCATTCACAGAAATAAAGTTTATTTGCATTTTTAACACAAAGCAATGTCAGCAATCGAAATTGCTGACATTGAACCATGAACCCAACAAGTTTACTAGGGTTTAGAGAGTGCTAGCTGGAAATGGTGAACTCTTGACTCGTGAGCATTTTCACTGCATCAAACCTCAAAAAGAAAAGTTACATTACATGGGACTCGTAGTTTAATATTTTCAGCAAAATGAGGTTGTTTGTTAGGTTATTCTCACTTCAGGATGGCAGGCAAAGCCTCAAAACCCTCCAGTGACCTTCCTAACCAGATGAGTAGCTGTTGAACACCACAAAGCACTCCGTACTCCAGAAAACAGGCTTCCCTTCAACAACCAACATCAAGAGGCCTCCATGAAAATTCACAATAATCCCTATATATAATGTAAGATGTATATACCACTCTAAAACTGTACAGAGCTCTTTCTCACCTGGGATTAAAAAAAAAAAAGAAAAAAAACAAGAACTGTCGTATCTTCACAAAGGTGTCAACAAGCAAAGGTTGGCACTGATGGCAGTATATTTTCTTGACAGTAATGTAAAGGTAACCCTGAGTTTACAAGTTCTCTTAAAACCTTACAACAACTTCATCAAAACAACAAATCTGCGATAAAAGTACCTTCTTTTGGCGCTGTGTTAATCTTACAAATAATCTGCATCTGACCGCCTTTGAATGCTGGTAGCAAGCCCACATTCCCCTTGATCTCCCAAGACTGTTTTCATTGTACTCATTTGCATCAGCAAGACATGCTTTCGCTATGCTCATTTCCCCCTCCCCAAGCTCTTGTGCAAGTTCAAAAGTCTTGGCCCCTCCGATGTATCAGGTATGAATTAATACCCTTCCTTAACGGAACACAGCAGCAAAGTGGAAACAGACACTTGCAAGGCAGTTTTCTTTGAAAGGAACTGCAGGGACAAATGGTGACAATGAAGCTCTGGTTATAAAGTAAAGAGGTCAAAGGTTCAGCAAGGCACAAGGATTACAAAACTACAAGTTCGCCAGAATTCCCCCACAGGTTTAGACAACCAGGGTCAAGCAGTAGCTTTCCAATTAAAACCCTATAAGGCTATCCCGTCCTTTGAACTTCACGGGGTAAAAGAAAGATAACTTTCTTCTGTAGAAGCTCTTTTGAGAACCCATCCCAGAGCTGAACAGAAAAAGCATCTGACAACAGCTCACCTAAAACAAACCCCGCAGGATCCCCTCGCTGCATGTGTGTGGGGGAAGCTGGGGTGAGGTAATCATGTTCTTCTGTATTAGTGTGCTGACCCTTTGTAGGGCATGAAATTAACCATCAGCAAGTAAAAAATCTGCTACTGGTTAGACTACTTTGCTACGCAAAGTGGTCTTAAAATGAAATATGGGGATTGAATTTCTTCTGGAAGATTAACTCGTATAACCTCTCTGCAGGCATCCCCTGCTGCTGAACTCATCGGAGACACCATTCTGGATGCACCGTCTGTGACACACAAACCTAAAAGCAACTCTTGTTTTACTTCGATTTGGTTAACATCAGTTTTGCCGAAGCCTGGAGAGCTGAGATCTAATACAAGGATGGCAGCTAAAAAAAAAAAAAAAAAAAAAAAAAAAACAGCACTGACAGAGACTACTTCATCTCAGTGCGTGTGCAATTTTGACAAGACACCTCTTAACTCCTAGCAATGGAGGAAAGCAGCACTGCACTCTGCACTCATTCATTCAGTGCAAAAGGCAAGCACAGCTGATAGGAGTGCTTCTTGTGACAAGCTAAGAATTTACCATTAAAAATCAGTTATTCAGATTTGTTTTCTGTTTATCAATTTGACTACAAACAGCCGTAAATACAAACAGCACTTGTTGTATGAAAGACTACCTCCTGCTACTGCCAAGTGAAGTCTTGAAACTCATATCAAGTACTAGGAAAAAAGTTCTGTTCCTGCCATTCAGAATAGTGCAAATAAATGAAGTACACAGCAGAGTCCGAACCATGCAACTATCCAAAGTAACTTAATACCTTCTTGCGACATCAGACACAGAAGTCTGTGGTAGAAGAATAAACCAGCATGGTTTAAATACACACAGAAAACACGATGTACTAAGTCAAGTGCCCATCACTTATTCCATTCCAGGCTTGACTATCACCTTCCAGATAAAACTTTAAGAAAGCAACTTGGGTGGAACTGTCCACAACATTTCCAATTCCTAGCATGCAGGTTAGAAAAAAACAAAACACACTTGATTTAGCATTCGATAGGTTTTCTTTTCAAGGACAAGCTTTGTAAGAAAAATGTAGCCACAGAGAATGAAATATGACTTTCATTTTCCATTCCATTTGCTTACTGCTCAAATATTCTGCATTCACTTAATCCTAAGGTATTGTCTCTAAATAAGCATCCTGTGAGTGACTGTGAAAAGTATTTGCAAGGTCAAGTGCTACCTAGCGTAGCATGACAAAAATGCAATACTACATTCAGCCATGAAAAATGCCCTTCAAGAATTAGCCAGATTCAAAAATATGTTAGAGAACAGTAAATAGTTTCAGCTGATCTGCAAGTTGGTTTATCAGCCTTGCACTGGAGAGGAATTAACCCTTAGAGTATTCTGGAAACACAGAAAAGATGCTGGTTAGAAAGGATGACAGGCTGCTGATTGCTCTTGTGAAGCTAGTAAAAAGCTCCTGAGAAGGAGCCTCTTGAGCTAGTTGCCCAGTGGCAGATTTAGCAAACTGAATAAAGCCACTGCTACCCAGCCACAGCAGACAGCAACCCCCAACAGGGCATTCAAAGGGGATCCAACCAGTTTACACAACCTTCAATGAAAGAGCTTCAAACAAGAGCATGCAGCAGCATATTTTCACACCTGTAGCCCCAACAGCAAAAGCTGCACGTGGATGAGGATAACACAGAAGAGAAAGCTGCCCTCTTCTCACCCCCCTTCCAAATCCTCACATCCTGCTCCCTTTATTGGAGCCCCTCCACCTCCCATTTTTCTGTAGGTTAACTCAAGCTGCAGAAATCTCAGGCCTTAATTTCAGGAGAGCGGTATTTTCAAGACCTGGGGGAACTCTGATGTGCAGAATTAACATAGGAAGATAGAACATTTTGCTCTGATATTTTATTTAGAAGCCTTAAAAATAGAAAACGTAAGAAGAAAATCATAGCATCTAAAAAAGAGCAGTAGCCTTCTTGCTTTCAGTGAAAATGCTTGGAATGGCAAACCCTGAACGCTTATGCTGAGAAAGAAGATGAAGATCTAAATTTTAAAGTACCGTGATCTGGGAGGCCTGGCTTTCCACTTCCAAAAAACTGGAAATGGTGGCAATATCAAAATACTGAAGGATGTATCCTATTACACACAATATATTTCAGTTTCACCAAAACATACTAAAATTGCGAGTGCCCTGAATAGTCCCAGCAGCATAGATCAGGTTTTAACAACAAGGTCTCACTTTTTAAACCTGGTAGTAAAAACAAATAAGCATCCCATACCAAGATTTATGTGTATGCTATCAAGCACGCAGATGAAATTTCTAGCTCTGAGTATTAACACAATACTGCATTTTCTTTGCAATTCTGTTTAATATATAGGATTGCAGTAAGTCATACGAATCAAAATTTTCACTAAAATATGTAATCTGGTATAATTGGGACTAAGCGAGTTTGACAAGCTTATGTGCCGGAATTGGTACCTGTACAGAACCATGCTTGCTGGGAAGAAAAATTATCATTCACCCAGTCTAATCCACATCCTTTCTTCTCCCAGCATGGCCCATCAGTAATGTTTTTTGATTAACTTATTCAACCAACTTAGACAGCTGGGACTAAATGCTGTGAAGTTCTTCATAAGAGCAGTAAGTAGGAAGCAATAAGAAGTTTATGTATCAAATAACCACTCCAATATAAGTGATAACAAAAGCTATTTTTCCAGGCCTTCCTGAGTCCTCTTCAGAGAAAGCTCACCCCGCTCAGATTAGTTGTTTCCTAAAGAAAGGAGTGTCTATCTGCAAGTCACTCTACAGCCCGTCCAAGAAAAGCTACCATTTGCCAAAATAAACTTGGCTCTTCAGAAGATAATCAGGTGCTTACAATTACTTAAGCCCAGTAACAGACTGTAAAGCACAAAAGACTCAAAGACCACAGATTTCAGGGATTCGGCACACAGCCACTCCTCTCTTGCAGCTATTGAGCGCGCACTGACAGTGCTGCAGAAATCAAGAAGTGAAGTATTTATTATTCTACCCAAAAGAAATGCAAGCAGTACAATGTTATTACTGCTAATACCACTTACATGTATTATGACTGCTCAAAATGGGGGTTAACTTGTACATCGTGAAGAGTAAGTTGGCCTGAACCTCAGCATAGCTGCCAGGACGCGTACATCACATTACAAAACTACCACCTCCTAGACACTGAGGAGGCACTAGCACAGCAAATACAGGGGAACTGGATTTTCTGAAGCCCCTATAGCTTCAGTTTATCAGCCTGGGACTACTTTGCAGTGCCTGCTGCCACAATCCCTGTCAGGCACCAACAGGCTCTCAACTTTAAGAGTCAGAAGCAGGAGGTGCTGTTCCTCACAGAACAAGGTGAGCTAACCTAAAATGATCTCTAAAGCCAGCCAGATGAATCTCCGTGTATCCTCAACGAAGACTAAAACGGAAGATGACCAAAACCCACTTGATGCTTTCTAACCATACAATTTTCATGAGAAGCCCTCGGCCTCCACACCAGCAGGGTCTGCCACACATGCACACCCACCAGGTGCACCACAGCTCCCAGCACCGGGGATACCAACCTGGCAGCTTCAACCAGGGGGGAAAACCAAGCTACCATTACACTTCCACACCACAAACACTCTTTGTACACAACAAAAACTTTTCTCCGAGGGCTTGCAAGCAAACCGGCCAGGCCTGCGCCAAGACCACCGGACCACTCCCCTTTCCAGCCAGCCTCCCTCGGAGCACAGAGCTGGTGCTGGAGGGATCCCGGGGCTGGGTGCCGAGGCCACCAAACCTGTGCCAGCCCCGACCCGAGCCCAAGCCCGAGCCCCGCCGCACCGGGCCGGGGAGGGGCGGCCGCCCCCGCTGCCCCTTACCGCCGATGATGGTGCGGATGAGGGAGGCGTGCCCCGGGCAGTCGACCAGGGTGAACTGGAGCTCTCCGGGCCCCGGGCCGAGCTGAGGAGGCAGGGCGGTGCGAAAGCAGGAGAAGCCCAGATCCAACGTGATGCCCCGCGCCCGGCTCTGCGGAGCCCGGTCGAAGGCGGCGGTGGAGCCGGTGGTGCTGAGCGCCCTGGCCAGCGCCGTCTTGCCGCTGTCGATGTGGCCCAGGACGCCCACGTTAACGTTGAGGACGCGGGGCAAAGCGGCCATGGCGGCTCCGCAGCCGGCAGGGTCCGTCCCAACAGCGCCCCTGCGGCAACGCCGGCACCGCCGCCGCCGTTCCGCGGCCTCCGGCCCGGGGAGAGCCGCGGCCGGAGCCCGGCCCGGCCCCGCGGTGGCTGAGGTGGACGCGGAGAGGGGAGAGGCGCAGCCAGCTCCCGGCGCGGGCTGGGAGCCTTCCTCCGCTGTGGAGTGAAGTAAAAGTGGTGTAAAAGAGCTGAGAGGGCGTCGTGGTTGTGGTACACACGCCAAAGGGTGGCCCGGAGAGGCAATGAAGCAGCCGCATGCATCGTGATAGGTCACAACCACATCCACAAGTGATGAAAGCCACCCAAATCCCACCAAAAAACCCCAACTCACCTCACGGCACCACCACTCCCAACTACACCCATACCAATGAAAACCACCCCAAATCCTAACAAAAGCCCCTAACTCACCTCGTGGCACCCCACAGACAGCTACCCCACAACCCCTTCTAGTGTCTCCTTATCTAGGGGCAGCAATTAAACCCAATAACTTCACACACCCAACAGCTGGTGGCCCCTTTTCAGGTGGCCTGGGGCTCATCAGGGCCAGGCCTAGCCACAGCTGGAGGGAGCCATGAGCACCTGCTGAAGGCCTTGGGGATGGGTTTCCCTAATTGTCCCTGCCCGCTGTCTCGCCCACGCTAACTAGTCACTGTAGGGCCACTCAGCCTGGCCCACTCGCTGTCACAGCACAACTTTGTCCTGCCTGCAAGGATACCTGGGCATCGTCTGGTGCTGAAATTTGGTTTACATTGCATAGACATTGTAAATTCACTTAAAAAAAAAAAAAATCATTCATTTTACTTTTATTCACTGATTTCTGAGGTTGCATAATTCCTTCTCCTGCAAGTATACTTCCTTTGTGTAGGATACTTCCTAAAAATCATACCTTGAAGAGATTAAGAATAATCAAGATCAATCAACCAAGTACTGAACAGCTCTCTGGCAAACCAACACCAACCACCACCAACCAGGTAGACAATCATCTGCAGCCTGGGAGCATGTAACAGGATAAGGGCAGGAGCACATTTCACTCGTTTAAGTCACCTGGCTTTACTGATATCCCTTTATTGATATCCCAGGAGGCACACAGGGCCAAATGCTGGTCACAACACTTAACACAAGCATGAAGACATGTGCTCTGCATTTTCAGTAACATCTACTAAGTAGTCCTAAGTACTATTTCAACTGATAACAGCTGTTTACAAGCCAAGAAAACAATACTGGAACTGTTTTAGGCCATACACAGGTGTGCAAGTAGACTAGACCTGCACTATACAGATTTTTTTTTTTTGAGAGCAATGCTCTTGCTCACCTTATACAATAATATATATTGCTAATAGCATTTAGCATTCACAGCTCAGTAACTAATCATAAAATTGGGCCAGAAGGGTAAGATGACTTGCCTGAGGTTATTTTCAGCATCATGGATTTATTTTAGACTCTAAACACCGGGCTTTCTTACAAAGAAAGTTGCTTCATATCTTTTCAATATGAAAGGGTTTACAGAGCTTTAAATCTGGGTACAAATTACCCCTCCCTCCTAGCCAAAAAAATGCAGAAGTCAAGATGCCAGAGTCAATGAGTCAGTAGCACAAGAGAAAAAAAAAAAAAAAAAAAAAAAGCAGACATTCCTAGCATGCAGTGCTATTTGAAAGAAAACTACATCCCTAAAGGAAAGAAAGAAACTCACGAGGAGTACTGCCAATGCACTGAGCTAGCCTGGTTAATAGGTTTCTTCAGCAGAATAGTTCAGCTTGATGGGAGCTCTGTCATGGGAGCTGAATTAAGCATAATGTCACTTTTCAGACCAAGTTCCCAGGCTTTGAATAGTTTCCTGTGAAATCATAAGGCTTCATAGCTCATGTGCATTTCACTGCCCTGAACGTCTCAATCTGTTATATCAATACATACTTGCAAAGTTAATGGAAAGTATACTTGAATTCCCACAAGAAAAGGCCCTACAATATCATAATCCACAGATATCACTGCATCGTATTACATACCATTTAATTCTTTTAACATTAATTATTAGACAGCTTCAGAAGGAAAGGTGAAAAAAGGTCTGATTCCCAACCAGCAGAGGCATTATCCAACAGTCCTCCAGACACCTAAAATACCCACCACTGTCAGCAAGCTTTGACAGGGTATAGAGGTCTTAAAGTTTCTACAGTTCTTGTAAAAATTGGCAATGAGATAAAGGAAACATCCATTTCAATGGCCTACACAGCCTAACAGGCTACAGCAAGAGCTCAGGTGTGATCCATTTTGCTTGGACTGCCAACTTACCAATGAAACAAAGAGCAGTGACCGTAACTAGAGAGATACTGCACAGAACTCGGGGGGAAGAATTGGTTTTGCTAAGGTGATGTAATGAGGAAGATAAAAATCTATAGCGAAATGGATTTAATCCTACTGATCCCATACAAATGGTGGCATTTCCTTTATAGCGCTATACTCTTAAATGACCCACAAGGAGGGGGGATATTAGGTAGGAACTTGGGCTTATTCTATTTCCTTTAGACATAGGAAAGACTTCCAACTCTCTAGATAGAGAAGGCATTTATCCTCGTATAGAAGGGAAAATATTTGTAAACAACTTGCACTTCAGTGGGAAAAAAATACAAGTTTGCTGCGGCATCCACAGTTCTGTTGTTACCACTCAGCAGATACCTCTGTATACAGGAATTTATAGCCTGTGGATTAGATTTTGCTATGTATCACCTGAATGCACAGCTTTTTGCAAGACTGGGGGACATGTGGTAGCAGTATCATGAATACACTTTGTCACTGATAACAAGGAGGAGATATTTGATAAACATGTGGACAATTTTATTCAGCATTAAGAGAGGTTCTTTGTAGTTGCTCACAAAGTTTGAAGAATTAAGGATTTGGGAATAAAGCGATGGCATTTGTTACGAGTCATCACTCCTACTGCTTTGATGACAAGTAGGAAAAACCTTTCAGCTTCTTTTGCAGGAAAGAAAACAAAAAACACACACAGGTCTTGACCTTACTAAGATGGAGAGGCAAACATGGCAAAATGAAAGAATCCCAGCTTCTCCATATTTTTCTACATCCATCACAAAGCAACCAGTTTATAGCATTTAGCTGTTCTCCTTGCTTTGTCCTCAATACACCATTCCCCTTTCCAGTTCTTCTCTTCTGTACTGAATTTCTTCCTTAAAAAGTGTTCAGTTTAATTGCTAAAGTTTATGGACTCATGGGAGAAAGGGCAGGAAGTCAGACTTTCAGGATAGAGTAAAAATGTAAAGGTCATTCACACACTCACACACACGTACTCTCTCTCACTCCAAAAATAATACACTATTTGACAGTTTCAGGATTCAGCATGTCCCACTGAAATTTGAAAGCTTATGTGAAACTAGGCCACGTCCTGTAACCTCAAACATTTAGTCTAGGAAAACAGCTCTCAAGTCTCCAGCTCCCACATCGGGTATCACATGACGTCTGTGCCAAACAGGAGACCTCAAACAGGGGGGCAAAAGAAATGTTGGTAAAATGAGTTGATTAAACCTGGGGAATAACAGTTCAGACCGTTAGTGACAGGTATTATTTTTTCTGGTTAACTGGCTAGTGAAATATTAAATTATACTCGGAGCACCTATAACATGAGATGGGCAGAATGGCCTAACACTGACTTAAATCTCATGGAATGGACAAAGGAGACTCAAGCTTTGCAACAAAATTATTTTACTCTCCCTCTTTAATGGATGCATTAACTATCCAAGACCACAAAAACCATGTTAAGGTTGAGGTTCAATATTTCCTCATGCTGATGCATCATATCACATCAGACATCAATTATTATAGATCTTCTAAGCTATTTGAGTTCAGTCATAAACTTTACGGTAGTTCTTCTCATACTCCTCTCTTTCTGACAAATAAACAATTAATCCTGTGTGGTCTAAAGGATTATTGTTTGTTTTCCTTCACCCAAATGTACTTTTTCCCCCCTCTAACTGCAATTTCAGTACGATGCTCTACAAGCATATGGAATGAGTGAAACGATCAGTTTTTTTTTTACAATGAGATGTGCCAAACCGTTCAAAGCTGAAGGGTAACAGTAAAACTCCTTAAGTGATGCTCATTTGATCAAGTAAGAGGGAGAAACCAGTCTCACATCCATCAAGTAAACAATTGTTTAGTGGATTTTTTTTAATACTGAATACCCTCTTCTACTGCAAATACAAACCCAAGCCATTTTCATAATGAATTCTGCAGGTTAGTGCTAAAATTGTACCTTCATCACGGCAGTAGATTTTATGTACTGACTAGAGATGATTCCTAGCGGCCTGAAGTTTTAGGTTTCAGTCCAATTCTATTTTTGAGACTTTTTGAGAATTTTTCTGTTCTATTGCTGTAGATACAAAAGTTAAAAACCTTCTGGTTTTGTTTCCTCTCATTAAATATGTGCTACCCATTTTTATCAGAAAATCTCTAGTTAAATTACTATTTCTTATGTAGTATAGCTAATCTTTACATTTCCTTTAAATTATAATGAACATTAACAGCAATTCTCTATTTTTCTGTCTCAGTGTATGTTCCTATACCCTTTCACAAAAGAAAATAAGGAAATATTAATAAATAGACTTTGAAATGCCATAGTTTAAAAAAAAAAAAAGTGCCTGGCTGCAATTTCAAACAAGATAACACGGAGCATATGGACAGATTTCAGTAAAGTTAACAAAAGACTACATATTTCACCCATTGCTAGCTCTTATTAAAAGAGTGCCATAGCTGGCCTGAACTTATTGCTAACAACATCGCTGCCTCCAGAGCTCTTCGAAGACTTGCTAATTATTCCTTCAGAACTGGCAGAAACTTGAACTCTGACCAGACATACCCACAACACTTGCAGCAGCCCAATACACTAGAGAAATCAAAGTTGTATATTTGCTCTTTTACCAAAAAATGTCTACAGCTCAGTACATATTAGGCATTTGTATTCTGTGACTAATATGACCCTGAAAGGACGTATAGAATCCAATAGTATACATGCTTTTTTAATTATTTAAGGGATAGCTTGTGTTTATTGGATTCAAAAATTCTTAGCTAAAACAGTTGTCTAAGTGGATACCCTTACAAAGGTGTTGAACTACATGTGTGCGCAATTATATTGTAATTGCAATTCTAAACTAGATTATGTAAATATAAACTGACAGAACAAGTTAGCAGAAAAAGAAAAAAACAAATAGCCAAGTCTTTGCTGAATGACACATATCAAAACTAACGGAAGCTGTTGGACAAAAAGGGAACAAACAGCACGTATCGTGCCCACCAAGCTTCTGCAGCCCCAGCCACTACACCCACCCTTCCCAAAAGCTCCCCTCTATTTTGTGTCATCACACAACTACCTTTGTAATTCTGCCTGGCAAGCAGTAGCAGAGCTGAGACAGCAGCATCCCCTTGAACAAACAGGCCTGCATCATGCTGTTAGTCCATTAACCTTGTGGCATCACACACGTAGCCACAGCTTTATTATCAGACACGATGCATTAGTGGGAAGAGTCCTCTCATTTTGGAGAGTAATCCCTGTATCTGCAAGGACAAGTCAGGGGAACAGGCACCTCTGAGGTGCTCTGAGATTTCACACGTCTCCGTCTCAAGCATTTAAACACCATACAGAAGATGCAACAGGTGAACCACAAGCCACGGGATGGCACAGGTGTGAGAGCCATGGGTGAGTTCTGTGAGGGCACGAAGCTGGATGCTGAGGAGATGAAGTTTATTCCTCAATTTGGTAGCCCCAAGCTCAGGAGGAAGCTATTAGATCATACATACAGCGTACTGGAAGACAAATTAACGCCTCAGGTGCTTACGTAAGTACCTTAGACATACAAAATGGCGTTATTTAGCTGTCACACAGGTAACTGGAAGAATTTAGGAAGACACACTCGGGGGTACAAGCCTGCCCTTGCTACTTCCATGACCAATAGCTAGAAGCTGTGAGCTGCACCCACTGCCAGCGGGGGCAGGAGACCACCGGGAGCAAACCGGAGCCCCCTGTGGCGAGGGGAGAAGCAGTGCCCCCAGCCCTCAGCCACCCCCTGGCCACAACCCCCGGGGTGAGGTGAAGCCGCCTCACCCCCGGCCCCCCCCTCCCCGCAGCCCCCGCTCGCCGCCGGCCCCTCAGAGCGGCGCACCGGGAAGCGCCGAGCCGGACGCTAAACCCCAACGCACCCCCTGACTGCGACGGGCAGGCGCCTCAGCCAATCAGCACCGAGAGCGGGCGGCAGGCGGACCAATAGCGACGGCCGGGGGGCGGGCCGAGCCGAGGCGGGCGGGCGCCTTGGCAACGGGCGGGCCGCGTGAGGCGCGGAGGGGAGCGGGGCCGCCATGAAGATCGAGGAGGTGAAGAGCACGTCCAAAACACAGCGCATCGCCGCCCACAGCCATGTCAAGGGGCTGGGGCTGGACGAGAGCGGCACCGCCAAGCCGGCGGGGGCCGGGCTGGTGGGACAGGAGAACGCGAGGGAGGTGAGATTGGGGGGGGGGGGGGGGGGGGAAGGCCCCGATCCTGGCCCCGATCCTGGCCCCGATCCTGGCCCCTCCTGAGGTGAGGGGAGGCCGGGCGGCAGCCCCCGGGTTTTGTGGCCCCGTAGCTCTGGGCTTGTGGCTCCGGGCTCCTTCTCGTTCGCCCCGCAGTGGCTGCGTTGTTCTGCGCCTTGAGTTTAAGAACTAAGGTGCCAGAGGCAGCAAAAAGCCGCCAACAGGCAGAGATGCGCTGCAGGTGGGGTTTGGGGCTTCCTTTTCAGCCCTGCATCCGGCCCGCGGGGAGTGCTTCAGCGAATTGTCGTTCTGAAGGCCCAAACCGCGCTTCTTGCTTTATTTTTATACCCTGATACATGTCTGTTGCTCGGAGAGAGGGAAAGGATGCTGTGCTCTGACGTTTGAGTTTTGCTGTATTTGATTAATTTTTTTCAGCGTGCTAGATAAAGTAATTGTGGGAAGTATTTTTTTTTTCTGATCTTGCATCTATTTTATATGCATAAAATTGTAATCCTCTTTATTTTAGTGGGTTCACATGACCTAATTTTTCTTGACATGTCTACTGTTACTGGAATGAAAAATATTACAGCAATACTATTGTTAACAATGTAAATATTTATTTAATTTATAGGCTTGCGGGATTATAGTGGAATTAATCAAAAGCAAGAAAATGGCTGGTAGAGCTGTACTGTTGGCAGGACCTCCTGGAACTGGCAAGGTATTATTTTCCTTATTTATAAAGTATTCCAAGAGCTATTTTCATTTTATTTCTTGCCCAAACCATTTTGGCGTAGTGGTTACATATTGTTTTCATCTACCGGATTTTCTTTTTCATTACGGTATTGATGTGTTTCCCCGCTTTATGTTTTGATTTTTGCCATGTCATTAACGTTGGCTGTATCCAGTGGTATGTTCAGGCATCATTAGCGTAAAGACATCATGTGTAGATTATAAACACATAGGTGGTGTGGTTTCTTAAGAAGAGGCTTCAAAATTAATTTTAATATAACATCCTAGATAGTTTTTGCTTTTATTTTTGCCCTCCTGCTATTTCAGGCAACTAGCCTGAAATAGATCAGATGTTAAATTCAAGTGTCCAGTATTGTTCTGTTAAGGTGTTCTATGTATCTTTGGTAAAAGTCACTTAATGTCTAATTTGTTTTGTGGAGGAGGGGGCTTGCTATGTGTGAGACATATCTGTCAGACAGAATGGATCTAATATTAAATTGGTAGTTGACAGATGGAAAGCGATAAGATAAGGAAAGTTAACTCTGTGCAGAAAGAATCCTAAACAAATTAAATGCATAATGTCTTTTTCTATTTTTCTATTTTTAAGACTGCTTTGGCTTTAGCTATTGCTCAGGAACTAGGCAGTAAAGTTCCCTTTTGTCCTATGGTTGGAAGTGAAGTCTATTCCACTGAGATCAAGAAAACAGAAGTTCTAATGGAAAACTTCCGACGGGCAATTGGTAAGTTTCAAAAAAGCAGAATAATTAAGTATTTGCATGATACTTACTTTGTTGGTTTTTTTCCAGTCATCTGAAAAGGAAGATTTTTTCAGTGGTCATGGTGGTTTCGAGATCACAGTGTATGTTCTTTTTTTTTTTGGGTTTATCTTAGTTTGGTGAATCTCTTCCCATACTTAGTGGAGTCGGTAAGGCCCTCTGGACATAAACCATAATATAATGGTTATATCCCACAGTTATTTTTGGTTTACTCTGCTTCCCCAGAGTCTCTTCTGAACCTCCAGGTCCATCTCCTTTTGCTTTTGACTGCATAAATACAAAAGAAAACCTATTTTTAGTTTCTTACATTAGCAGAAATACTTTCAGACAGCAAAATGGTCTCTCCTTTTTTTTTTTTTTTATGTGATTTTATGCTATTAAGCAAACAGCCTTCTTCGGGGACTCCCAAATGGCAGTGTTAGCGTGATTTAGTGTAACAGTGAGCCCAGAGGAAGATTCTGTGCCAGCAAAATAAATACCTTAACTTAATACCTTCCTCAATTTTCTTCTCAATTCCAGAGTGCTTGTACAAGCTCAATGCAAATTTAACCAATTTACAATACAACCTTACTAAGTATCTAAAATCTCTTAGGTGATCTTTGCTGACAGCTGATAAATGCAGTTAAAGTGGCCCTTGTTTGTCTGAGGATTGCCTGAAGATAGCCTAACCCAAACACTGGACATACTAACAGTTAATTTTCCTGGTTTCTGTACCATGTTTCCCCTCTGACTTCATCAGAGTATTTGATGGCAGTGAAGATGTCTCTCAACTCTGCAACCAAACAAACGCAGTCCATTGACTTTTATAAGAAAGCAACTTTCAGTAGTCTGTGGTCTTCTAGTTACCATGAGTCTGGCAGGGCCTGGGGGAGGGAAGCCAGAGAGTGAGTAGTCTGCAATATTTCCTTGATGTGATGAAGTTCCCTGTCAGAGATTTGGAAACTTGAACCAAGAGATGAAACTTCTGCCATCCGTGTTGTCAGTTGCAGAGATAGCAGTATTTTAACTCTCTCAGGTTAACAGCCAGATACATTGTCAGTCCCCTGCATTCCCTGAATGGCAGTAGAGAGACACTTCTAAACAAATATTGGTGTTAATGAAAGATGGAACCTCTTTTATTCCTTTGTGTTGAATTCTCTGTCACATTTTCATAACACAACCTTTATTGAATGTTTTTATCAGTGTAAAAAAATATTTTAAAGGACTAGTATCCCTTGTTTTTCAAAATGGAACACTTTCCAATCATGTTTAAATCTCAGTTAGGTTTTAGATCCCCTGCTGGGTAAATAAATACTTTAAAAGGGTGCATGTTCTAAAAAATGATTTTGTATGCACAACGCACTGTTTGCTGTGACTGGTTGCAAGAAAAAAAAATGAATTTACGTCAATCAATACCTGATTTTTTTTTTTGTATGATACCTTACCAGCAGGTTCTATATATATCATCTATATTATTTATAAAAATTATCAGGGATGTTAACATCAGTTTCTTCTTTTTTCCTTTTTTTTTTTTTTCCCTTGGAAACAAGAGAATCTGACACGTTCAAACACATTGCTGTACGAGGAAGAGGGCAATTCAGAGTTTTCAGAATTTTTGTTGAGTCTTTTAATAACAGACTTGACATTCTCTACTGGCCAGGCACTATCTAGTGTATAGCAGGTAGATGTAAGAAACATAAAAACATGGAGTGGGAAATGAGAAGATGGAATTGTACAGGTTTTAAAAACAAAAAACACTTCAGATGAGAGGGATTAATATCGTATAGAGCTTATTAGCAGCTGGCACGGATGATGACAGTAGCTAATGTTACAAGCTCAGTCGCAGTAACAAATTACTACTAGAATAGCCCCTTGAACAGCATGTCCATTCCCTGTATCTCCAAATTGTAACTGCCAGTAAATCAAATAAGCATTGTCTAAGTTCATACGTATAGTGCTACTGAGCCCAAACATGAACCATTCTACAACTTTCTTAGATTCATGCTTCTAATTTGTAAGTAGATGTCTCTGTTTAAATTAGAGCTCATTTAAGAGTGAAATTCATAGCTGATAAATGCAGGTTGATTTGAAAACAAAAAATAATCAGCAAATTCAGAACATGATTACCTTTGCTCAGATTATGCTAAACTGTAAATATTTTCTATGGACATACCTATGTGAACACATCAGTTTAAGTTAGAGGCATGCTTTTGAAGCAAGTCTCTGGGTTATCCTTGCTGGCTCAAGCTCTGGTTTGTGCTGTGGAGCAGATTCTGATCATGTGAATCTGCTACTTTTCAGAAGAGTGAAACTGGAAGACGTACTTTAGGAACATACAAAACTTACCGCAAGCATGAATGTCTTGCAATTTGTGGGAGCAGAGCAGTGCTTGTGCTGAAAGTTTAAAAACAAAGCAAAAAGGAAAAACAAGCCTGTGAATGTCCATTTCTTACCACCGACAGTTTTGCAGTACAGTTTCCCGTATTACTACATATTCCTTGCGTATGTAACCTATGGGATACAGCCTTGTCTAGGACAATTTTATAACTCAAAGGTTCAATATTTTTTTATGTGATGGTTTGGCATACCAGAAAAACATGTTAAAAATTAACTTCATATAGAACTTCTTATATAGTGCTAAATAAGAGAAAACAAATACTTCGTACCAAGAAATCACGTTGTCCACAAATAACCTATTTCTCACATTTCAAATCCTACTCTTGATTTGGGTCCAGTAGAGGGAGACAGACTCATATTTGTCAGTTCTTTCTATTTCCCTATCAACAACTCAAGATTACTGGTGAAGTGTCTGATCTATTTCAAAGTAAAATGAAAAGTTGAGGAACAAGGAAAGTTTTATAAAGTCCTAATAGCCTCAGACTGGGCAGGATGACTTCCTTATATCTTGTTACAGCCCATTCATTATTTTTGGTACAGCATATGTGTCTCATAAAATGCTTTATAGAGTCTCTTCAGATGTGGGCTCTTTGAACTTTTATGTAGTTAGAACATCTGCATAATTGTAGTGGTGGTGATGATAGTGCTTTTTCTTGGGGACAGCCTAACCGTAAAACTCCTCAGCTCCATATTATTTATCTGTTTATAACAACTGTTAGTCCATTACAATAGTTGTGACAAGAATACAAGATACTCAGATACCGTGATGA
Source organism: Anas acuta (assembly GCF_963932015.1). Classification (NCBI taxonomy): domain Eukaryota; kingdom Metazoa; phylum Chordata; class Aves; order Anseriformes; family Anatidae; genus Anas; species Anas acuta. The sequence goes on along the minus strand of NC_088989.1, from coordinate 11,796,479 downwards.
TTTCTGAACTATCTGAAAAACAGCAAAGTAAGGATGTCAATGTCACCTCTTTTGGAATAGTTTTAAGTTTGCATCATAGCAAACTCTGTTAAATTTTGTCTAGCTCACCTTTTGCTATTAACTTGATAAATATTTTACATGATACATTAAGCTTTTATTAATTTTATGAGATTCTAACATACCTGTTAATCAATTTATGCAAGTTTATGGCCATTGATTTGTGTACTATTCCAAACAATTTCTTGCAGGATTGAGGATTAAAGAGACCAAGGAGGTTTATGAAGGAGAGGTTACAGAACTAACTCCATGTGAGACTGAAAATCCTATGGGGGGTTACGGCAAAACCATCAGCCATGTAATTATAGGACTCAAAACTGCAAAGGGAACCAAACAGTTGAAGGTATGGATGGTAGAGTCTCAAAAATTTCCTTAACAATTTCATATCTACAACTTCTGTTTTTAGCACTTCTTATTTCCATTTTAAGCTCTCGATCCCCAGTTGTGTAGCATAGCAATGCCAGGAGACATTTTTGCTAGAAAACTTTTTCCTACTCCTGAGGATGTATGTTTATCTGCTTTTTGTAGAGATTATTTAGATGTTAGTCTTTTCTCCTACCCATTGAAATGAGGGGTAATCCTATCACTCAGTCAACAGTTCCTGTTATTTTTCTGTCTGGCAACACACACTCATGCACATTCAAGCGAGCTAAAGGAGAGTTTAAACAGGAAGAGATTCTGATGCAGTTTTACAGCCTTACTAGCATCACAGAAAAAATGGGCTTAGCTGAGAATCTGAGCTACAACCTGCCTCAGACTATGATGTGCTCACACTGATTGCAGTTGTAACTTTGTGGTCATGACAGCGAATGTACAAGAAAGCTCGTTTGTTTGTATGGTTTTTTTTGTTTTCCTGATACGGAATTGAATTTTTGAGTATGGTTTTGGGAAATTTTGCCTGCTTCAGTATAAATCGTTCTTTCTGTCACATCCCTTCTTTCTATGTGTGGAGATGTGATAGAGAACTAGAAATTGAGCTGGTAGGTTGCCAGCTCAGACCCACTTTCCCTTTGTTTTCTTGTACAAGTCTCTGTCCATATTGTTTAATTTCCCTGTCAGTTAGTGTGAAGGAACTGAATGCTGTCTCTGTTGTTAAGCATCATCTTCAGTTTGTTCACTCTGAAAACAAGAAAATGTAGAGCAAAAATGAATAAATATGTACTAAGAGAAACAATAGCATCTAACATATTCCATATCCACTCTCCTTCACCCAGCTCCACAGAGTATGCAGACTCAAGAGATCAAGTAGCATAAGCCAGTGCAATAGCCAGTTTTTTTTGTGCAAGTTTTGCTAGAAAGCAAACAAAGCACCACATCCTAGGTATAAACATATTGTCACTTTGCACAAAGGTATACTTTCTTACTGCAATCATTATGTTTTTGGCTCTTAATGTCACTTTCTTCAGACAGTTATTTTTATGTAAGGAAGTAAGTTTTGTGCATCTTCTTTCAGATTTTACAATAGAGACTAAGGTTGTACTCTACCAGTACTCCAGGTCTTACAGCTTCATAAAATCCTACAAGGTATTTGGGGGGGGGGGGGGGGAGGTTACAGTTTAATTTTGCCTGATAGGAGTGAGCTTTAGTCTAAGCTTCTCTTCCTCCATTACTATAATAATATGGAACTGTTTTGACCAACCGTGATGTTTGTTTGTCTCCAGCTGGACCCAAGCATATTTGAAAGCTTGCAGAAGGAACGAGTGGAAACTGGAGATGTTATTTATATTGAAGCGAACAGCGGAGCCGTCAAGGTAAGATAAAAGTTCTGCATTTTTATGCAGGTGGATGTATTCTTGCAGGTCTTTCTCTGCCTTTGTTAAAAAGCTCTCCAATTTGTTAAGCTTAATTGATGTGAAATGGTTACGTGAAAGTTTTAATAAGAGCCTAGTGTTTTCCTTATCTATAAAGAAAAATATCTCTTGCACTGAAAGAGCATGGTCATCTGGTTCACAATTGAGGTCATCTGGCAAGGAAGCTATCACTGATGCTGCCTGGATGAGCTTTATTTTCTGTAAGATCAAAACATCTTTAAGGGAAGGGGGGAGAAAACCAAGCAACTTTAGTCATTTTCAGGCTGACATGTGCAGTGTATTTAATCTTTCTTTTATCGCTCTGGTATTTTCTCCACAAGATATATACATGTAGAAGGGAATACTGCATTAGTTAGCATTCTTTTCATATCTGATTCAGAAAGTAGTGTACAGCGATACTTGCTGTTTAATGGATGAGCATAATATTTTGTATCATATAATAAATCACCCACCTACAAAGGAGTCTTGAACAGTTCTCCCAATCTCTAGCTAATCTGCTGGATTTGTCCTTTAGCAAGAATTGCATACAGTTAAAAGAAGAGGGAAGGGAGAGAGAGAAAAGTGGAATATTCTTACTGCTAAAATATCAGGTGCATTTCACCAGAGTTTTTGAGCTTTGATCAGTAGATACAATATGCCTGTTGCTAAGTCAGGGAGGGGGGTGTCTGAATTGTCAGACTGAAGCTTTTCAGTACTGTAATTGTGAACCAAGCCCTTTATCAAGTTTATGTCACTCAAGTTTTGGCACTGAAACCAATTCTATACCTGGGCTTTTCTTCTTTGCCTTTCTCCAGAGGCAAGGCAGGTGTGATACCTATGCTACAGAATTCGACCTTGAAGCTGAAGAATACGTTCCCTTGCCGAAGGGTGATGTGCACAAGAAAAAGGAAATTATTCAGGATGTCACCCTGCATGACTTGGATGTGGCCAACGCTCGCCCTCAGGTACCTGACTCCACAGATGAAGTCTTTACAAGAAAATTACTTTACATGGATGTGATAGCTTTTAAAATAATCAAGGAGATGCAAAAAGCTTTGAGATATCCTAAATTACCTTCAATAGGAAGAGCAGCATGTCTTACCTTGAAGGCCACTCTACCTCTCCTCTCTGCAGGGAGGTCCTACCGTAGTTGGCTGCCTCTTTGGCCCTCCTGTCCAGGTCAAACAGGTGGTTGCTTGGATAGGATTCACTTACAAATATTTGTCAGAGGAACTTCCACATGGACATGTGGGATCTGCTACCTTCACAGTAAAAGCATAATGTAGACCTGCCTCCCTCCTTCCACATACTGGTGTGCCCCATCCACTGCAGAAAAAGCTGAGTGGGCTGCTCCTCTTGACCAGAGAAAAAGATTACATCTTTCTCTCTGTAAGGAAAGATGTGAGGTAGCAGCAGCCAGATCTGCATAATTTTTTTATTGAAAGTCATGAACACAGATTAATTTCTTCTCTGTAGCTATGGCTTTGTGGCCATGAAATAGAAATTGCAAGCACTATGATAAATGATCACAAAGTATTTTTGACTTTGCTGTAGATTCTGTTAATGTCCCTGCTTCCTTCAGAAATATATCATAACTTCTCGTTGAACTTCCTTTCACTAGAGTTCTGAATGCATTTCAGCAAAAAAAACAAAAACACAACACTCTTTACTGTATCTTAACATAAACTGAGTATTGAGGAAACTCCATCTCTGTCATAAACAAAAGCCACTGACAATACAGTATCCATGTTTAAAGGCTGCCACTCCTACACTGTGATACTACAACCACTTAACCTATAATAAAAATAATATATTTTTTAATAAAGTATATTAATTTTTTTAAAGTATGTTTTAAAAGTATGTTTTTTAATAAACATACTTTTTTTCCCAGCAAAATCATTTACATGATAAAATTGAGGAATTAAAAAGTGTTAAAACTCAGCATAATTGTGTTGATAGGTTGAACAGTTACAGTGTGCACAGGCCATCCCAAGTCTCTGTTCCTTGATGATGTTTTCAGTTCTTAATTAGCTTCTTTTACAGTTTTTAAAAGAGGGTATCTCATTTTGATATTTTACGCACTCCAAATGAGCAAGGCTAAAGAATGAGTGTGGGCATGGATAATTAATCTATTAGGATACCACTGTGGTAAAGTTGCCTACCCTTTGGCAAGTTACCAACCACTGATGAAATAAAGCATTGAGTTAAGTGTAAGAAACAACTTCTTTAACCACTTCCCAGTTTTTAAAATTCTCCTTGTATGTGTTCACTAGAAGACTTAATAGTTGATCTGTAACTTTCTTTTCCTAGGGTGGGCAAGACATCCTTTCTATGATGGGACAATTGATGAAGCCTAAGAAAACTGAAATTACTGGTATGAATCCTTCATCATATTTCTGACCAACATAACCCATATGTTTGCTAGTTAGAGAAGAATTAAAAATCATGTTATTCATGTGACATCTCTAATGAATGCCTTCATAATATTTACTCAAAAACGTTCAGATTTCAGAGAGCAGTGATAAAACTGCCACAATTGTAATAGCTGGAAAGAGTACCAACATGTTATTGGTTCACACAGATGGTTTCAAACTACATACTGTACTCTACCCATCTTCTCAGAGAGAAAGAGGTCAGAAAGGTAGTGCCATACCCCTTCTCAAAACACTGCTACCAGAAAGTGCATAGTTCATATTTTTCTACAGCCACACTGAGATCCAAACTGACCCCCCCTCCCCCCCAAGATCTAAAAACCTTAGACTATTTCTTACATGAAGCAACTATGCGGTATTTCTGTGGAGCAGAAAAAAGGCTTCTGTAGACCTTGATTTGGTTTTGACAATTCTATAGCAGCTGCATTTTGACTTGATGGTCTAAGTGCACTGCTGCTTTCCTACCTACAGATCATGGAAGGAAAAAAGATCTACAGAAAGATCTATTCTGTTTTTTGCTTTGAAAGAAATGTTTCAGTAAGTGACTATCTAAATTTAGATCAAAGTCGTCTTCAGTATTTAACCGGAATGGTGCTCTTTTGAAGTTTTTCTTCTGTTCCAGAGGTCACTTTGCATATTTTGAAGTCAGATTTATCCATATAACATCTTGCATGACTTTGAGATCCAAATGTTGACAGAATTTTTATATAGCCCCATATATATAATGTACATGCACATATAATTGGTTAAAAGAACTGCCTTGCTGAAATGCAGTAGGAATATTTTATTCTTTCGTAATGTTCTCTTCACCCGTGCTTGGAAACTCGGTTAAGCTTCATGTTTTAAACCGATGTTTAGCTGACTGTCTTTTCTTCCTCTGATGTAGTGTTTCACAAGGTAAGAGAGAGAGAACAGACTGCTTCAGTTCAGTGCCAGAAGTTCAGTTTAGGAATAGTTTGATGCACAGGTGTTTCTGCAATATAGCAGTGAAATCACAGATCTTAGTTTAGTTTTAAATGCCACATCATTTTGATGTCATAAAGATTTACCTTGTGGCAGTAAAAAACCAACCCATGAAAATTTCAAGGGGAATGTTACTCTAAGTCTTTCATAGAGACATACAGCTCACTAGCAGAATAACTAACCGTTTCTTTTGGTTCTTGTAGATAAACTTAGAGGAGAAATAAATAAAGTGGTAAATAAATACATTGATCAAGGCATTGCAGAGCTGGTCCCGGGTGTGCTGTTTGTAGATGAGGTTCACATGCTGGATATTGAATGTTTCACATACCTGCACCGAGCACTGGAGTCTTCCATTTCCCCCATTGTCATCTTTGCTTCCAATCGAGGAAATTGTGTTATCAGGTATGTCTAAAGTTGAATTTTCAAGTTTCATTAGTTGAGTTGCAAGCTCCACTAGTGCTCCAGAACTGCTCATGAGCCTCATGAAGGGAAAAGCACTTCATGCCAGACTGACTGAATTAAAGCAGAATGGAATTCTTCATTTTCTCTAACAGCCTCTGAATTGTCTGTTTCCTGGGTGTTCTATTACACTTACCTTTCTCTTTGGATACCTTAACACATCTCTTGCTTGTGCATTAGGGACTTCCAGAGCACCAGAGCTACAAATCTCTAATATCATGGTTTCCTCCTTCTGGATAACTTCACTGCTATCCTTCTTGCATCAGACTTCAGCTTCCTGTTCTTACTGTTAAAGCATATCACAGTTCAGCCTGTCCCCATTCTCCATTCTTTCCTACTATATTAGGCTGGATTTTTTTGTTTCTCCAGCTTTGCCAACTAACTTATTTTTCATCTCCACTCCAGTTCGTGCCTCTACTTCAGTATTTTGCACCCACACAACACATTCTTCGCATTTTCAGTAAAAGTGTGCTCTTCTTTCAGATTCTTCCTGAACTTTTACTGCTAATTTGTGGTCTAGGTCAAATTATGTCTAAACAAGCTGTCATTAGCAATGATTGCTACTCTCTAAATTGATTTAATTCAGCTGTGTAACCAGCTATTCCTTTCACTCTTACTGGCTCATCTGGTATTAATCTTTCTTTGTTTGCATTACTTAGAAGTTAAGGTGATAAGCTCTTCAAAAATGTTTGAGGTAGATGTTGCAGTGCTCTTTTTACAAAGGCATAAAAAGGCTGTCTCGTAAAAATAGAACAAACAGCACTGTCAGCATGGACTGACAGGAACACGTGATTTAAGAAAGGAAGTTTTCCATATAATAGTTGTATCAAGTATTGGTAAACTAAATCCCTTAAAAGCAAGGTCTTTACTGTATACTGTTATCTCACATAGTTGGTGAAGCTCTAATTCACCTAGTGGTGGCTCTTAAAAAGAAAAAATTAATTGTAGCTGAGTTTTTAAATCATAAGAGAATTAACTGATTCAGAGGAAACAACACCATCTACTCAAGAGTACAGCAGGAAATGATTGCAGGGCATTTTGATTTGTCTCCCACAGAGGACTGCAACAAAAGGTGAAATACTTAAAGGCTGGCACAGAAATTGGAAATGTAGTTGCACTTTACCATTTTCACTTGTGATCTCCATAGGTCTCATGAAATGTGGCTCTCTTTCATTCTTGACTTCACAGCAACTCATGGTTGTCTTGGAAGAACAGAGTAGATGTGCCTGTGATTTTGCTGTTGGCTGCTTTATGCCAAACAAATAAAATGGTTGAGGGTCTAGATCCTTCTCTATCCTTCATGCACAGATCTCCAACTCTGCTTACAATTTGCTGGATTGCAAGCATGTAATGTAAAACCACTGTGGTGGCTGTACGGGTGAGGGAAATATTGAACTAAGTAATGGCTTGTTGAGCAAGAGAAAACGTTCTCCCAATTAATGGTAGTGGATATCATTTCTACTGACATTGGTGAACAACTTAGTAAGAATGAGTTGTTCCTTTCTGGAAGATACTTCGGAACATTAGCTAAGGCTGTATTGTATAAGATGCAACGAAGAGAAACATGAAAAAAAGCATCACCACCAACTATTTCTGAGTGATGTTTTAAGAGTTCCAGAAATAGTATTTGTTTCCTTCAGGCTGTCCAGTATGAACTAGACCATTTCCTGTCTGTGTCTGGGGAACATGCCTGTATGGGGAAGACATAAGAATTGTAAAGCAGTAGATGTGTAGTCACCTATTACTGATTTTAGTCAAATCAAGGTACTGAACTCAGAGCAGTAGTTGATCCATTTCTGTTTGCTTTCTCCTTCAGAGGCACAGAGGATGTAGTGTCTCCTCATGGAATACCACTGGACCTGCTGGACAGAGTGATGATTATCCGAACCATGCTGTATACACCCCAAGAAATGAAGCAGGTATAAACATTTTAAAGAGCTTCTAAAAAGTCCCTGGAATTCTAGTCTCTTGGGATAACTGCTATGTCTCTGTATATTTCTGTTGCTATAGAGCTATTTGAAACTGTATGGTCAGCAGGGTTTGTGCCAGAAAGCTTACCACTTCCTAAATGCATGCTGCTTCTGTAACCATTGAGAATAAGCCAGTTAAGGTTCTGCCTGCACTTTTTTGTTGGATTTCCATCCACTGATGAGTTTTATTGGTAAACACATCTAGAGCTGAAAGTGACATCTCACTTGCGTGAAATGCCATGAATTGTTAGCTGACCACCTCTCTTGCACCGCTGTGCTTTCCATAGAGTTTGCAGGTTCCAGGAGGTAGCTCTTTTTCTGTGTGTTACAAGGGGAAGTGTTAGATTTTAGGACCAATGGTCCCACTCCTCAGGCTGTTCCTCCACACGAGAGATGAGAGAGATTACAGAACGCAACTTCATGCACTGCATTTCTGCCTCCATGCTCTGTACTATAGCTTTAATCTTCTGGAGTAGTTTCCTGAAACTGGAAGGAGTTTTATGCTCCTAGTCAAGTTTGGAAATGTAAGCACAGTAAATGTTGCAGAGATACGCTTCTGAATGCCTGGAACCTTTCCTGTGGGACCATCACAACGTATTGTGTATCGATTATAATGCTTGGGTTCCATTATGATGCACCGTGTCAAAGATCCCCCTCATTAGCGTCTCAATGCTGTGAAGTGACACAATGCAGAAGACATTACAGTTTATCATGTCAATTCTTTGTATTATTTAAGAGATAGTGTCAATGGAGGAGAGCGTTGTCACGAGATAATAGTCTCCTGCTGCTGGATAAGTGCCAAGGTGAAGCTGAGGCATTTATCGAATATAAACGTAGAGGCAAAGCTTCACTTCATTTGGTTTGAGGAGCTTTTCACGTACAGCTGAACCATGCTCTGGATGATTTTTTGTGCCTAAAAGGATACTTTAATTCTTTAAAGTACAGATAATAGTAGAAGCAGCCCAGTGATTTCAATAACACGATTATGTATTTTCTGCATACAAAACAGGTATTAAAGCGTGATTTCTGCTTAGTCTGGAGATGTTAAAGACAGTTGTCTTAACTTCCCTGTATTGTATGTGAATTTTGTGCAATTAGGGTAGCAAGAATATGCACTCTGAGCTATATATAGCATGTTTAACAGAAAGGAGTATGTATAAGTAATACTTATCTAGTGTGCTATATTATCATGCAGATAATACACTGTTAAAGAGCTATTGTCTGAACTGCTGATTTTTCAGAAGAGCTGGCTAAGCGCTGTGGTTTCCACCCTCCGCAGGGATGAGGGAAAAAGTGTTTACAGTAGCTTTTCCTAAAGCTAAAAATACATACAGCCTTTTTTCATAAATCATGTTCCCATAGTCAGATAATCTCATTTTCCCTTAAATTAAGGCTTTTGAATGACTTCTCCTGGGAGAGAAGGAGGAGCTGTTTATTACCCTTGAATGTAACTAAATACAATTGAGAGGCGGGGGGGGGGGGGACGGGTAAGGGAGGACAGTAAAAATAAGAGGTCCATTTATTTCTCTATTTTTGCTCCCATTTTTCTTTCATGCTAGGAAGAAGTTTTCCCTGGTTGTGTTTCTGTGCGAGACTCCTTGCCTTATCACAACTGATGTGCTTATCAGTGCAAGAATTGTCCTTGTACTGAAAAGTTTGTTCCTAACCAGTAGAAATTCCATTGTATAGCTCTGCTGTGAGAGAGCAAGACCCAGTTACCTTAGTGTAACCAAAACAGGGAGAAAATGGTCCTAGGAAATTCACTGTTGTAAGAATATTCTAGTCAGACATTGTGGTAATCTTTTTTTGTTTTGCCTTTGTATCAGATAGAGGTAATAACTGGCACATTCTGTTCATAATGTATTTCACCTGGTAAACACTTTTCCTATTTCACAGCAGCTTGTTTATATATGTATTTGCTGGGTTAATGCCTTAGACCCTGATCCTTCAGTAAGATTCTGCAGAGTTGCTAGACAAAAAGTTTTTTTTAAAATAGTTGTTCTTAGAGACGTGGCATTTAAGGTGTCTTGTTTCTAGCAGAAGAATAAAGTAGCAGTATTTCAGTGAACAGAAAGTGATATTTGGGTGATCTATAAGATGGAAAAGGTCTTCAATTTGAAATTGCAATTTGCAGTAGCATTTCTGATATTCAGTGTTAATATCTTAGCGCAACTTCCTACCATTTCAAACCACTCTTTTACTCTGTTCCCTACCCTGACTCTCCTGGCGCATTTTTATGGCTTTAATTTAAACGAGTGCTTCTTGATATCTTGTTTACAAAGCTGCCAAAGTGAAAAATACCTGTATTATATGAGGCTTGCAGTTCCAGAGTTATCTCAGCACTACAACACAACATCATTATCCAGTCTGCCCCTTATCACTCAGCTGGTAATACGGACTACCGAGAGACTTGTGCCACTTTTGTTACAGCTTTATATGCTCAGGCTTATTGGTGATATCTTGCTCTCCAACTTTGTAAAGATCTTCAAACTGGTACGAGCTGAGACTGTTCTTGAAAGATTAGATTCTTCTTAGTGATTTTTTTCTTCTTGCAGTAATAGGTGAATCTTAGAAAGTAACTTTTTGATTTATTTTACTATCTTAATGTCAGTTGAATAAAAAGTGTGTTGTGAGTTCCTAAGGGAAGAGTGTATTTTTTGTAGGGCTTGCAGGAGAGCTCTGCTGTGTAGCAGCAGCAATACGCTACAAAATTTGGGAACAGATGTAGCTGTCCACAAGACTCTAGCTGTCACTGCTACTTCCTGCATACTTTTCCACTTTCCTTGTTTAAGTTCTTATCTATGAATGAAAAGCACAGTTTATATCTTGCTAACCAGACAAAATTATCAAGAAATAGTCCAGATATGTTATTTTACCTGCCTTTTTATAAGTTTTTCAACATTGTATTTACTTATTCAAAGACTTAGAATTCCACAAATCTGTTCTAGTTCTGTGGTAAATTACACGAGGATAACTCCATACCATCTCATTTTATAGCACATCCCATCTCTAAGCTGACAGGGTTTCTAGAAACTAAGCTAGCATAGCATGCTAATAGTCTGGGCTGTTACCTGACTTAATTGTTCATCCCAACAGATCATAAAACTTCGTGCTCAAACAGAAGGAATAAATATTAGTGAAGAAGCTCTAAACCATTTAGGGGAAATTGGTACCAAGACAACCTTAAGGTAAGATGAACACAGTGTGATTTTCTGCTACATCTTATGTATGACTGGGTTTAAAAACAATGTAGGATAATTATCTCTTTGAAGTGAGATAGCCCTCTCCCATACAATAACACGCAGTTTATTCAGAACAGTGTTGATGTTACGAAAGATTGGTAATCCTCCTGTTCCCTTGTTTAACGAGTGTACATGCTAGAGGATCTAAAAGATTTTTTTTTTTTTTAAATACTGCTGAGGGAGCTGTGTGTTTCCTAACAAATTTCCCACCCATACGTACATTTAATTCACTGGGATGAACTGAATTGTAATTATTCATCCATCTCTGTTTGATCACAGGTACGCTGTGCAGTTACTGACCCCAGCTAACCTGCTTGCCAAGATTAATGGGAAAGACAGCATTGAGAAGGAGCATATTGAAGAAATAAATGAACTTTTCTATGATGCCAAATCCTCAGCAAAAATCTTGGCTGATCAACAAGAGAAGTACATGAAATGAAGAGCTTATGTTAGATGCTTTGAAGTGGCTTTAACCCTTACCCAGGACTGGCTTAATTAATAAGAAATGTTAATGGTTTGTCTCTTTTGGGACTGGAAAATATTTAAATATTGGGCTGCTTTGTCAGGCCAGAATTAACTAGCAAATGTTCCTATTTCATTGTCAACAAAAAGATTCTCTGTGATTTGTGCAACATCTTAGTCTCCCTTTTATGAGTACATCTGAAACGAATAGCTCTTGACCCATCGGTTTTGTTTGTTAGATTTTGTTACAGAAGAGCTCTGACTGAAGTTGATGCTTAAGAACAGTATTTTCTTTAGGGATGTTGTTTTGAAATAGTTTCCTTTTACAGATATGAACAGTTTTTTTTGAAAAATTTGTCTGAAGTGATTTATAATAAAATATTTCATGAATAGTGGAAGTTTGCTTGTGTTTGTCCTGCATGCTCACCTACCTAAAGAAACAGTTGAAATAAAAAAAATCTAGAATTCACTAAAGCGAAATATGGGTAAAGTGGATCTGCAACAAAAATAGACTTACAGCAGATGAAAGATGCAGTAAAAGAACCTTTCTTAAGGTATCCTTTTTAAGGACCTTTTTCTAGGTCTTGTTTTTTTATTCTCTGAAGACTGTTTTGGAAAATGCATAAATATAGAATAATTACTACCTTGGCCTTAACTTAAAGCATTTCTTCTGGAGTACCTTATCCTTTCTTTGAGTTTTCTTAAAGCAGATTGAAAAAAAAAAGAAAAATACAGTTAAACAAGACAGAAGCATTATGTTCTTTCTTCACTTTCTTGCTCAAGTACAATCAAAAACAATTTGCAGACTAAGAACATTAATATTCATGTATAATAAACATGAAATTTAGCAGAGAGTGAAAATAATAGTCAATTGAAGTTTTGAAATTGTTCTACAGACTTTTTATGAACCTCACCACAGCCTCTTGTTCACGAAGCATGCTTCCTTCTCTGAAAACATGAATACATGTGTGTAACATGACTAACCTCACATTCTTTTTAGAAACTTTAGTGATTTAAACTATTTTATGTACACTTATTTAAGTAAGTGTAGTTCTTAGGGTAAGAGGGGAGGAGGGAATAATAGCTTGCCACAGGCACCCAGTTTTAAATGTTTTTCCTTTTTAGCAACTGCAAACTTGATAAATTTTCTGTTAACACTTCTTGTTCATCAAAAATGTAATCCACATTCCTAAATGAGAAGCACTCTGACAAAAATCCAGCATACGGCTACTAAACCTTCCACAAATCCTTCACAGAAAATCATTCCTTTCTCACACTGGTCGACTCTCAGTAGTAGTGCATTAGGCAGGCACTGGCTATTGCATTTTTCTCTTCAATTAAAAAACACCTCTATTGCTCTTGCTTTCCAAAGAGTTTTTTTTTTTTAAGAGTTCCTGATAGTTAGTTAGAGATGTTACAATGACAACCATGGTACGCGTTTGTATACATTTCATTTACATAGCTTAATTCCAGCGTATCAAATATAACAAAGCTTCCTGGTTAAGTCTTAGTATTCTGCCTTCTAAAACCAATGCATAAACTCATTGTCTTTATGGAAGGAATCTAGCTGCTAAAAACCTCTGACCTCACTCCCATATGCTCTAGCAGCTTCTCTCTTCCTTGTGCTGAATTGCTGTTTGTTGAAATGGTTGATGATTTTTCAGTTCTAAAAAGCAAGAAAAAAAACAACACCACCATGGACTGGACAGCAGAGACTTCTGGGGAAAAAAAAAAAGTGGAAAGAAGCTGAATAATTTGGATTTAATAATGTTTTGATCACATTCTGCTATCTCAGTCATGTAAAAACCTGTCCCATTCTTCAAAGTGAAATTCAGTACTCTGTCAGCCAACCCTAATTAGCTTTTGCACTTTAAATAATCTTATCTACTCCTTTCTCTACATCTGCAACTAAACAGCAGTGACAGAGATATTTAATGAATGTTTTTTTTTGTTTATCTGCGAATATTTTTGGCCAAGGAACAATCCTGCTTTCACACCTAAAAAGACCTCTCTCTTACTGAGTCCAAATGAATAAAGATTGGAAATACACCACCACACTAATTTCCAGTGTTTCTACAATATCTTTCTATTGCAGCAGGATGACGTGTTCTGTTTTTTTTTTTTGCTATGGCACATTCGGAGGAAACCCAGTGGATTAAGCTGCTGCATGGTCGAAAGTGAACTTTTTTCTTTTGCAGTTTGAAAGTCCTTCTTGGCAGTGATGGATGTTGTTATTTAAGGCTATGAGCACCATTTTTCTTTCATTTTTTTCCTGAAGTATCTAACTGATAAATTTAGAAAGAGGTTTGACTGAGCCCTGAATAACGCTGAATGACAGAGCTGTTCAAAGTCTCAATCAGAGTCTGATGGCATTGGCTCTTTCACTGATAAATTCTGGGCTCTGCTTGCACGGCAGCAGAAGACCTTGGGGTAGTGAAGGGTGGTGCTTCCCAGAGTACCAAAACCTTAAGACCACTGTTCCCCCTGCCAACCAGCAGCAGGAGAGTGCAGAAACTGTTTCTCCTTTGGCAAACCCCTTATATCTTTGCTCACAAAACGTTCATTATAAAAATTCAAGCTCTGTAAAGCTGGCAGGAAACATCAGTTCTCACAAGCAGTAGAACAAGGGAGCCTCTGTAGAACTCGAGCTGGATAGCCTACCAGACCTCAGGTATCAAGCAAAGACCCAAGAAGTGAACCTTGCGCCACATACTGAAAATTAGCAGTTGCCATCCGACCCTAATTTGATAGCTGACTTCCATGACTGATGGTACCTGTCACTTGAGACCAGCTGCAGGAACAGAAGTGTACTTTTGCCAGAAAAAAAAAAATAAATCTCAAAATACACATAGGGAAGATAATATATATATATAAAAAAGCAGCAGCAATGAATCTAAATTGGGATTTTTCCCAACTGTTCAGCTGTCTTTAACGCCCATCAAACGCCCTGCAGAACGGAGCAGGAGCCCTCCTAACGGTGTGCCCAGAAGGGGACAAACCCACTGGTGTGCTCCTTATACTCGCAGTACTGCTACTGAAGGACTTGGTGCAAATCAGGTTGTGAGGAGGGCCTGCTTTTTCACTTCTGCTTGTGTTAGTGTTTGTAGAGCAGCAAGAAAGCCCCTACCTCGCCTCTACACCGGCTCTGGAGGACTCTCCCGAGCGTGCCATCTCTCTAACAGCCATTAAGTGTCTACCAAAGACATAAAGCTGTGATATAAAGGGAAAATCCTTCTACCCTAAATGGTGAGCGAATGTTTATCTAGCCTATTAAGTGACGTCCAGCTGACTTATTGGTGTCAAAGCTTTGCCCATGAAAATAGTCTTTCATATTACTGATAAAAATAGTTCTGTTGAAAGAATCACTACACCATATACAACAGCTATTGATGAAGGATCATGAGAAAAAATAGAAATACTTATTTGACAGAGCTGCCCCTCGGAGTGGGAAGGCGCATACGGCAAGAAACATTCCCACCAAAGAAGTTTGGGTATTAATATTAAATGCGAAAAGACAAACCATTATTTTAATTCCTTTCTTCCTATTTTCCACAAAGGTTGCACTTCTTGCATTAATCTTCTAAGCGAAGTTTTTACGACCGATTGCCTGCACACTATGAGAAGTTTCTCCATCCATTACACGCAGGGAAACGGGCCTTGCTGTGTAGGAAAATATTTGTTACATCTTATCAGGGTGACACATAATCTAACAACAATTACAGCAAGCCCATATTTTGTACTATTTCGGTTTCAACGTGAAAAATAGTTCTAATATTAAACCTGGGCTGGGTGGGGGTTATAGTAACCAGTTGAATATTATAAGCTGCGATTTCCTCTCAGCCATGGAGTAGTGCCACGCTCAGATCCTGCTCTGAGACTGTGGACACCCATAAATCCAGTATACGTGCCTCCTATGCAGATGCCACGGTGTGTTAGAGACTGAAAGTTGATTCCCCCTCTCTGTTATATATCGAGGTCAGGCACTGTCGTGTCTTTAGTTTCTCTGTGGCTAAAAGCATCTCAAAGGCACTTAACCTTTATGAGAAAACAGGAGATGCTCTGCGAGCAGACCTGACCTGGCTAGGAGACCACTGATGTTAAGACAAAACAAGACCCCCCACATCCTAAAACCTTTATCTAAAACCTTTCCATCTCAAAAACTGGTTCAAGCTGCCTCGATGGAAAATTTGAAAAATTAGTTCAAAATTAAGTTAAATTTGCATTTCCTTTGGTTTTGTTACAGGGGGATTGTTTGCTTGTTTTTGTGATCACAGAACAAAGCCCAAATTTGCAGGAAGGGCAGAGCACAGCCACTAAAACCCAGCGTCACCTACCCAGCACCCAGACTGCAGGCGCCCCTTCAAAGAGCTGCACCAAACATCTCTTGTCTGGAGCTGGAGATGCTCCCAACAAGAGGAGGAAGGGAAGGGGACGTTCAGACATCAGTCCTTGCATGTCCTGGTGTGATCTGCATGCTGCTCGGGTGTCCACACGTGGACAAACTGAGGCAGCCGTGAAGGATTGCTGTGCCCCGCCAGCTCCTGAATCGGGGCAGGAAACACCACTTTGGGTTCACTGTTCTTGTCCAGCCTCACAGCCCAGAAGCAAACGCAAGCTTTTCCTGCCTAACATCTTGTATTTAAAGAGAACAAATGCAAGTGCTCAGCTCTGCATTGGTTCGAGGAGCTGGGTATAACACAACCTGGGCTCTCTGTTCACTACTGCTGTATCAGCTGCTGAGTGATGGCTCCACAGCCCGTGCATCACCACGTGTATTCTAACACCCAGCAAAGAGACCTGGGGGCAGACAAGGTTACAAGGGCAGGATTCACTGACTGGGAAAAAATATGATCGAGTGAGCAGGCCAGGGAAGGAGCAGACTTTTTTTCCCCCCTTTAAGCAACAAAAACTAAGAACTAATTTATTTTCATTGCAAGTAACATTTTCAACAACCTTCAAGTGTTTGTTTTTAGGGTGCCAATTGGAGATTTCCAAGAGGAGAGGCCCTAACGCTGCTCACCTGACCCGTCCCCTCTCTGCCCAGCAGTCCCAGCCCAGCCCCAGCAGCCAGCACAGAGCTCAACAGATTTCTGGTGGGACACCAGCCCAACAAAGAGAAAGAGGAGTGACTGCAGCACATTTTGGATTCAGGCAAGGAAGCAAACGGCACGCTCACATCTGCCTCCGCATCTGCAGATGACGCGCGCCTTCTCTTTTCTAAGGAAACAAAAACTCACGTTCCCGAGCCTGCACTGAAAAGCAGCGAATGGCACAAGCTGAGATTTTAGCCCCAGTTCTGCATGCAGTGGGAAGGGGGGCCCATGCTCCCTGAAGGAGAAGCCACTTGCCTGGCAAGGACCTCTGTCAAGCCAGCATCAGCAGGGACAAAAGCAGCGTCCCCAGCCTGTCCCCAGTTCCTGGACCCAGGCACTGTCCCTGCAGCTGCTAATTCTGCAGCACGCTGACCTCCCCGGGCACCACCAGCTCCTCCTGACAGGGTGCTGCAGGCTTGTGGCCATCACGGCTGTGCTCGGGGGCAGTAATTAGTCCCCGGCTGCCCATCATGCTACTTCTGTCCTGTGTTATTATTCCCCCTTGAAAGCAATGGTGAAACCAGCAAGTATCAAGCACGTTGTCATCTCAGAACATACAACAGATTATATTTGGCCTAGTGACATACCTAACCTCATCACCTACATGTAGGAAATGATTTGAGCCCCAGAGCACTGTGATAAGATGAAGCATGTGGGAAAAAAATAAGGCCATCTAGTAACCTTGCGTCCAGCCCAGCCTTTTTCTTGGTTAGTTTCATAGTTAGAGGAAGAGCTTGGTGTGCATCAGCACATGGCACGAGTGGAAGGGTTTTGATGTACTGTGACCCTCAGTGCTCTGAGAAGCTGTAAGAGCCGGAAGATTAGCGTTGTCTGGTGGTAAGTGCAAAGACTGAGTCATTTCTACACTGCAAAAATCAACTGTGTTGAGTAGTTTCCCCATTTCATTAAGATGTTTGCAGACAGGACCAAATTGTTCATAATCATCTTAGTGGAATGGCGCTACAGCAGCCAGCTCATAACCTGATTTCTTTAATGCGATTAAGGAACAATTTGATCCCATCTGCAAAAGCAATCAAAACACTGCAACATATCTGTGCTCTGCCATAACCATAAATACGATGCAAACATGACCTCATCTCATGTTTAAAAGTGCCTTGGCAAGGGTGACAACCTCCCTGCTTGGACTTGGTGCCGTGCCCAATTCCTCAGTGCGGTACTTCAGTCACAGTTAGCAAGAGACCAGCCGCAGTCCCAGAAAGCTCTTGGAAACCTGTTTTGGTTTACAACTGACCAGATTTGCATTACTAAGTGAACACAGGCTTCGCTTGTCGTGAGGCTGCTGCAGATCTACACAGGTTGAAGGATGGACTTGGTGTAACTTCATTTTGTCCGTTTTTGCCTCAGACCACTGGGCATCCCCACCACTCCACCTGCCCAAGCTACAAGTAGCATGTTACAGTGTTAAACCCAGCTTCCCTGCACTTCGATTACATCACACGTCAGCACCACCGTGTGTTCGAGAACCTCAGTTTTGAGGCTTATTCATAGAAAAGCTGCAGTCTCCCTTACCTCACTCTGTTAAGTTAAAGTTGTGCAAAATAATGGATTCTAGGAAACTGTTTCAGGTATCACAGGCACGTTACAATGAAGACACATCCAATACCACTGCAAAAACAAAGCCTCAGATGTACAGATTACCATGCTGAGATTGGTAGGATTAGCAGAAATTAAGGAATTTAGATGTTGGGTATGTGTTTTCCCGAGGCAAGACAGTGCCTAGAAGGAGCCCAAGCCTCAACAAAGCCCAGGCTGGGGCTGTTTAGCTTTCAACATGGACACAGTATTGGAGTTCCAGAAGTCCCGGGCTGTGGAGATGCCACCTAGAGACTTCAGAGAGTGCTGCAAGAAAGGCTTTATTTCATCATTTGAGCACAGAAAACCGCATCTGTGCCATCTTTGCGGTGGACACACAATGGGTTCATCCTTTAAGTGCAGGGCTCTGGATGTCCTGGGTCCAAGCCAGCCGCCCAGCCCTCATTTCTTCCTCTGTGCCTTCTCGCTAAGATCTGCACGGAGACAGGGCTCTGTCCCCCTGCTGAACCATCCTTACGCTTGCCGGGCTCAACTTTTCTGGGAGGATGAGGGCACCATTCCTCAAGGACCGGTCTCACCACCACTTATTATCAACGTTTATCACAGCCACATGGTTTGCGCCGCCGCCAACTACTGTCTGCAGAAGTTATCTGCTTTCACGGAGAAGGCAGAAAGCAATCACCATTCAATTTTTGAAAGCCATCCAGAACAAAATACTTCTTACCAAGACACTGTCTAACCCTCCCTGCTTTCCTCCTCATCCTACGGGGCTCGGGATGACGGGCCGCAGAGACCGGCACTCCCCGCTTTTACAGACAAACCCCTTTGATCCAGATTTACTCATAATCCCCGCTTTTATTAGGATAAAAACAAAAACAGATGCAGATTAGCAAATCAGTTGTAGGTACAAGGGAGCAAATATGCAGAATAAGAGAACCAACTGCCAAATGCTAATGCTAAAGAATTCAAGCCCAAGGGCTTTGTCTGAGGGAGGGACAGACAACCGCAGCGCGGAGCCAGGCAGCCTGGAAAGCTGCTGGAAACCACAGGAGAAAACTGCACTCAAGGACGTCGCTGCTTATCCCTTCAATTAAAATAGATGTGTTCCTTAAATGCGATGGAGCAGAGCCCCCTCCACACCTCCCCCAGACCTCGTACCTGCTGCTCTCCCCAGCCCATGGACACCGGGCCACCAGCATCTGCAGCAGGGTGGGAGATGCTGCATGCCCCACGTTTCCCCAGTGTGGATGCTCAGTGGGGGTTGATCCCCAAGTGATGGCACTGAGAGCTGCAGAGGAAAGGGAAGAGTAATAATGGGGTGATTTCTCTGCTATGCAGGAGCCCCAGGACATCTCCTGCCCCTGATGCAGATCAGGTGCCTACGTGGGAGCATTTCCATGCTGCCACTGAGCCCATACCTGGGGCTTTGGGCTAACACACAGGTATCTTTCATGCAAAGGGAGCAATAAGCACATGATGGGCAGCACCACACACTGGAGAGGAGGGCATCGTGCCCAGGAAAGCAAAACTCCTCTGGGGAACGAGGCTGCACAGTGCTGCTGAGGAAGGGGATGGGGCTGGCTGGATCCAAAGGCTGGAGCCACACTGCCCGGAGCAGGATCTCTGCTGCAAGGAAACTCTCAGGACTTGTAACCACGTTTCCTTCTGTGGGCTGAGGAGGCAAAAAGGCTGCTCCTCTGCTCTCACTCTGATGCAAATCCATCGCACATAAGAGCTGTGCTGGTTTTACATCAAGGACTCCCTGTAGGGCTGCCTCCCGGCTCCCCCTGCCCTGCTGCACAGGAGGAAGGGGATCCTAAAGCTGCTCCTCTCCAGGCTGGGAGGGGTCTCCCCATCCCCTGAGATGCTCAGAAGAAGGTGAGGAACACGAAGGAGCTCCAGACCCGCAGCACAATCCCATCTCCTGCCAGCACGGCCGGCATCACCTCCAGCTTCACTTTGTGATTAATGTTCTTCCAAACTTTCCCCGGCTCCCCGCGCTCCCACTTTCCGTCACCCTTCTCATTACGGATGTATCTTTGCATCGGGGAGAGCGGGAGGGAAGGAAAAAAAAAAAATTGTTCTTTCAGGGTGACAGCTGAGCGAGGGCTATATTATTAAAGGTACCAATCATAGGTGCCGAGCTATCATCGCACGATGAATGCGCTTGTCAGGAGCCGCAGCGGCGGCCGGGGGAGCGCGGCGGGACGGCGGCACTCGCGTCCTCGCTCCTCTCCCCCCGCTCTCCCTCTCCCTTTCACGCCGGCCACCTCCGCTCGCCTGAACTTGGACCTTCCGCGGCGACAATTTCTCTGGCCTCGACAGCACGATTAATTTCTCCTGCCCTCCGCGGGGCCTCCGAGTGCGGTGGAAGTCCAGCTGGCCTGCTGCTGATAAGATGTACCTTTTGATTTGTTTTGTCTTTGATTGCCTTTTCTGTCACCTACAATGGCTGGCCGCCTGGAGACCCCCACATCGCCTGACTGACGGATCTATTTATCTATAGGCTGCTCCTCGCCTTCTCCTCCCCCTCGCTCCCCTCCTTCCCCCAGCCTCTCCTCCTCCCCCAAAGCACCACCTTGTACCGCTGAAGTCCCCGTCTAATAGAAGCCGTGAAGGCTCATCCACCATAAAATACATCTGCCATCCTCCTTCTCGCCAAGATAAAAGCCTGTCAGTGTTACTTTCCAATTCCAGGCAGCTTGATTAATGGTGAAAAGCCACCGCGAGATCGACTTCTGGTTTTTACAAGCGCTGTCAGCCGGCCCAGGGTTATGCGAAACACACACTCGGAGAAAACAAAACAAAATGAGAAAAGGTTGGGTGGGGAGGGAGGAGAGGGACGAGAGGGAGGGGGCGAGGGTAACCAAATCATATTAGGCTCAAGACTAAATAAAATAGGAACCTGGAGCCATCAAACCCCTGTCAGCCGGGTGCAGAAATACGCTCCGCAGCTCATTGTACCAAGGCAAATTATGGCAATAATAAATCATTGTTGAAGGAAGATTGTTGATAATTTTTTTTTTTTTGGATGGTGGCATTCAATAGGGGCGCCGGGACACCTGCCACTGGGCTCGGAGCGGGAGCCGGAGCAGGTTATTAGCCTGTCACTCAGCCCCCCCTCGCCCCGCAGGGATCGCAGGCAGTGGGGCTGGAATAAAAAGTCTGGAAAGAGAGATATTAAAAAAAATTAATTAAATAGCGGATATATTCCTACTGGGGGGGGAAGGAAAAACAAAAAGGGAGGGGGTCAAAAGAATTACAGCACTTCACAGCGCTTGTTTTTGATAAAGAGTATTTTACAGCGGCCCAGCCTCGTAGTGCTTCAACTGCTCTGCTCCGGCTGTCACTGGGACACCGCCACCTCTGGGGGGACACAGCTGGCTGCGGAGCATGGCAATGCCCCTCAGGTCAGAAAAAAATACAGCCTGGAACAGAAGGTGGAGATCTTCCTGAACCACCAGTGCTGGGCTTGAAAGGCCAAGAATGGTGTTCCCTCAGGAGGCTTGCTCTGCAGTGAGCAGCACCAGGATGTGCGGGGCTGTGAGTGCCACGATTTGGGATCCCGGCATAGCCACGACACCTCTTGCAACACTACGCTCTTACTGCTACACCAGAGCATTTCCCACTTCTTATGACAAGGAAGATTGTCCTCAGCAAAGCCACTATAGAACCCCTGCACCTGCAGCAATCTTTCCTTGAACATCACCATTTCTTGCATGCTGAGCTCTGCCTGGGTCACAGGAATAGGTGCAAGTACCACAGAGCACCCAGCGAAATAAACCACATCCCTGCTTTCACCACAGCTGCATGAGCAGAGTTTAACATTGCTTCTTCTGAACTGGCAGGGCAGGTTGGTGTCAGCAGACACCATCCCACCTCTACCAGTGCAAGGAGAGAGCTGGAAAAGCAGACTTCATTTCCAGCGACCTCATGTGTAACTCATTCTGTCCATTCGGAGGGGAGATGAGAAAGCCAACACACTGTATTTGGCCTTTTGTGGCATACAAAGTCAGCAGCCCAACTCTCGGAGCTGGGCATTACACTATTTGCCCATGATGCTGGGCAGGACCTCCAGCTGCCTGTTGAGATACCACCCATGTGGACTTGCTTTGGGTACTACCCAAATCCCTCGATTCATAACCTGCAGTCCAAGCACCCAGCATCTCACAGGGCAACAGCAGCCCAAGCCTTACCTTACATAAAGGCAAGGCTGAGGATATTTAAATGAATAAAGGAGAGACATCTCATGTAGAAGAGGAGGAAGAGAATAGAAGAGAAAATCCACACCAAAGAAAGAAAAAAATAAAAGGTTTAAGGAAGGAAAATCTAGACAACGGGGAAGTGAAAGGCAGAAATAATCTAACAAAAGGCAGCAGAAAGCACAACCAGAGAGGAGAATAATCCCTGTGTATACTGGAAGCAATCCCAAAGAAAGAGAGAGGGGAACCAGAAGAGAGACATGGCATTTAGCAGAAGGCTGTGTATTATGAGAGAACAGAGGAGGCAGAGAGAGATGAAGAGGAAGAGAAGAAAGGTGAAAAGGCACCAGACAGACAAGCAACTCCCAGAGGGCACAGCAGGCTGCCCGGCAATACTCTTCCTAGGAAGCTGATGCCAGCAAAAGAAAAAAAAAAAGAAAAGAAAAGAAGTGTTTGAGTACAGAAGCAAATCCATCAAAATCCCAGACGGAGGTTTTACTTCACGTTGTGAATTAAATCATGCATTCAATTTGTATTAGAGACACCTCCACAGCCACACGCTTTCCGAACCAGCACGCTCACGGGACCTCAAACCCTGCACCCCTTTTATCCCGTCGTATCCTCAAGCAGCTGCACTTCCCTCCGTCACCTCGCTAACCAACACCCCTCACAACCCAGCCCACCACAGCCTCCCCTACACCTCAGCCACGGCACCAGACCCTCATCACCCGGCCCACGACCACCAGGCAGCATGGACGGGCCTCCCGCTACGGGGAAGAGGGCGGGAGGGCTCCGGGCCCTCGGCACCACAACGTCCCCATTGTCGGAGCTCCCCTTGATCGTCCCGACGGTGAGAGCCGTCAGACGGGGCCGGCGCCCGGCCTGCACAGAT
The DNA here is from genome assembly GCF_963932015.1 of Anas acuta. Taxonomy (NCBI): domain Eukaryota; kingdom Metazoa; phylum Chordata; class Aves; order Anseriformes; family Anatidae; genus Anas; species Anas acuta. The sequence goes on along the minus strand of NC_088989.1, from coordinate 11,773,363 downwards.
GTGAGGGATGGCAAATGGGAGCTGACAGAGGGGAGCAGCGGGGCAGGGCCGAGCGGAGACGGGGAGGAAGCGGCAGAAGGCCAGCAGGTAGGGCCACCGCCGCGTGCGCTCGTCATGAGGAGGAAGCCATCGGAGGCTCCCTTTGGAGCGGGAGCACGAGGCAGCTTTTCCATCTGGGCGAAGTTAATGACTTCCACACGCAACGGGCTGGCTGATGAGTCTCGCATATGCGCGGCAGACGTGCCCAAAGCCTGCAGAGATCTCAGGGAGGCACGGGCTTGTGCTCCCGCTCCCATCCTAGCCGTGACCATCCCCGTGACCAGCCCCAGGACACCGCTCACACCCCTCTTCCCTCAGCTCCCCAGCACAGCCACAGCTCCTCCCAGCCAGGAGACCCCATAGCAGTGGGAATAGGGTTGCCAGAAGCTGGGAAGGCAAAATTAAGACACAGTACTCAGGAAAGCACTGTAAAATGCTTTTACACATGTTACATTTTGAAGCAGCCACATTACTTCTGTATTCCATTATTTGAAAAAAGCTTTCCCTAAAATATTCCAATCTGCATTATTTACATTAAAACACTAGGCAGCTGTAATTCCTGCTTATTGCCAGCCAATTTTACTTAGTCTTTAATACTGCACTGCTAACAAAATTTCAATAAGCCTATATCGAAATCTCACAGCATTTTCTTCACAGCTAGTTCTCCTAAAGCAAAGTTGTGTGTATCTGCACTATTAGGTCTATATTTAAATTCTATTTCAGAGCCATAAGATATAACCTTCTCTGTATGCATGTTACCAATATTGATGCTTCTTATTTTCAGTATCTTACTCCCTCCTGGATAAATGTATTTCTTTTCTCCTGTGGCGCAAGAATCTTTGCATGAAATGCATTTTCACTTCTAATGCAGTCCATATTTTTAATACAATACAGTAAAAGAAATATTATTTCATAAATATAACAATTCTCCTTATGCTCTGTAATTACACCTACCACTGTTTCTCATCATTAGGAAACCAAGACAGTTTAGCTCAAGCAACAGCTCTGGAAGGTATTTCACTTTTCCTGAGAAACTCAGGAGCTTTCTCCTAAAAATGAGATTCCTTCCACTCTTCATTGGCTTATTTTTTTTTTTTTCCGTTATTAATATTATTACATTTATTTTTAAATTCAGCACCTTCCTTGTCACCACCTCCCATGCTGGGCTTGAACGCCACGTGCTGTCAAGCCTGAACGGCTGCTCCCTTGAGCGGAGGGAGGCAGCTGAGTCCATCACACATCTCCCCACATCCACACAGCAATTCGCATATTCATGCAGCAAGAAGGGAAAAAGGGCCTGTACTCGCTGCTATCACACCTTTTTCCCTCCCACAAAGCACCAGTGCGGTGTATGAAGCAGCTTTGCCCTGTCGCTGCAGCCACAAGCCCTTGAGGGGCAGACAGAGACAGACAGCAAGCACTGCCTGATCAATGGACTTTTGCCCAACTCTTTATCACAAAGAATAGAAGCAGCAACAACCCAAAACATTTTAGGTAGATATTGAGACCTACCACGCTAACTGCATAGAGGCCCAGGATGATCCCCCAGCACCAGACACCTCTCCGGGTCCCAAGTGGTGATGCCAAGCTCTGCTTCAGCCTCTCCCTTCTTTTATCATCCCCAACACTTGCTAAGTCCGAGAGCTGCGCATGGGTTTCCAGACCACTGACCGCAGGAGTGATGTGCTCCAGCTCAGTATTAATGTAACGAACCATAGCAGCGGCGTTATTGAACGGCTCCGGCCCCCCTGGACATCTATATTGCACTAACTTGGATACAGGTGATAGGCACCTAAGATTAGAGAGACCGATAACTGTATATTCCTAAAGGGCCCTGTCCTTCTGGATAGATTTTTCAGAGGATGAATTTACTTTGTCTAATCCAGAAAGCAAGGTCTTTCCAGCAGTATTCAGACACATCAATAGTTTTTAGGAATACTGGACACTCTTCCTCACCTACAAGCAGAGCAGAACCTCCCCATCCTGTTCACAAAACCCCTTGGGCTCTCCTCCCACTCACAGAGGCGTTTGGCAAGAACCTCACCAGTCTCCTGCCAGGGGATTTTACAAGAGAAAGGCAAAGCCGCCCTGTCAGAGCTGCAGGATAAAGGCACGAGGCAGCACCCTCCCGGAGCCTGGTGTCACCAACCTGGGGTGCCTGCCTGCCAGTGTGTGCTGGTGGATGGAGAGCGTGAAGAGACAGCTCTGTGCAGGCCCCCAGCCTTTTGCAGGCTTGTGCTCGACTCTCACAGGCCTGCAGGTTGCATTTTGAAAGCAGGGTGCAGGCTGCATGCTGTAGTATGGCCTCCTGTAAGCACACCTGGGCTGCGCTCAGCACACAGCACAGGCAGTTTGGATCCGGTTGGGTGTTCCCAATGAATCTGTGAAACATTTCACAGGAAACACATGGGCCAGCAGAAAACTACCCAGCACTCGAGGTAGCAGACAGCTTGAGGAGTGTTATTAATAACACTCAGCGAAAGGAAAGGCAAAATCCATAGGATTGATTCATTGTGTACTGCACTGCTCTTCTGTGAGGATTTTTCCCCATGCAAATGCTTCAGATCATTACCATTAACAAATCCCCCATCCCACTATGAGAAAAATAAAGTAAGCAGGCACCCAGAGGGAGATAACTGATAGCTAACCACAGGGCAATGCAGAGACTGCAGAGACAGAGCGCATCCTTGCCCATCTCCCTGTGCCAATCCCCTCACAACTCTGTTAGTGTAGAGATGCAAAACCAATTCCTTTCACACAAGCATCTCCCACTACAGACCTACCTTTGGTCACATAAAAAGCCTGAAGTAGGACAGAGGCTTTTACCTGGGATTTTCAAGTTATAGGCTGAAGCCCAGACTAAAGAATCGTAACTCCTGCTTGTTCCTAGAGGACGTTTTTACTTCATTATACTCATACAAAGCTCCCAGGGCTGCAGCAACGTAACAGCCTTCAGGTTTATTGAGCCAAGAACAGGCAACTTCATTATTTCTTTGATGACACCTTTGAGAACTCCACCAGCATCAATCTGTCACCTCTGCTTAGCCAGAGGGCACAGATTCCAGTTGATTTTATAGTAAGTACTTTTAAGAACTGAGAACACAGAGAAACACAGTCTTGCCTTCTCTTATAGTAAACGTGAAGTGTTAAACTTGATGAATTGCAGGCACTCAAAGCTCTGACCATTGCTTAATGAACTATGCATAACGGAAACGCTCTCTGGAGAAGTACAGATATTCTACAAGGATGAAATAACATCAAGGCTGTGATCTCTCAGCAATTCCCCAGGAACAAAGAAAAGCATGACCACGCTGGCACACGGACCACTTGATTCTCTGACCCTCTTCTTACTACAGGCTTGAGCTCGCTGCTGACACACTGATTTTCGGCTTAAGGACACAATGAAGCGCACTATTTCATTAATTAGAAGCTCATGGTTATGTTTAAAAGACACCTATTCTATATGCATACATGTGTGCAGTTTGGATCTGTGTTTCAATTTCTACAGAGTTGGCGTTTCTTCCACGTGCTTCAAGGAGGGACAACATCAATGGAAAAGGGAAGCCAAGTACAGGAACAGCACGGCACAGACACACATTTGAGTCAGGACTCTTACAGGAATCAGCTGGCTGACCAGAGACAAGTTCTAGCCTTCATTCTCTGCACCACTACTTGATTTCCATACCTACTTTTTTGTTTTATTTTTTTTTAAATTCAGACTGAAATCTTCAGAGCCAAAATTTCTCTCATGCTGTAATTACAACCACCACCCAACAAAATGTGTACTCCCATGCAGAATAAGCAACTCTCAATGCAAACAACTGAGAATCCACTTCGTAAAACCAGAAACCCTTTGGTATATTTGCCATACAACTGGAATGAGATACCTTTTGCCATTACAGTTTAAAGGATCATGCAAACTTCCTACTATCCACTACAGAAGGACAGATGCAAGTGTTTAAAACTAAATAAGAATAGCAGCACCGCAGCACTTAGAGAAAGTTGTGTTAGGCTTAGGCATCATCATTAAATGAGGTAAGATGTCACCCAAACATTGGCTTGCTTCCACCAGCCCATACTACTCAAGAAACAGGAGGAACTGAGCTAATAAAATACAGTTCTTTATCTACCTACCCAAGAAAGTCAAAATGTGCCCTTTCTAAATCTCTCTTCTAGCCAAGGACTATGCAGAGCAAGAGTGGCCTGATTAAATTGTAACACAAATTTGTGTTATTTTTTTTAAGAGAAAAAAAAAATCACCAGTTCAAACTCTGTCCTTGAGAAGCCTTAGAGAATTAAGTTGTTTTCTGAATGTTTTTAATAAATATCCATATCTCACAAGCTCTACAGCCACAGAAAGTAAAGACAACTTTCTACATGGGAAAGGAAATAGCAGTCCAGTCTAGGATACCAACAATAAAAAAACATCAATTTCTACAGCACACAGGTATTCATGGCTTTCTCTTACTGAGGAAATCCAACAGGCAGATGCCTCTTTATGACCTTAACCCTCGTCACCGTAAGGCACTCACAGTTTGTTGCCAGCAAAATCCTGGGGCTCAGGAGTATTCTTAGTGGTGCTCCTCCTACGTGTAGAGACATCACACCAACACAAATCAGCCTCACATCTTCTCTCCTCACCGCTTTAGTCCCTGTGTTACTTCTCCCAACAGCTCCTTCACATTGCTATCACTTCTCACCCCGCTTGCACCACCTGCTCCCCACAGCTGAGCTCTGCAGTCCCAAATCATCATAAAAATGACTACACCTGTGGCCAGGGTGAGCCTTTGCACTAGCTGCATCAGGCACGGCTCTGCAGCCCTTTGGAATCCAGCAGCAGCAATTCCTTGTTCTGCTGGCAAAAAAAAAAAAAAAAAAAAAAGCAATTTAAACAAAAAGACAACCCACACTTAAATCATGATGCTAATCGTGTAAAATATTCTTCTCACTAAGATTCCTGCTTCTGAATGCCTGGAGCTGCCTTTTTCTTTTATACAGCTTCACACCACAGGTATGCAAAAGTGACCCACCAAAGCTGTAAGAACATCAACTGGCTAAAGGCATGCTGAGGATTAAAGTGGGTAAGAGCCATCTCAGATGGCTAATACTCCTGCAGCAGTGCTCACACTGGTTTTGGAAGCATCTACCTTAGCCTTAATCTATGAGAAGAGGAATCCGGGCTGATACATGTGCCATGCATCCTGATTTTCTCTAAGGCAATGCAAAAAGATCTGAAATATAGCTTTAAAAAAAATGATATCCTAACTGTTCTTCTGTTTTATTTGCTCCTATTGTAAGCTCTCAGGTATTCATATTGCTGCTAGATTGACTGGCCCAGTCGTCTTGTTCTCCAACAAGAAATATCTGAGTAGGCATCCCATCTCTGACAGCCCGTTCTGCAATGACAAAGTATATCATGTCTGTGCTCATTCAGCCTCCAGCCCCTCTCATACAACTGCCAAAGGAGGTGCCAATTGTCAGGGTATTTCCTTTCTGCCAAGTGCTGCCAGCTTGGCCAGCATCACATCAGCAATAGCCAGAGGATTGTTAGAACCTGGCCCGCTGAAGAGTTTCAATTTTAGCAGATCCATGCAGTCGCGTGCTATAAAACAGCAGCTTAAAGTCTAGCTGACTAATTAGGTCCCCAGCTTAGAATATTGATTTTGTTTTTAAATGCTTCTTTTCTTGCCTTCTTTCCAATCCCATTGACCGTCTCAATCTAGGCTTAAATTGTATAGCAATATTGAGCAGACTAAGTAGCTGTAACACACCGCCTCTTCGACACTTAGAAGGCTTGAAAAATATTAGACAATATTCTAAGTATCTATAAACGCTGTAAAAGGAAGAGATCGTTTTTAGCATTTCAGATTAAAACCACCTTAAGCTTGGCCCTGATTCTAGAACCTACAAAGATACATTGGTGAACTCTATTCCCAAACTTTTTACACTGTATGACACCCATCAGCATCGCAGCAAAGTGGAAAAAAAAAAAGAGAGAGAGAGAACACATATTCGGTACAGATTTAATGCTTATTTTACTGCTCTCTTCTAAATCGCAGAACCCGGTGCCTTGAATTGCAGTGTAACATTGCCACCAGGCGGGCAAACGCTCCCCTTCAGCATGCCAGCACCCGTCCTTCAGGGAGGCTTGATGAAGCTGGAGGGGCCCGGGTTTCACAGGCCCGAGCCCCCCTAACAAGCAGGCATTGTTTGAACACCTGCACATCTCCCTGTGCAGCTGGGAGGGTGCCAGCACCGCCGCTCGCTGCTGGCCGCGGTTCAAACCGTGACCTTTCCAGGCAGGAAGCAGGCGAAGGCTGGAGTTTCATGTCAGAAAGCTGGCAGAGAGAACAGCGAGAGAAAAACCGAGACAGCAGGCCATCCGAGCCACATACCAAACAGAAGTTTCAGAGATGTCAGTGGTCTCCCTCCCCAGCCACTTCTTCTGAAAGCCCCTTCTTTGTTGGGGAGAACACCCAGCAGCCAGCATGCATTTGGGGAGATGTGCACGAGCTGCAGGAATGACGCAGCAGCTCAGCCAGCACACAAGGATACATGTGTTTTAGCATTTGGGGCAGTCAGGATACATCATTTATATCACACAATGTCAGTAAGCACATAGTAGCTTTACAAAAACTTGTGAGAAGCTCCCCAAAAATCAGCAAAAAAAATAATCAAGGCAACCTAAGGCTTGGTATTCTTTGCTGCAATGAAGAACAATTAGGGAAAAAGTTACTCTGCCTCCTCCTTTACTGAAAGCTTGTTGCTAAATCTATTTTCACAAATGATCACACGTATATAGTGTATGAACAGGGCTATCCTTGGAAGAAATCTAGGGAATGCAGTCATGGAACCTTCCACAAAGTAAAGCAACAACTTTAACAGTTGCAGCAAAAAGGATTAAAAAAAATCCCACAACAAAAAAACAGTTGAGCTTGATAAACAATGGGACCTTTTCCTGCCTCAAAACTACATGGAGAGAGGCCTTAGGAACAGGTGAACTGCTAAAGAATCTGGAGTATTTTTAAAACTTCCTAAATAACAGCGACAGAAATCAAACATCCATCGCTTACGTAGCAGCACAAGCTTTACGATCTTTCACATGAAACCTGCTGTGAAGAACAAAAAGCTACACAAAGAATTTCACTTAAAATGCTGCCAGCAGAAAGGATTTCAAATTTTGCTTTAGCATTAGTATTTCAACTAGCTCTCTTGTGGGTAACTCATCACCTCTGCACTAACTTCATTTACTTCTGTGATCATAGATGTGATCACATAATATTCTTGCAGGTTATTAATGCAACTTTCATAGAAAAACAGCATGGGAGAAACCCACGTACTGTTTAAAATGACTTCAAAAGTGACCAAAATCTTATCTGCATTTCTTGCAAATGGTATTTAAATTAGCTTAGGTATCTACTTCAGGAAGTTGTTGTTGTGTTTGATTGTTTAATACTTACTCCAACTTCAGTTCAAAAACTCAGAGGGCAAAACAATACCGAGGTATCATCAGCCCTCAAGTTTTGTTGCAATTAATACCCTAGTATTAATGTCATATAAAAAAAAGGACAGGTACTATGTTTGATACGAAAAGAGCTTGCTAACCGATGTACCCTTTTTTGCTCTCCTGCTATTTACTTGTGAAGCACTTTTTGAAATGTCTCTCTTCAGGAACAGGAATGCCCAGAGGAATGCGTAAGGCTTTGTTATTTTGGCAAGCTATTGTTAAGAGAAGGTCTTGGAGCAAGTACAAACTTTCTTTATGTTACACGGACACTCTAAACAGCGGTTTTGAGAGGGATCGCTTTCATGGTATTTTGGGCAGGTAACAGCATTCAACAATTCCTAGAATTGTAAGGGTATTCAAAGCACTAAAAGCCAAGCATTAGCTCCAAAGATGTACTTTATTTCAGTATAAAGCAGATTGTTTAGGCATTATTTCTTTTTGTGAACATCCACTGTATGATCAGCAGGTCCTGCTTTGAGGACATAGCTGCTTGATAACAAAGACTCCAGCACAAGACAACAAAAACACAGATGCATAGAACAAGTGCTGCTTAGACACTCAAGAGCTGATGGTCTAAACTGCAACCAGTTCAAACAGATGATATGACCAAAAATATAACTACAGCTCCAGCCCAGCCAGAACTGCATACCCAGAAGTGGAGTCCTTTTTATAACAACAACAAAAAAATCACATTGGGCTTCCTGAAAAAAAAAAAAAAAAAAGAACCACACCATACTCCCTCCCTCTCCCTTTAAAGCCACTTTTGAACTGTCCCCGACTTCACATTGAAATTGTGCTGTGGCACGCCAGTATTTTATAAAATACAGGAAAATTACAGAACGTAGTGTGAATTAATAATGAACAGTTGGCAGTAAGCATTTCACAGATATTTTTATCTCAATACTTCTGTTCCTTTTCCAATTGTGATCCTTTCCCCAGGACTTAAACCTATCCATAGAAGTGCATCTCATCTGCATTTGCAGAATTCTCATGCATTTGGTATCTGAGCTCAGTGCATTAACAAGGGTTTCTAGGTGTCATCCGTGCTCCTTGGGTACATAGCCGAGTAGTCCCATCACTCCGAGCAGAAAAAGTAATTCATGTGCTGTCAGTCAGCACAACATGCAACTATGCATGGAAGGATGCAGTGTTGAGAAACATTCCAACATTGCAACTTACTCTGGTTTCTGTGTTGTCCAATACTGATGGAGAATTATATTTACAAGACTCATACATGAATATTACCATTTGGTCCTAGCCACCTAATTAGTATTGACAAACTAAAAAAAAAAATTGAAACTTAAGGATTATTCTGGTCCATTGAAGCCTTTTTATAAAGTTCTCCATTTTGAAGGTATGATGTTGAACAGAGTCCCAATACCTTCTGAAAAAGTATTTTTTTTATGTACCATTCAAGTCCATGAGATTATAGGATGGAAAAGCCTCCTATGTGACTATAGAAAAAGGAGACAAGTACATACATTCTTTCACACTATGTGATATGAGTGAGACTCCAAATTCACTAGATATGAGTAATCAATGTCCTGATTGCTACAAGACCATTTTTTTTTTCATTTAAATCGATGAAAACTACCTTTTGCAAAGGGTACAAGCAGATACGCATCTAATCAGCCATAACGTCCATTTCTTTCAGCTACCATCAGAACTAGGACTACAGTTAATGGTAAGGAGAACTAATTAAAAGGTTTTTACAAAGCTGCCGGTATTACCAAGTTTCAAAAGGTGCAACTCCTAGGCACAGACTCTGGCAGAATCCCGATTCACCTGAGTTTTCTGCTTATGGAGGAGGGGTGACAAGAAAGATGACATTCCTATCTCTTACCAAAACTTGACAACAATCTCAAGCCAATATTCAACATCTGTCAAGGTCTAGCTCAGTAATTATACAACAAGACATTTGGAATTACAGATAACATTTAGTGAAAAGAAACAACTGCCTCCCAAATCTGCCATATTTGAACAAAAAAGACCCCACAAAACTGAACATTTTAAACACTGTTTGTGCTTACAACCATAATTATGGAACTCAAGCATTAGGGGGAGAGATTTCTCACCACTACTGCAAAGGAGCTACAAATACATGTTTAATGGGGGAAAAAAAAAAAAATCTTTTCCAAACATTCAACCCTCCCCACAATCATTTATTAAAACCTGAAAAGGCTTCAGGTATACTAATTTTCAAAGGGATGAAAAAATTCAAGAGTCATTGAACGAAATCCAATTCAGAAAGCTGATTCTCTTAATACATAATTAAAAAAACAATTTTCTTAAAAAAAATTTTTTTGCACATTTCCCCCCAGCAATCTATAAAATGCAAACAGTATGCTAGAAAAGTTTGAACATAAGGGAATGCGCTTTGGAAACATTATTAAAATACGTGTTCCTATAGAATGACATTATCAAGTTTACATTTTGAGTGTTTCTCCCCTTTCCTGGGTCCATGAGAAGCTAGGTTTAGAAAAGAAGAGCTCCCATACTGCCAACTTCACTCTGTTCCTTTACAAAAATTTCAAAGTACTGATAAATGATAGTGACAGCGAGCAAGATTCCAGTTCCAGACCCAATTGCCCCAAGGAAGTCTGCCAACACAGAGAGGGCGCCAATACAGAGACCACCAAATGCAGCAGCTGTAGGGATGTACCTGTAAAACAAGGTGGGAATAGAAAAGGTACCCTTAGAGCTTGCTCGGGATATTTCACATGTAATAGTTTCCATATACTGCTAATCCTATGGGAGGTATCTAAATCAGGGGCTAGTTTTTCCCATAAAATAAACAATCCCACAGAGAAATGACTGCATAGATAATCTAAATCAGGTGCTTTAAAAAGACAAATTAGACAAGTGAAAAAAATACAATGGCAGGATATTCTTTACTGTTCTAGGTCCACCAATCCAAGATAAGGCACATGCAATAGTGTACTAGGAAAATTCAACCTGACTGGAAGGGAGAAACATGCTAAGCTAAGACAAGAAAGCATTCCATTCTACCTAACAATTAAGCATAAATTTATGGCTACTAGATCTTCAAGTCACTTGCAGATGACTGAAAGGTAAAGTTGCAATAACATTTCTGTAACATGAAGGGCACACAGGTCCCACCCTGTAATCAAAAAAGCTAGCGATCAACCACTGCCTACTTTTACAGTTACTGTATTTAAGTAGCTACTAATTTTAAAAATGATTACTCTGAAAAAAGTACCCTCAAGACATTAACAATTACATTCAAAATACCATTCATCAGTTTGAAGCAGTATAGACAAACCCTCACTATTCATGCACATTTTCTAACTGAAAGGCTGCATGTTGTGCAAATCCAGCTATTAATGAGGCTGTATTCTGTGTCTCATGCATGCAACAAAGCTTGAAGAATAGCCATGCTCTGGGGTCCAGAAAACAGAACTCAAAGCAAAATTTTCAGTGTGCTTTCCTGTAACGCTTTGCATAAATAACCAATGAAATGCATAGCTTACCTGTTTAGTTCATGTACCATTGAAGTTTCTCTGTGGCCTCGCATTACCATTTGTTGTTCTTTCAATTGTTTGGCAACCTGTATTGAATCAAGAAACAGAATGAGTTACTTTAGTGCCATTTGCCAGAGCCACAGAATCTAATATTATGAGACACCAGAAGCAAGACATTTCAAGTAAATGGTGTTTTCGTTATCTTACTGTATATTGTTGGTCTGACTTAAAAAATACCCAGTATTTTAACTTTGGATAGACTGCAGTCACAGACACTTCTCCATGATGTCAATTATGCAACGCTTTTTGGGTAATTCTAGTCCTATTGAAAAAAGGAAAATGCAGAAACTAATAGGCTATCCTACATGTAATTCAGTTCCTGTTTTGCTACCTACCATCTCCCAGTTAGGATTTAGTGGACGTTAGTAAAAACATTCCATGAAGTGTCCATTCTTACAGTTCAGTTTCCCACAATCAGTTGAGCTAACTATTTATTTGTGGGACCAGATTAGAAATGAAGTGACTGAGAAAGAATCCCTTCTTGGCACATCAATCTTTAACTGTATTTCTGCAATTGTAGGTAATGATTTATCAATTTTTATTTTTGATGTTGTTTATAACTTTTCTCCTGTACCCAGAAAGTATACTGAAGTGTTATAAGTTGTATGCCGGTTTAAGCTGAAAGAAAATCTAGCTATACTTACCCATGAGTGCTTCCCTACACATCTGATAACAAGCAGCTGGATGCAAGGCTGAGTGAGTATTCATACTGCTAACAGTAGCTATACAACTATCACATATTTCTTAAAGAATAGATTAAACCATTCCATCTGGCTGTCAAACTTGATCTCCTACCCCAAACCATAATACAAGCATACTATGATGACAACTATTTCCCATCTTGTTATCCAATTTGACTGATATAGTTGCTGAGTATTGAATATCTTGTACCAAATGGAAATTTATAAAGCTAGTCACAGGTACATTAGTACCCTGCACTACATTGTCTTATCAGGTCCCTCTAGTTAAAAAGAGCAACTTCCAGTTAACCTTCCCCAAAACAAATGGAGAACTTTTCATGCCAGACAGGAACTTGCAGGTAAAACTTAAATATCCATAAGTGGCAGCTGCCTTGCACACAGTGCAGCTGTCATTTGGCACTAAAGAGTTTTCAGTCTCTGTGTTACCTGGCCTCTCCTCACACTGATCAGATTCACGAAGCAATCTCAGAAGTTTCCTAGTGCCAATAAAAACAACTATTTGTCTATTGCTGTTGTTGCTTTTGAAAAAAAAAAAACAGTAAAGAAAATGGGGGAAAAAATATCTGCATTCTACCTCCATCGTCCCCACTTAAAAAAAAAAAAAGCCCTTTCTGATCCAGAATCAAATTCACTATATATATAAATAATAAATATTACTAAGGTGATTACCAGCCTAACAGCTCTTTCAGGAGAAAGTCAGCACTTATTTTACAACAGCCTCTCTGTTTGCATCATGTAGGCTTACATCATTTGTCATTTTAAACTTACGTCTTTGGCAGAGGAGCCAGAGACTTCGATCCATGTTTTAGAGAAGAAAGCACAGGAGCCCAACATAAATACAATATAAACAACTGCATGGACAGGGTCTTCTAACACTGAAGAAAAGGACTCTGGAGGTGACAAATAATAACAAAGTCCACCAACAGGATAAGCACGAGCAGGGCCGCCAGATGACGTGTCCTAGAAGAAGGAAGCAAGCAGTCAGTTTTCTCACTATTTCTTAGCAATTAAGCTAAGACTGGAGTTATGTATCACCTTCATGTCACTGTGTATCACTGTCTTTACAGCAGCACACAACGATAAACCTTTACTACCATAAGCAGTTTCCAATGTGGAAACAAAACAATAAGGAACAGTAAAAATACCCACCCTAATTAAATGGAAACTTAACATCTACACTCATCACAGCAAGTCTCATATTCCACCAATTTAAACAAATTACTTATCTAGGAGCTTCAGTGTACATGACACCTGTAGAAATGTGCCTTTATCTTTACAGAGACCATCCCTTCAATTACGCATGTTAACGGCACTCTTACAGAGCTGTATGCAAGATTAAAAGGAATAATACTCACAGACCAAGTGCCCAGCAGGCTAACCAGTAAGTTGCCACTGAAGCGTGCAGAAAGCATCTGGGAGATGACGTACAAGTTTGACACCAGAGCAGACTGAAGAATAATGGGAATGTTGGAAGTATAGAACAACTTGATAGGGTACGTGTTGTACTGGCCACGGTAGCGAGCAGATTTGATAGGAAGATCCACTCTGAAGCCCTGAAAAGTTTCCAAAGGAAAGTCCCACATTATACCTTGATGACATGAACCTATTCTGCAGGTGATGAATTGCTTGTGCAAAGCTTTGATAGCAATAGAAAACAACATGCAATCAGTTTTTGCAAGTACACATAGTCTATCCACACGGCTATCTGTGAAAACACTTTTGCAAGGGGCCTGAAAGCCTGCAAGGTTGTCTAAATTCATACAAGATATGAAAGACTGATGTCAGAAGAGATCTAAAGTTGCAAGAAGATGGAACATAGTGCCAAGGAAAAGAAACATAAAACTACTCAAAACTTTTGATGTTCTCCAGTAGCTCCCTGCAACAAACAAGTAACTGATACACAGACTTAAAGACTTCAAAGCATTTTCCAGCAAAAAAGCAACAGCAGTTTCATTAGGCTACATTACACACACACATTTACCACCACCCCCAGCAGCTCTCACATTTTTCAAATGACTACAGTAATCATGGAAACTGATTAAAATAAGGTACTATTAAATGAACATGTAGATGTTGCAGACATAAAAATGAATCTTCTGAAAGTGAAAATATAACTTCTTGTAACAAGAAGCAGGTTACAGATCTTTTCCCATACAAACAGTTTTACAGTCCTCTTTATTCCAACTGACCTGGAAGTAAATTACGATAGCAAACACAAAGATGGTGGCAATCAGATTCATAAGGTTGGGGAGATTCTGACGGTAAAAGGCCTCACGGAGAGCTCTGACTTTGTCTGTACGAGTAGCCAGAAGATGGAACAGAGCGATGATGGCACCCTCAAATTCCATGCCTTAGAAAGAAAAAGAAAAATCAAGTTACACGTGCTTGGTTTATCTCCAGACTTCAGCGTTTTGTCCCAGTAGACATCCTTCCAAAATACAGGATTGATAGTGGAATTTAATTTCCCCAAGCTTTTTCACCTTGAGGACACAGAGTTTTGGAACTGTCATTCTTCACATCAGTTGTATTCTTTCCAAGAATTTTTGGAAATCCCCCTGTAGCAGCCTAGAAACTAATCGCTATCAAAGGACCAAATGGGATAATTTTACAGCTCTCTAAAAATATTGACATTTACAAAGTTGTTTCAAAGAAAGTTTTTTTTTCCACCGTACTATACTATATAATGTATAGAGTTGGAATTTTAAAAGACTAGAGCGGAAAGTAACTTGGTTTATTATGTTTCATATAATAATTAAACTCTAATGTAAATAAAGAAAAGACTATGCCATATTACCTCGTCCTGTGTTCACGGTGGTGGGGCTGAATGCTTTCCACACAATAGTCTCACAGATATTGGTGGCAATGAAGAGGGAGATGCCAGAACCGAGCCCATATCCTTTCTGCAGGAGCTCATCCAAGAGCAGAACTATCAATCCAGCAACAAAAAGCTACAGCACAAAAACAAAATGACAAAGCAGCATTATTCACATTCCCATTTTATTTGTTTGTTAAGAAACTAAGAACTAGAGGAAAGAGGACTAGAAATTACCTGAATTGTGATAAGCAAGCAGATACCAGCACCCATCTCAGATGGGTCTCCATACATTCCAGTCATTACATAGACAATAGACTGACCGATGGTAATGATCATTCCAAACACTGTAGAACACAAAAAAAGAAAGTATGCATTTGTCCTGGAGATTTTATATTTCTCTAATTGCCCAGGGATATAAATCAATTCTTAGTAGTGGAAGTTGGGAAGGAATACATAAGTCACTGGACATTTGATTTCAAGGGCAAATTAAGTTTCTTGTCTGAAATCTATATATCTGAAAATACAAATACGCAAAGACTTCAAAAGCAAATACATTTAGAAGCAAATATTTTAAGTTGCTAAAAGTGGCTTTAGCTATTGAAAACTCTGAGAACATTAAGACATTACCTATTACTATTACTATATTACTACTATAAATTACTATTTATGATTCTTTTTTCCAGTAAACAGCTCAGTAAGAGGTGTGGTGCCACACAAAATAGCTAGAGAATATTCATGTTTATCTAAAAGCTGTTTCTCTCTTATTGCTAAAGAAGAACCATGCTTGAAACTGCAAGGTAACAACTACAACTACCATCTTAACCTAAAAAAAATTACTATTAATGTTGACCAACATGATTCAAAGTTTGGGTCCACACAGTCTATATATTGCTTATGAGATTACAGTACCAGTGCCAGTTGCACATATAAGCTTCAAATAGGTTTGTAAAGGAAACATAAAAGCTAACGAGCCAAACAGCAGCCCATAAACAACTGCTGAAATAAATAAATTAGTAGCACAACGTGAACACGCAGCATGACAGAAGCCCAAACATCTAACTACAGGCTCACCACAGGTTAAGTTTGCAGTTTCTGTTGTTAGGGTTAGATACTCTACAACATTTTGCCTTGGCCTACTAGCTGTTACTTACATTTCTGTGCTCCGTTGAAGAGAGCTCTGTCTTTTGGAGTGTCACCAACTTCAATTATCTTGGCACCTGCCAAGAGCTGCATGATGAGCCCAGAAGTGACAATAGGTGAAATCCCCAGCTCCATCAACGTACCTGCCAGACACAAGCAGCACAATGAACTTCAGAGATGCCTGGAGATGGTGCACCCCAATATTTACTTGTAAAGTTTGACTTTCCACCCCTTGCATCGTGATGAAGACAATATAGAACTCCAAATCTCCATAAATGTAAGAGGTTTCAGTGATAACAGAACCAGGTTAAATGTCAGACTGCTAAGTAACGCAGTCCTTCTCAGTACTTTAAGAACTATATTCACTGAAAAAGACATCTGCTGTCAGGAACAGCTTTCCTGTTAATAAGAGAAGGTAGGAATTTGCTTTCTGTCTTTGACGATCAGTCACTTTTTTATTTATAACTTTAAACACAAAAGATTTTTTTTTCCAGGAGTGCTTGTAGTTACATACTTATACACACATTTCATTATAACACTTAATTAACACCCACATTAAAAGGCCCCTATGATAAATTCAAGTGGTAAGAATTTTAATATTTTGTGAGGCAGACCCAAGGACGTCACCCAGAAAACCACAACACAAGCAAATACAGTTTGAAATATGATTCAAAAAGCTTAGAAGATACATGGAAAACATTACCAGCAGCAATGCAGGTAATTAGAACTGTCTCCCTGCTAACCCATTCTCCCCACAAAATGGTCCTTAGTTTTTGCACTTAATAGATTGTATATAGCCAGACATAAATCCATTTTGTGGAAAGGCACAACTTTGTGCAATGCCACAGTGGTTTATAATCTCATACAATAATACACAGAACAACTTTTTCCTCTTTGTTCCATTTTTCATCATCATTAGAAAAGACCACAAATTAAGAACAAGTCCAAAAACATTTTGGTTCACATTACAAAAATGCCCTCCAGAAAGACTGACCATACCTCTATTCGAAGCCAAAATCACTCTCATCCAGTAGAAGGGATCTGCTGAGTCTGATGACATGATGCCAAATAAAGGAATCTGAATAACCAGACAACAGAAGAAAACAGGATTAAATTGAGAGCGCTCATAACACCCATTAAACATTTCAGCTCTTTTTGAAAACCACAGGAAAGAGGCATACCTGACAGCATACTAAGAAGATGAAGAGTGTGATAGCGGTCCATAGCACCTTTTCCTTAAACTGAATCTAAAGGAAAAAAAAAGAAGATAACTGTTGATATGACAAGGTCTAGTCAATCAGTAAACTTTCATACCAATATACTTAAGTATTTCATACCATTATACTAAATATTAAAGATTTTCTTGTGAATGGACAAAGTACAGGGCCTTCTGAATAAAATAACTAATGGTTCATCCCTTTTACACTACAGAAACCCAAAGCTTTACCGAAGTTTTAATCTAAATGAAAGGTAATTCTAGTACTTCGAGAGACACAAGTCCTACATTCTCACAAGAAAGAGCTTCTAGAGAGGGGCTGGGGTGGGGAACATGCCTATATAGAGAAATTTGTCTTAACAAATAATCTTAGATTAGAACTCAAGGAGTAAAGCTTTTCAGGTTGCTATTTTAAGTGACTCAAGTTTGCGCTCCAATACACGCTGCTTCGCTGCTTTCAACATCTCACTGCTATGGCAAAACCAAATCTGCACAAAAGCATCCACAGTACAGGGTGACAAGCACAAGCACTGCACTAAGAATAACTTTACCTACAATTGCCATTCTTCCCACAGGTTAAAAAAAAAAAAAAGCAAACTAAGCTGTAAGCATTTTATATTACACAATTAGAAACCTATAAATAAAATGTTACCGACTTACCTTCCGTTCTGGCTTTTGGATTTCAGGGAGGATAACACAGAAGGGCTTGATTACTTCCAGAAATTTTACTGTAAAGAAATTAGTTAAAAGACAAAATAAATACACAGATAAAAGAACATTGGGAAAAGCTCAAATAAAACTGAATTTGGATTCTTTCTGTGTTAAAACTTGCAGTTACAAACGAAGCTTTTTTTTGTTTGTTTGTTTTTAAATGATCTCTTACTTTATTTTCTACATGTATACTTCACTAACTGTACCTCTGTATAAGTACAATATGGGTTGGAAATAGGAAAAAAAAAGTTTTGTCCTTTTGTTGAGTAGGCTGAAAAAAGCAGAAAACTTTTTTTTTGCACACGTTTATCAATACCCTTGAACTTTCATTTCATACTAGGTTCTCAACTACCCTGGTATTTGAGAAATACAAAACCTGAGACAGCTTCAATTCAGGGGTTATTTTTGGGGCATACAGCTGAAGAATTCCCACATACTGTTCACGTGTAACAGTTACTTTCAAGAAGTTCACATGCACTGACCTCCTCCTAGTTAAAAGGACATACTCCTACAACAGAAGACTAAAAGCTATCTGTCTCAGTCTTAGAAAAAAAAAAAAACAACAAACCACAAAAGAACAGTATCTGCAATGTCAGAAGTTCACCTACGAGCATTCCGATATGATTCGTAACAGTTAATGCTAAACTTCTCAAGGCAAACCTAAGACGGCACATACATTTTGGACTGAATTAAAACACTTAAGACAACGCAGAGGAACTGAAACTACCAATAACCTTCTAGTTATTTGTGGAAGGCAGCAAGTTTAGCATTTCTTAATTTCAAACTATTACTGGCCTGAAGAAGGTACACCAGATTGTGGTTTTAAACCTTAACCATGCTGTGAGCCTCTCCTACACCTCAGATAAATAAAGATTGCTTAAGATGCTTTTCAAGAGGCTAGCATGTTCCTCCTCATGCTTACAAGCCTAGGAAGACTTTCATAGAATGGCCTGGGTTGGAAGGGGCCTCAAAGATCACCCAGTTCCAACCCCCTGCCATAGGCAGGGACACCTGCCACTAGATCAGGCTGCCCAGGGCCTCATCCAGCCTGGCCTTGAACACCTCCAAGGATGGGGCATCCATAACCTCCCAGACAACCTGTTCCAGTGCCTCACTCCTCTCTGAGTGAGGAATGTCCTCCTACCTCTGATCTAAATCTCCTCTCTTTTAGTTTTAAACCATTCCCATTGTCATGTCAGTACCCGATTAATAAAAGAGTCGCTCTCTGTCTTTTTTGAGTCCCCTTCAAGTACTGAAAGGTCACAATGAAGTCCCTCTGGAGCCTTCCCTTCTATAGCTGCACAGCCCCAGCTCTCTCAGCCTTTCTTCGTAGGAGAGGTGCAGAGCTCAATTCCCTGGGTTTCCTCCCCGACTGCCTACTCACAACAGCACCGCTCCTTGGCCTCACCACCATGACCAGCCCCCACCTGACAGCCCATCCCTGCCTCTCTGTGCCAGCCAGAGCCAGGCTGTGCAGCACGGGGCACTCCGGAGAGCGAAGAAAACGCGAAATCCCCTGAGGAGAAACCCACCAAGCCAAGGGGCACCCCCAGAGCGGGGCAGCGAGGCCTGGCCGCGGGCCCAGCGGCCTGGGGGCTGGCGGGGGCAGCGCTGCGCCCCCTCAGCCCGCACCCCCGAGCCTCCCAGCCCCTCATCCCCTCATCCCTCTGCCCCCGAGCCCCCACCCCCGGCACTCACTGCCCATGGCGGCCCCGGTCGGGAGCGAGGAGCGCGGTGGCGGCGGCCCGGCAGGGACACGTCAGGACTGAGCCCGGCCGCCCCCTGCCCCTTCCGCTTCCTGCCACGCGCCGCGTCCCACAGCGCCGCCGCACACCCTGCGGCGAGGAGACTACAAGTCCCAGCATGCACCGCTCGGGGGGTACAGCTGCCCGCCAGCTAACGCGGGTGCTCATTGGGGCCTTTCAAGTCAATGCAACCAATCGGGTGGTGGAGGCGGGGCGCGCGGATGGATGGGAGTTGTAGTCTCGCGGCTGCCGGCCGCCATCTTAATGAGGTGTGAGAGTGGCGCGTAGGAGGCGAGGCGTCGGGGTCGCAAGTTGTGTTGAAGACCGCATGTTTCAGCAGCCAGGGATCCTGGCTTTGGTTTAAGAGATTCCAAGAGATAAATAAATACACGAATAAACTCTTTTCATGTGTTTTGTGCTTTTACATCTTCAGAAAATAATTTTTTTAGACCTTTTCCTGCATTAAGAAACTCCCCACGCACCCCCGCACAAAATGGCAGCCAGCGGTGTCACACAGTGCTGCGCACCTGAGGCTGGATCTAACACAGCCAGGCCAACCTGGGACTCTAATAAAATATAAATTCACTGGTAAAAATGTGCGACATCATGCCATATGTCCACGAAGCCCTGGCACATTAGCGCGCTTCTATGCCACACAGGAGTGCCAACAAGTGAAAAGCGGTCACATTGACTTGCTGCTGAAGATGTTTCTGATAGTAACATACTGTCTTGTCTGATTTGCATTTATAGAGGAACTTATCCCTTGTCTGAAGACTAAGGGTAAACAGAAGTTCGAGGAAAGAGAAAAACCAATAGACGTACCGATACAAAGCAATTAGTGTATAAAGTGTGAAACCCACAGTGGCTTCCACAAATCTTGTTATTTTCCAGGCACTTAGGTATGGTTTGTTTGATTAGTCAATCCCCTCTTTCCTGAGATTAACTTTAAAATAACTAGGCCTAATTCCCATTTCCACACCCATTTCCTGCTTTCCTGCTCCCTCCTCCCCCCCTCCCAACATTATCTTTGCCCAGATCAAGGCTTCTGAGCTGTGCATCTCTACTAAGAGTTATCAAAGACATCTACCGATGGCACTGAGAATGTTTTAGTCAGTTCTTGTCCGATGGAGCTTATTTTAAAACATCCAGTTCATCTAAGCTGGTTTTAACCCGCCCATTTCCAATTAATGAGAAAGCAACTGTTTTTGCTGTTAATGGTTGGACTCAGTCATCTTAGAGGTCTTTTCCAACCTAAATGATTGTATGATTCTATGTGGAGTTGTTTTAGTGAGATCTTCTTGGCTTACTACAGGGGCAGTGACTTGATTCGCCAAAGTCTGGAGGAAGAGAGGGAAGAATTAGCAGTAATTTCGTGGAAGTCTGAGCAAGGAATCAGCAAGAGGGATTCAGTGGATTGATGGTAGAAGCAAACAGTGAAATGCCAGAATTTTGCCAAATTTATGAAAATAAGGGAAACTGTTGTGAGAGATGCTGATAGCATCGCTATGCCAGATCACTGTTAAATTAGAAAGGATAACATGGCTTTGTCCTTATCTAAACAGCTCATCTGCTTTTAGCCATTTAGAAGTCAGATGTCTAGGTAGTTGTCTAGACTCCATGCTCAACGGAGATGCTGATGAGCACTTTTGGAGAAATGTTGACTCCACTTATCTTACACATCTGTGTAAGATGTCTTCTCAAAGGTGTTATCTCCAAATCAAGCTTGGGCATTTTTGAAAGAATCTGAGGGGAAGCTTGTCAATCTACTGCTTCTATTGTAATTGCTCTTTTGACAAATAGATAATGTCAGACTCTAGGGTCTCACTCTATTTCCCCTCCACAGTGTTAATTCTGTACTTAAAAATTGGCTTCTCAGGATACAAAGTCACACCTGTTTATTATGCCTTTTTTTTTTTTTTTTTTTTTAAATCCGTAACATAAAAATAGATTTTAAAAAAAAGACGTGATTATTTGCATGGGCCATCTATCAGGCATCTGGATTTCCTGTCATTTTTAAGAATAATTTTAGGCAATAATGTAATTTGGTTTGCTACTGTAAGAAAATAAACCTTGTAATTAGATAGAGAATTGTCTATTTACACATGGAAGCTGAAAACTCAGTAGTTTTTGCTTACCTCTCTATATTTTATCCATTCTGGATCTGAACGATTTTGCATTAGGGATATGAGGATACAGTCCTACAGCTGAAATTGGCCACTGCAGTTCAATTCTGGGTATAATAAATAGTTTATGAAAACTAGTTTTCTTAGAAAGCTACAGTGAAAAGCCCCTTTTTTGTCACCTAACGTAAAAACAAATAACAACCGAAAATAGAGAGAACATAAGGTCAGCTTCTTTGTATAATCAGCTGTCACTCAGCAGAACAGAAGACCAAAAGAAGCCGAAGATACAGTTGTTGCAGAATGATTACTGTGATGCTATGTGAGACACTGGGTCAAATTTCAGCCTGATATGACTTTGACAGTTTATCTTGGTAACTATTTTGGCAGCCAATCACAAACTAAGTGACAAAATTTGAATCTGGTACGCTAGGGTTGATTTTTACACTTTTGGAGATGCACCTACTACTACAGAGGGCTCAGTTTAGAATTGTGCCAGCTGGCACAACTGGAATGAGGAGGAGGATGGCATATAATTAATAAATAGCTCTTCAGAGAACAGCAGTATCTGAGAAGCAGACATAGATATTAAACAGCTTGTTCTTTTCATGCCTTGCTATTCCTTTTTGAACCAAATCAGTCGCTCTTATATAATCAAGCTAATCCTGCTTTAGAAATAGTGTGATTTAGGACCATTAAAAACATTAATATTCACTTACTGGCTTTGAAGTTTGTTAGCCAGTGTGTTCCACTGTTTCACACAGTGCAAATCTTCAGCGTTTACTGCAAAATTATATATCTCAATATATCTCTATTGCATTAGTACAAAATTGACATTTAATTACTGCTTTTGAAATCAGTGTGCACTGTGTGCTGACTGACTATGGACGCTGGGCTCAATCATGCTGAATTGTACCCTGATGCAAACAACAAAGACTATATGATTGCTTCAATAGCCAGAGGTAAAAAGCAGAAAATAGGTGTGGAAAGTAGAAATAGGGAAAGAAGCATAGATTAATTTTCCACTGCCTCCAAAGAGTTCCTTTTAGTTCTAGCAGCATTGCTTGCAGAAACTGGCCACAAACTCTACTTGAATAGATCCAATTTTTTGTATCTGTGACATGCTCACCCTCTGTTCCCATGTCAGTACTTGTTATCAATGTGACAAAGCTTGCATGTTATTTTGAATATGCTTTTTATTGTTATCTTTTTAAACCCAGCAAACTAAAAGAGACACTCTTTGTTGTTACACCAGGTTTCAGAGCATCTGTGGGCTGAGATCGCTAGAGGGCAATCAAATCTATTTGTTCATACGTGTTTATATATATATATATATATATGTGTACACACACATGTATGTGGACATTCACCTTACAAAATAGGGTTAGTTAATATCCATAGCATTGGTCTGCCACAGGGATCATGTGGTAAGAGTAGGGCTTTGTGCATGGGTCAGTTTAACAGCCATATTCATATGCAGTCCCTGATTTTTGACACACAAATGCTGCCAGTAGTAGTCTATTTAACCACAAGGTGGAAGAACTGCTTTACTTATGATGCCAACTCAGCTTGCATGAAGTACACACAACTCTGTAGGCAAGTTTTATTACCATTATTTAATAGATACGTTACAGGTTGCAGAGGTTGTAGCATGCATGAAACAATTCAGATCATAAGTGGCATTCGTGGTCTGAGTGGCAGGTGAGTATGGACGTAAGGGAGACCTTCAGGGAACCATGAGCAGACAACACTTCTAAAACAAATTGTTTACTATCCTGCTGAAAGGAGAGTTAATTGCTTGCTCCTTTAAGGCCAACTGCCAAACTCCATTCATTGCAACAGAACAGAGTTTCCCTTGGAGTCTTCACTCAGCAGAGTTTTTCCCAAGCTTGCCTGCGAACCAGCATGCCAAGAGGCAGACAGAAATCTTCCTAGGTGGGATGCTGAGAGCCACATTTCTGGTTGAAGAATAGTGGAGTAACATTTTCTTACATAAATTTGAGCTTGCACTTTATTACAGGGCAATGGAGGATGCTGTGTGAAGAGATCTTTCTGCTTAATTGAAACAAAGAAATTAGTAAACTTTTTTTTTTTTTCCCCTATCCAATAAAACCCTCTATTTCATTAAAAAAAAAAAAAAAGCTATAAAAATGTAAATTCCTTCTAACCCAGCTGATTTCCAGTTACAGAAATGCATTCTAAAAGATAAAACCTGCATTTCTATAATGAATGAAATTCAGATTCTCTTCTGAATATAGAAAGATAAGAAATGCAAAATCTGATCCTATCCTGAAGATCATAAAATTGTGGTTATTAGAATAAAAAAATATCCAATTTAGATACCTAAAACATGATACCCAAACCACTGTTTAAATAGAGTTGCCCTAGGTACATCAAAAGAAGTACAAGTGTACTTCCCCATCACTCATAAGTCCAATACCACAATGCACAAAATAATTTCCAACATCATTATCAGGACACGAGAGGTTAACTTGTATGTCTTTGCACTCATTTTCATGAAATGTTTTTAATCCTGAACTCATGACTCACAACCTTATTTCTCCAAGTTGTTCACCCAGGCAGTCTTAGAACATCATTTTACTCCCTGCATTTATGGCAACACTTAATCAGGTATCTAAAATGCTTCATAATACTGGAACTTTAATCACCTGTGCTCCTAGCTAGCATTATTATAGCCGTGCTTTCCCAATAACCAGGATCCTGATTTCTGGCTGTGGCAAGTCAGAACTTCTATATAATGTGCACTGTGTGTAACACAAAAAAACAATGGCTAAACCCTGATCTTGTCAAAGACCAACAACAAAACGTCAGTGGGGACAGCATTTCATCCTGTCTTCAAGTGACACCTCTATATTTCAAGTAGAAACAAAACATAACATGCAGCTTTGTAGTGATAGCAGTGCTACTGATTCAGAAAAAGTTCTGTAATAGAGCTACTGCCTATTTGCTAAAATGTGCCATGAAAGAATCAAATTATGACAAATTATGCTAAAATTATGTGGATCAGCAAACAAGGTCAGGCAGATTCTTGCCACTGTCAGTACACGCAGCAAGGGCCGTTTAGACACATGCGAGAAGCAGTTCTACATCCTTACTGAGGGATGTGACATTGGGCCATGCATTGTGACAGCTGGCCACAGAACTCCAGACTGGGCGGATAGTGGCTGGTTCTCCACTGACAGCCTCCAAATTGAACCAAAAAGTGGATATTTCAGCAAGACTGGAAGGCCCGCAGCATAGTACAAACACAATTATTTCAAAGACCTACTTCATACAAGGTTAAACTATCTTTTTAACATCTACGTGCTTCCCACATCTTCTTTTCTGGCCTTCTCTAAGGTTTCTGAAGTCTCTAGGCTATTTTTCATGTTCATCTTGTTTTACTGTGGCTTCTCTAACTGGATTCTGTAAAAAATTATAATACAGCTAATTACCCCAAACGTTCGTATTTCTAGGGATTAAGAATGAGCTTTCGTTTATATGATCTGTTTTTTAATCATCAAACTGGTGACCTAAAATCATTATTTAGAGAGAAAAAAAAAAAAAAGAAAAAGAAAAAAAAAAAGAGAGAAAATAAATGTTTGGAACATTAAGGAAAAAAAGTGCTTGTCTTGCAAATATTGATGCGAATTTCCCCCAAGTGCCTATAACCTAATAACCGGATACATATAGTTCTGATAATTGACTCATTTACATAAAAATCATTGCCAGCTTGATTGTAACAGTCACCATATGCAAGTTGGCCAGGACTAGAAATCATCACAATCAACCCTCTGAGAGACCCTTTACACCTTTGCAGATACAGCTCTTGGCACAGAGCATGAATTTTCTCTAGAATGTTGTGAGGCATTAACAAAAACACCTTTCATGCTGAAAATACATTGGACCTATATTTGGGACTGGAGAATACACATAAGAGGAGGCTGTCTGGTTTTCAAGTCAAACCTTAGGATATACTAGATCCCTTTACTCCAGCTTGTATGTTCTGACAGTAGTAAAAAAAAATCTAACAACATGGACATTGGGCTTCTGCATCTGCGTGGTCTGTTGTTTTTCAAATTAATGATTGCACATTGAATTTGAAGAACCTCATGCATACAATGAGAGCTATGCTCTTAATATGCACATGAATGTGCAGTGTTATGGAGCATGAAAGTGGTAACTGCGCTTTGCTTCCATTTCCTAACTTTTTCATGCAAAAGAAACATGTAATACATGAATATTTTTGCATGCAGTATTTCTCACACGCATACATGAAAAGCAAACTCTGTACATGTAAGATTATGGCTTTCATCCTAGAACAGGACTGAATTCTCTTTATTTTATGGATATTTGCATTTTGCCGACTAATTCTTTGAATCTTTCAGCTTTGCTCTCTTGATAACGTCAGCTTTTAAATCCAAACTGTAAGTTACCTTTTCAGATTTTTTTTTTTTCATTTTTGAAATTCTGAGTAGCAGCAGAAATTTATCAAGTGAGTTCTCTTCCTGGCTTTAAGACCAAAGCTGAAACCTGAGCTGTTTTATTTGGTATGCAATGAATGAGCTTTGATTTGATTTTTATTGTATTTCATTCAAACTTTATTATAAAACATCTCCCAGGGACACTTGCACAAGAAACACTTTGCAATTAAAACCAGCATTCTATTTCCAGTCTTCCATTTTCAAAGGTTATTATAACATTTTTATCATGCTTGCTTATCTCCATAATATACCACTGTATGGCAGGCAGCTGCAGATGTCAGGTAATAGAGCTAGATGTCTCTGTAGGTTTTTCTAATGGCTTTCTTTCCCTGTACCATGAACAGGATTCACTGTCATTAACCCAGTGACCAGCACTTCTGCATTTTGACTGTAGGCAGTTCTAAGGCAACTGTATTTCCACTGTTCTTTGACTTTAGCTTTGTCTTGACTTTTTTTTTTTTTTGACATCAGATTTGTTATACGATTGTTAAAAATGCGTCTCCAAATACCACTATAATTTAAATAAGGTAGGTGTTTTTGTGGATGGTTCAACAGTGGATTTAATGTCATTCCCAGTAGTTGGTTCCTCCTCTAGAATTGAGCCACCTTTAATTTTCAGTGGAACAACTGTAACTTTCAGCAGCTGGATAATTTCAGGATCATAATTGGCTGTATGAAGTGTTTTCTTTATACTATCTTTCCTTTTAAAACATTGCAGTTTGGAACCAAACGATATAAATTACTCATTCCATATCACTTTTTCTAATTGCCTTTTGATTACTGTTTTTCTTGATCTCAGAGAAACCTTTTGTAAGTGTTAACAGGATGTCAGTGTCAGTTTGATCCTGCTTCTATTACAATCATGGGCCAAAAATCCTTCTGGGTCACATCCTCTGAGTGGATCACATCCCTGTGGATCTTCTAATGCACTTTATAAAATGTACCCAGTAAATCCAATAACAACAGAAATATGATTTAAATACACAGTGCACAGATGGTTCCAAAAAAAGCAAGCTGCAGCTTCACTTTGAATTTGTGTTTATAAAGATTTACTTTCCTTATAAAAATAACCCGTAAAAGTCTTTATCAAGATTTATCCAGCTCAGCTAAGAAAATAAAGCAGTAACTACAAGCTGATCGGTGCAATAGCATTAGTACAAGCACATTAAAGTCCTCCTTAAATGCAAGTGAGCAGGACCATGGCCAACTGCAAAGAGAAAGAGAACTGTTAATATGCCAGTGTTATAGACTTGCCTAGTGGCTTAGTAGTTTTCACTGAACCTTTCTGTTACACTGGCTTACCTGAAACAAGGCACAAATAAATCAGATTAAAGATTGAGCTGCTTAGGAGAGCAACACCAGTACAGCAAACTTCCTGGCAAGATAACTACTATTTTCTGCATCAGATGGCTGCTCCAAGCTGCCGTGCTGAGCAGGGGTGGATTCCTAATTCATTTTGAAATGTACTTGAGCGAAAACCTTTAGGAAGGTTTTACGTACAAATACTTGAAAAGGGGTGAGCCTCCTATCCTCTGGTTTTGTTCATATGCTGTTTGGCCTCTTTGTACAAGATCATGAGGCATCAAGCAGTAAGCTATTAATGTCTGCGTCATGACAAGGCTCTGCAGCAATTATCAATCTTTGTATGGTCTTTGGCTATTTGTCCCCTTAAAGCACTCCAAAGAGCAAGCTTTACAGAGGGCCAGCTCCAGGGCTGAAGTGAATGCTGGTGCGTTAAGGCACAGTTTGATAAGAGAATTTTCAAGTGGTGGTGGTGCTGGCACAAGCAGCTGCCATACCAAATGCCCATTAGCAGGCACTTGTTCCCGTCTCTATGCCTCTTTGTGCTGTGCCAGTATAGGCAATTTTGTAGCTTCATGGCAACATGGACTATGAAATGATCTGGCTGCAAAAGACTTTTTCAAGTTCTGCAGCTGAACTACAGATTTAGCTTCTTTTATATGCATTTAGGAGTTCTAATTGCATCACGAGTAAGTATCTTAGCTTCGGCTGAGACTGCTAAGCAATGAGAGCAGTGAGCACACCGCAGCCTGGGCTGCTCTAGCCAGCCCGAGATCACAAAACTGCTAGGGTCGACGGTCAGTCTTCACTGCAAATCATTGCGTCTGGCTTGTGTACATTATCTATTAAGCTTAAAGTCACATCTCACAGCTCAAAGTAATTATTACGTGAACATTACAGACGTCTTGAATACAAAAATGAGTTATACTGTGGTCAATAGGAATTTTGCCATTGATTCCAGTAGGTATTTGTCCTTAAAACATTGTTACTGAGGGATGCTGGAAGGAATAAGGAAGTTAAGAATCCTTAAACCTTTGTATATTCTATTAGCTGGAATTTAAACTTAACTGCAATCTGGAAAGACCTATCCTATGAACAGCACACCATTTAGCATGACTCCCTGGGACATGGTCCACGTAGAGACATTGGCTGTGATCCTTCTTAAATGAAGAAAAGGGAGACAGAGACCACGCCACAAACTGTCACAGAGTACAATAGTCACTGCTGCAATTTTAATCTCAGCTATTTAAGAGGACTAGAGATATTATTTTTGTATATATTAGAGCAGCGATAACCATCTCTGCATATAATAGCAAAATCAGTCCTTCCATTGGTTTGCCTTCTATGAAATGCGAAGGGTATATATTATGGGAGACATGGTTATAGGTGCTGTCTTGTTGTGGGTGACTATCATTGTAATCAAGAGTAGAAGTCAAATACCTTACTCAGAGAGAGCTTACCTTACAGATATATCAGTCTGAGCATCTAGCCTGTCATTCTGGATGAATTTAGAAAAATGCAGACAAGTGATAGACACTGAAATGTCCAATATGACATTTGAGAACCAGATTAAGCACAGGGTTTCTCCCTGTAGGGAGAAAGATCAGTCTCCCCTGTATAGAAAAAAAAAAAATCAGTGGGTTTCCAGCCTAGTGTACTATAAGAAAACAAAGCATTTAGGCAGCTTTCTGATCAGTCTTGTCCAACAAAATAACCACATTTATTTATTTGCTTTGCTGAGGCTTTTTAACTTCAGGGAAATGCCAGTGAATCTCCCTGTTTGTTACTAACAATGTTTGTAACAAATGTTCCGTACCCTGCAAAACTTGTCTTAACGTGAAAGATTTTTAGAATCTCAGGTCTCATGTATTATAAATTACCTGTCAATTCAGCTAAGATTTTTTACTTGTGCACACTGGTGGGCTGCATAATCCCCAGTAAAAATTCTGTAAGTCAGCAAGTAGATGTCACATTGTTTACACATTAACAAGATCCTAAAACCCTCTTATGCATATTCTGTAGGCAATTTCTTACATTCAACAGTACCTTTTAGTGGCCAGTTAAATGCATTACAGATTTGTTATGGAAACCCCCAGGGACTAAAGGCAGCTGCCTTCATATCAATTCAGGTAATTCAGGTCTCAGTTACCCAGTAAATCTGATACACTTCTGTAAACCACCTTTTTTTTCTGCTTGATAGCAATTGTGTCCATCTAAACTGCATAATTTATTAAATCAGGTCTGCTTTAAGAAACATACAGTTCACTCATTCTTCTAATTACTACTGTTCGAATTCAGCCTCAATTAGTGACCTCTTAATTTTATGAGATTAGTTCTGCCTATATAGAAGTGTGACTGGCTGTGAAGGCACATGCACTCAGCCTTAGATTTCTTCTACTAAATGTATTACACTGTTTAACATCCCTCTTTGTTTTCCAGGGAAGGGATGAACAAAATACCATTAGCTGCAGACACCCAGTCTCTCCTTTCCCAGGAAGGCTTTGATTGGTGTGTACAACCGTGTTACCAAAACCAGGGAGATGGCAGAGGTGCAATAACACTATTATTCTACCACTGTATAACATTCTGCGATCTCTGGATCTCAGCATAACATTACAGACATCACCCCCTCTAAAAACACAATAAAGCAGTCCCACAAAATGAGTAGGGATGTATTGGTATAAGTATTTTTACATGGATGAGCCTAGGCACAGAGACCAGATGCCCAAGTCTAATGACTGAACTAGAAACAAAGCCCAGAGGTTCAGATTTCAGATCTGTGCTCTAGTTACAAACCAACGCCTCCCTGTGCTCCTCCTCCTGATGCTGAAAAGCCTGAGAGCCTACTGAATGGGTATCATAGCTTTTTATGTTAGGATTTTGCAGTTGTTTCAGCCACGTCTGAAAAGAATGAGTCAGGGATTTGTGTATGTGGGAAGTGGTTTCCTCTCACATTACCGTATGTATGGATGAAATACATTTCCTCTACTACGAAGATGCTGAATGAGAAAATAAAGTAGTGCAGCTGACTGTCATTGCAGTGACTGTACTTCGACCCTGGTGATGAAAAGCCAGCGGCCTCAGGAGGCTGGTTTGGCTAATGCATTTCATAGAAAAGCTGGTGAAGTCACTTACATTATTGCAAAGAATGATTAGAAAAGGATAAAACAAAGAAAAATAAAGCAAAACAATACTCAATATGATAACTTAGAGACGAGGTTCTCTAGGGAAACCTGGCCTGACTGAAACTTCAGGACAAAATCTAGCTTGAAGACGTGATCTATAATGCAATAATGAAGATGCCTCCCTCTGTGTTTCAGACAGCTTTTGTAGCAACTAGTGTTCAAGAGTCAGAGATAATGATAATGGCTTC
Organism: Anas acuta; assembly: GCF_963932015.1. Lineage (NCBI taxonomy): Eukaryota > Metazoa > Chordata > Aves > Anseriformes > Anatidae > Anas > Anas acuta. Next base: position 11,742,668 of record NC_088989.1, on the reverse strand, counting down.
TGCCTGCAATCATTACAGCTATGGCACGCACAGTATGCAAGGCATTTAGCATCAAACTTAACAGCATCATGCAGCGAGACAGTGGCAAGAGTAAGAAGAGCACGGGTCACTTGCCTTGCCTCCCAGCTCATGGCCAAAAGGCCAGTGACACAGCAGAAAAAGTAGAATTTGGTCTGGGACCTGAACCTGCTCAGAGACATGTCCTCAAATCCAGGAAGCTGGTATGGCTGTCCTCAGTCCTTCAAAGCTGATTCTTTTCTGGAGCATCAGGCACCTGAGCAGTCTGGAGCCTGGTGAACACCTTGAGTAGCTGTTCCCATCTTCTGGGGAGACGAAGAAGTGAACAGGCTGATTAGGCAAGTGGGCTGAGGCAGGAGTAGGGAAAAAGAAACAGAACAAACCTGTGCAAACTTGAAGAGGACTCTGAGCTGCTGAGGGGAGAGCTAGAGCCAGCAAAAGACTTGGAGAAGGAAGGAGGCATAGGCCAGGTCAAAAAGATTTCCCCAGTTGTCCCTTAACTCAGCAAGGAACTTAAGCTTAGTTTTGAATTGAAGGCTGGAAGAGTTCCATGTATTTAAAGAACAGCACTTTATTTGAAATACTTGATGAGATATGCAGAAGACAGAGTTGCCAGGTATGTGTTAAAAAGGGATCCTACTGCTGTCAGTAAAGAACTTCTAAAAATAATGTTATACATATGTATATAAAACACATACAACCATACATCCTGGAACACTTAAATGCATTTTTTTTTTTTTTTTTGAAGGTAATTTCTCCTAGCGAGGCAGGCAAGTCTGCCAGGAGCCACATCCCTGCTCCGTGCTGGTTCTCTGCTCCAGCAGCACAAATGTAGTCCCAGCGTGGCCTTTGCCATGGCTGCAATCATGGGTTGTTATTAAATCATTCCATCAGACACCCAGGCAGGGCAGTAAACACAGGGAAAAAGAAGGAAAGCATTCTCTGTGTAAGTCCTGTGTATATTTTCTCCATTTTCCAATATTTCCTTTGCTTTCAACCTCAACATGTCAAATTATTGTAAATTGCAAATGTACTAGTTCCAGCTGAGCACAAATGGGGGTGAAATAGCTTTGCTTTGAAGCTACAGCTAGAGTCCACTTGAAAAGCTGTAGGAAGAGTCACAGAAATGTGCAATAGAGCAGCTGAAATTCTGACCTGGTGATTCAAAGAGTTATGATTCATGAAACAAATTTTTTAAAGGTACTACATAAGCCATTAGGAGAACAGCCTGTGAGAGAGACCGTCCCTGTAGCTAAGACAGCATTCACTAGGGAAATCCATATTAAAATAATGTCATTTTCCAGATCAGCAGAGAAACAATCAGATCTTCATAAATATATTTTAAAATGATATATATACACACACTAGCATTTGTTTTTGTTGCTTTTCAGGTGATCAAGGGTATCAACGCACCCTTTGAGTAGAGGAAAACTATGATTAACATCTAGGGTGCAATCCTTTTACATATTAAACTTGCTCTAGGAAGAGATGTGAGCATCATTCTGCCTCACTAGGCTCCTCTGTGCATTGTAACATTCTGGGAAGCTCTAAGTTTTGTTACTGGTGTCTCAGTTTTGATGCTACCTCAGCCTCTTGCCTGGAACATACCCGGGAGTGCTGGTGGGGGAGCCATCCGACAGCTTTATATACACCAAGGAGATTTCCTGCTGGCAAGTCAAGGAATCCTGAATGGCAGAATACAGCTGGAACACAATCCAGCAACTGCCCCCTGCATTTCGGTATTGCACACATGGAAATTGTGTGTTTGCCTGGAATGAGCAGAGACTGAGCCACAAGCCACCATAGTAGAATGGGTAGTCAAGTGCCTGATGGTTTACACACATGAGCAGTTCCTGTGACCACACGGATGAAAACAGATTAGACATCCACAGGGATCCTTGTGAAATCAGTTATGCATGGACAATTTCAGAATAGAACGCTAACTGGGGATAAAACGAAGAGCCTCAATTAGCTTTTCAGAGCATTTCATTATTTTTTTATTCCCTGTGGGCCACATGACCAGTTACCTCTCCAACATTTTTCTTCATATTTGGCAACTCTTGATGTACTTCAGTGCTTCAAGTGAAACTGAAGTGCATGCCTTTGCTTAATAATCCCCCCATTCATTTAAATAGTCCATAGCTTGTCAGCACTGCTTTGTTCACATTTTAGAATTATGGACGATGTCAAGGCAGCCTTGATTAAACACTCAGCTAACTATGGCTCAGCCAGAAAGTGGCTGAAGTAAACTATTATTTCAGTAAAGCTCACAAGCTTGGAGAATGCATATTCTGTAATTTGCTTGCATCAGGATTTGTAATAGAAGAAATTAAAACTCTTAAGGACTTTCCCAGCTATGTGAGATTACCCATGAACATATCAGACATGCTGACACATTCACATACTCTTGGAAGGATTTTGGCTCAGATCTGTACCTCTCAATAAGCATGCTTTCTACTTCTTCCTTCCTTTCCTCAAGCTTTCATTTCCAAGTATTAGCTTAGAAATTGTAGTCACCCCAGGGAAAAACAATGAACTAAATGGGGCCCTCACAAAATTTTAAAGTTGGAACCTAAATTAGTCTGCCTTTGCCCCCGTTCTAGATATTTAATCCAGAAGAAAACAATGCCCTGCTGTCTGCTGGACATGGACAGAAACAGAGGGACACACCAGAGTTCCTGTTAAGAGCCAGGCCACATGGACACAAGAAAAACAATGCTCCATGCAAGCAAGAGCAGGTAGCTTTCCAGTGGCACGTGAAGAAAAATCTATTAATTGTCCACTATGGCTCAAGATATCTGATTGCAATGCCCGCGTATAAACATATGCGATTACTTTCCTTGGTGATCAAGAGAGATGACTTTGAGGAATATGCTTTTCACTCTGCTCACTGATTGTCCCTAAAAACAAAGCATACCAAGCATGAGGGAAACGGCCAGCTCACTACTGGAATAATGGTTTAACAGAGGAGTCTCAGCTGTATTCCACATATACATTCAAATACATCAAATGAAAGTATGCAAAAGCCTCCTTCCCCACTTGAACTACCCAGAGTGTGAAATCCAGCAGATTAATTCAGGCTTTGAACCATGGAGGATTTGAATCATCAGGCATAGACACAGAGCAGAGACCAAAGACAAAAAAAAAAACCCACCCCTTAAAACATTCTCCCTTAAAACAAAAACGGTGATAGAAAAATCAGTAGATGCATTGCAGAATTTGAAGTAATCAGAAGGAAACAGCAGTTTGGCTGAGCTGAGAGCGGCCTCTCAAGAGCATTGCTTCCTGCTGACTTGAGAGCTCTGCAGAGAAATTACAGGATTACCTTTAGTTCGCAGTAACAACTAAAAGTTAAAAAAAAGAGTTTTTGATGTTGCACGGTTAATTGGAAAACAATCTACTGGTTTTGCTTAAAAAAAAAAATTGTCACCTCCTTAGTCTTACACCTACAATAGTGTTCTGTGACCAGAGAGGTTAAGATTAAGAACTGGTCACTGATGAGCACCACTCAGCTCTTGCTTGTCACAACTCTCCAATAGACAGATGACAACCCACATATCAAAGGAAGAAAAAACCAAAACCCCGCACAATACAGAACTGATATGAACAGAAGAGTATGCATTTAGGCTGTGACACTCATTCTGCCTGTAAAATACATGTAGGGAGAGAAGAGATCAGTTTTTCAGCTCACAGATCACTCCTTTTCTGCATGTTTTCCTTAGTCCCCCCCCTCACTACCTCCCTTATTGTGTGGGCAATCCTCAGCAAGGGACTGCAGTTATCAGGTAAACTTTAGTGACCTTCCTGCTAATTGTTTTTATACAGCAGTTTAATATTCCCACTGGATATCCTAGGGAACAGGTCAGGAATAGAAAAGTCAGAACTAAGGAAGTGCTTTGGGGCTGTCCTCTCCATCCCTCTCTGCCATATGAATTACAAGCAAAAAACCAACCCCCCCCCCCACCCCCCCCAAAAAAAAACAAAAAACAAAAAACAAAAAAAAACCACCACCAAAAGTGTTTTGTTTCAGCCTAATAAATAAATGATTGAAAAAGAAAATGGAGTTGCTCTGAATTGCAAAACACGCTAGTAACTACAGATGAACTACCTGATGGATTCCTTCATTTCTTTGCCAATTATTTCCTTCCAGTTTTGTCACTGCTTTTACAACCTTAAAAGCACTTTCTTGCTGACAGTGATCATTCTTGTGCAATTTTATTGTTCACTCTTTTAGCACTTGCTAAAGCTAGGGGTTTCTAGCTTTAAGGTCCTGGTCACACAAGACCAGGTGGTCCTGCCTCATGACAGGTAGAATCTATGCAGAAATTTAGGATTCTTCTTCTTTGGTACAAAAGTTGGCCATCTCTTTTGAAAGACTCATTTGTGACTTGTTGCCAGAAGACCAGTTTTCTGCCAGCACAGACTCAGCTCTGTTGACAAAGAAAGGATGACTTGACTGTCCTGGCTGCAGTTTAGATAATGTTTGCAGTAGCTGATGTACTTGGCTTACAAACCTTGACTAATGCTTTTACTTGTTTAAACAACCAAATGCCCTTTTCTGTCTTCCCTCCACTCCTACATCAGCCAAATAGCCTGTTACTGAGGTACAGCTGAACTGTTTTTTTTTTTTTTTTTTTTTTTTTTTGCCAGCTGACTTCAGATATTTCTTAGTCCCCTCGGTAGCTCAGAAGAACTTGGTGGGTTGAACAACAAAAGAGGGTTTTCCCTGGCTAGAGCTCTCCTTCCTATGGGGTGCTCTGCTATGATGTGAGCCCTGGGCTGCCCCCTTGCTGGCAAGGCAGAGGTCCCAGAAGCCCAGGCTGCACCAAACACTGCAGCTTGCACAGCCAAATGGAAGACCAAGAGACAGTGTGCCCAAGTGACACACAGAGGATGGCAACCTCAGCTTTCAATCACAAAAACACCACCAACAAGTACAAGTACTCGCAAATTAAGCATTGTCCAAGAAGCGTAGTTCAAAGGCATCTCTGTCCCTAAGCATGTGTTGCAGGCTTCTCTCCATGGGGCTCAGCTGTCATCCAGAGCCAACACGATTTGTCTCTCCAAATTCTTCAATTTCTGCAGAATCTGGATGCAGAGAGTCACTGAACTTCTATTGGTCCACTAAGTCGGGGGGAGGAGGGATAAGATCCCGTGGGTTCAGCCTTGCAACGAGGCAGACATCGTAGCTGTCGTGCATGAGGACATTGATGGCCACCACGTTCCACTGGTTCTCCCACGTGTCGAGCTCGAGGATCTCCTTGGTGATGACTTCGTGACGAGCTGAAAAACAGAAGCAACAGAAGAACCAGAAGTGAAGCCAAACAGGATCAAAGGCATTGTTACTAGCCTACTGTAAGGTAGCAATGAAAAGGTGCTTTCTGTAGTACCAACAGCTACGCTGAGGAGCACGCAAGTTTGTCGACACACAGAGAACTAATTGGTGCAGATGGAGACCTGTACAGGACATTCAGTCCTCACCTCTGAACAGCAGAGATAAAAACATGAAGCACTCCACCTCAGTACAAGCATGCAGGTGGCATTTCATCACACGATCAAAATGTCAAATGCTCATTTTGAGACAGAGCTAATGAGCAGGCCTACATGCACTGCCTTGTCTTTTCTTTCCCCCAGACTAAACTGTAGCTCTCAGGCCCCTGGAAGCACTCCAATACTATAGCAAATAAAGATAGAGAAACCTCCAGGGCTTGAAATATACTTTATACTGAGGAATTTGTCTTGAATAGTTGGGTCAGAAGAAAGCCAATAAATCACAGCCAATCTGAAGACAAACAGCTTTTTACTGAGACTAACAAAAAATAATGAAAGAATCACCACACAGCAGAGAACTGCAATTGTCAACCAGCAGTGCTGAATTAAACTTCTCATGAAAAGGTAAAGCCTTTCTTTGCTAACAAAAGGCCTGAACTCTCCAGCAATTTCATTACTCAAAGCCAAGTTATTTCCTAAAAATAAAAACCATCTTTCATTTTTGCTCACTCTTTCATGTTAAAGCTGCTTTCTCACAGTAACCTTAGTCTAAACTCTTACTTTGAGATGAGGATGTGCATGTGCTTTGCTGTCAGCTTCCTTCCCTTCTTTCTGATGAATCTCTGGGTAGATTTATTAGGAGTCAGGTCTCAAAGACTGCCAAGCACAGACACTTCACAGGTATGAAGGTAAGAGCCATCACAGCAAGAAACAACAAGTACTCATCTCTGTTCTGACTCCTGAAAGACTCGTGACATGATAAACTTTACAGGGTCTGGACTGAGGTTCCCATTCAGCTCTTCTGTAATATTTTATTTTTTAATGTCACCTCAGAAACAATCCTTCATGTCTAGCAACTGAATCTCATGTTTGGACACTGCCCTTCTGTGGAGCCAACAGCGAAGTACTGAAAAAAGGGAAAGAGTGAAATACAAAAGAACATCTGGAGGCATATATTTTCTTGCATTAGAAACAGACCAAAAATTCCTCCAGAAAACAGCAACTTTGGGGTTTTGCTACCCCCCAGATAGTGTTATTGTGGTTTAGGCACTGAGGAAAGTTTGTGTCCATGTTACAATGATGTAGTGCCATGGGATTTAAACATCCCTGGGGCTCCTCTACAAATAGCTTCAGGATGCAAGGAGGTCACATGAAAAGAGGCTTCTTCCACCCTTGGGATCAATTTCCTCACTGCACTATTTAGAGGCACTTCTTTATTACTGCAGGTCCTGCACATTGTGGAAGTCTTAGCTTTATGGAAATATTTTCATGTTTTTATAAAGTATTTACTTAAGAAAACAGCTCACCAACCATTCACCATCTCTGACCCCTCTCTCACCAGAGAACAGCACAATGTTTCCACCCCACAGCCCATAGTCATTTTCCCCTCAGCTGTACAAGAAACATTTTTCTTGGTCCAAGCCCTAGATAATGGGAGCTTCACACATCTCTGTGAGCTTGAGTGTAATTAATATTTCAGGATTTGGCCTCATCTGCATAGTTCTTGTTCTGTTCCTTTACTCTGTTCTCAGAAAAGAGAAGGATAGTTTTGATGGCTCATTTATTGGACTTCGGTAGTTCATTAAGTACAGGAGAATAATAGGCAAGCAACAACCATCCATGAGACAAGACAACAAACTGCTAAAATACCCAGTGACCTGTGAAGAGAAGGCACAACTGAACCTGTGAACAAGTAGCACATGCCAGTACCAAAGAGCTCACTTTTGTATGACCCTGCAAGAGCGAGCAGGTTTTCCCTAAGATACAAATATGAAGACAAACAGACCTGAGCTGTGACATGGGAGGCTCCAGCCCCTGGATTTATTATTAGATCATCTCCTTTATGCAATAAATTTTTATGCCTGGATTTTCTTTGGCATAGATCATGACAAAAGTGAGACAATCAGAGGAAAAAATCAAACACTGGGACTGTCTGAAATGTTCTGTGGGCAACTGTAACACTTCAGAAAAAATCATAATTAAAACATCAAAGGCAGATTCAGCCACCCTTCCTCGCCAGCCTTTCTGTGTTTTATCCTGACCCTGGTGACTCACAACCTTCGGTGTCCCTTGTTTCCCTTTTTGTGTGATGATGTAGCTGGTTTTGTTCCACTCCACAAATTCTGCTTTCGAGCACGCGGACTGTTGGTTAACTCTTAACCCTTGGGAGATAAAAAGGGTTTGTTGTTGAAATAAAGGAAGCAATCACTTCTCCAGTCTTGTCTTATTTAATATGAAAGGAAACAGCATGCTTTGGATGAGAGTTCATATGAGGAAAAGCACTGCTCACAATGTAGTTATGCTTCAAAAAATGACATCCCCCCTTTGTTTTGAAATGAGTTAAAACAACTGAACTCTGAAGACGCACCCACCCACCCTCTGGTATGGACAATAGAAAAAGTAATGTTTGTTAAAAAATCTGGAAGTTTGTCAGTTTGTCTCTTTGGATTCTAGACCCTACTCTTCATTTGGACTTTAATCCCCCCAAAAATGTTTAAAGCCTAACATTTACCTCAGTGCAAGTAATTCCAGATTCTGCCTCATTGGTTTATCTTTTTTTTTTTTTGTTATCTTTTAAGGCAATACCTTAGCAGTCAATTTTTCTTAAAGTAGAATAAAGATGTCTACAGAAAGAAATAGGTTGTATTACACAGATTATCCTTTTAAGAAGTCAATGCACAGAGTTCCCTGTCGCACATAGCATTATTCTGCATCATTTACCAGACAGACGCCTCACCTAATGAAAGGAATTCACTCCCTTCCAAATGCTTTTTCCCCTACAAAATGAGGCAGTATTATTCTGCACATCATTGTTTAACCATGAGGAGATCTTAAGAAACTTGCTTTATATTTTTGTACATGGGCCTTAAACCCCTTTGTATTAGGATCATTCAGGTAATACAAACCTAACCCTAATGCAGATACTTTTAAAGCAGTACAGTGTTTACTGCAGTGTGTTTTTCTTATCTAGGAAAGGGCTAAACCAGCATAAGAAACATCCATTCTAGCGTAAGCTTATCCACACTAGAAGTTGTAGTACTTCAGAAGAAAGTCACAGAACTCTTGGTACAGTTACGTTGTTTTTTTTTTGTTTTGTTTTTTGTCATTCAAATGCAGGCTGAAGGCCAACACTGAACCTACAAACGTATATTTTTCCAGTAATAAAGAACTTGATTTATAACCAAAAAAATTGTTAGAGTCATATTTCAATTATAGTAGGCTGAAAGCAAAATGAGTAAGTTTCTGCATTCATCTGTGAATAAAACTGTCCCAAAATTTTTGATATGAAGTTTTCCTTTACATATGCAGATAAACCCCACAAAAGCATTAGTTTTTCAGTGATTGCCTGCACCCCATGGACACAATCATGTTTTCTCTACAGCAGGTTTATTTTCAGATATACTCCACTCCCCAAATACGGCCAGACTTCATTTTATATTGTATGCTTTGTCATGTCATTTGAATGAGGAGAGACCATAAATCAAGATGCACCATACTTGGAAAGACCTACAGTATGACTGCAGGCAATATTATAAATATTTGATCTGCTTTTGTCTCCCCCCCCTCTTTTTTTTTCTAAACTGCATTCCACTTGTAATTTAATATTAGGAGGAAGGACACCTTCCCTTGTAAGTGCAGTATTTATAGCACTTCTGATCTTTTTTGATTTTGCTTTGTCTTTCCTATTTGGAACCGAGCATTCCAATATTATTATTTGGAGGATGGGGGAAGGTGTTAAAGGGATGCAGACACAGAAGAATTGAGCAATATGCTTAACAAGTAGAAAATCTATAGCTCATACAGAACTATTAACCATACAGCTGTTATGTTGCTAAAGATGATACCAAGAAATTCACTCCATGGCTTTAGAGTCCAGAGCACTGACCTCCCAAATGCCGAATTTTAGCTCATTGGAGTCAAACCTATGGAAGTTTGCTGAAATGTGGTCAAGAACTTAATTTCTTACAGCAACCCATTGACATCAGCCAGTCTGTTTGCCTCCATCTTATGGAGGAAGAAAGCTGCATTATGGCACGTGCTCTCAGTATCTCCATAAACTGCAACGCCTCTGCCTACTCAGTGCAGGGCAGAGATATCCAAAGTAGCTTTGGATAAGCTCACCAGCATCTTATCTGTGCCACAGCCACATTGCCAGCAGTACCCAAGCAGGCTCATTCAGAGCAGGGCCAGGTGCCTGAGCACAGAACCTCATCTGCCCTGGGACATCCTCACCCGTACTTTCCTGAGCTCCTGCTGAGATCAGTCCTGGCACTTCTCAGGTTGTCACAGCACCTTTTCCTTTCCTGTTGGCACAGTTCCCTAACATGCTCCACCTTCTCTGGCCATTAATCAATATATAGAAAAAAAGCCACCAAACCTCTAGTGGTTGAGCTGTTAACTGCCTGTTCTTTCCAAAGAAAAGGCACTTAAACATCACGAGGTGCTTGCCAGTCCCCAGAACTCATTACTCAGGGGGGTTCTTGCTCAAGCTTCTCACATCCTTGTCACCTAACAGCCACCCCAGAGCTGTCTTGAGGCAGCTCAGTCTCCAGTGCTAGTTTGTAACTGGTTTTGCATGCCATTATCTGCACTAGAGAGCAGACAATGACTTTAAACATAAGGGATTAGCCTCTGCTACTTATCTTCCTCACCACTAATAGCTGCTTTCGTAATTACATGATGTAGAGTTCAGTGACTTGGGAATTCACGTTTGTGTTGCAATGGGATGGAAGTGCATTTAGATCATTATCACCAGATGTACTGGTTCCTGATGTGCGGCAGGAAACAGAATAAGTTCATCAAGTCTGTGGCCTTCAATCCCATTTGCATATGTGAGCTGCCCCTAACTCCACCAGCCTCGCTAGGACAACAGAGCCAACACCCCTCGTGGGGTCAAGCACATCCATCATCTGTGCCTGTGGGCAGAAGCAGAATACACAGGAGAGGGAACTTGGCCTGGCTGTTTAACATGCTGGCCAGCCTTCAGGATGTTAAGTACCAAGGCAGTGCTTCCCACCAGACACAGTGAAAGCTGGGAGGCAGGTTGGGGCTTCATTTTACAGCTGTGGCAGCTTATTGTTTTCAGAGCACCTGCATGGAGTAAGGTAAGCTATTCGCTCTCATAGACAAGACTTCTATCCTCCCACTCTGCTGTGTAATTCTTCAGAACCATAACTTTGTGATCCACTCATTCCCTCACAAATCAATGTGTATTAAAATTAAAATATGTATGTATGAAGAATGGTCTACAGGAAGGAACTGCTCATTCCGTTATTTCAACTGATTTTCTTGGGATTGATCTAGCTGCTGCAGCATTTTAACTCTTTCCAGTTGTCTGTTGTTCATAGGCAAGGCCTCTTCCAGTCTTACAAGCACGGATCCTGCTTGTGCTGCAGGTGATAGCAGGATCACAAACTACAGCAGCAGCAGGATCAGTGCTCTTGAAGTCAATGCACCATGCACGGGAGTAAAAGCTGGAAGAGCAGGATGGCAATTACTGGTCTCAGACCATGCTAGGATACTGTTCCTAAATGCTTTGCAGTGGGTTAATACATTATTAATAGATGATATAAAGCATGTTTAGACTGTATGCATGACAGGCAGTTATGAACACAATAGAAGATGTCATACATGGCTCTAAGCCATGTTTCTAAACAACCTATTGACCTCTTTAGCAATTAATTAAAATGCATTAAAATATCTATTAATCATTTATTAACCCTTTATAAACTATAAATGAACCTTAGTCAGAGGCATGACCAGATTACTAACACAGTCAGACACCGGGTTGAATTTAGATCTGAAACAAGCAGGTGCTGCTCACCAGCGATTCCCTGACCTGCACTGGCCTTATTTACAGCACTGAGTTTCTAGCTAATGAGCACGGGGCAGGCGGGCAGCCCTCCTGAGGAAGGGAGCACACCAGCGAGGTGTCTCCAAGAGCAGCTTTCCAGGGAACAGGCAAAAAGTTAAGCAGCATTTTTCGGGGTGGACCTGGTGTGCTGGTTGGAGCAATGTGGCAGCATCTGTGGCAGACTGCTATGCTGAGCAAGACAGGGACCCAGGATCCGTTTCATGGGTGGGGATATTTATTCAAACGATAACAACTGTGGGCAGGAGAACTTCAATTATTCATCACTGCCTGGTAAATTCTAACCGAGGGAAACAAGCAGTGCTGCAGATAGGCAGCCCGGGGTTTGCCCCTCTGCTTTATTTAGCTGAGAACATGGGAAGGTGCTGGAGAAACAGCTTTCATTCCGATCCCTCATCCCCCAAACTTCACAAGTGTAGTATTTACTGTGCCAGACTCCTTAATACATCTAAATTTAATTTGATTCCAGTAATGTACCATAACCACTATAATAAAAAACAAGCATTACAACGATTCCCCATCTAAATCACATAATGGATGAGGCTGAGGGGAACAGCATTTATGGGAGATTAGTCAAAATAAATAACTATTAAGCTAGTCCGCTGTCAGGAGAGGGTGGCGTGGAGATACAAACTCATTAGCTCAGTTGGAATACAGTAATTACTACACGGCTCTGCACTGCCGCAAGCAGTGCTGCTGCTGTTCCAATGTATGGATTACAATTTATGCAAATGAGGAAGAAGCGTCCAGAAAATGCACCTGGGGTAAGTGTGCAATTTTTTTTTTTTCCTGTAGAAGCAGCTACATGGTTAGTGGACTGAATGTTACTGTATCACCTATCGTGGCTAACAGCTACAGACAAAATTTAGATTTGGGTGCTCCAAGTCCAGAGGCATTTCTTCCCTTCTCCCTTCCTCTGACTCTCCCACTGCCAGTAGTGCCCCTTGAGTAAAAATGAATTTCTATTTGATATCGATGATAAGTAAACAGATCTGGGTTGAATAGCTCAGATCTCATACATGATGCTAAATATTAGATTTTTTTTTCATATATATAGTAGGAAAGCAGCAAATTTATCTTCTCTGCTGTAAACTGTGTTGGAGAAAGATGGCACAACTGCCAGTTCAGAGAATGACAGTTCAACATCAAGTGCAATAGCTGATAAAAATCACACAATATTTTAAGTGATGTGCTGCTAGTAGGAGACCTATTAAGTATCTTATTCTTTGAATTGAGGCAGTTGCCCGATTACTTTGCACATCAGCTAATATCACATGGGTGTACAATAATGATGGCATTCTAATTATAATCAAGTTAAAAAAATCAAATCCGAATTTGAATTAATTCAAATCAGAGGCAGACAGTTGGACCAACACCTATAATCTAAAAACGCAGCCACAGATCAGGAGAACAGCCCCCCACTGACTGTTCCCACAGCGCCAGCCCCCAGGGACGTGCTGCAAGATTTGTTTGAAGCAACTAAGCAAAGTTAATGAATGTGTGCCTCCATGAGCTGGGAAGTCCCAGCAAAAAGGCATGCACACTTGTCTTTGTTATAAATACTTTTGGTTGCTTCATAGCATTATTTTCACTGGAAAATAAACAGGGAACCCAGTTGGCAGGCACTCATAATTGTATAGTGCTGCATACCTGAAGGGTTGCTCACCCCTCCTTGAGCAAGGCACTCTAATGAGCCTACTCCTGCCATGCCCAGGCTAACATTAATAGCTGTCAGCCTGCGCAGGTGTCAGGTTTAATACTAGGCAAAGGAAATAAGGTGTGTCAACAAGAATATTGTACACTTGATCCACAAAGGCTGCTTTAAAATCTGTAGCTACAGCACTAAATGCGGCAACATTAGAGCAGTTAGTGGAAAGCTGGTTGGCTTCTGCACATTGGGTCCTTCTGAATATTCATACTATGACTGGTGTTCTCTGTGCAGAACTACAAACTAATGGATAAAACCAAGGATTTGAAGTATTTCTAAATATCTTGCTGAATGCTGTAACATTGCTGGCAAAAGGCAGGCAACACTCATGGCAGTAGGCGATGTGAGCTGGAGCTGGGTGTCAGATGAGCAGATTAATGGCTCCTATTTGCAATAATAGTTTTAGCAGAAAATGAACTAATTTGGATAAACTATGGGCTAGCAGATGAAGTCTGGCAAGTCATTCTAAAGCAGGAAACTGGAATTCAAAGTAGAAATTATTTTTTGGGTACTTATGATCATAAGGCACATCATTTGTTGCCAAGTGATAAGAGGTCTCAGAGTGGCTTCTACCATCTAGCCACAGACACCAGGCTCCTGGCAGTTTTGCCTTCAGTAAGCCAAGTCTGGATTGCTCATATCCTGGTAGAAACACGGAGCATTAACAGATAAGAGGTTCTCAGGGTTCTGAATTGCCTTCTGGTCTGTCAGAGAAAATTTCAAGCACCAAGGACCTGAATGTCCCTCTGGAAGTCTGTGCTTCTCCATATGCTGCATGGAGTCTAGGGTCACTATGGTCTTAATGTAGGCCCCTCAGTTAAGTCTAAACTTCTGCTGAATTAATCCCCTCTCATAGCCAGTCCCTGAACAAGCTTCTAATCTGAGGAAGCCTCAGCAGGAAAAGTCTTACAAGCAGTGTACACCAATAGCTTAACTTGAAACAGCATTTCCTGCAGTACAGGGGAAGCTTTCTCTTGAAGTTTGGACACTTTGGAGTACACTCATCCTTTAGAGAGGCTTTATTCTGCATTGCTCAAATGATACTCCCAGCTGCCCAAACAGACTTCCTTCTGGAGACCAAGTAGCTGCAATTTCTCTTCTTCTGCTCCTGGGGATGCTGTTAAGTGCTACTCCACTTGTCCTTGTCCTTCTCCAAGCAGAGGTTTAGAGGCAGTACATATCAGATGGGCATCCTGTTATCAGGAAACTTCAAGGAGTGTAATAAAGGACACAGAAGTGATGGCAGTTGAAAGGGCAATGTCTTTTGATCCAAAATTAAGGCCCTTTGGGCATTTGACAGCTGTTTCTGAGCTTTGTGTACAGCATCTCTGGCCTCTGATTAACCACTTAGGTCTATGCTTACACAGAAAGGCACACAGAGCATGGTGCATAAACAAAATTAAGATGCAAAAATATCCTTATGTCACCAGCTTTCCTACTGCTGGATCAAGAATGTAAATGAATGCAAAGGCAAGTTGAGACTAGGAGTCAGGGACAAGTCTCCTGCATATAGGGAGTCCCTATATCTGGCTGCTTATATATATTGCTGCTCTGGAGAGCCTTAGCCAATGTCTTTGCCTTTTTTTTTTTTGAGAAGCACTTGTACTCGAGTGTTCACAACAGCCTTTTAGAGTTCAGCAGGCAGAAAACCCAGAGACTACAGCTGTGCCACCAGCTTGTTCCAAAAACTCCACTCAGTTGAAACTAAATTACAATGTTTTGTAAAATTGGAATATCCTCTCTTGGTTGCATCCCTCACAAAAACTGAAGTGGCATGCCAAGAAACCCAAAAGACTAAAGCCAAACAAGCACATTCTAAAATAACCCTATCTGCTACTAAAGCAGCAGCAGCACATGCTGTTCTGTGAATATCCTGAATCTGCTGAGCAGCTGTAATTGTGAAAGAGCAAAGTCAAGCCACTCTCTCCAAGATCCCACATGACAGTAATAACCCTCTGTCCCTTACTCCAGCCTTCACCCCAAAGAGCAGCACTCTTCCCAGTGTGCAGAGAAGACAGGGACAGGGAGAGAAACCAGTGACATAACTTCCAGGTTCTGCAAATGGACTCCAGTCATCTATTCCTTGATGGTGGTAGCTGGAAGTTATTATGAAGATATAAAAAAAAAAAAACAAAAAACAAAAAAACAAACAAACAAAAACCTTTCCCTCTAATAACTTTAAAGTCATTAATAAGTCTATCTTAAGACACAGCTTCCTCTCAACTCCTCAGACATTTGGATATATCAGATTTAAAATTGACTGCGAATCTTATTTTGGCTCCCCTGTTAATAGGCATTATGCTAACAGCACAATCACATACTATTTCTCTGGTATACAAAGTGCACACATGGAGGGCATCAAAATCCAGGTTGCACAGGTAACCGCAATACTGGCATTTTCTAACTTCCACTCCTTGTTTCCCCATCTAAACAACACTTAGCGTAGGAGAACTCTATACATAATTATCTAGATTGCAATAATACATTCAGGAGTCAGGACCCCATTGAGCTGGCATTATACAAGCATACAAAAGATGGCCAGCTTGAAACCCAAAGGGGAGCTTTCAACCTTTCCCTGTGCTGCCACTCCTAATGCAACTCAGTGACAGAATGCGGGGCTTTTTTTTACAGAGTTATTCAGAAGGTTTCATGCTAATCTGTTAGTCATCTTGAACGTAACTGCTTCACGTGCTGGTGCAGATGATCATCCTTTTGAGGTTTGTACCCACTAACTTTAGGCTTTCCTTACACTGCTGAGGACAAAAATGATGGCACATTTCCTATGGAAACACTGGAAATCATATGGAATCATAATCAAAATCATTCTGAGGTCACAATTTCCATCAGGTGTGGCACAAGAACACGCCTGTTAGAGCTGCCATACAAATGTTTTCACAAAGCAGCTTCTTCAGACAGCAGCAAGTGAAGGGAAGGTAAGTTGTGAACTAAAGGATGAAAACCATTCTGAAACAGAGCAGCTCTAAGTTTAGAGCTCATAATACAAGTAAAAGCCAATGCAGCCTTTATTAGTGTGGCATGAAGGACATGACCCAGTGATACCATATGGACGTTACTGGGCAACAGTGAGCCTGACACGACATTTAGTAGCAGTGAGTGGTGCATCTGTACTACTGCTTTCTCCTAGAAATGAGATTGGGGTAGCAGCTGCTCTATAGCAGGAGAACTGTGCATGTTTTGAGAGATTCTGCATTTATAATTAAAATTAATGAGTAGCAGTACTGGAGATAGTCAAGCACAGCTGGCGGAAGGAAGACTTAAAAGGAGAAAGGTGGCTAGGCTATGGGACTAGGATTATTTCACATCACCAGATCTGGAATTTGACCTCCCTAACCAGAGTACTCATTAAATACACAAGGTTTTTCAACACTGAAAATGAAATCACGTAAGTAAACAGAGCTAGCTACCACAACTACAGACGGATCAATAGTGCCTAAACCTTCAACAAATATGTTCAAGTTCTGTAATGCCCATAACATACATTAAGATCCTGATCTCAGTAGCTCTGTATGTATATCAAGGAGAATTCCGCACAGGTTTGGAACAGTTCAGTGCAGATCAGAAACGTCCTTAATTTTTCATGCTTTGAGGAAAAAAAACAAAGAACAAACAGAACACCATTCATATTGACATTAGGAGTCAGCAGTCCAAAGGGCTGGATCAGCTCTGTTGTTCCAGGGCATGCCAGTGCCACTTCACAGAGTTATTCAGTCAAGTCAGGCTGCATACAGTGAAACTGATTTCAAATACGCAAAGAATTTTAGACTCATTTGAGTACCTGCTCCATGAAATCCTCCACAGAGGTACAGCTTCCCTTCCACTGAGCCTGCACAGCTAGAGTTTGTTCGTAAGGAGAGGAGGGGAGAAGGCATAGGAGGTCCATCCCTCCAGAAGTCTCCATCAGGGTTATAAATCTCCACTGCATCAAGGCAGTTCCGTGTCTGCCCCCTGTCACGACCAAGGCATCCAATTCCTCCTGCAGAAAAAGAATACATAGGTCAAATATAGCAGTCCCAGGTTCTGCTGAGAAATACGTGGCTGGTTGCGTCATCTTTTGTTTACATGTCCTCATATCTGTCTTTTTTCCTTTCCCTTTTGCAGCTCCAGAAGTTCATTAGAAAGTAAACTCAAGGCAGAAGCCACCACACATCATCTACGGACATCCAAGCAAGATCCTTTCTGAGGGCTGGTAACAAAGGAAGGACAAGAAACATGTCTTCAAAAGGCAAAGGTATTTTGTTTTCTGTATATGTAGTAGAAACAGTCATAATTACTTGTTTTGTGTGCTGGGCAAATCACTATCATTAAATCATGGTGGATCGAAAATTATTTTGCAATTACTCTTAGTGTATTTGACACTCACTTGCTAACCAACAGTCATTTGGGTTTGTCTCAGTAAGAGAAAGTTCATACTCATTTCTGAATGGAAGCAAGCTTCAAAAACCAAAACATTCAATATGCAGAAGTACCAACGGGGTCATTTGTGACAAGCCTGAGTGTTGAAAAGTTAATTACAATGCCTGAAGTCAGTGTGCAGGATTGAAGGAGATCCCAGTTTTCTTTTGCTGGAACACACTGCAACAGGCTACAGGCACATACAAGATCTCAGTGCACAGTGCAAACACTGTACACTGAAAGCACAGAGTAAACACACGCTTTCCACATCTTTTCCAGTGATCAAATCCAGATTTTGAATTCACAGCCTTCAGTTTTCCACTATTAATATGCTGACGTACCCTCACAGGTTTTCCATCTGTGCCAATGGACACAATACCCCGTAATGAGCACTGATGGCATGCTAAAGCAGTTCTTTTGTGCATGTGGTGTGTGCGACCACTTTTAAATACAAAATGGCTGCAATATGCATGCAATTTCCACATGAAGGGCTAGCTTTCCAGATACTCTTATAGGATCATTTAATTGTGCGCATCCAAAATGGATGGCATGGCATGTAATTATGCCCTTGCATAATTGCAAAGGGGAATGACTGCAAGTACAACCTGTGCAAGGTTACTGAAGCTGCCTTTAAACGTATTGCCCTGCCAGTGCTAAGATTGTCTGTTGAAGAAAGGAGCCCCTCGTGCTCAAAGTTTTACCTGCATATGGTTTTCCATCTACCTCTTCATATGGACTGTGCTATATTTTCCAACATTTTGAACACTCTCCAAAGATATTTCCAAGAGAACACAAGTGGGGACCATAGTTCTCCAAATTTGTACCCGATATATTCCTGATCAGCATTTCAGAGTCAAGATAATTTATGCCTGCATCAGAGCAACAAAATGAGAACCAAATTCAGTGTCCTTTATACAAGTTTTCCTCCAGCTGAACTTGCAGTGCTTGATTCAATCCAACATTTGAATTTTTCAGGCACTAGTGCGTACATATTGTGCTTACTTCAACATCTACTGTCAGCAACTCTGATAGATGACAGCTTTATTTATCAGTGAAAAGCTAACAACTAATGTCTAAGTGAATCAAGCCTCAGAGGAGGAACCCAAGAGAGCAGGAGAGTGATTTGGCTAATCACATCCAAAAAGGGACTTCTATACATCATCATGCTGAGCCACTCTCATAGTTCAGTCTGAGCTATTCCTTAGGACTATCTGGAAACAAGAGAGCTTCGAACAAGTTTCAAAATTCAAACATTCACTTATCATATTGTTCCTAATGTCAGGAACATTGTCCTCATCTGTGCAGTATTCTTCACTGCTCTTTAAAGGCTTTTCAGAAATGTTCCATATTCCCCTAAATTTAATCAAGGGAAGTGGCAAGGGCTAATCAGACGAGGTTTTCATATAAGGCTATTATTTAGTTGATAGCTTACCAACATTTCTGACTCTATAGCATCCTTTGGTAGGATCACAGACTGCAGCATGCAAGAAACTGCTAACAGGATATGTACAGTCTATGGAGTACAGTGTAGCACAGATGCCCAAGAAAGTTTTCACTGGTACCCAATAATAGTAAAGGTCCCCACAGACTAATCTGATCTGTTCAAGAGGTAGTTTCATGATGCCAGAGACTGCAGCTGGTTTCCAAGCTAGTTTTAAAATTGCACAGGTGGTACTGGTACTACACTGAAGAACAGACACTCACCCACAGGAAAAGTCTTCATCTGAGGAATGAAAGAGCATCTTGTTCAGAGGGACAAATGATACCAGTTAGGCCATGCATTGGGCATATCAGACTCACAGAACTGAATAGCATTTTTGATTGCTTCAGCATTTCTTGGGGGGGTCAGTGCCCCACGTGCCTAGAACATTTCTAGAAACATAATTGCTGTTCGCTGATTTCTTAGTGCATTGTTATTGTCACTGCCAAATTCAGTAACTGTGGGGCATGGTAACTTTAGAAACAACAGAAATAATGAGGTACAGCACAGTCAGTGACTTTTGCAAGAAGTCACAACCACTATCAGTTAATGAAGACAATCAGCTGCCAACTCAGGGCATCAGCCTCCAAGCATTTTCCCTGAATAATTATTAGAGAGGTAATATTTAGTGGCCTATTAGAGCATCTCTTCAAAAGTTTGAGAGGTACCACATTTTTTAAGCACTTAAAAAACCTTCATTAGGCAATTTAGGTAACTTAAATTTGACCTCCTTTAATCCTCTTATAACCTGACACAGTCCTGAAGGTACAAGATATCTCCAATTTACATCCTTTGCCATTTCAGTTAGATCCAATTTCATGTTCAATTTATAGCAAGGACAAAGCTAAGTTCTCAGCAAGTAGAAAATGAGAAGGAAAATCAGAGATAAATAAAGTTTAATTTTCAAGCTTAAAAAAAAAAAAACAACAACAAGTCAAACTCAGAAGAATTACAACCTTCTCTTGAAGCAATGTTAATTCTGAAATATTGCTAACAAAGGGATATGAGGATATTAGATTCCACCAGCACTGCTTTGCCTTTCCCAGATGTGGTAGTTCAGCAATACTCTTGTGAGACAGCAGTCTTTCCTCTGCAGACACTGATGTCTCAGGTCTCTTCCCAAATAACTAAATGCACAAATCAGCAAGGAAATTCCTCAAAGTGAAATCAAACCACATCTGCAAACAAGCGGAGGCATCTCATGTTAACCAGGCTATCCATCACCTACAATGTGTATCCCATGAAAGACTTCAAATGGGCAGAAAAAAAAAATAAACTTGCTGTGTCAGGCAATTCATGCTGCTTTACGCTCAGTCACTCAACCCCAGATCATCCTGTCCTGCTGCCTTCTTCATTCAGATTTATGAAACCATTAGGAGTGCAAGTGGAGACATATGGAATTGCAGTACCAGGAAGACCAGGAAGGCTGAACTGAACAGATGAGTTTATGTTTGATTCCTATAGGGGCCTCTACATGAGGTGGAGGTACCCTTGAGGAGGGTAAGGGCAAGCAGCAATAGGGGCAGAGGGCTGTAGGTCACTTCGGGGAGGTTTGTGACAAGAGGCCTGGCAGCAGCTTGAGGTACTGGGGGCCATTTCTGTGTATTTGGAAGTCTGTACATGTGATTGTACCTTAAACCAGCCCATGCTGTGGTCACAGCCTCACAGGGGTTCCCACAGGTGTACCAAAGGGCAGCAAGTGCTACTGCCATGCCTACGGACTGGGGTGGATGCTAGAGAGGGTGGGTCAGTAACCCACACTCACCTCTCACCACAGAGCAGGTGAATTCAACACCACCTGGCTTAGTTCCCTGCATAAAGCCCAATTACATGTCCTTTGTGCAGGGAGAGATGGATTTCTCACCGGGAGATCTGAACATTTCTGTCATTTTCACATTCATCACACAAGAGGATTTAATCCCAGAACTCAGCCCTACCCCTCCCACCCCTTACAAATACACCCTTTCAACATGTTAGGCTTTTTACATTATTCACTTTCCCTAGGAGATATTTCAGATGCCACTGAAGGACTAAAAAAAGCCAGTGAAGCCACCTTTGTGTTCCCAAACCCATTAATGCTTGAGAGCTTTCCATATCACGCTTGGATGATTCTGCAATCAAACATACTTTCAAGGGCACTCTGTAAGCAGTGGTTATAATGGACTTTAAATTTAACATGAAGTACCATTAGTAAAATAAATATACAAATAAGATACATAACCTTTATTAAGAAATCATGACAGAAAAGACAAGCCTTTGATGAAGAAAGCAAAACAGGGGTAGGTGATGTGATTAGAACATCCCTAGAATTTCAATGAGGTGCAGTTTTGTGCCTTACTGTACCCACACACTGCTCGTAGCTGGCTGAAGGCAAAGCATTTTGCCTTGCTTAAGGTCAGCTGCCTCCCTCTTGTCCCATTCTCATCTGAGAAGGCTGCGTGCAATTTGAATCACATCAGTTCTAATAACAGAACACCCTCCCAGTGCACGAGGGGGAACGGCTGTGAGATAGAGAGTCACTAGCAATAATTAGTTCTGAAGATGCAAAGGAAATAAATACCTTATATACATCTATGTATATCTATAAGAGCAAGACTGACACATGGTTAAGTTCCCAGTGATTTCACCCATGACACTAGAATTGGCACATGTAAAAACAGGCACTCACGCTAAGCTCCTATACAGCTGAATTTGCCTGACTCCAACCTGGACAAGTTTTCTTTCCCAGGATAGCTGCCCAGATCCAAACCTAGATCATTCAGTGCACATACAGGACAGCTTACTTAAGTGACACCTGTAAGGTGGATGGTGGTTTAGGTAGGTCTGAAAAGAGCTGGGGACCTCTGAATGTCAGAGTTTACACGATTTAATTTGGCTCCCCTACTTAGAGTGGGGTTTAAATTAGACAAGACCTACAATTCCTCAGCCACATCAACTCCTCAGAGCAACAAGAGCAGGGCTGTTCCCAAGGGGAAGGTGTCCCAGGCAATAAGCTCACCGGCAGGGAACAGCTCTATGACCCCAGAAGCAGGCAGTTGCAGAGTATCCCACCAACAGCCCAGCAGTCATCAAGCAAGGAGAAGATGATGAGAAGGGGCTGAGACACCCGCTCTGGGCTTAAATGCTGCTCGTGGACCTATGGGCAGAGAGGGTGAGGTAGAAGCCCCAGGTGAGGCTGGTCAAGCTGATGAAGACCTCAGGGTACTGCCACTGGAGTTCTTTGCTGTATAATTAAGTCCTCAGATGACAATATTGAGTAATATTCATTCTTACTACCATCTCCGTGAATTTTTATCAAAGGAAAGTGGGAAATGGGTGAAAAAAGCAGTAATTCTCCAACAAGCAAGTCAAATCTAAGCTCATGCTCTCCTTTGCCTCATGTAAAATAATTCACTATTAAATTGATCTCTGAAAAGCACAATGGATTTAATAGCGCTAATCTCTTATGTAACATTTCCCTTCATTACTCTTTAACAGCACTCAAGCTGAGAGTCTTAGCACTTATGCTGCTCTCTCACTCTGCAGAGCAGGGCTGCATAGCTGGTTTCGTGGAGAAATAAGGGAGCAATAAAGCTAGCCCTGGCAGGCACTTCCAAAGATGAGAAGCACTGTCATTTTTTACTAACGCAGAGCAAAGCAGATGATGTAATGCAGTTTGTAGAAGACACAAGGAAATAAGATGGATTAGAAGCAGGGCTGAAAAAAAAAAAAAGACAGACAATTGTCTTCCTAAACATGGTCAAAACATGGTCAACACTTCGGTTTCAGGTCCTTTAAAGCCTTTTTCTCATTTTCTTGATAATTCTTAAGTGAGTACGGAGCATTTCTCCTCTCATATATCAGACCAGTTTTTGCTTTTTTCATTCCTCCCTACATACAGGCACTTCAGAGACTGTGGCACAGGTACAACAGAGCAGAATCAGGCCCATAATCTGCTGCTTGTCAGAAGTCCAAAGCATATTTATAAATAGACATGTTTATTTTAGAAGAAGGTGTTATTCAAGTGCATGGTTAATACTCAAGCATGAAAGCTAAAACGTCTCCTTCCAGTCACTCCTACACAAGCTTTCCTTTCCAGGGAGACCCCAAAGTACATATTCAAATCAGTATTTTGTGATTAAGACCTACAGTGTTTAATTGAACCTCATTTAATTGCTTAAAACATTTAAAAGAAGCTCTCAGCAAGAACTCAAAGAAAAAAAAAGTTTTAAGGAGATGGGGTGCTAGGCTAAAGAAGATAAACAAAAATTCTTTGATTCTTAAATCTTCACTAATAGGATTTCTCATTTAAATCCTTCTATATTTCTTATTTATAAAGCAGGAATTACATAACATAAAAGCAACACGTCGTTAAAGCTGTCATGGTGATACAATATTTTCTTACCAGTGACCTGTATTTTAGAGACAGTCGTTCTACTGAGTACATTTTATTATACGATAGTGAACATGGAATTCAAATGGATTAATTTATATAAATCTTCCTAATTTATCCATTGGCTGCAATGAGTTTTCAGAGTCTTAGCAGCAAAGGATATTTTTTTAAGCAAGAGATTAAAATGCATGACCTTAAATAGAGCCCTCCCATTTGGTTTTCTTCCAAAAGTATCTCAATTGCCTCTGTCATTAAGAACACAATACTGCTCTTTCTTGGGCTTCCCAATGAATATAGTTATGTTCCTGGGAAAATATGGAGAGAAAGAGCTAAGACCAGTCAAATGGGATGAATAGGAGAAAGGATTTTGAGCCTTAGGAGATGCTGTTCATTTGCTTTTAAGGTTTATGTACATGATATAAATAGCATAAGATTCTCTAGGAACATTACACAACAAACAGACAATTATCTTGCAGGGTTGCTGATTAAGACACGTGATACAGATTCCTGAACAATGCTATTACTCAGACAAAAAACTCTAATCTATTTCTCATTTTCCTTCCATCAGTGTGACTCTAGAATAATTCTATTTAAGTCATTAGGGTTTTACACGCTGGAGCTGGCAATTAGGCTGGGAAGGGTTTTTGGACAGTGACTGTGTACTCTATGTTCTGAGCCAACAGGACTTTCCAAAAATTAACACTTCAAAGGCTAAGCATCACATTCTGATCTGGGTTGGGAAAAAACGTGTCTGACACAACACAATTGAAATCAGCAGACTACTTACTACAGATTTACACCTACATGGATGAGAGCTAGCATTACGCTCGTATACCAAGGAGGCTGTCACTGTATGTCATTCACAGCTAGTGTTTCATCTATGATTTTTGCTTCATATTTATTATAGAACTTGGATTCATACCTCAGAGACATTAGAGAGGATTAACACTTTGCGCAGTGATTTTTCATTTATGTTCTGAAGTCCCACCTAATCCTGAATGTGCTGAGACCTGTACAAACTGTACAGGAAGACAGAGATCCTGCCTGAAAGAGCTGACAAACTTACTTAGTTTAAAAATATGTGCCAAGAGTTGCTTGAAATAAGTCATATCTACATGCAGCACTACTTTATGTACCCAGCTAAAGCTATATTACTTTTTTTTTTTTTTTTTTTTTTGAAATGTAAAGCTTTGGAAGCAAGGCTTGGTCCTTGCAAGATATTATCTTGCATTTCCCTGTTTCCACCTTGCCTTCCTTCCCCTCCTTCCTCTGCCCTCAGCAGATCTTCTTAGATGGGAGCAGACTGCAGGAAACCCTTGGAGATGGTGCTCTACTTAAGGGACAAGTTTTATATCAAAAGTGAGTGATGCTTGTGGGAATCCAAGCATTGCTATGGAGCACACTTCTGAGTTGTCCCTTCACTGAATGTCCCATGCCTGAACTGCAGAATGAGGGATATGGACAGGGATTGTTTGGGGACAACAGACTGGGGGGAGGAGACTACTGAACTCTTCCACACAACTCTTAAAACTTTTGGTCAAACTACTGTTTTGAAAGCAAAAAAATGAGAAGTGTAATTTAAAAAATGACAAAGTGAAAGATACAGGCTTTCCAAAAAATGCACTGCGTTGTGTTGGATGGAAGAGCATGATTTACTGAATTTCATCAGAATCCACAAATAATGTTGGTTTTGTCCAGGACATCCATATTCTATTTTTCCCTGTGCCTTTCCTTCATGGCACTGAGCATGTTACTTAGCTTCCTACTGTACACCTGTGAAATGATGCTAACAAGGTTTCTCTACCCATCTTTTAAAGCTCATTATTATTTATAGCACACACCAGTAGTCCAAAGAAAAGCAGTTTAAAAAGCAAAGTATCTTTGTTATATTAATCCAGAGCACTAAACATTCACCTAATTTAATCTACATGAATTAAGGAAGGAAGAAATTATGCGGGGAAAAAATAGATCCTGAAAATAACTATCCATTCAGTCCAACATACGTTGTCCTACAGTACCTAGCAAAGGGTGAGATATTTCACTTCACAGAAGCAAATTGCTGGAAAAAAGACAAAGTCATGGTGCTATCTGTTAAAAATCTGTTTCCTCTTACCCAGGACATAAATCTCACTGTTGACCACGGCAGCGCTGAAGCGGTATTTGGAGTACTTCATTGGTGCGCGCTCTGTCCATTTGTCTTGGCCTGGGTCGTACTGAAACGTTCTGTTACTTAATCGATCCGGCTCATCGTCAGGCAGATCCATCTGTATGAAATATGACAGCCATATAATAATACAACATTTGGAGCCCTCCGCACATGCCTGCATGCAATTAATCACAGCAGACAGCGGAGCAGATAAATAACATAAACACATCAATTATAGCTGCGAAGTGATGCACACACACCACGGCTTAACAGCATCCATGACTTGTGGCTGGGAGTGCGTTGTAGAAGGCAAATGAATAAGAGAGCATTTATATTCTGTAGCAGTAAAGATGGGGATTTGTGTAATAACAGTACATTCATGGGCCCAGTTCTGGCAGAATGAACCTCTTTTGCAAGGCTGCTGTGAAGTCCTAATGATGGTAAAAAGGAAAACCTTGCTATAAAATATTTTTTCTCCCTGCTAACGGTTGAATTTTTGCTTCCACTGTTATTCAGACTATACTGTGAGTCCCAGTGAGGTACTTAGCTGACTGTGCTCAGGCCTATTTATATACAAAACTTAGCCTCAAGTCATATGTACATTTATTTAGTCAGCCTAGCCAGAGTAAAGTTGTTCGACTGCAGTAACTTCTCCTTCAATACTTTTAATGACAAGCTCCTAACACCCTGCTATACTTTTGCTGCCACAATATTCTTTTTATACTCACTCCTACTCATCTTGTTCTTCCTAATCTTCTTCTCCCTTCTCTCCCCCTCTGGTATAACACAGGAAGCTCAGATTATGTTTTATGGGTACAGCACTTTGGATGTAAGCTGTAGGCTGTGTGGAGAGGATTCTGAAATATTTCAGGATGAAAGGTTTCACTTGGAGAGAAGGAGAAGGAAAGAGCTACTCTCCATACTCATAAAGTTGGCATAGGTGTTCTTGCTTTGCTTGCTATTTTACTTTCCAAAAAGACCTTTACAGCACTGATATAATGGACTAAATATTAGAAAACAAATTAAATTTAGACAGATAAATAACCCCTCGGTTACTGCATTCAAGTGCCTGGGAGAATGCGTTTTTCTCCATGATAGGTGTGAAATACTGATTTATTCACTGAGAGGGGGGTAACTGCATATTTTCAATACAGAATAAGCATGCACTTAAGAGCAGACACCATCTGACATGCTTTAAATTCACATCCTACTTCATTTTCTTTGTGGTGGTGTGCACATGAACCACCTCAGAGCACACGCTGTGCTCTTCATGCACAGAAAACATAACATCCAGTGCCCCTACTCTCTGTCCCACGGGACTGAATCCTTCCTCTCAGACTTCCACCAGTGCTTGCTTCCAATTTAAGAGCCTCCAGCTACCCCAGCTTGATCCCCTTGCATTTGAGTGAGTACAGACCCATGCTGAAATGGAGCGATGCTGCAGCGAGTCAAGCTCTTTCTTGCCTTCCCAAGCTGTCCCTTCATGTCCTGGCTTGACTTTGTCTTGCATTGTTCCCCTTGCAAAGTCTGAGTGGGAAGGGAACATGTATTTATCTGTGTCCCGTAACGGACACACACATTCACAGCACTCCATCAGTGCTGTGTGGTTAGTGTTTGTTAGGGACTGAGGGAACATTCAGTGCTGCCTGAGCACAAAGGCGGCTCCTTGCCCGCAGTGCAGCTGGGGCAGCCGCATCCACCACCACCCGCCTGGCAGGTAGGAGCAAGGAGATGATAGATACCATAGGAATAAGCACCCTCTGCAGCACTGAAGAAGGTCGAAGCTCGTTGTCTGACTTCTGCATTTATTTTGTTACATCTTATATTTGCAGTTTTTTGGTTTGTTTGTTTTCTATGGACAGATTTTTTCTACAGTGTGTTCTCACAATTCATTTCTTTAAATAGCAAGGTATCCTTGTTCAGCCGTTTTAGCATCAGAAATGCTCTCTGATCTTTCTGTTGCCTTCTTTGGGGACTTCTGCACTCAAATTATCCAAAGAGGTGGAAATCCTGTTTGCTGAATAAATCTTGCTTAAGCACTTCAACCAGCAAAGTATTTCAAGGGATCACAAACTAACGAGATGTGATGACAGACTGAAAATATTGTAGCTGGCAATAATGATTACAGGTGTTCTACATGATTGTCAAGTAAATGTGGGGCTCTTTCTTGAATACCCAAAATTAAACTGCATTGAGCAGTAAATAAGAATAGGCTACAGTCTTAAAAAAGATCTTTTCACACTGGGAGCAAGTAGAGAGAGCGAGCACTGTTTCTGACATCCATCTGCCTCATGGCATAATTCTGTATATTCACTGTACTACTGAAAATGGTAGTTGTGGTCTTGTTGAAAATTCCCATTAAAACTTCACATGGCCAAGCAATGCAACTGAAACCAAAAAATGGACTGATTACAGGAATCTCTTTTCCAGAGAATGTTTCACCTTTTCATTTAAAATGTGATAAAAAATAAATGAATGAACATTAATCAAGAAAGTTTCCTGGGAAACGGAGGTGAAATTTAAATTTCAGATGTAAATCAGTTTAGCTGTGTATATGTTTTCTGAAGATGAGGCTCAGTTAAAAGTCTCTGTGTTATTTAAACACCATTATTTAAGGATACTTTTAAAATGTAGAGAACAGTATATAAGGAGAAGAAAGTCTGAAATTAATCCATTTTTCATAGCCTACGATGACAAATTATGCCAAATAAATATCATCCTAATTATTTCAAATTTTCGCAAAAATTAGGTGTTTAACCTAGTAGCTATTTAAACTATGTTCAACTCATATTGACCCAAAAGATATATTTTAAACTTGCTCACTGTGCACACCTCCATGAAAGAACTGCCCATCCTGAAATTATCTGTGATGAAGATGGCTCAATATGGATATTTTTACCCTTTACCCTGTTTGGTTTTCCTACAAAAGATATGGAAAGAACGCGAGTGATTTATTCTTCTCCTATGCAAGAAGCAGCATAAAATTACACATCACATAAAGGAAACATAGTTCTGCTCATTATTACATAAAGAAAGCAACATAACAGGCACTTTTCTTAACCTGTGGTGTCCAGCCACCCAGCACGTACAGCTTATTCTTCATTGTCACCACCACATGGCAGGCTAATGGTACCGGCAGAGGTGCTGTGCTTCTCCAGGTACCTTTCTCCATGGAATATTTCTCCACACAGTTGGTGACCTGGTATTGATTTTTCATTTTCATTTGCCCTCCAATTACATAGAGATCGTTATGGACAGTACCCAATGCGTAGAGTTCACGGAGCTGAGCACTGCACAGGCTGTGCCAAAACTGGTTTCCTCGCTGGTGGTATCTGTAGGGAAATCCAAAGCTGTAAATGCCCTGGCTCATCGATGTCCCACCAGCTTGTTTCAAACGTTATCCCCTTCAACCTCCAAAGTTTATTTAGTGTTATGATTACAAGAGGAGCTTTCTCCTTCACAGACATGTTATAGAACTGAGACCAATATTTGCAAGATCAAGTGTCTTTAGTATTAGGGATCCTAATTTTACACATCTTTTGAAAGATATTTGACCCTAATTAAGGTAAGGAGTCCCTTATTTCTGCATGTGTTGTTCAGTCACCATTTCCATTGAAGTTGATGGGAAGAGTGAGAGTTCAACACTGCTGAAAATAAGGCCACTTTGTCTATCTTGGTAGGGATTTTTTTCCTTAAATTTAGATACCTATATTTGAAAATGTTATTTTTTAATTTTGTCTTTAATCCAGAAAAGCTCTGGTTTTCTTTAAAATGGGCTAACCTGAAAAAGACATGAGTAAAATACAATGAACTTTAAATTATTGATTATTATCTTTTCATCTCTGAGCTTTCATTGGTGTGGCATTTTTAGAGAAGAGTGTTATCTTCAGCTTACTGGACTCCTTGGGACTTTTGCTTGACTCATTTACCCCCACTAATGACCATGAAAAGAAAATCCTAGGAAAATGTTGAGATTTAAGTTAGAGAATATAAGATCCATGTACATCGAAGAAGGATCTAATCAAGGCTATTTGCACAGAGATGCCACTGCAGTAAACCCTCCTCCTTCCAGGAGAAAAAGCATGAAGACTTGGTTGTATATATATAATTCCTTGTACCGTGAAGATCAGTTGTGACAAATTGCTTAAAGTATCCAAAATCTCTGGGAAAACTTTCAGGTAATGAACATTTTGTCTAATGGTCTTTTCTTGATCTCAGAAACATCAGCTCAATATAAAATTTATAAATCTTAGGGAAATTCTCTGACAGAGGGTACACACCTATAAATTTCGATGTTCCTGTTTTTTTGTCTAGACATTTTGGCGGCGCTGGCCTCTCCTGCCACAATAATATCATTATTCTCAGTGACAACACCAGTGCAAACACTTCCTAAACCCTCTCCGTACTTTGGAGAGGAAATGAAATAAGTCTTTTTTGTTGCAGGAGCATAACAAAAACTGGCATCTGCGTAGCTCCCATGCCTTGACCTAATGCCAAGGGAATTGTTGCCGATGCAGAGTAAGAGATCAGTCGTCTCCATGCCATATCGCAGGCTGAGAGAAGGTTGGCTGACTAGCTTGATGGTTTTCAGCGCTTCCTCAAACATATCATTACATTCTGAATTGCACAGGATCATGGTGTTCCTTTTGCGGGCTTCCACGAGAAAGGATGGGCTGACAAGCACCAGTCTCACTTGTTTCAGGAGCTCGATAAGGTACTCTACCCGTGACTTTCTGCTGTGGTTTACCCATCTAATGACAAGGTCCAGAATGCTCTCCTCCCTGGAAACATTCAGGTCATCTGATTTTATGAGAGACAACAGCTGCTGGACTTCAATCTCTAATATTTCTTCCTGTAAGCTCACCTCAGCAAAGTGCTGATACAGGTATTTCTTCGCCTGATCACATAAATCTTCTGCCCCAATGTGATTTGCGAAGTAGTAGATGCCCACACAGTTGGAAGCGTCCATGTGGTCCATCATGTACTTCTGACACACATTGCAAACCTCTTCCATCTGCATGAAATACGCAGCCAGGGCAACAGTCTGCACGTTCTGGTTAGTGAGGTGCAAATCCGCGCTGTACATGTAGTGGAGTATCACGGACACGCTCTCTGCAGAGATGTCATACAGCACCACTTCTCTTTGGGTGCACTCAGCCAAGCCACAGGTAAACATGGCTTTGAAATAAGGACTGAAGGCAGCCAGGACCACCTTATGGCAGGGGAATTTCTCACCTTCTGCAACTAGCACCACATCAACTATCTCTGTTGATTCCTTCATTCTCTTTACTTGTTCCAACAAAGTCAAGCTATGGTGCTGCTTTCTCTTCTCCTCCGTCTTACAATCCATGGTTGATCTCAAAAGTCTCTTTTTTTTAAATCTCCTTGGAATCCAGGACCTTCATCAGGAATGTTTCTAGAGTTAGAGGAATAGCACTGTTATTCAACAAATTCTTGCGCAAAAGAATATTGCTGTTCATATCTAAAGATAAGTCATTCTGTGGTGTGTGACATAAATCAGTAATACACAAGAGTAAGTTAAATTATGGTAAAAATTCATGCTCAATATCTCCAGGACAAAAATAAATAAATAATCAGTACTCCAAATTATCTTTAATATTCAATATTCCCTCTCCCCATGCCCCAGTCTCTCGGATATTCAAGCTTTTGTGTATTCTCACACGCACCTGACAGAAATTAGCCCACAGGTTAGATGCTGCAAGTACCTTACATTTTCATCATCCCCCTCAGGTTCAACAGGAGAATGAAGCAGTGCCTCTTCAGTTTAGCTACTCTCAAATTAGGAGTTTTTCCTGAACTGAGACTTTAAGAAAGGCTTTTACAAGACTAGGAAGCCAGAACTTTAGACTTTTCTCATACTTTTTACAGTCATTTACATTGCTGCAAAGTGGGTGGGAAATAAAGCCACTATAGTGCAACCCAGTTCACTGGAGTTTTACAGGGGCAGAATGGTTTTGATTCAAATGCCCGGTGCTTACAGCCCTGCAAAGCCGCCTCATTGCTCCCTGCTTTACTGGTAGCTTCCTCCCCAGCCTTAAAGACAAGAAAGGACCTTGGTCAAGAAGGTGTTGTGGGCAGAGAGCTTCCACACCTGAAATATGGGAGAATGATGGGCAGGAAGCCATTTGATCTAAATAAATAGCCAGGTTGGTTACTCTTTCACCTCAAGGTGTAGGTCACTGGTTTCTACAGAGTTGCTACTGGCTTGCTTTGGGATAAATAAAGGATCAGTAAACAGGGACCAGCTTTCCAGCTGTTCTCCTGTCTTTCAGTGGGATGCTGAAGTGCTGCACATTCACTGAGTTTGGGTTTCACTTACTGTAACCTTAAATGGGATTTTATTTGGATTGCAGTTATTTACATACTCCCTCTATTTTTATTTACTGGGGAAAACAGAAGGAAGTTCACGGTCCTATTTCTGTCGGGGATTTGGGGCCCTTTAGTGAACCTCATGAGCTTTCAGATTAGCTGGCTGCAGCGGTAAAGCTGTCAATAAGAGAATAATGCTTACCCATCACTTCAGGGATAACAGTCCTTAGCAGTTTTTGTCTCTAATGTGGTAATGAGACAGTTCTGTTGCAGAAATGCATTAAGGAACCATGTCATGAATCACTGCCCCACAGATATGTCCTAAAGCCATGGTATAACCATGTTTGAAACACATTTGCAACATGGTCTGAATCGCCTAATAGGACCACTCAAACGAGTAACATTCCTCACCAGCTTAGATGTTTGCAGGATCAGGATCGCGTACGACAGGTTGAACTGGCTTTCTCAAATCCTGAAAACACAAAGATCAGTCTTATTTTTATTAAAGATATATGCATTCAACATAAAAAATAATTATATGAAATTCTTTGAAATCTACCTCTCAAGCAGTCCCGTTTTTTTCTACAGACCTAAGTATTATAGTTATTTTCCAGGTGAAAAGGAAATCTGCGGCTATATTATCAATCTCAGACCTAGTCTTTTAGATGTTCAGTTGTTTTTGGAAGTAGTGATCATTCTGTTTTATCAAATTAAATAGATTCCTCACTTTGAATGCTAAATTAAAAGCCAGGCATGCTTAATGACTAACATTTCCTTGATTTTATCTTTTCTTTCCATATTCCAAATTTGGAACTAGAAGCAACACATCTGAGAAATGAATCTGGGATATTACCAGACTTTAAAAAATGGTTTTGGAAGACAAAATACAAACTTTATGGTTTGAATGTGGGCCAAGCTCTAAGCTCTTCTTATGGTATTCTTTAAAATCAATCAAAGACAATAAGTTTAGTACAAAAATAGAGTGATGGTACCTCCAAAATGTAGAATGTGTTTTGTTTTACAGTCAATAGAAGCCTTTTCTGAAACAGAAACTGTTCTGTTTTTAATCCTTTGTGGTAATCAGATGACCACTTTGTTGTTTTCCCCTCTTGCTGTTTTATTATTTTGCAGTGTTTTATTTTCACTGTATTTTGATAAAGAAACTACACTGTGTCTCAAAGATCATGTGTCATGAACACACATATCTCAAGCTAATGAGCTGTAGTGTTTTAACCAGGGTATTAATTCTATAACTCAATTGAAGAGTTAACTACAGACAAGACTCCAATCAGATTTAGCAATCTGAACTAACCAAGCTTTTTCCTCCAAACTGATCAAGTTCTCTTCTTTCTCTTTTGTGATGCCATAACTTCACACATCCTCCAGCTTCTCTGTAATGGACAAAATGTGCATTTCTAATGTGAAGAACAAGGAAGATGATTAATCATCACCATCTTTTCCAGACTTTTATACATATCAGGAAGAAGCAGCGGGTAGAACTGAGTTAAAATTTCGCTTCCTTTGCTGGTCAACTTTGAATTTTCTTTCACCATTAATTTAGCTTTCTTAAGAGCAACACTGTCTTTGATTACACAGTTTAGCAGATTTATGACTTGTATGTGCTCGTTTAACAGTGATTTGGATATCTAGCACAACAGGCTTACAGCTTTTTTCTCATTACTTCCTCCAGTAAGGCAGCAGTAAAAGGAGTCTTTAAGCACAGGGTAGCTCGCACCATTCATGTACGACTTCAGGCACAGCTTACATAAGGCAGAAAGCCTACATCCATCACCAGGTGACTGTGGGCATTGCACCTGGTGCGGGGTGCTCTCCTCTACCGCCCATGAAGCTGCTGGAGGGAGCAGAGCCCAAGCATCCTCCCCATGCAGCCTGTGTGTGGTTGTTGCTGTGCCTCCTCTCTCCTGGGGCTGACCCGTGCCCACCACCTCCTCCCTGGGCTGAGTGCTGCAAGGAGCCTCCACCCTGAGGAAACTGGAGCTAAAAGGTTAAAAAGAAACCAGGATTAAAACCCAGGGGTGAAATCCTTTCATCAACCAGAATTTCATCCCCCTGCATTAGCTGCAAACTTGTCACTCCCTTCCTGGCTTTTAGCAGTGTTTAGGTGAGGTCACTGGAAAGATATTAATATTCTCCCGTATATCACTGGAAAGACTATTAAAGGGTAATAATGAAACGGTGCTGCTTTGCTTTCCCCTCTGGGTTACAGAGCAAAGAGATGGTACATTGATATTAAAAGAAAGGATAAATGTGATACAAATATAATTTGCAGTGAAACACTATACAGAGATTGTGCCAGAGGCTGGGTTGTCATTATAACAACCCCAGTGCAAGGCTCAGATCCTTTGTAATGTCACCAGGAGCTAAAAACAGAGTTATTGCCTTCTTCAGAGTTTTTGGATATTTCTTTCTTCTATTTTGAAAAATGGATTCAGGTGCAAATCTTCATTTAATGTTACTTTACTTTAGAGCCATGCTGTTAATTTTCCTCCACTTCTGGCTGCTACTTTTATTTTCATGTTAGTCTAATATCACTTTTTTTTTTTTTTTACCTTTATATCATGAACCTTATAAAGAGCCATATATAATTTTATGCAGGAGCTACAGCACGCGTTTTGCCAGGCAGTAGGGTGCTGCATGAGTAGTTTAAAACATAAATAAGTACACTGCTGTGAGCTCCGCTCTACAGCTTTTATGAGGCCATCAGACTATAAATAAACGCTGTCCTCGATTCTCAGTTACACTGCAGCCTCTTTGAACTGCCCCAGTGCAAGGGGACTGTAAACCAGATGGAAGCGTCTCATCAGGAATTTCCCTTAACCTCTGGGAAGAAAAAAAAGAAAAAAAAAAAAAAGCTACCTTGTAATTAGAGACATTATTTTGTCTGTGGTTTGGTCTGGGACATAGATTTTCCTTGCCTCTCCCTCTGTGCCCAGGAATCTGCTTGTCCCCATGCCGTGGCAGGAGGGTGGGAGCTGCGGGACCCAGCCCAGGAGAGGTCACAGCGCCCGGCATGGGGCACTCCCGCCTCCTCCTCTTCCTCCTTGCCTTTTTTCATTATTTTCCGCTTTAATGAGGCTGCCCTGTCTTCAGCCTGCCTCCCTTCAGGTGCTGAGCGGATCAGAGTTCAGTCACATCAAAGAACCGGTGCCTCTGCCTATGAATTATTTGTGCTTCCTTTGTTATCGGTGAGCCGGGAAGCAAATCTGCTAATTGTGTGCATTATGACATTTGGCTGACAGCCACAGCCAGGCAGAAATCAACACCCAGATGATAATCATGTTATAATCTGGGTGCTTAATTGTGAAGGCTGTGCTGGCATTTAAGATTGAGATTTTGAACCACACAAAAGACCTCCCAGTACTCAGGAAGAGCAAATAATAACGCTAATCTTGATACAGGGAAAATATATAAAAAGAATAAGCCACTGAAAGGAGGATTCTGGGGAATTATAAACCAACTTGCCTATTTCTGATACCTGGGAAGATGCCGGAAGAAATTGAATTATAAGAAGGCAATCAGAGGGCAATAAGGTGATAAAAGCAGCTATAGCACCTATTTATCAGGAGCAAATTATGTCAGTCCAATCTTATTTTCTTCATTTTTTTTTTATTTTTTTTTAGTGATAATAGAGAATTAATTAGATACTTTGTCTTGAGTGAAGTTACTGATACGATCCCACATGATATCATTAGAAACAAATTGTGATTAAATCAACTGACTAAATCAATGCAAGTTAGATGCCCAACTGGCTGAAAAAGCACATTTAAATAATCGTTATTGGTGGTCAAACTGGGAAATATAGCAAGAGAGCTGTCCTGAAAAGGTCTCTCACAGTTTCAGGGAACACTTACTACTTGCTTTGACTTATATATTATTTCTTCAATGATTTCCATCCATTCTGGCCAGATAAAAATATAGGAACTTGTAGAAGAGCATTTAAGTGGGAAAACATCCAATTCTTTTTATAGAATTTGTCTATATTTTTTGAGAGCGTATACAGGCACATATTTCTTAATAAATGTTTCCCTGTGACAATTAGGCATACAGTGTTTAGAGGCATCTCATACACCACCATAACTACCATCAGCCAGGATACCTTCTCTGAAGTTTTCAGTATTCTACTAGTCACTAGTTGCCTAGAGATTTAGGATTTCCATGTTTTCAAAGGCATCCAAGGAATTTAAAAGTCCAAGTCCCATTTAAGTTCACTGTAATTTCGTAACTAAAGCATCTGCATCATTTTTAATGGGAGAACTTCAGCCCAAACTTGCTTGAAAATGTTTGCCAGATGACGTGATCTCCTTCCCACTGATAACAGAAAAATAACTCTCTTTGCTCAGCCCTGTCCATCTCCCAGGATCAGCCCTATAGCAAGTGTGTTTCAGATAATCTGATCTGATTTATTGCTGGAAGGGAAAAAGGAACTGTAAGGGTTTGAAACCGTGAACACTGCAGATCAAATCATGCCATTGGCCTTCATGAGATGAAGTATGGCAGTACTCCTGAGAGAGATTTTAACTATTTTTCTCCTTCAGACCCTGTGGCACCTTATTTGTTTTCACATCCCATCTGATACAGAGGAGCCTGAGCCAAGGCCATCAGAAGTCTTATGATAGCCAAGCACGAGCCAGCTCCTGCTGAAGAATTCAGTGCTGGGCATGCCCGCAAGAGCTTTCCTAGCAGGTTACAGTGTGCAAGTGCTGCAGGTGGGAGCTCTCAGTGCAGAAAAGCTGCTGACTTCAGAGCAGCAAAGACAGACAGTTGTGCAAGGGTGGTGTTCCATGGGTGTGTGCCTGTGCTCTGTAGGCATCCCACTGTCAGCAGACTTGAAGTCATCTCTGTTCACATTGCCACATCTGACACAACTTGGTCTTTTCTCAGTAGTTTATATCTTTTCTTCCTCATTTTGATGCTCTTCATTTAAAATAAAAATAAAATGTGACTTAAGTGTCACCAGGCTAGAAGAGGCTGGACACCGAGCAATGAGATTTTAGGCAGCCTGCAAAGCTTCTGATACTCTTTGGGAGTGGGTTTGACCATCAGAGACCTGAAGATGCTTTGATCAACTTTCAAAGTGCTTGTGTAGTTTATGGTTCTAGAAGGATTTGTCAATTTGAGCTCCGTTTACTGCCAAGACAGAGGCCTAGATGTGGGATTGGATTAATATTGATCTTATCTTTGCAAATACTAGGCTTTTTTTTCCTTAAGCCATTGTAGATTCATATAAAAATAATAATCAAAGAAGCTGAAAATGAAAGACCCCATGGGCCATCTTTTCAAATATACCTTCACCTGACCTTAATTTTCATCTGATTCTAAGCTCAGTGAAGTCAGTCAAAAGAATCCCATGATCCAAGTAGAAAATGGATGTGGCTCTGTCCACAAACAACTCCCTACAAACAAACCCCAGCCTGAGGCAATTATGTGCATTAATTGCACAAGAAGAATAGAAACTAAATACGTACATATAGGGCCCTTTCCTTTTAGAGTTTGTATGAGCAAATCATTTTCTTACACATCAAAACTAATTGAAATGGCACAGTGCTCATTCACAGAAGGAGGATGCACAAGCTTTTTATGCATTCAATGATAGAGGTCAGCAGGAGGGAAATGTATTTCTAAAATATATTTTATTAGCTCTTTCAGGAGCCTGGCACTGGTCTTAGAAGTTTCTCACTTTGATTTATTCTAACCGTACTGGAGAGTATAGGAAAGGCTTACTTTCTGGAACAATTACATCATACTGTGCTTTTATGATTGGACTATATTACAATTAAAAGAAACGTTTTAACCATGTAGTGCAGACTAAACTCTATCTGTATTTTTACAGCAGAAAAATTGTGAACTGTAATCGCCAATATTTACATAAAATTCCAAAGTTTGTGTCTGTTTAGTTAGCAAATACTAGCATGTGAAACCTTAGTATCCCTGTCACTGAATAGTGAAATTAAAATAAATTATGTGTTGTAAACCCTTAGAGCTTGACATCAGCACTGCTTTATTTACTGTTCAAATCCAGCCTTTCCCATAAATTTCTCTAGTTTCAGTTTCAGTCACTACCAAGCCAGTATCTGGGTACGTCCTTTCCCACAGAAAAGAAAGTTCACAGCAAACCCATGGGAAGAAGGGAGCAACAGACCCAAAATGGCCCCTGGACTCACACATATCTGATACGTGCTAAATCTGCAGTCCCCTCTGAAACATTTTCAACTTCTTGATGTAAGGATAAATCCCAGACACATATAGATATGGTGATGGGAGAGGTAGGACCTTCTCCATGCTTCCTATTGGAAGCAAGGGCAGATGCCTGCAGCCTTTTGGGGGCACAAAGCACCCCAGACACAGACCAGGATCCCTGCACCCTATTTCCACCCTGCTGGCAAACCCCTTCTAGCTGCAAGCACACCCCATGTTGATTGTGGGCTCCCATCCTAACCTTGTTTGTATTTAATCTCGTGTCTCCTTTTTGACCTGGATGGCAGGTGTAAAATACTTTGAGGGCTTCAGTTCTGGAACCACCAGACAGTAAGCAATGGGTCCTACATCCTCCCTGCCACACAACTGCCTGCAGCAGACCCTGCATTGCTGTGCAGAGGCTCCATCACTTGACATTCTCATGTGTTTCCCCAGCCCTACACCCAGACACTCCTGCCCACAAAGTGCCCACGCACCCAGCAGCCCAAAGCAGCCCTGGCATTGCCATGGTGCCCACCCTGATCAGCATCGAGCTTCCTTCTCCATCCTGCTCCGAGCTGGGGAAAGATTTAACACGTACCTTTCTGACGCCGGCAGCGGCAGGTGTCTGTGAGGCTGCGTGGGCGAGACAGGGCTCAAAAGGGAGGGAAACAAATCGCACATAGCAGCAGGGCTGCTGGTGCACGGCGAGGTGCTGGGGCTATGAATAGACCGAGCTGGGCTCCTGGCTGGGACATGGAGCTGCTCAAATGTCATGCGCGGGGGCATGCAGGGACTCAGCCGACTGGCACTGATGCTGCTCTCCTGCCCCTGTGCTGGCTGGATGGCTGCTGGCCAGACTCAGCAATCTCAGACTGAGGGGTCCTTGTGCAATGGTACAGCTCCTGCCCTGCCGCAGGGGCAGAAGATGATGGTGAAGACCAGGTGGTGGATGTGGACCTATCCCATTCTCCCAGCCTTCCCTGGAGGAAAACACACAAAGGGGGGCTTTACCATTACTGAGAGAGGGCAGGATTCCTCCCAGACCTAGATCCTTATTTGGATCTAGGCAATTTTTTACCCACAATATGGAAAGTTTAAATTCCCCCCTCAGATATACCTGGGATCCATCCATTGGAGATCTGGCTCTTTGTACTCAGCACAGGTTGAGAGAAGAAACCTCTCCCTTCACAGTGCTGATGTTGCAGACATGGAGGCTCCTGTAGGCCTGGTAGCCCTGCTCTGTTCCTCTCTTCTCCTGATCCTCCTTGTTGCTGCATGCTATCCCCATCCCCACACCAGGCACAGTGCTGTGCCACAGCTGATCGTGGTACAGGGAGCAGTGCCAGCACAGGCAATGGCCAGGGTGACTCCAAGTTCACTGCTGAATTTGGGGTACCAAATTGCTAGCTCACCCCATTTAAGCCACACTCAAAATCAAGACCACTATCTCTACAGCTGGGATTTTCCCCAAACTTTCTTCTCCTCGTTAAGAGCTGGAATTGCTTGTAAAATGTCACTTTTCAAGGGAAACAAGCATTTCTTTCTACAAAGGCTGACAGCTTTTGGAGAAAGGATTCCTGACTGCATAGAAGTGTTATCTACATATTTTTAATCAGACGTAAGGCCTGAGTGTCTTCTTGTTTATGCTGATGTAAATCAGAAACAGACCCACCAAATTGGTCCAGAATAATGGGGCTGCGCTGATTTACATCAGCTGCAGATCTCTTCCGATAGTGTTGTACTCCGTAAATTAAAGGGGAATCAAGAGGGCCATAATAAACTATTTATATCTCCATATGTTTAAGCAAAGATGGAAAAAAGATTAAGCAAAAATTAGGGTTATAAAATTGATTGATGTTGAGCCTATACTTTTAGTTGAGAAAGACATTAAGGGGTTTTCAGAATGTTCTTTTTTAAATGGCATTAATTTATTTATTCACTGAACTAATTGGTTGATTGATCATAATAGCTTCTGAGAAAATTGAAAATGAAATGTATTTCCTTATCTAGATTTTTAGTCTGATGGTTTTATTATAGGGCTTTTTCAAAAGTGGTGAGAGGAGTGTTCAGTAATGTTCAATTGTTAAGAGCAATTAGTTTGTTTTAGGGTGAAAATTAAGATATACATTGTTTTAAAAAGCCTATTTCACATAAATTGTTTACAAAACAAAGGAAAAAATCAACATGATTAAACTTTACTCATGTCAGAAAACTCAATAGATCAGATTACAAAGATATATACTGCCTAAACTCCCAGATTGTTCTTATTAAATGTTCAGCTTTATCTTAGAAATAAAAATGCCCAATCTGATACTATAGTTTTCACAGAAGCCAGGGTGGAACAGTGAACTGATGAAATGCCACAACTATGATAAAAATGAACCATATCCCCTAAATTGCATTGTTCTCCTGTTAGGTGGAACAATTTATAGCACCACGATGGTTCACGTGGAACATATATGTAATAAATTTTATTTATACGAAACCACTCTGCTACCATAATAATAACGATGTTTCTTTTATGAGTACATTTCTTCAGCTAATGTAATGAGCCTGCTTCACAAAAATGCTAACTAGCACTTTTGAAGACAAATTCCTTTTTATTGTTCACAAAACTTTGAACATTCCTCTTGTTAATTCCCTGAATTAATGGGCAGCCCTGAGCCAGCCTGGGACCCTCCACTGCCAGGAGCAATTTCTGACTGCACAAGTGGAGTAACGCAGCGGTGAATCAGGCTTGGGCTAGGTCTGATGGAAATAGAAGCTTTCTCTGCTGTAAGCCAACCCCGTTTCCACCTTCTTCATGTAATTAAGTCACAATCCCTTTGTTCTAATATCATTATCTGTTGTCATGGTGATTTTGATTTACAAAAATGAATGGCTGAGAAGTGGGCGAAGACAAAAGTTTTGCTGAACGAGGTTAAGCTAATGGCAAATGGAAAATATCTGTGGCAATACAACAAACTCATGATCTTTTAACAGCAAATTTTAAAACAATGATAAGAAGTAGGTGTGAGAGACGTTTGATGTGACTATATCGGTGTTTTGGAAATATATGTTGAACTTAACGTCTTAGAACAAGTTTTGCGTGGCACCAGCCGTGCCGTACCTTCTGGAGCTGCATGAACAAAGAAATCCCATTCTGAATCTCAACATCCTGTAATTAACCTACTGGAAAAACACTGCCTTGCTAGGCAAAAGTCCCGCCAGTTTCCAAGGGTGTGCTTTGATTTTGGGAACAGATACATGGCCTTTACAGCTCATCCAAAAGGAGAAAACCTGTTTTGATGGGTAATTATGTGGTGTGCATGCAAATTGTCCATAGGCGAGGCTGCATCGTGGCTAGCAGTGTGTGGGCACACAAGACACAGTCAATTAGAGCTGAGCTTTAGAAGAGATCTACATCAGCTTGGTTAAGCTCGGGGCACCGTTTTCCTTTGTTGTGACTGAAATGCTGCAACCAACGCATGGAGCTGAGCTTATCTCCTCTTTCTCTCTCGCCATGGTTCTGTAATTTTGCCCTGGCTCTGCTGACAAATGCATACAGATGCTTCATTAACCAGTGGTGCAAAACCATTCCCTTGCACATGGCTCTGTGCCTGTGGGTGTTCCCCAGCACAGCCATTTCTCCACACCCCCAGGTGCCTCAGCCCTGCGCTTGTGTCAGGCACATGGGCACAAGGCTGGGGAGGGTTCAGTGCCAAGCAAAATGGAAAAATGTCGGCATTGAGCCAGCAACCCCCCCTGGTGAGGCAGTAAGAAGCTCTATATTGCTCCAACATTTACATTTGTTCCTAGAATTAGTTGGGAATGGCCAATTTCTTGTTTCTAGGACTTAATCCTCTCCTTCCTGGTGCAGAACGTATTTTCTTTTCCTGGAGTGTAAGACAGCCTCTGACTCAGGGACTGGTATCTTGCTTTACTTTCAGCACGCGAGTAGTCCTGTGATGTCAGCTCATCCACTTGTGCCAGCCGTGCACTGAGTGCCTGCAGGCTGGCCATGGCACCTCGGGGACACAGCTGCTGCCTCCTCCCGGTGGGCAGGGAGGGCTCCAAAATCCTCCAAGCTGGGCGAGGAGCTGGGGTGCATTCAGGTCCTGATCACCGTGCTGAACCTCATTTCACAAGGTGCTCTGCAAGTGGAGGTTGTTGTGTGTGCCTTCTGCTACAGCCAGTTATGGTGTGTTGGTTATCATATCCACATACACCATCTCAGTTTGAATACATATATACAGGGAAAACAGATTTACTTGACCAGAGAATCCATTTTAATCCTATTATCTCTTTTTTTCAGTCCAAACACAACACTGATTTATTTTTTCCTTAGGACTAGTGCTGACCTTTAGAGCAGAGCAAGGGCAACCCCGGGCTTGCCTGTGTCCACCAGCCCAGGGAGCAGCACCCCTGCAGGCCCTCTGAATTGAAAGCTCTTCCTGGCTCTGTCAACCTGAATCCCAGGTTGCCTCATGGATAATGTGGCATGCCAGCCACCCGCTGCTTTCTCATTTAAATAAATGAGAAAGTTGAGGCTAAATTAACACTCCAGCGGAGGTAATAAGGGCCGACTCAGCAGCTGCCGTGATGTATGCAAATTGCAGTTTCACACATTAGGAGCTAGATGTTGCTTAATTTGTAGGCCTTTCTGTCGCCTAAATGAAAGAGCCTTCAACAAATTCAGGCAACCTTAAAAAACAAAAGGCCACAGAAAGCCCCCGAATTGAACTGCTCACCAGTGCTCCTGCACCTACAGCCTTTCTTGTGGGGCTTCCCTCCTGATCCCCCGACAAGCAGTTATTGCTGAGTTACACTGCACTGCCTGATGCCTTCAGGCAAATAGCTGCTGATTTTCAGAGCAGCCTGACTGAGAACGCACTGCCAGCCCTTTGGTAGAAACAGAAAGATGATTATTTATTTTTTTTTTCAGTGGTGCCACAGTCCGGGAGCTTAACATCCACCGGGTTTCTTTCTCTGGAAATGAAGCTGTAGCAGTGCAAAGGAAAACCCCTGATAGCAGCCAGTTAATCAGACAGAAGGAATGGGCTGATAGGAGAGAATTTGTTCTTCTCTTAGATCTGTAGAGATGGGAATGCAGATGCAAAGAAGCATGTAACTGGATGGGGGTTGTGGAAATGCTGTTCTGTACATTAGTTTATAGGCTTTTAGTGTCGCTAAGAAAATTATGGACATAACCATGTTAGGGTCAAAAAGAAGATTTCTAAATGGAGATAAAAATTGAAACTCAGGAAGGGAACTGCATACCCAGAATAGCAGGACATGAAGCCATTGTGGCCACACAGAGTAGAAAAAAATAACTGTAATGTTTGTCAGGCTTACATGTCCTATAAGAAGAAATAAAATACTAAAAACCTTGTAAGTTAGAATTTAGCTGGTTCAGAAATGCCACGGCCACAGGATACGTGGCTAAAAAAATGCTCCCAACTCACCAGATTGGTCCCAGCTTTTATTCAGGAATGCAGGGGTTTCATTCTAAAATAAATCCCATTCAGATGATTCAGCTTTTTCCTGTCTTTTTTGCTCTCCTGACCTGCACGGTCAATCCTCAAGAGCTATTGCCACAGGGCTTTGAATTCCTTCAGAGGAAATGCTCCTTCCTCCATCTGGTCACCAATTCCTTCGTGCTCTCAGCCCCTGCTCCTGGATGTCACTTTCTTAGCCTTCGCTCATCCCTTTCATAGCCTGGAGATACTGTAGTGACTCCCAGCATGCCTTTAGCAAAGAAATAACAGGAACTTGTCCTGTGTTGAAATGAACTGTGACATGAAAATGCAAGTGAAAAAGCACCAGTGGCCACGTGGGCAAGAAACACTCAGTTTGGAACCAAAGCTCAGGGTCTGAGGGCAGCTCCCAGCTCCCCGATATGAGCACACACCCAGGCTGGAGGGGAGCTGGGCACACACCTCCTCCCACCACCCTTACACCTGCACCAGGAAGGAAACAAGAGCACACACGGGGAAAAAAGAGATGTGGCCTGCCCTGGTCTGAGCTACAGTGGACAAGCATTGAGGGAAAAACCCTGAAGAGCCTCCGTCCTGCTGTCCAGATGTAGTCCCGGCAGAGCTGGGTGCTTTATTGCTCAGGACACAAACAGGGACCATAGTTCTTACTGCTGTTACTTTATCACTTCTTAAAAGCCCCTGCAGATCTCTTGGCCTTTGTCCCTCATTGCTGAACCAAGATGATGATGGAGCTTTCCTACCAGTTGGAGAGATTAATTCATTGAGCTGCAGGGCTCATGTGCCAATAGCGCAAATTAAGACAACATATGTAGGTTTGCGTATTCCAATAAATTCTGCCTTTGCTTCAGCCCCATACCTAATGCACAATTATGCCACAAAAAAATGCATGAAAACATGTTCCTAAGCAGCAGTTATGGCAAATGAATTACCAACATATGAAGGAAAGTATGCATGGCTTTTCTGACAAACAGAGGCAATAACTCTGAGAGAAGTGGACTTCTCCTGTCATAGGCATGAGACATTTGTCCCTAACGTGGCCCAAAGATGCTGCTGCTACTTGGATGTCCACTCCTCAACAT
The DNA here is from genome assembly GCF_963932015.1 of Anas acuta. Classification (NCBI taxonomy): domain Eukaryota; kingdom Metazoa; phylum Chordata; class Aves; order Anseriformes; family Anatidae; genus Anas; species Anas acuta. The sequence continues at coordinate 11,698,085 of NC_088989.1, read as the reverse complement.
TCATCTGGAGGTGGCTCCTCTCTCCCATTCCCACCTGATGAAAGTACGTGCCAAAGGAGGACAGCCCAAAGTGCCCATCTGTCCATGGGTGTTGTGGTGATGGGGGGACAGCTGGCCGCAGGGGGAGCAGGAATAATGGACCACCTCACAGGGCCTTGTCCTCAGCAAGAGGCACACATCCTGGCTCAGGCCAGGAACCACGCATCCTCATTCCCTCCGTAGTCTGAGTCACCAGACTGTAGCCTTTTGTGTTCAGCTGTGAGGGATCTCATGAATTTGGAGGTAAGAACTTGGGAAGATCTGTAATACTGTCACCTGTATAATTACCCATCTGCAGCTGCCCATAAACATGCAGCTGATTTGCTACTGAACGTAGTGGTTAGTTCCAGAGCAGCAGTACATCATAGAAAACGAACAGGAATTAGGATCCTTCAAAAAAGTGAAATTTCTTCTGTCCACAAAAAACGATGAAGAAATGTAGCATCTTCCAAGTAACACCCCATGTGGCACCTTTCCAAACCTCTTTCCATATGCTCCTAAGTGTCGAAAGCCCAAATGTTCCATGTCTTGCTGCCAAATTCTCTGGCTTGCTCCCAACAGCTCTTACAATACAGTTGGGTATTGTCTAGTATGAAGAAAAAAAATTACCTCAGATTGATAATTAAAAATATATTTGATCATCATATAGATATGAATGGCCAAGGGGTTCAGTGTTGAATGAATCATTCATGTTGACAGATCGCAAAGCAGCAGCAGGATATACTTCTAATCTTACTGAATTTGCCCCGAAATCCCAGTTGGTTGCAGAACATATTGCTGGAGAACCTTGAAACTGGAGGGCAAAAGTGGAAACAGAAGAGCCACAGCAGAGACTTGCCTGAAGAGGGAGACCTTGGTCTCAGGCTGATATCACTGGCTTGGTTTCCCCTTGTCACATTTCAGACTGAGTCCCACAACATCAAAGGTTGGAAGTTTATCCTTGTTTTAAACTGCTGTAACTACGTGACTGCAGGAGCTCAGGTGCTGGGTATGGATCTCAGGATGGGACTCAGGACACGTGCCTTGCCCAGCATGTCTCATAAAGGCATCATGGCACAGGTGTGGCTCAGGTGCTACATGTTGTGGCTTTTCTTCTGCTGTCCTCTTCCTCAAAATGTTCCAAGGTTTGGGAATTAGGGTGTTTAATGCATGTGCCTTCATATAGAAGCCGAGTGCTTCCTTCCTGCCTGGAAGGGTAGCATCTCCAAACCTTAGATTTCTACAAAAGGCAGTTGCTGTAACTCCAGAGAAGATTCAGTAATGTACCAGGAAAATTCAACAAGTAAAATCAATACAGGTGCTGGTGTCAAAGCAGACTGCTGGGAACTATAAGATTCCTATGTACAGGAGTTCAGGGAACCCTGCTGATAGGTCTGCATAGGGTATTTGCACTGATATTACCAGCCCACAGCCACTGCAGATGCTTGGGACTCCAAAGCACAAACAAAACCAAGAGAAACAAACAAGAGAATCAAAGGTTGTATCCAAGATATTACAAATATCTTGTGCTGGGGGAAGCAGGCTGAGGACTGGGGGAAGAACACCGAAATACGGTAGCTTTGGATGTTATTACCAGCACATGCTGTAACTTTGCAATACAATCAAATAGGCAGGCTGTTAAAGGCCTGGAGGATTGAAGATGTCCATCTCCAAAGCACATGAGGCTCTGGTACCAATCTTTTGCTGTCTTGAGATACAATATTGTATGAAATACTTCAGGTACTTATGGATGTTCTATCCTCTTTTTTACTGTATTGCTTCTCATTTGACATCCTCTTTCCCAAAGTGTGCTTTTGGGTTAATCTTTGTATGCATCAGTTCAGCCTAGGAGGAAAACCAATGAGCATATTTTCCTGCACTAGGAGCTGTAAAGTAATTTGTAGCAGATACTGTAAAAATCAAATAACTGAGAGGGAACAATTAAGAACCAGATGCAAACAGTAGTGAACATGGTGTTTACTACAGAGTAAGTTACATGTGAATTTGTGGTATTGAGTTGCAACACTGAGCACAACATGGCCTTATTTTTTTGTCTGCTTGGTGCTACCGCAGTGCATGTACACGAGAATAGTGCCAGGAGTGAGCTGTGTGCTTGGTGGAAGGTTGTTGTAGGACACTATGCAGTTCCTGTACCAGGAAAGCAGAATAAATGCTAGAGTTCCCCTGGTTGTTCCATACCATAATGCTGACTACTCCTCTGATATGCTCTTTGCTTGATGGATATTCTTCACTTTCTCCAGTACTACTTCTGATTTACATCAGGGTGAGCAAGAGCAGAATCAGGCCTCCAGTTAAATAACTAATGCAGCTGTTTTGCTGAACCAGCTTCCTGGCTGGGAATGAATCCAGTCAGCTGTGGATAACAAAACCCAGTAATAGAGATTTCAAAGATTTCATACATTAATTTTTTTTTTTTTTTAATATTTGCAGAGTTACTTTTCTTACAAAATCTGTTAGGCAGATGTTAGGAAGTAATTACTGTACATGAATCAGAAAGAAAATGCACATCTTACACAGCCTTACGTTGACTGTGTGTGAGTGGCCAGAGTAGAGAAACCAAGGATAAATGAGAAAATATACATACATACATATATATATATATAAAATACATGGGCAGAATCTGCCAGAATTTGCCATGGGGTTATAAGGAAGAAATAACACAAAGCAAACTCTTCTCATCATCCATAAGTTCAATGTATATCCAAAACAATAAGCCTGCTACCTTCTCTGGCAACAGCCAAAACTCACGATTTGTGGATGGAAGATAAATTTAGCCCTGACTAAGCAGGTACATTTCCTATCAACACCAAAGAGCCCTTCAGCCAATTACACCAGTAATCAATGTGCTGGACAGAACTGAAACATTCCTACCTATGCTTTTGTGCTTACACATCCCAAAGCATCCTTAGCTTACTGAGCACAAAGATGTAACTAAGAGTGATCATAAGCTAAAACTCTTGCCTTCATGTATAAAATGTTTGTAATTTTACCCCTGAAATATAGTTAAACTTCAAACAGTGGTGGCAGCAGTAATAACACCCAAGACATTAGCATAGAAAGCAAAATTGGAGGGAACACTTTGCCCTGAAGAATGCAGTTGTCCAGACATGTGTCCCGTGACATTGTCCAGGGCACAGTATTCCCTGTACTTGTAAATCTAGGGAATCCTTAATGACTGAAAAGTTACTGCTTGAGTTGTTCCTGGGACTCTGATGCTGTATTTTGAGATGAGGTTGGAAATAGTAATTGTATAATTGAGTAAACAAAATTGGGAGCCATTAAGAATGGATTCAGCCCTTGGCTGACCTCCAGTATTGAGCCCTATTTGTCTCTGTTCTGATTTCTCCCTTGCAAAATAAAAATATCCTTCCTTTTGAAATCACTTCGAAATCTCAGGTACAATGCACCAAATTAGAGATAAATAATATATCTCAATAAGTAATAATAAAACCACCATGCCTTCCATGACATTTTCCACACTAGTAGTTAATGCAGTTCATAAACCAGGCTGATATATTTACCCTTACCTTTCAGTGTGGCTGGAGCAACGGAGGCCAAGGTAGGACATGACTCACCTGTACCACCACAGCTGCCTTACGATGCCTTTTAGGAGCGTAACACATACCTCTATGTTGTGCTGATACTCACACATAAAATCAGTTGCATTCAAAAAATAAATTTCATATCAATTATTATGGCCCTATAAAATTCCATCTCAGCATTTACAAATCTATACGCTACAAAAAAGAAATGTTAGAAGAGAAGCCTTAAAATTGCAAACCCGCCAGGACATTTAATATTTCAAATCTAAATTACAACATAAAACCTAACTTTGAAAAATGCTATGAAAGCACCAGCGTTGGGTGCTTTTTTAAAACAACATTTGTCATAAAAAAGATCTTGAACATTTGGGTTGCCAAGGCAGAAACAAGCACCACAGACACATTTACCCTTATGGGGATTCATCAAGGTTGTGCAGTGCAGCTGTTGTCTTAGTAAAAGAAAGTATCGGCCCCTGGCTGGAAGAAACAGAAACATAATTATGTTATGATGAGCTGGAAAACATGCAAAGAAAAATTGGAATGCAAAGCATGATAAATGATGCTTTGTCAATTGCAAAGCAGCAAGAAAACCAGGCGGCACAATAATAACTCTTCTCCAGTCAGTGCTTCCAGTTTGGCTACCAAAATAAAGCACCACTCTAACCACGACAGAATAGCTGTAGCTTTTTGCTGTATTATTTTGTCCTGATACAATGATGTTGGGTTGGTAAAGTGGAATATGCAGCCATCGTTTGTCATGGAAATGAGAAAAGGAATGGGCAGGTACTTCCCAAAATTCCAGCAGTAGAAAAAATACAAGATTATTTTAGAGCTGATTTTTATGCATATTAAAATTCAAAGTTAAGAGTATTTTCCTTTAGAACACCTTTTAATTATATTTTCTGTCATAAAATCCTCGTCCTATAGAGGTGACCAACACTGTATCAGCAGTAACATGGCTACATGCAGTAAAATAGGAAATGCCATCCCGTAGCAGACTCGTTAATCTCTCTGTCCTCACCATGACAAGGACAGGATTTCCCTTCAAGTGTTGCAGCAGTGTGCTTGTCTAGGGTATCAGACACTGGAGTTTATTCTCCTGATGTGTGTAAATCCAGAGGGAAAATGAGTAATTGTGTTTCTTTACAGGAAACTTTTATTTAGAAACCTCCACCGGGCCAGAGAGATAAAAAGGGATATATGTTTTAGAGTAAACCCTCTAATGATAAAGTGAAAAAAAAAAAAAAAAAAAAAAAAAAAAAAAAAAAAAAAAAGCTTTAAAAACTCACCCACACTAATTAGGGAGCCGGATTTGTTAGGGTTAGCGTGTCCAGGGGCTCCAGAGGAGCTGTTGCTGTGCCCTCTAGTGCCGGCGAGCTGCACTCCTCGCTGCAACGCCTGCACAGCCCCGGGCTTCAGCACCGGGAAATCGGAGCAGGGAGCTCTTATCTGCAGCACCTACCCAGGCCCTTTCCCTTGGGGCACCGCTGAGGTTACACGAGAATTTAAAAAACAAGCAAACAAACAAACAAAAAAATCATACTTATACTCAAGCAGAGAGTTGCTAGAATAACTCTGGTGATTTTCCCTCTACAGACAAAACTTTAGGGTGAGTTTCACCCTTTCATTTTGAATTTGCTACCTTTGGAGGATGCCTGTTAATTTTTTTCTTACTAAGAATGTCTCAGAATCTGGTATTAATATTCTTGGTGGGCTTTGTTTGTTTGTTTTTTAATTAAAAAATCAACAAATCAACCACCAAACAGAACATGTATTGCTTCTGTAATTAAAAGCAACTGGCTCTGAAATTAGCATGTATGTAGGATGGGTCATTCTCTATACATCAGTTTAAAGGACTGAAACCTATATCCAAGCAGTGTATTTTTAAGTGGATATTTTTGGTCCTGTCAAATTAGTAGCACAGGCAGAATACCAATCACTTCACTCATATAGCTACTGTTTGCAGTCACAAATTTATAAGTGACTTCTAATGACAGCAGGATTTGCAGTATTTTTATTACCTCTATTACCTACAAAAAATTAGTGCTATATTTATCTCTAATTATTTTCATTTACATGATAAAAATACTTTATTACTTCACTGTAGTTAGCATCTAGAGGTATTAAACCACTTGCAGCTTCCTCTAATAATTCTATTCCCTCTGTGATTAGAGCAAATGAAAACAGAAAAAGAAATTACTGATAAGCAACAAACTGATGGAAGCCTGCAAGCTGTCTCTGTGGTACTCACATATTCCCGTGCTAACCCTTCAACCTTTCTCCATCTCACTTAGCAATAGTTTGGGAAGAGGTACATGGCACTGTAGAATTGCAGACCAATGCCAGGCTCATTATAATTTCTGTTGATATCATTAAGCTCAACTTGATCAATAAAACACTGTCCTTTAACATTTTCTTCCTCAGTCTGGTTTGCCTGACACCAAGTTTAGTTTTTGGCCTCGATGCATTAAAATAGATATTTTATAGGAAAACAGAAAGAGTTGGTTTCAATGCCCACTCCTGGATACATGTATGTCTTACTCGGGATACCAACAGGCAAGCCAAGGCAGATCGCACCAGTAAGTAAAGATGACTGACTGGACTCTGTCTAGGGATAAATAAAACAAATAGCCAAAAAGAAGGGCAAAACCAGAAGAATGACTGCACTGACAGCTTTAGTGACATCGGGTTCTTTGCTTTTCACTTGATTTGAATTCTTCCTCTTCATGCTTCATCTCTCCCTGTTTCCCATGTGCTCCCTCTTGTGCTGTCTGCTGCTCTCCAGCTGCTCCCTGCTTACTGTAAATTCAAGCATTTTTCTGTTGGAGGGGATTCTTCCACAACCATGTACTACTTAGGTATTTTGTCATTGCATCTTCCTCTATTATTTTTTTACTCCTTTTCATCATCAAAAGTTCTCCTTGAGGTACTGTTCAGCAGAATCACACATGGTGTAGCACCCGCACACCATCAAATCCCCCTCACAGGCAATATTCCTTCACAATTTAGGAGTGTGATACTGTCAACCAAAGCAGAGGGAACTCATGAAGTCTACTTACCTCTGCATTCCAACAAGTTATGACCCATTTTGTGAATGAAAGCCTAATGACAAAATTCTCTCTCATTCCCCTGCCCCACAATCAGAATTAAATTCCAGCCCTCCATGATGTCTCCCATCCATCCAGGGCTCCCCTTTCTTCTGTCTCCCCTTGTTGTCATAAAATCTTCTCATGACAGTTTTTTTTTTCCCTATCTTTCCATAAACTGATTCTTTTCCTAAAATTTGCCTCATTTGAAGGCCTAATCTTTTTCTTTGTACTCCTTAGACATCAATGGATTTGCTTAAATTAAGCAGGGTTCAGTCTTTAATAAAACAAACACCTTTCTCTTCAAAGTGTGATTACTGAGTTAGTGTAAAGATTCACCAAGTGTGTTTCTACTTTTTATTAAGAAGTTGGTTTAGCTTAAACTGTATTTCCAAAATGTATTTCACTCCACAGAGACAAGAGAAGTTGTTATAGGCTCTTAAATACTGCATGCTCACACATTCCTTTGATTTCTCACCAGGATCCCAGTATGCAATAAACGCCCTGCTCAAGCCTTGTGTATTGTTTTGATATCTGCTGGGTGAATCCTTCAGATTCAATACAGTTTTCTCAGGTGGATTTTCATTCACAGCTTAAACTCCCCATGAATAGAATGCACGTAGTCGTCGCTTGCATCTCATTCATTTTTATGATGTTATCACAAGACGGGAGGGAGGTGTGTGCTATCTGTGCAAAGAAATGTCCCCAGATTCCTGTGGGCTCAAGAAGGATGGAGAGAAGGAACGGATGGGTTGGTTCATGCTCCACTCGTCCACTCCTGTGTGACAGTGAGACCCTGGGCCTGGCAGAGAGCGCAGGCTGGACCACAGCCCTGCTGCCATTACGCAGAGGCTGGCTGCATGGCAAGCGGGTCACGCATCCGGGCTGACCAGGGCAGGCTCTCAAAGGCAGTATCCCATCCTCGTGTCCCAGCAAAGGTCATTTGCTTTCAGATGCTATTTTTATCTTGAATTATGGGCAGAGATTTTTCCTCGTCTCCCCCACCTCTCTGTGGCCCTGGGAACTCGGATATTCCCAGCACCACAGCGGGAGAGGAGCCTGCCCCTCGAATCAGGTTTCACGGACCGCTGTAGGGAAGCATAAAGTGTTCCTGGCTGATAAACTGTGTGAGCTGGGGAAGAGGGGTCTTCCCTTCTTTCTTCTCTTTTTAATCCAGTTATTATCTGATCTGCCTCCTTTAAATAAACAAACGTGCCCTTGATTCTCCCAGCTCTGGAGCTGACTGGCGATAGCTCTTTAATACCACCCACCCCTGCGCAGCCGGTAGCTGGCCTAGCAAATTATACACCTCCAAGTACAGCACCCAGGACTCTGGCCAAGACCCCATCTGACCTAAATCTTGCTCATTATAAGCAGCCATAAACGTTTTTTGTTAAACAATGGCACTTACAGGAATATGTAATTTTTCTTTTGCAGTTTATAACTAAAGCCCCCTCTAGGGCATTTAATATAAATGACACTGAAAGAGGAAAAAATCTGCTTTTGATTTCCTTTTTATTTTTTTGTATGGTCATCTCAGAGGTTTTGCATTTATTGTTATTATTGTTTGCATATATTTCTTTCCTTCCCTCAGCCTTTGTTCAGAGGTTTGGACTTACTGAGCACATTGCCTAGCTTTAAGAAATATTGCAAAGAGCTGCCTCTTCTTAAAAAGCCCTGAGACCTGTAATTATATGTAGGCATCTAAAAATTAAAGTTTATATTATTAGCGTGATGAAACATAAAAGGCCTGAATCTGTGCTCTTAATACAAACAAATTGAAAGCACTCAATAAACGCTAAGCACTTACCAGTATTAAATGACAAAACTCAGTATCTGGATGCCTTTGGGCTGGGAAGCTATTTCAACTGCGGGGAACCTTGCTGCGACAATTTTCATAAGCAAATGTCATGTGCCATAAAATATATCTCCAATTATACAGCTGTAACATATGTATTGAGTATGAGCTCTGGTAATTACCCGCACTACATCTGGGTAAATGTTGGATTGTTAAATCACTTTTAAGCACCAAGGGTGCAAACCAAGGTGCTGGGGTGCTCCTCCGAGCCTGGAAGACCCGAGCTTCCCTGCGTGTCCCATCTGACCCCAAAATTTGGCTTGGGGACCACAAAGGGAGGTCCGGGCTGGGGATGCCCGGGAGGGGCAGGGGCAGGAGGAGCCCCGGCGGGGGAGGCCGAGCCGGTGAGGAGCCCCCCGGGCTGGGCAGCCCCTGGGGAGCCGGGGGGGAAACCGAGGGAATGGAAAAAGGGGGGGAAAGCGGGGTACAGCCACCGGTGCCCATCGTGCTGCTCCGCTCCTGGTGGGGTGCTAGGGCAGCGAGCCGAGACGAGAAAGACCTGAGCTGGAGTGGGTGCTCGAATCCTTCCTCCTCCTCCTCCTCCTCCTTTTCTCCTCCTCCCCTTTCTTCCTCCTCCTCTTTCTTCTCCTCCTCCTCTCCCCTTCCTCCTCCTCCTCCTCCTCCCTCCCTGTGGGCAAGTTGGGCTGCACCCGAGGCTGCTTGGCGGCGGGGCTCGCCGGGATAAAAGGATTCCCCCCCCCCTAAACCCCCGTCCCTCCATCCCTCGGCTCCCCCCGCCGCCGGGGCCGCGACCCCGCCGGCGGCAGCAGGCAGGAAAGTTGCAAACAACCTGCGGCCGCAGGAACTTTGCGCGCTGCTCCAGCTGCGTGCGTTCAAGGTGCCTTTGATGTGTGCAGCAGCTTCTGGAAAGCGGGCTGCAGCTTTTCCCACCCGCCAGCCCTCCCTCTCCCCACCCTTCCCCTCCCACTTCAGCCGCCACTTCAGCCCGCACACGCGATTTGTTTGAAGGGGAGGGGAGGGGAGGGGAAGGGGAGGGGGGGGGGGAAGAGGGAGAGGAAAAAAAAAAAAAAAAAAAAGTGATGAAATGAACAAGAAGTGGTGAAATTACCCAAGCGACTTTTCTCAAAGAGAGAGAGCAAAGCGGCGAGAGGAGCGGCGGCGAGCCCCGAGCAGCCCGCCCGGCACCGGAGCCCCCCGGGGGGGGCTGCGTGCTCGGGGGGCTGTGAGAGCGGCTCCGCAGCGAGATGCGAAAAGCCTCAGCTGTTTGCCTCGCCATGCCGGCTTCCCACTAGAATGCCAAGCCTTGCACAGGATGAAAACAGGTTCGTTTCCATTTCTGTTGGGAAATGTTGCGCTCCCCACCGCCACCACCTTGCTGTTGGAGATGCCGGAGAAGATCTTCATGATGAAGCAGAGCCCTCTGCTGCTGCGAGCCCTCCGCTCTTCTTCGGAGATGTTGAGACAGAGATAAATCTTTTATGCAGCTGTCTTTTCATAGCTGTGGCGGTTGCCGTACAATCTGCACTTGATTGCAGCTAAAATATTCTTTTTAAGATCCGTTTCACAAATAAACACAGATGGGAGAAGTGGGAGAGGGAAAGCTGTACTGAAGTAGTAATGGTGGATTGATCTTCCTTCTTTCCCCCCCTCCCTTCAGTGTCCTCCCCCCCCCAAATTTTCTGAACAAAAATGCTCTGTTTCAGTTTAAAGCAGGAAAGATTTGGGGGGCTGTCCGGATGGGGCTTTGGAGGAAGACTTCCAACAGTGGTGCTTGCCTTACTTTCCTGAATGTCCGTGGCTACCAAGCCCATCAGCCTCTGTCTTGCCTTCACCTGTCTTAAAGTCTCTCTTGTTTCTTCTAACACCTTGCAGGTCATTCCTCCAGAATGCCAGAGGAAAGTTCGCCAAAGCGGAGTCCTCAAAACATCCCGTACAAAGACCTGCCCCACATCATCAATGCTGACGGGCAGCATCTCTTCTGCAGGTACTGGAAGCCAGCAACAGCTGCCAGGTGAGCACTTCCAAGCAAATGCCCTTTTTGACTATCAGTAAATAAGCCTCTCTTCATGTGATTATTATTTTTAGCTTGGCTGGCATGCCAGGGCTGTGTGCATAGAGCTTTACAGAGCCGCTGAGAAGAGATGCCTCTCATCTGAGAGAGCTCCTGCTGTGATGAGTGTATTCCCCAAACCTTTACTCCCTCAAGTTTGCCCTACAGATGTGAACTAGAGTTACTTGAGCACAGCTGGCTTGGTTGGCAGCTTCAGTATGCTACCGGGTGGCACACGCAGGTGGCTGGTGCCTACCAGCAATGAACAAGTGTCTCCAAACTAATAGCACAGGCAATCAGGGAGGGATGAGATGATGGCTTACTGATGTCTACTCTTCTTAATTTTCTTACTGTCAACAAATAAAACAGCAGCATCTGACTTCAGTTTGAACAGTAATAGCACAAATCTCAGAGCAACAGGCAGGATTTGGTTTGACTACACTGCTTCTTGACTGCTTTTTTTTCTTTTTTTTTAATTTATGGTTAACGAATGATTTAAGGACCTCTCACTGGAAACTGTCTGTGATTTCAAAACTAAACTCAGTAATAAACATAGACAAGGACTGAGATAGAGAAATGTAAATAATGTCTTTTTTTCATAATTTACATAATCCCCTTACTGTAATGGCTTTCTGTGCTTATTACATGCTGATTGTGGTCTGCTATAGAAAGCTATTTGTGTTTCTCCCATAGTTATTTATGATCGTTCCTCTTTCTGCCAGTATCTGCTTGACGTGTGTTTTACTACCACTAGTTGTATAGGTAGCTACTTTATAAAAGTCTGGATGTTGTTTTATTGTTTTCTTTTAGTTCAGGCCAACAGGAAAAGCTATGTTGATCTTTTTAAATTTAAGTTTAAACAACTAATAAACAGTTGCAGGAAAAGTGGTTCAAGCGGTTCAGGAGTCCCACCTTTTCCTTGACCACCCAGTAAGTCAGACAACTTGTGCCTGCCAACCGAAGGGGCAACATGAGTGGCTTACAGATGGGTGGTGGCGAGCACCTAAGCAGTGTACGCTGCCACCTTGTCCCCAGGGAGCAGCACTGTGCAGCCACCCCCCTGTAGCTCTTGTTGCACTTCTTGGGCTTTAGGACATGGGACTTGGCTTAAGATCATCAGGTCCACAATGCATTTTATAGTAACCTCTAATCACTGCCTTTCAGAAACAGAGAGGAAAGTTTTTGGCACTGGTGTTTTACATATCCTTTGCACCAGCCTGAAGATTTCCTCTACTAGAGAGGAAAAAAAAAAAAAAAAGCTATCAAAACAAGCTTCTACTGTGAAATCAGGCTGTCTCATATTGTAATGCTAATTAATCATTAACTGCCCACAATGTTCTTCACCCAGTAGTGGAATTGCTTTCTCTTTTCATGTTTAATTTCTTAGCAAATTAGTAGTGAGTGGAGGGGTCTTTGATCAAGAAATGAAAGGCTGATAAAGAACTGAGAGTTAAAACTTGGTGTCTAAGTCCTCTGGGTAGTTAATTTTTTTAGGGCTCTGTGCACCAAGCAGTTAATTGAGAGAGCCTGCCCTAGTTTTGTAACAACAAAAGTAGATGGGATCAGTGTTGCTCATTTACAAGTGGTTCCTAAGTGCATGTATGTGTGTGTGTCTGTGTGTGTTTGCGTGTTTGTGTTTAAGGAGGAGGCGTGCTGTTTATTATTAGCTCTTTTGGCATTGTTATGTACGAGAGAGATTGGAAGTGACTGAGCAGCAAGTTAGTGCCTGGATTCTACAGTCAAGAATGCTCCCGAAGTGCTTTGATAGGCAAACCAAAAATACATTTTTTCCCTCTCACTTTTGAGAAGCAGCTCAGCTTTTTTTCTGCTTCATATGTAGAAGCTTGGCAACTTTCATCTAATTTTAAATGTTCAGCAAAAATGATCTATATATATGTAGAGGGAGAGAGAGACACCTCAGGGGACTTTTACTGGCCTGTTACAATTATTCTATTTCAAATACTGAAGGTAATTCTTTCAATCTTCTAACTCAATTGTTGATTCGGGTTGAAATCTTAACACTAATGAATGATGCTATAGCAGTCAAACGGTGGGATCTTGCATTGATCCATTATGCATCTAGTCCCAGCCAGGGCTGCAGAAATACCTTTTCACTGCAGATGCCCAAAGGTTATCATTGACTTGGCTTCAATTAGAACAGAACTTACCATCCTTGATCCACCCCCCGGGGAGAAAAAAAAAACGGGATATCTGCCAAAGGAAAAATTAAAAAGTAGCACTAGCCTGGGGTTGAAGAGCAAACAATGGCTAGATGCTCTCTGAGAGTGGGGCCAGCCAGCAGACATTGCCCTTCAGAGCTGGTGCTTCTCTTTTATCTCCTCAAACGGGCACACAAAGGTGGATAAAGGCTGTGCCGGACTAATGTGCTTTAAAGGAAAAAAAAAAAAAAAAAAAAGGTTTGTCAGGAAGATGGGAAATTTTGTAAGGCTCTTTTGCTTCGTGGGCACAAATATCCAGGCTCTGATCCTGCGTGGTGTTGATCCGACTGATCAGCCCATGCTGGTGCACATATGGATGCTTTGTTGTAAGTGCCACCGAGGCCAAGGTTGTGGTGTGTGTGAAAGGCACCTATTGTGAGTTCCTCAGCAGGGTCTGCTTTGTTTCAGAGGGGGATTTAGGTGATTACTTCGCAGGAAGCTGACACACAAAGGCACTCAGATGTCACAGTGATTAGATGGGGTAGATAGAGTAGATATTAATGGGACTAAGGAAGGGGAGCGACAGTGTTTTTACTTCTTTTTGGGGTGGGAAGTCACTCCCAAGAGGAGAGCCACGGACAGGGTGTCTTGTACTGCTTGCTGGCGGCAATGCAGGTGCAGCTTCCCTGGCCAGCAGCCCTGCAAGCTACCCTTCTTGTTGGGCCAGTTTCAGCCGAAAATGTAATTAAGTGGTCATGCTGAATGCGGCCGGGAGGAATATGTGGTTATGTTCTGGTGTAGTTTTCTTCAGTTGTGCCAAGAGCAAGGTTTGTGGAGCATGACAGCAGGTAACTGGTGCTCACTGGTGAGGCAGAGCTTAGGGTCTGGGGAGGCAGAAAGTTTTCAGGACCGTGTAATGCTGTTTGGAGGAACTAAATCGGTGGTACCAAAACAGGCTGATCTCATGCCTGTGGCGTGTCCCGGTTGCTGAGGAAATCCTACTTAATGGAAACACGTTTTTGTGTAAACAAAAACAACAGCTCCATGCAAGGTTAAAACCCCTGCCACCACCCTGAGCCATCTGAGTCAAAACATGAGGTAAGAGGAGGTGAGGAATTAAGAACCGCGCTCTGTTCCCAGCTCTCAGACAAAGCTGCTAAGAATAGAGGTGGGATGAGGAAGGGGAAGGAAAGTCAGGAGAAGTCAAGATATTTCCTTTGAGGCCCCAGAAGGGCTTGGAGAAGGTCAGAGATGACCATCTTTTCCTCTCTGCTCTGTATCCTCGTAGCCTTGTCTGGATGCTTCAGCTGAATCGCTGCCTAGATAAGTATAAACAGTTTGTGCTGGGGCACTATCAGCCCCTCTGTGTGACCTCAAATAAACCCTGTGAGATTTGTTGACCCAGCTTAGTTTTTGAAAGGTGCTGATAGCCTGCAGCCACCGTTGACTTCAAGCAGAGACAGCGATGCTCAGTGCTCACCCTATAAATAAGCACAAACCAGTTGCTCTAGGTTGGATGCTCGATGCTTGAGGTGCTTACAGTTAGAAGATATCCTCAATATCCAGACATCCTCGTATCTGAGCTTCCTCATCAGTCAAACAGAAATCATTATCTGGCTAGTTAGCGCGATGCTTGTGTGCCTCCCCACGTAGGGGTCTCCGGGTGCACTTAGATGATTGCTGGCAATTGAAGTACACTGCCCGAGGAGGCTGCCTGAAGCCGAGACACATGTGCAGGCCACATATGTTTTCCTGGCTGATTGTTAATGTACAGTGAAATGCTGTGGCTCAACCTTAGACATTGTGACCATGGTTTAGGTGGATGGAGTGTAATTGTTGGACTAAACACTGTATTTGTTGGAGTTATCTCAGTTCTAAACATGCAAAGTGTGATTAAAAACACAAAATGAAACAAACAAAAACCACCCTCTTTTCTATCTGCTTTTTTTTTTTTTTTTTCCTCTCAGAAATGCCTGTCATTCTTTCGACTTGCTAGCAATAAAAGAGCAAGCCAATAAGGAGAAAATATATTTCTCTCTTCCCGAAGGACTTTGCAGAAGTGCCTGTGGTGCAGAAATACAAACTGCCTTTATATCTGAACTGGCCCTTAAATTGGGAATATTGCTTGCTGATTTTGGCACCTCGTTATCAGCATTTCCATGGCATTTCCAGAAGAACAGCACTGCTCCCAGCATGAGCAGATGACAAGGCTGAATTTGACTTTCAGACCCTTCCAAAATGACTAAAGAAATAAATAAACTGAAGTGAAGTCAAAGCAAAGGAAACGGAGTCACTAATTGTAATGTCTCTAATTATACTGTGCTAGTCTCTAGAAATACTTGCGGGAATTTCTAATTCAGTGCCACTCTGGAAGAACACTTTTGTTTCTGCTAATGAGGTCAACTTCAAACTAATGCATAAGGGCCAAATTTGTGTGGTGCAAAGTGACTGATGTCAGCATCATCTATCGTAGGATGAATCGAGCTCTCTGTGTGTCTGATCACATCATACACAGTGCTCAGGGGAAATAAGAGCTTTTTGCTTAACGATTATCATTGTCGAACCAACATTCCAGGCTTTTTGTGCTATATTGCAATCGCCTGAGTTTCTAAAGCCTCCCTTTTCCAATTCATCAGCTCTATGTGTTCCTTAAATTCTTATGTTCTCTTTGCTCTATATGACTGTCTTATTCACTGTGAATGGGGGCAAGCTTTCATGATTTCTTGTCCATTTCCAGGGGGTGGGCAAATTAATAAACCAGCTTTGCCTAAGAGGGACGCTTTGACAGGTAGGAGAGCAGCTCTGGTTCTTGCTGTGGGTGCTTCCAGCAGCTTTTCTTAATAGGATAGGTTTTTTTCAGTCCCTACAGGAATATCTGACAGAAGCAAATCTGCTTTTGTTTTTTCCATGGAATCCAAGGAAAAAGGCAAATAACAAAGAGAATAACAGTGGTTATTAAACTGCCACTTTTAGTCATTGCACTGTTAGGATCAGTTTCTAAGCACAAATGTGCAACTTCCTGCAGTACAGTGCAACTACTTGCATGCTGGTGTGTGGGAACAAGGTGACTTTAGGAGTTCCTTGTGGTGAATCTCTAAAATTTCATTAAAATGTCATCCTGTTCCTGACACAACAATTCTGGTTCTCTCTGCCACTAACCTGATGAATCCTTGGAAACTGTGCTATCCAACACATCCAATGTCAGATGTAGAGGTAGAGGAAAAGAAGAAAAATGATCTTGAGATTGTGCTGAGAACCTAACTTTCTGCTCATTATTCTGCCAGGCACTGAAGTCTGAGCAAATGTTGCTCCTCTGGTGCAAGTAATTAAATTCATTTAAATTGGATTACGAGTGTGGTGACCAGTACTGGCTTTGTACTATGACCCAATAGATGCCCTACCTGTCCCTCCAGGTCTCTAGCCCAAGCAGGCCAGGCCCTGCACTGGCTCTCTGCTTAGCCTCTGTTGCATAAATTTCCTTCATGGCATCAAACTGGGAGCACTTTAAGCCAGTTAAGTTTTAAGGGTGGTGCCATAGTCGAACTTGACAAACTCATCAACTCTATCAGGCTTCCAGATGCAAGAGCCCACGAAATATATAGGTTTAGATAAAGTAATACAGGCAGTTGCACACAGTTCCTTGCCTCAATTTCTTCAGTACTCTTGAACATCCCTTGGGAACACAAAGCAGCTTTTCTAGATCATCACAAACACATCTACAAGAGTTGGCTGGTAGAGATGTATTGGCTAGAAGAGGGTATTTTTCTGGATGCCAGTTGCAGAGGAGTTGGCTGTGTCTCCTTGGAAGTTCCCTTCAAGCTGCGGTGCCTTTGTGCTTTTCAGAGCCAGCATCTGATCTTTTTGTTCTTCTAGGGAAATTGCATTGTTCTAAGAGCTGTCCCTGCAGACACATTTGGCTGAGTTGCCTTCCTAGGTCCAGGCATCCCATTGTCCTAATGTGTTTTCACTTGAATGGAGCCATTAGTGTTTAACAACCTTCCATTGTTGCTTATCCAAAAGATGTGACAAAACTCTGACAGCAAATGGCTGATTCTCCTTACCCTAAAGTATCCAAAGAAACACTGTTCCATCCTACTCATAGATTCCTTAAGTTATGATTAGGCTGATCCCTTGCCTCCTCACAACCCAGAGTTACACCCTTGACTATACCCATACATCCCTGCCCCTACTCTGCCAGCACCAATGCTGTGACACTCTATCTGTACGGTTTATTAACCTACAGGGAGGAAATTACCAGCACCAGGCTAAATTTTCTGATGATATTAATACCTCGAGTAAAACCATACTTCTAGAGTACTTACACTGGAATGACAGAGATTCCCCTTCTGCATAATAGGCATTTGCTCTCCAATCAGGATCTGTCTTCATTTCTGCGTGGCATACCCTCACTTGATGATGGGAGCGAGACTCTGAATCCTCTGAATCTGAAAGTGATGGCAAAGGCAGATTGCTGGACCTAGAAAATTTAGTATCAGAAAACAGAATACAGAAGTCAACGAGGAGCAGAGAACAGGCAAAAAACACAGTCAAGACTCTCAATTGCCAATGGCACAATGACCATAAATTTAAATAATTGGACTCTTAATTTCTCTGTGCTTTCATTTCCTCATCTAAAATTGGGTATAGTCATACAGGTTAATGATGTAAGCAAGGTGACAGATTGGTGCTAGAGAGAGTAGATTATTCATTGAGGTTTGGTGGTTGAAGAGTGATTGATGTTTGAAAAGAGATTTAAAAAGTCTACTAAGTGATGCATTAGTTGTTCTCGGCTTTTCAGCTACGACTAAATTGCCTCAGCAGCAATCCACTAAAAAAAAAGACAAGTGAGACAAGTGAGGGAAAAAAAAAAAAAAAAAAAGGAACAAAATATTGACAACTGGTCTAGAGCCAGCCATTCAGTGGTAACAAGGTAGTGATCACTTGCTGCAATATCGTGTATAGATAGGCAAGGAGAAAATGCACAAACTACTATAGAGTTAATAAACGAGAAAGATTACTGAGCTTTTTCAGCCACATATGTGTCCTATGCTAAAAAGAGTTTGCTCTGTATTTTTTGTCTCTTCCTTGTTCAAGCTTGAGGACTGCAGAGTGAGGGAAAAAAAAATTAAACCTTTGGCCCTTTATAGAGCAGAAAGTTGGTTAAATTTTCTCTAAGTGACAGCAGGTTAGCTAGTTCACCAGCCAGAAAGACGGGTTTATTTTTATTATTCTCCAACATATTTTTTACTTTTCTTATTCAAAACAATCTCAGCGAGGTTTCAAATTCACTTGTCAAAATCCAGAAATCTGCAGTAGCTTAATTTGCTGGGCTAAAGGAGCGAGGAGTGATGAGGAAGCAGTAAGTAATTAAATTGCGTTGGTGATAACATCTAGCTGACTTAATGGTTAAGCTTTTTCTTCTTTTTTTTTTTTTTTTTAGTTTTGTGGGAGAGCTAGTCCACAATACTTGGAGTAATAAAAACTGTGTTCTGAGCAGCACAAGCAGCATTCATAATCTCATTTTATTAAAAGGATAGTCAAGGGTCAGCCTTCAGTCATCATCTGGCCCTCTCCAAATGGTTTTAGGGAGGAGCACCAAGCATCTAAAACCAGGCTGACCTGAAAATGCACAGATCGTCTTTCTGACATGATTATCTGCCCACAGGTTCATTAGGACAGAAAGCTTTTTTAAAATTGTCGATCTCCTTCCAGGTTCACCATGTTGTTGGGCGTGTAGCACAGGACTGGGGGTCAGGGAAAGCATGGGAACACTTTGGCTCTGCTGCTGAGTTCCCACTGACTGCTGTAGGGTCAGGTTTTGACACACAGTGTGCCCATCCCTGCTCTGGCATGCTGTGTTGCTGTGAGCAAGGCTTTTCACCTCTTGTGCTCGGTTTACGTGGCACTTGGTAGGAAGGGTCGGCCCTTGCTTGGGGCAGGGTTGCAGGCGAGAGGACCTCTGGAGGGTCCCGTTCAACACAGCGTTACATGGCTCTACAACAGGCATAGCTGCACCCTTTGTAAAGAATTCTGGGTTTTATGAATGAGGAGTGTTGTACAAAAGCCAGCTGTTGTTATTATTTATGCTGTTTATTTACTGGTCACATTTCTCTGAGCTGAGGGATGGAAAAAAAAAATCAATCAGCAGATTCACTTTGTTTATATTCAATTTCACTTTCTGTGTTTGGAGAATGTTAATTTGCTAAACACTACTCCTTCCCCTAAAGCCCC
The DNA here is from genome assembly GCF_963932015.1 of Anas acuta. NCBI lineage: Eukaryota > Metazoa > Chordata > Aves > Anseriformes > Anatidae > Anas > Anas acuta. The sequence goes on along the minus strand of NC_088989.1, from coordinate 11,679,159 downwards.
TAGTTTTCCTCAGCCTGTAGAAACATTGCATCACTCCTAGGCATTAGTATCCATGTCTCTTTTGTAAGGGTTCTGACCTTCAAAGCTTTGCTTCTTGGTCTGTGCATTTTCCTGATGCTTTAGGAGAGGTGATCCCATCACTCAGCACACCTAAACGTAACATCAGGTCTTGTTTGAGTTTTGCTAAACTCCAAAGGTTTTCAGACATGCCCGTTATTTTCCTGCCCTCCCCAGCCACACGGGTAGTTGGAGAACCCACCTGAACGGAGCTGAGGTCTCCCTCCCTTGCCATGACCCCACATGCAAAAGCTTGACCCTCATCTGAGACCCCACGTCTCTCACACCTGTGGTGATGCAGCTGATAAAGCTCTGCCTGGTCCCGCTGCAGACTGGAGCAGATGCACGCCTTGTGATCCCACAAATGGTGGCTTGGAAGTTGGCAGAAGGGAAGCTCAGGGGAGAAGACAGAGCACTTTCCCTGCTGTTCTCTCCCCCATCACCTCTGTTTCTTCCTTTGCCAGCAATCCAGAGGAGATGGAGCCAGACTAGCAGTGTTGGGTTAATAATTCTGGTGTTAACAGTGTTTGGTCTTGGTATTGTTGAGGCTTTCAAGAAATGGTCCCAAATACGTGGTACTTTTCTGTTTCTGGTGAAGCCATCCACAGAAAACAGAGCGTTCCCACAGCAGAATAACAGCTTGTGGTTTAAATAAATGTTGTTATTTCTGCTTTGCTGTAGGTGTACATGTATGTTTTGGTTCAGTGACTGCCAGATACTGTAAATGAGTATTGATTTCCTTTTCTATTTTAAGCTTTTCTGCAGAAAAGGCATCCCACATGCCTTTAGCTTTCTTTGCCTCTACCTAAAGCGATTGCAGCCAAGGATATATCTGACTAAATACCTCTTCATTTCAGTGTTATCAGTCATCCTTATTTCAGCAGTTGCACCCCAAGTTGTCCAGGTCCTTCTTCAACTTCTGGAGTTTAAAGCTATTACGTCTGGCTACTTTTTGAGAGCAAATCAACAAGACAATATTTAGATCTGGTGGCAAGCAGTTCCTTATCTACATTGGTGTGGCAGCCCTCCCTGCCATAGGGACACTGCCTGGGAGCTGGAAACAAAAGAGCACTTCAGAAAACAAACCTAACATAACTAAATTCTTTGGACAAACATGTTAGCTCTGTATGACCAAGAAATAACACAGACCTGGATTTGGCAACTGTAGGCAGAAGTTTCTTTCCGTTTGTTAGCTTGTAAATCATCCGTAGGTAAACCATTGCACCTCAGCTGCGTTTCAAATTTACATTGGTTCGAGGCATGAATAAATGTTTCGGCTTTTAAAGCACATGTTCCAGCAATCACTGCCTTAGCAGGATTACTGTGTGTCACGTTTAGCTGTTTACTTTCAACTTTCTTTCATACCTCAGGTCTACGGCAAATGTGGAATACTAAATTAATTGGAACATGCTCAAAGCCTTGGCAAACGCTTTGCCTGTGACATTGCTAATTTCCCAGAGGAATAGTTCCTGATATTGATTTTGACAGAGCCTGTAAAACCTCTCTCTGCAAAGGTTCTTCTCATAGCTTGGCAGGGCTGGAGTGCAGCTCTGGGATGTGCTGAGAGAGGATTATTCATTGGAAATTAATGTGCTTAATCTCAAAGTATGCTAAAATATATGTAACTGCTTTCTGATTAAGAAATCAATCCTTGAGTTTCTGTCTCTGAGTTTATGGGCTAATTCCACGCTGACTTTTGGAAAATCACACAGAAAACAGCTGGTTATTTGGAGACTCATGTTATCTCTGACATCCAAACTGGAATTTTGTAAGTGTGCAGGAAGTAATCAAGAGCTCCTGAGCACATTATGGTGGTATTGCCTGGTACAAGCCATGCTATCAGGTCTAAGCATTTCAGGGAACTGAAGTTTTACATTTTGCTTTAGACCATGGCCACATGTGGGATTTGTACAGTCAGGGCTTTATTAGAAAGTAATAATAGCACGCTGTCTCAGGGTCACAGGACAGCTACAGTCTCATCGCCTTTCTTGCTCCCTACTTATTCACAGATTTCTTCAAAGCTAGTGGAAGATTTACCCAAGTAAGCCCAAAATACCCAATCAAAGTACTTTGTGTGTGCAGTTTTTGTTACAAGAAGTGGCTTGGAAACACTCTGATCCTCTTGTGCCAAGTGTGCACTTTTCTGTTTCTTCCCTGTACAGGTGCCAGTGTAATGACCTGAATCCTTCCTCTAATAACTGTTTCATTATTATTTGTCATGAGTTTTCTGCTCCATCCACTCCCTGAAATAACAGTTTGAGACGAGAGATGATTAGAGCTACGGCTAGAGTCTTAGACATGGATGATCCCATTTTTAAGAGCCACTGATTCTGTGGGGAGACTGGCAATGAAGAGCCCCTTGCTCACATGAGCCCAGGTTCAGACCACAAATGATGTCCAACTCCTGGCTCAACCAGAAGCCCTCACCTTGATACAGGAATACTGCAATCTAACCCTATCTCCTGTGCTTACGTAAAAAGGTGAGATTAAATTGTCAGGCTTGGTTGTAACATCAAGAACATTCTTGCACGGCCTGAATTGATGTCTTAATTAAGCACACCTTTCCTTCTAGAAAGCCTGCTTTGTCTTTCCGGGTTGAGTAGGATGTGTCAAGCTACAAGCTCAGAGCATCAGTAAGGAGCGACTTGCACTGCCACTGGAACTGTTGGACCAGTGCTTTGGATATGCCCCAACTCTAAGTGAGCTCAGTAACAAAGAACAGTTTCTACACAGCTACTCTGAGCCAGTCATACCTTTATACAGAAAAACCTTTTTGTTCAGTGAACAAGTTTAGTGCTCAAGTGGTGAGTGGAGCTGAGTTTAAGCAGTAGCAAGTGCGCAGTAGGAATCTTCTGGCCTTTAATTGCAGCTCTTGTGCTTTGGAAGGACAGTCTGCTTAATTACACAAGCCTTTCTTTTTCCAAGGGTTCATATCACCAAGCATTTTGATTTCAACAAGAAACTTGCACAAGACTGGCTAAACTGTAATTTTTGTCCCTTTGCAAATCAGTAGAGGCTCAGTGCAAGCCCAGGAAATATTCCCCATTCACACCTTAAAAGTCATCTATATATTCCAGGTGTGACTTCAGATTGACTTGAATTTTGCAGCTGATGTCTCCACTTTGAATAATGCTTTGCAGAGTCTTCTGAGCAAGACACCGAATACTTTGTGCATTCATCCTTGTAGCTCCCCTTGGAAGATATGACCTCCATTTTATCTCCCCTGTGCACAAGGACGTGCATGGGGCTACCCTTTGCACTGCAGACGGGCTGAAGCAGAGCGAAGTACAGCACTGGGCTGTCTGATCCCAGCCTTTCTCCCAGCCAGGCCCAGCAGCAGTTGTGCCAGGGCTCACCTCAAGTGATCCCTGCCTCAGACAAGTGAAGGCATCGCTCACATGACTCTTTGGAAATAGAAGGCCTAATTCATCTTTCAAGGATTCCTGCACTCTGTAGAAGGGCAGCAGCAGGAGGAAAGCGCAGCTCCAGACCAGAGTGCTTGCCTGTCTCACACACTCAGAGCAGCGGGTCTGCCAGGAACAATCCCATCTCTGATATCAAAGCGGGGGAGTGTCCCCCTGAGGCAATCCCCATAAACCTAGGATCCATTCACTTCGGTTTTATTCAAAAAGGGGTGGGAAGATCCTGCCTATGAATTTCAAATTACACACCACACACTTCATCTCTGATCTCAGCCTTGTGTACCCTAAAATACTACTTCAAAGCTTCCTTGAAACAGAATGCAGCTGGTCAGAAATGTTAACTTTGCAGAGATCTGTCCGGAGCTATGCAGTTGTAAGGTTCAAATAATTCCTTCCCACCTCTCCTGAAGTTTCCTTCATCTCTTTTCCCTATATTAGACCATTCATGAGTTATTTGCGGCAGGGGCGTGCTTTTCAAGGAGCTCCAATAAATCAGCATAAGCTGTTTCTCCACATTGTTTTGTGCTGGCTCTGGCTAGATCCTGTTGAGCCTTTTGTTTTGAAATATGTCTGTACTGACCGGTTCTGTCTCTTCTCTCTTGATTTATGGTATCTATACTTTCTGCTCTTTGTTGAATAGCCATGGTACTTCTCCTGGAGGTCATGGCAGTTCTCAAATCTCCTCCTAACCCCATTGTTGTGATTTTGAACTGCATTGTGAGCCTGGCTTGCAGACATGCATGTGAACAGCTGCTGAAGGCAAGAGCGTTGCTCACGGAAGCAGGCACAGATGTTAAGACTGAGCCGTGAGTCTCCATGATGTTAAGCAGTAGGATGCTGCCCAAACTAACAGCAGCACCTCTGGGCAGGCTTGAATGGGAACTCCCAAGCCTGGGTAAATGGGGGAACGGGAGGAGGTAGTTTGCTGGAGGGGTCTATTTTTAAATTGTCTGTTTAGGATCTGGACTGGAGTGAAGCCACTGATTCTACTAGACTAAGTCAAAGTACATCAAACAGAAATGTGCAGAATCCTAAATCCCCACAAGCCCTACAAAATCAAGCAGAAACGTTGTAGTGCAACCACAGCACACAGTCCTTCAACACAGCCTCTGGCACTTGGAGGTGTTTCACAGGCTGAACTGCTACAGTCTTGAGCTACTGCTTGCCTCAGTCTGTCTGGAAGAGGCAAAGGTTCCTCCAAATTTAGATCCCGGGGAGGTATCTGTGCTGATCACAGATGGCTTTTGAAGATCTCCAAAGAGGGAGACTCCAGTCATGCTACAATGTCTGTGGTATTTAGAGAAGGTCAATGTGGGCTTGACTCCAGACTATTGCTATTCTGACTTGCTTTTTTTTTTTTTTTTCTTCTTTTCTTGAGGTGGGAAAAGTACCAGTAGAACTGCTAGTGTAAGGTAACATCATTAAACTCCAATGACAGCTGAAAAGAGGTGACTGCCCAGATCATGGACCTATGTAGGCCAGCAGAGCAAAGGCTAAGAACGTGTTTCTCTAAAAAGTTGAGCAAAAGAGCAAGCAAAGCACTTGAGCTTAATGAAACATGCCTCCTTGAAACATGGGCTGGAATTAGGAGCAAGGTCATTGCCTCTTGTGCCTTCAGAGGGACATAACTCAGCGAGTTTCCTGGAGACAGAAGAACAGCAAGAAGGGACACACCTGACTCCAACATAAATTTTCCTGTCTAACCAGAGTCACCAGCCTGAATATTTGGCTAACTGTGTAGGTCACAAGTGCGCACAATATGAGAGAAACTCCCATAACTTTTTGTAACCCCTGCCCACTGCCAAGTTCTGCCAGGGTCTCGTAGGGCTGCAGATCACCTCAGGGGGGAAAAAAAAAAAAAAAAAAAGAAAAAAAAAAAGGAAAAAAAAAAAGGTGCAAAAGCTGACTAAAATGACAGAGACTTCAGGTCTACACCCAAAGCAAGAGGCTCTAGAGACCTCCAGAGGAGAGATGACCCATGTCTTTTCCAGTGAACGAAATTCATTCTTCATTACATGTTCTTGGAAATGATTAGCTGGAAGTTTCCAAGAAAGAGGTCATCTTTAACTGAATACCAAGGGTAGAAAATTGGAATTACGGTTAAATCTTGACAAAATTGCAATCTGCTGAGTGCATAATTCTATTATAGGGACGGAAAAGGAAAGGATTTATATATATATAAATCTTCATAATCAGTGAGGACTACTAACCCAGCTAACACAAGTGTGCATACCTATAATAGATTTTCTTGACAATATCCTGTAGAAGCAAAATCAACATAAACAACACTAAATTTTTAATAACTTTAAAAGGTTTGTGATCAACTATTCTGTCCCTTGTCCAAAAATGTCACCAGTGAAATGTTTTTGATAAATAAGTGTTCATTGTTTGCCGTATTTCTAAGACTCAGGCTGATGCTGGCTACAAGGGAGCTAATAAATCAGTTGGAACAAGACAACCAAACCTAATGCTCACTTTCAGTAAGCCAGTGATTTTCTGGCAGCCTCACTGACTCAGAGCTTTCCTATCAGTTAATTTAAAAAAAAAAAAATTACTTTAGGAATTTGGTGTCAAGTATTCAAAACTGTAAATATCAGATGTTCTTTGTTAGAGTTGATCTGCTTCTAGCAAAAACATACATAATATCAAATGAATGCATGGTTGCCTTACATAGAATAACATGGTATTAGGTTAGGTTGTGAGGGCCTGGTTCAGGAAATCACTTCCGCATGTGACTAAATCAGTCCTAACTCAGAACAGCATTTATAAATCCTTTTTTTAAAGTTCAATCTTGTACGTTGTAAGTCCCACTGACTTTCATGAGTCGAAGGGAGTTTCCTGAGGTTAAGAAAGTACTTAAATATTGTTCTGAAGAGGGATGTTTTGGAATGGGGTGGAAAAGATTGAATTTTTTCTATATGCAGTCACAGGAAGCTTGTCTTCATTTCTTTGGTCTAGTCTCAGTGTTCTGGGTTATTTTCTGGCAATAAAGGAGCATTCGTGGGGTCCCACAGAAATGTTTCGGTCCCCAGAGGACACGATGTTAAGATCATAGCATCCTGCTCACAACCTTCCATATCTAGTTTAGCTTCCACACCATTTTTGTGGCCCTGTCTCAACCAAGAATAAGCAAGAACGTGTGTCTTGCACCCTAGCAGGACCCCAGCCCTGAGTTTTGTTCATGGCCCACAGATGCCATAGCACATCAGCTGTCTGAGTTTAGTTTTAAGTTTTGTTTTCTCTATTGAGCCCTGCTTTAAGAGAGCTCTTGCTCAGTTGTGTAAGCTCTGTGCCACCATTTGTTTTTCTCTCAATTCTTCTTCTGCAATTGACTGTGGAATTACATCTATAAACATTTGTACTGTTGCAACAGGGCTAAGCAGAGGTGGCAACGTGCCCAGCAGTAAAGGTGGGATCCACTACAACTGGTTCTGCTCTTGCACCTATGCCTGAATCCCTGCCCTGCAAGGGCTGCTCCCCACGCAAGAAGGCAAATATTGGAAGGTGTGTGGTAACAGTGATAAATTCACAAGGATCAAAAGCAGCTTAAAGCTCAGATCAGCTGGTGACCTCTCTGAGAAGCAAGATGGAAAAACAATGCATTCCTCTGATGCTGCTCACACTGCCTTTCTTTGTGCCATAGCCTGAGCTCTACCACTGCTACTTTCTACTTTCCTCCCTGGTGCAGCAAAGTGTGTCTGCATGTGTCCTGCACACAGGGCACCTCTGGGTGCTGCTTGCTCAGCAAGGAGCTGCTGCAGCACAGGAGGACTGATAGCAGTGGTGCATGACTGGCCCAGTGGAGATGTGGGAGCAGGGGCTGGTCTCTGGTATACACCATTACCCCCTGATGGAAGATCAATAAACACAGCCCGTAATTGAACTGAATGGTGAAAAAAGACAAATATCATCCTGCCTGCTTGTTGTGCTAAGTAACCACATCTGTTTGCCAAGCTGTGCGGTACCAGGAGACAGAAACTTGCAGGTTTCCTCCTCCTGAGCTAGGAGAAGGAGGCTATGGGAAGGGCAGGGATCTGTGAAAAAGGTTGCTTTTGCAAACAGTCAATAAAGCTGGTTTCGTTTAATATCCATAATTGCTACTCCACTGGTTGCTTACTGCAACACGAATGCTTACTCATGCTCCAGGTTACACCTTGGCTTTGTGTGAAGACACACCTGTGGAGTGTGGGGAAATTGTGCTCTTGTGTGATCAGGTGCACACTAGGTGCTTTCATGAGCAGAATTCAAAACAATGTTTTGGCAGCATTTTGAGATATTTAGGAATTCAGTTCCCTCAGCCAAAGCCAGCTGGAGCATCCAAAGATGTGTCAGGTGGCCCTGCCTGCGGTTAGAGACGAATTCATGGGTTCAGGCACAGGTCAGTCTTTACAAGAATCGCAGAGTGTGAACGATGTTTTCTACCTGAGATGTGTGTGTTTGCAAGGATTTCACTGGTGAAATTGCAAGAGCTGGAGGTGAAGAAATTTCTCCCTGGGATCAATTTGATACAAGACCAACACACAAGCCTTGCTTAAACAAAACTTACAAAGGCACTGCAGTCACAAAAAAAAAAAAAACACAAAACAAAACAAACAACAACAACAAAGCCACACCACACCTTAAAACCTGCTGGGTTTCTATATTAATTTTAAATGACTTGCAGAAACACCTCTGCTGAAAGCAATCTCTGATATTTCGTGTTTCTTTCTTCCCAGCCATTGCAAAAGGAAGGAGCACACTGCGATTCAAGAGCAGGGGTGTCTGCAAAAATGTTTACATACAGTAAAGAACTGCTGTCAGTCAAACTAATCACTCGCTGTATTTCCATGCCAGCTTGCCAGTGAAAATATGTGCACCACGTATTTGTTATACTGCCTTCAGGTATTCTCTGCCAAATCTAGACTTGTTTTGCAATGGAAAATGGAAGATTAGGGGAAAGAGCTAAATCCTACAATCCTGGCTCTGATGATGCTCAGACTAACTTCAGTTTTCCAGGTCACTGTGTAAAATGCATGACCCCTGTGCACATAGACCCTGAAGCTGGCCCCAGAGACCTGTGTAGAAGTAACCTGGGTTTTAGTCAGTACATCTCCTACTTTTCATTACACACCAGCAAAACAAGCTACGTCTGTGTGGACATAACAGTTTGGAAATTTCACTCCACATTTATGACACCACGTTTTCATAGGATAAAACTTTTAAAAGCACCTAAGTCATCTTGACAGCTTCTGCCATTAGGGATCTTAAGGCACAGGCAATCTCAGGAATTTTATTCAGTATTTTGCTCAATTCTGTAATGCCTGACATTTTTCATGCTGGAATGAGAGGAGAGGTTGCAGGAACACCTTGCTGCTTTGAGGAATGGAGTTCTTTCTTTTCTCACAGAAGATGAGGGGGCTGAGCATCTTAGCAGGATGCTGTCAGGCAAAGTCGTGGTGCTGCAGCAGTGTGAATGAGAGCAAAATTAGGGCTTTGCTGTCAGGGTGATGAAATAGCAGAAAGCATTCCCTGGCAGAGTTCTTTTCACCAGCTTCCCATTAGGTTTCATTCACTTGATGCATTTCAGTGCATATATTCAAATCATATTTCTCTGAGAAATGAAGGGCCATACGAACTCAGCCAAGCTGCACCTTACTCCCTGTGCCTAGTCAGCAGAAAAAAAAAAAAAAAGAAAAAAAAGAAAAAAAAAAAAAGTAGATCCTGTAAAGAGTAACAGAGGGCTTAAATAAAACCCTGAGGAGAAAAGCTGCCAAGAGCCAGGTAGCAGGAGATACACAGCAAAGAGACTTAGCCTGACTGATTCTGTTGGATGTCGAAGTGATGGGTATATAAGAATCTTCTCTCACATTTCCTTAATTTCTCCATCAGAGTCCTGGGCATGCAGTGCCATTGCTTGTCGTATTGCAGAGCCCAGAGCATGCAGGTTATCAGCCCAGCTTTGCTTCATGCTTTGCTGCTCTGCTCCTGAATGTCTGACAGATCCGTCAGCCCCAGACATGGGGTCTGTGGTGTGCGGTCTCTTCAGGTCACCCAGAACCAGAGCTGAGATCTCAGACCTTTATGCCTAGGTGGAGGCAGAAGCATTTAAACGGGGACTGCAATTTTCAGGGACACATATAGAATAGTGATTCACTGTCCCAGCACTGGCGGGAGTCTCTGCTGGGCTTCCTGTGTCTAGGAGAGATGAGACATATAAAGCTATGATGCCTCTGCTGCAGAAAGTTAGTATTCTTCACTGTGGAAGGAGCAGTCTTTCCATCTCTTCGGCGTTTGGTTCTATAACTACAGGTGTTGCACTCTGAAAATCAGTCTGCCTGGCAAGTCCATTGATAACTTGACAAATCTATTGACAAGGGAGGGTGACAGGGGACAAAATGACTGCTCCACACTAATTGTTTTGAAACCTTCAGTGACACTAAAGAACATTTGTAAGGCACAGGAAGTTAAATATGCTACACGGCCTAACCCCACCCTTGCTAATTACTGTTAGATACCAGAGCATCATTGCATTGCTTTTTTTGGTGTTAGCAGGTTTGCTCTGTAAAAATTCTTTTGGTTTCGATGGGTGCTTTCAAGTTGTCTAGCATGAGAAAATACTTTGAAGCAGGTGCTAATCAAAGAGCTAGAGCTGGAGTTTCTACATCACTCACATCTTTTTAAAGTTTAAATATATAAAGATCAAAGCAGCTTATTGCAGTGAATACACTGTCTAAAAATGTATTCAAAACCTCAATCAAAATAAAGTTGTGGAATTCACTAGCTGTAAACTGCTGTCATTGCTTTGTGTTGTCAGTTCGTCTAATGCTTCTCTATTAATGTACTGAAAATGTCTAACCTGTAGCCCTCAGACTGTTTAGTGGTTGCTGATGTTCCAGTGACAGGCAGTACTTGTAAACGAACAAGTTCTGTTTATGTTGCTAAAGCCAGATTTTGGAAAGTCACTTGTCAAATTCAACAAAAACTTATGTAATCACATTGCTACTTCTGCTGTATTTTTAGTCCAACTCCGCACAAACTTTGCCCATTAAAAACACTGGGAAGGTTCGTTCAACTTTAGTCACATTTGATGCCATTCCAGTGAAAATAAAGCATCACTGGTACAACTGGAATATTTGAAGATAAATATTTGTATAGCATCTTTCAAAAATAAATGTCTATTAGACTGGTTATTTTCTTGATCCCTGGCTGTAGTCGTACAGTGGCTATGTAAAGGTCACTTTAATTGCAAAAGTGAAGTAACTGTTTTGGGGTAGAAACTGCAATGGTAAGATTACCAGAATTGGGGTCAAAAGATAAAATCCCAAACTCTAACCAGAGTTCTGGGCTCTGCTTGAGACTTGTTTAGCTATAATTTCATCTTTAGGAGGGTTCAGTAGCGTTAGACATCTGCATCTCCAACCTGTAGAAGACCACGGTGGCAAACAAATCAGTAAGTTTGTCCCATGTGCAGCTGACCTCCATGTGGACTGTCCTGCTACAACCTGGTGAAGATCAGGTCGATGGTAGGTCAGGGTAGCAAGCTGCTTTCCCATGTTAAAACCCACCGCAGCCATTATTTGCTTGCCTTGTACTTGCTGATGCCTGAAATGCTGTTGCTAAATTGAATGTGCCATTGTTGCTTGCAGCTCTGAAGCCTTTGTGCGCTGATTGCCAAGTTAATGATTTATACCTTAATGCTCCATTTAGGGCCCTCGTGTTTATCGCTCACGGCGCTGGGGAACACTGCGGCCGTTACGATGACTTGGCCCAGAGGCTGACAGAACTTAACTTGTTTGTATTTGCCCATGACCATGGTGAGTAGCCTTGAACAGTATTTGATTTACAGCAGCTCAGGACTTTACTGAGGCAAATGCCATTAAAGCTACTCAGCAGTGAGAGAAAAGTCAATAAAATATTTACACATCAGTGTAAATGAGAAAAGGGCTATCTGAAGCTTTGTAAAGATCTGCATGTTGAATCTATAAGACAGCGACCCCATTACTGAGACTTTTCCTCAACCTTGCCATTGACATTACTGCTGATGGTCTTTTAATCTCTATGTAAGGGACTATTTCTCTTTCACCTGCCTCTTGGGGTGTGAGGAGGGATTGTCCACCATGAGAGTAGGACTAGGTGCCATTTTTGCTGGATTCATACTTGTCCTAAATAATCCGGGGGGAGAGAATGAAATGACAGCACAGCTTTCATACACCAGTACAACCAGACAGCTGCACCCCTGGGCCATGGACAGGCATGGAGACATCACAGAGGTTTGTTCAGACACACCTCGACAGCCCTGCAGAAACATCAGGGCTGGCTGCAGACACCTGGGCAATGCTGTGCCATGTAGACTTACTGTCCCTGCCTCTTCTGCCTTGAGGATCTCTGCTCTGCTCCATTCCATGACATAGATATGCTGGGTGTCAACAGATCTCCTGAAGCAAATCAGTTGGGACATACTGTGAACATATCTGAATCACCCGTTGTGCTCTTTTGGTAGCATCCTCTCACACCTGAGCCTTGCAGCTTCATGACTGCCTTGTGCCAGGAAATCTTTTTTTTTTGTTTTTTGTTTTTTTTTTAAAATCCTTGCAGATTGCTGCATCCCAGCAAGAATCACTCTAGACATGAGTAAAACGGATCAATGTGGTTAATAATGGCAGTAGACAAAAAGCAAGGCCAAATTCTGAGCTGATAGCTGAAATGGGATGAATCTCAGTGTTATTCTGATCTCCTTCTGGCAGATCTGCCATTGACATTGCAAAGTATACCACAGTGCAATGGAAAGTGTACTGCAATGTACTTGGCTGAAACTGAGACTCTAGATCTCCTCAAAGGCAGGGATGCTGAATTTGAACTTGCTAAAGCTGTAGAATTTAGAGCATGTGAGACATTGCACCATTTAGTCTGCAAGAGGAAAAGCAAAGCCTTACCAAACCCAAGTAACCAAAGCTTCCCCTTGCTTCTGCTCTCATGACTCCTTTTCACTCACAGCACTGCACTGGGTGTGCAGAAATTAACCCGATATTTTCCTTGACAAAGAGAATATCCAGCCCTCAGAACAGCTCACAATGAAAATAAATAAAAAGCGTGATTTTCCAAACAGCTGACCACATGCCATATACTGGCATTTACAAAGACAGTCAACCTGTGCAAAAGTATCGTTGCTGACCCCAGGGGCATGTTTCTCCTTATGCAGGCACAAAATTTGTAAGTGAGGGCTCATTCACTTCAATCTACTTCCTAATGATTTAGACACAAGGTAGTGGGAACGTGCAGTAAAACCAGCAGAAATTGTCCCCATTCCTCTTTCGTTATCTATGTGGCACAAAGTTCATGAGAAAGGAGATGGGACAGACCACGTGTTGTCCACCCTGCAGCTGCTGTTAGTAGATCACAGACACCGTATACAGAAAGTTAGTGAACTCCAGGACACACAAGTGATGTGTTAAATGCCAGAGCCCAGCGCTGCAGGCCTGTGGTTTCTCACTGTGCATGCTGAGCGGGCCTTAGTTCCTCATTCTTTTAAAACCTGATAGTGGTTTTAAGAAGTAGAGTTAAAATAGCAATATTTGAAGCAACGAACCTAGAAGCAGTGATAAAGCATTGTACTTATTGCATGGATTTGATACACAGAATGGCTTTTCTGTAGATGGAACAGGGCTTTGGAAGTGAAGACCCCGACAGGTGTTTATCGTACAGTTATTTTCTCTCTTTTTTCTTTAATTTCTTTTTGTCTAGAGAAGCATAGACATGTTTGTGTTTTCCCCTATAGATGGATGTTGCTGAATTGATCAGTTTACTTCATTTAACGCATTTCTGGTTGCTCAGGCTGCTTTAAGAGTTCATGCTCCCTGTCAGGCCTACAGGAATCTTTGTAAACTCCTTTTGGTTTTCTTCATCAGCAAAGGGGAGAAGCAAAGAGGAACCTGAAAGCAGAACACTGGGCACGCAATTGTGTTACTCAAAGAGCTAATCTAAATGAGACTAGATTCACTAAGCCACAAAGACAATTAACATATTTTAGGCTCTGTAAAATAATCATTGCACCTAAAGTGCCGAGCAGTGAGGACAGACCTTGTCTGGCAGAATACAGGTTACAGCCTGAGTAGACACCAGTGAGAGCTGAAGGGCATACTTTTCTCCCTTGCCAAAACTGCCCAAGCTAAACGGAGTTTTATAGCTTTCCCCTACCATTTTGCCTATTCCAAATCACCTCACCAGTGTGTTCCCTGTTTGTGTCCCATCCTTTGGATATCTTTGTGTAATATTAATTATTCAACTGCATTAGCAAAATAATTGCTTTCTCTTCCTCATGTCTTACAGTAAATCTTATGAGTTTGGCATAATTTCCTGACCTGGACATTTATTCTTGTTCTGGAATACTCATGGATACGTTTCCCATTTCAGGCATGAAATTATTAATGCAGTTCCACAGTGTGGCTAGCATGATTTCCCAGATGAGTTGGGAAGTTGGTAGGGCTCTAGTATGTGTGACTTGACTGATTTATATGGTGTCTAACCTTCAGTCAAAAGAAGGAAAAATAATTTCCATTTATACTGCTGATTCTGTAAGAGCTTATACATGAGCTCTAAATCTTGCTGAAGGCTGCTTTGCACTGTTTCATGTTATGAGAGGCTGCAGCAAAAAAAGATGGCACTTCTCAGTGTAACAGTGTTCACCCAAATTTGTGACTTCCTACTGACGATGGAGAGCTAGCACTGGCCAGCTCTCTCAGTGTCTCAGGATATATTATTTGTGCATTTGCTCTTTCAGGTATTTCATAGCAACCTCAAGACTGCTCTACCTCAGAGCTATGTATTAGAAACTGTCCAGGGTGGTGGTGAAAATTTAATTCCAGAAGACCTTTTAGCTCTCCTTTACACCTAACATTGTTTCATATCAATCTCATGGAAGAGGAAAATGGTTTTTTTCTTTGTAAAGTCACATTTGGTTCTGTGGTCTCTCGTGTTTTTAATAGGCAGGTAACAGTTTCCCATGATTTCTGAGCATACTCGGAGTGCAGCTTCATGAAGGCAGAGTTAAGGCTGCCAGGATGACCTTGCTATGTATGTCTGTAAGCTTTAGCTTTGTTGAAATGAAATTTCACTTTTCAATTTCCTTCCTATATTAGTATTATTTTATTATGTCAACATTCTGATGACAGAAAAAGAGACAAACAGGTTATTGGCAATCAATTTAGGAAAGCCCTCTTAGAAGGAATACTCGTGGGAGATTCATCAAACTGGAGTGATATTGTAATTCTTCATTAAGCTGCAGACAGATTGCAGCTCCTTTAGCTATAATGCAGTATTTTTAGGGAACTGTAAAGCTGAGAGCCAAGGAAAATGAGAATAAAAGACAGAAAATGTGGCTTTGTTTTCTCATACCAAGCATTTCCAGTTGGTAAAGCACATAATGTTCCAGCTTTCCTCATCTCACTTCTTATAACATCTCATTTGCTGAGATCTTATTTTCTATGGTTTCATTACGTGGCCTGAGCCCAGAACAACCACAGTTTCACCTTCAAAAGTACATCAGTTACAAAAGCATTTCCAAGATCCAAGGGCCACAAAAATGTATTAGCTTATCTCTTAGACTTTTTAACGATAGTGGCACAGGCTGTCTTTTTCACTCAGACGTGCTGGTGCTACTTATGGGTAATGTGGCCATCTGAAGAGAAGATGAGGAATGTGAATTACCTTGCCCTAACCAGTCAGTAGTTCCAAGACCTCGCACTTGTTTGAGGACAGCCCATCAAAATACCTTCTCTCTCCATGCAGAATCAAACCTCTACCTGTCCCTGTGCATGGAGAGCCCTGACTCTCTTACAGTCTTTGAAGCTGTTCAATTTCCAACTCATAAGTTACGTGTGACATCAGATCAAAGCAAAGGGAAAGGCTGCAGCTTTAACAGCTGATTCATATTCCTTAGATGTTTCTAACTGAAGTTCAGCTTTGCTTTTTAGTCCCACTGCTACTTTGTGTGTGGTGAGCATTTCTGATGGGTTAGCAGGTCCCTCTCAGACACCTACTGCTGCTTGTGCCCCCCATTAATTTCATTATGTTTTCTCTATTTAACAAAGCACTCATTTTTAAAAGGTAGAAAATAGCTGGAGCTGGAGGTTCTTAAATGCTTCAAATATTGGTTGTTGTTTTTTTTTCAAGTGATTGCTGTGTTGTTCTTGCAACCGTTAAAAGACCATTTTGTTGATGAGAACAGAAGGCTTTTATTTATTCATAGGACTGGGAAGGATTGATCAACACAGAAAGGTTAAAAAGAACTAAACACAGACAAACTGGGAGGGGGGAAATGACTACGAATGTCAGCATTAATAAGAACATTAATAAGAATTAGGATAGAACCATGAGTGAGAAGAAGAGATCATGCACACCAGAGCGAGGGAATGCCCCTGGAGAGCAGTGCTCCCCAACGCTGTGATCAGGCAGGCTTTGGGGGGATCTCCAGGGATGGAGTTAGGAAAGCCCTGGCAAGCTTTGTGTGGGGCTGGCTGAGCACAGAGCAGCACAACTGCTCCTTGGTGAGGATGAGCGAGGCTGGGTGAGGGCCCAGTTATCAACAGCAATCTGTTCTCTTTCTGCTTCCTCCCAGTGAGCCTATCTCACCAGAGCAGAAAAAGTGTAACTGCTTTTCTGCAGAGATATAGGAAAGAGTGGCACACATTGTTTGTATCTCTTTTGACAGGAGGTGTAGAATGGGTTGTGGGCATTTAATTTTTTTCAGAGAAGGTCTCCCAGCCTTCAGCATGATATTTGAACATAGCTGGGAAATAAAATCTTCCATAGGCACTACTGGAAATAACCATGGGTCTGGAAACATTAGCACTTGCAGGAGTACAAAATGACTGTTCTCCCTATGAATCCTGATCCCATTTGTGCTCCGCTCAGCAGGAAGACTCTCAACAAAGAATTGGGATTTACTTGCACTGCCAAGTTGCACTACCTGAGGTACAGCAGCAGCGGTGCTCTGAGCAGCTGGGCTGCTACTGATGTGCCCATCCTTAGACAGATGCTCCCTGGCTAGGAAAAAGAGCATAGCACTAGCTGTGTAACTATATTGTCACATCCTCTTTTGAGCTTCTTCCGAATTCATGACAGTTGTTCACCTAGGAGAAATTCACAGTGCTGTCCAGCTCCGTGTGTGAACACAGGGTTCCTACACCTACCCTAGGCAGAGCTCCTGCTGTAGGCTAACATGGCTGGGAGGAAATGAGCTCTGCAGTTCTGCAAAGCCAGAGTGTTTCCCACAGAGAAGTGTCACAGAGGGGTAGAAACTGTTAGAGTTCACAGGCTGGGGTGGTGATTGCAGGGGCAGGAGAGCACAGCTGCCAGGGTGAGCTCCCCTCCCTTCCTGTGTATTTCTTCTGCATAAAGCCCCGCTCTTCACAAATCTTGAAAGCTTTTTCTTTTAATATTTTTACTAATGGTCCCAAACTGAAGGTTCCTAGCGCATCCTTGTTTGTCAGATAAGGACTGCTGCAGGGACTTTTGCTGCTGTTAGCTCCTTAAAATTGCCAAGCAAAGAAGTAAAACAAAATTCTTCAGACCTTCAGATTAAATTTTGCAAGTACATTCCCTATGGGGAAATTAGCCCTTTTGTTCTTCAAATTATCTCTACTTGTCCATCTTTCAGTATTTTAGGATCATTCGTTTGGATTGGAGAGGGAGCTGCTAAGGGGTGATTAATCTGTCCTGCCATGATACAAGTGTGTGGACATAAATCTTTGTGCATATTGCCCTGAAAACAGCCAGACCAAAAGCTCATGACGGAGCAAGACTAACAGGAATATAAGAGAACTCTTAAATGATTCTTTGACCCTTGATCCACCTTAAGTGTCATATGGACCCTGCTGGACTCATCTGTTCTCCCCTTTTAACCCGGGGGATGATTGAGTCATAAACACTGCTGTGACGTGAAAAGCAGGCAATAATGTCTGCTGCGTGGCACGTGGGCAGAGATAGCAGGGGATATACCAGGGAAGAGCCACGCCAGCCTGCCCCACCACTCAGCTTTTCTCTTTCAGGCATCCATCCTCTGTAAGTTAACAGGAGCCTAAGAAGGATGGCTGTTTGGCTCAGCTGGCACATTACAGACAGAGACATTTCATCCCTGTTTTGACTCTTGATTCGGTACAGACCCAAGCCTGACTAGCTCTCCCTCGCCTTCCCTTCTCAGATGTTGAAGGAAGATAGCAGTCAGGCTTATCTGCCCCCCAGGGCAGCAGTGAGGAATGCTTAGCACGCACAGGGCACACAGGAGGTAAAACCACAGGGCTCAATACAGGGTGAGAGGTCAGATACTGCAGTACACCACGTAATTCTTTAGACCATGAGAAAACTCTGTAAGAACCTGGAGCAAAGTCTTCCTATAAAACAAGCAGCTAATGAGTAAACTTATTCCTGCCAGCCTTTTCTAACTCTGTTTTGGCTGTGGGGATGCTCATGTGAAGTGGATAATGACCCTCATAGAGGGAGTTACCATGTGCACTTCACCCAACACAGATGTACTAGAAAGCTGCCAAACAAAAAGCAAGATTAACTCAAGACGAACAGGGAGGACGGTCTGCCTGCCACCAGTGAGCTCCAGCCAAAGTGAAAGCAGCTGCTCCTCACCTCCAGCTCTTCTGGCAATTGACCACTGCTCTTGTAGCCCTGCATCTCGAAGCAGCAGTGACAGCTTGTTAAGGTCATTCAGTCTGAGCCTCTTTGAAATTGCAGGCAAAATGATTCACGCTGCTAACAGGTCCAACTTTCTCCATGCTCTTGAATGCACTCTTTCAAAGGGATAGTTTATTTTCTCTTGCTTTCTCCCAGACTGCTGCATGGAGGTGGGCTCTCTTGGTGGCAGGGATAGTCCCAGAGGAAAAAAAGTGCTCTGTATACACCTCTTACAGTACAGGGATGCAGAAATTGTACCAGGATACAGGGTAGCCCAGCCTCCTGAGGTGTAACAGGCAATTATAAAGACTTTGAGATGGGTTTTATTGAACAGAAACGTCACACTACTATTGTTATCTTTAAGCAGCTTGTTACAGACATCTGCAGCCCAGTCTTGCTCTGGTGAAGCCATCCCAGGAGCAATCCTGTCACTTCAGTGCTAGCCCTGCATTCACATTGGGATCATGCAGTCCCACATCTCTGCCTGCACCACATGGCATCTTTCTGGGCAGTGAGCAGTGGTTTTGTTTGAGGAGAGCAACTACACAACAGCAAGAAAACACTAGGTGGATCATGAAAGCAAATACCTACAGTGTCTCACACTCTAGAGAAGGCCACAGGCTGAAACTTGGAAATGGAAGCACAGCTTTTGTTTGTCTTGTGAAGGCAGATGAAACAACATTGTCAAGCCAGGAAGCAGCTAGACCACAGCAAAATAAAAATAAGGAGACAATGAGGCTGTGTGTGGCTAGTGTGTCAGGCAGTGCACACATCAGCCACAGTGAAACGTTTTGCTTAAAATATTTGGGTTTGGGAAGAAACAAGGGATATGCAGAGATATTTCCCCTCCACTCTGGGGCTGAGACTTTCTGTGTGTCATGGACTTACTGAGAGTAATGCGGGAGCCATGCTGATGTAAATGTAGGGAAAACTTGACTCTGTCTTTTAGTCAAGGAAGTTGGGAAATTGTGAGGACTGGATGCACCTTTAGTACAGACACAAGTGAGAGCTGAGCACCTGAAATTAGATGTGCAGTGTCATCTAATGTGTGCTCTGAAAACATGCCAAACCAAACCTGGGTGGCTCAAACCAATCTATTCGTTTATCTGACCATTTTTTTTAAAGTCAGATTTAATTGTGATTTTAAACACTGACAGAAAGCAGGCAGACAATTTCCATGTGATAGCTCAGAGCTGGATCCAGGCATTATTTGGGCTGGGGGGAAGGCAATGCAGATAAAACTTCCTCATTGCCCCTGGATGTGCACATCACTAGCTGATCATGTTGGATTGCAGTAAGATTGCAAAAGAGTAGGCATGGCTTTCTATCTTCCCCCAGTTACTCTGCTACTTCCAACCGCTCAGACATTTCCTCACTGCTGTAGATCCACCCTGTAATGATGGATTACTGAATAAACAACAACATTGCACCCAGTTGAGCAGGATCCTTGGCTCGGTTCCTGGCTGAGCCGAGTTTGCTCTTGATGCAGCTGAGGTGAACAGGGGGAGGTGTGGATCTGAGCTCCGAGCCTGCCCGGAGCTGGAACACCCCGTGCTACTGCCTTGCCCTGTCCAGCTTCAAGCACGACCTGTTCTTCCCTCACACAGCCTGGTGATGAGAAGGAGGTGATGCAGAGCCAGCTCCCCTGGCCTTGCAGCAAGCCCACGGTATGAGGGAATCCCTTTTGGGACACACTGGGATCTGAGGAGCTGGCTTCTTACTCCGAAAGAAGCAGGCCATGCGGTCTGCCCCAGTTCTCCTAATTATTCCCTGCTTACTAATGAGCAGAGGGAGCAATGTCAGTAGGTCATTCCCTGAGATAGTACATCTTCTCCGCAGCTGCTTCTTGAACAAAGCCTCGCTGTTGGCCTTCACACAAGGAGGCGTGAGGCTGTAACAACGGGCCCTAGTGCGAGGGGAAACAGTGATAGAGAGAACAGAATGCTCCCTTTTTACCACAACAACTCTGAGCGTGGAGCTGTCGGCACTGGCCACCTTCCAGGCCCTGCTCCTCAACCTGCCACTGTTAACTGCTAACAGGCGGGCTGTGTGATGGAGGAAAGACTTGTCGTTCATTCAGCAAAGTTAAAAGGCTTCCTTCTTCCTCCGAAGGTTAAGTCCTTCTGGCTTGCCTTCTGTGATTACCCTTTGTGATAAAGAGGAGTGGACCCTTAAATTTGTGTGGAGTGCAGATAATGCTGGCACCGAGTGAGAGGAGTTTTAGACAAGTGGTCCTGATACTCAGGAATAGCACATCGTTTATTCAGACACATGGCTCACTGCGGTCAATAATGGAAACTGAAGAGGAAACAGCCTTGACTGAATTAGCTCGTTTTGTTTTTCAACGTATTTTCTAGCTTCTGCAGTCTCAAAGATCTGTGGAATTGTCATCTGTACTCAGTCTTTACATATATAAATCAATCCTCCCAATACGGGTCAAATTCTGCTTTCACATCTGCTCAGGGAGCTTCAGGATAACTCTGTCACTGTGCCAGAAAGCAGGTTCAGGCATGTAACTTGTAACGACATTTCCTATTAGTGAAGGAAAGTTGACAACCTCTCGTAATGTTTTCAACAGCTTTCTTGCCCTCCCATAACCAGCTTCGCTAGCTGTAGGAGTACGTCTGTGTGCAAGATGGTTGAGGGTGAAAGGAGAAGGACCAGATGTTTATTAAAGAGCTTAAGCTAAGAGAACAGATCATTTCTTGCTATGAGCTATGTCTGCTATCTGGAGCTATTGGACAGACATCAGACATGCTTCAGAATTTATTCCAGGGATCATTTCATTTACTGACTTCCATGGCAGGACATTAGTTCATATCAGCAAGAACATTGGCCTCAAGAAGCTATTTGGAATAATCTATGTCTTACAGAGGAAAAATAATAAATAGATGTTGCATAAACCCTCAGTGGAACTTTCTCATTAAAGATGTGGATGATGGGATAGAAAGCACTTACAGCAAGTGTACAGGGATACCAAGTTGCGGAAAGCAAGCATATGCTGGAAGGCTGCTATTTACAGGGACCTTGACAGGCTGAAGAAATGAACTGGCAGGAACCTCGTGGAGTTTCAACAAAGGCACTTGTGAGGTCCTGCATCTGGGGTGGAATAACCCCATGCAGCAGGAAAGGTTAGGCACTGAGTGAATAGAAAGCAGCTTTGAAGCAAAGGACTTGGAGATCCTTGCAGACAAGTTGAACATGGGTCAACAGTGTGACCCTGTAGTGAAGAAGGCCACCACACACTGGGCTGTATTGGAAAGATTAAAGCCAGCAACTCGGGAGAAGTGATTAGTCTCTTTCACTGAGCATTTTTGGGACCACATCTGAAGCACTGGGTCCAATTTGCTCCCCAGTACAAGGAAAACATTAACATACTGGAGCAAGGCCAGTGGAAGGCTGTCAAAACAATTAGGGTACTGGAGAACAAGACGTACAAGGAGAGGCTGATAAAAATGGGTTTGTTTGGCTTTAGAAAAGAAGGCCGTGAGGAGATCTTATTGCTCTCTATGAGTACCCAGAGTGAGGGCATGGAGACAGCAGAACCAGACTCTTCTTGGAAGTGCATGGTGATGGGATGAGGGAACTGACACAAGTCACAGCTCGAGAAATTCCAACTGGATAGAAGGAAAAATGTTTTCACCATGAGGGCAGTCAAATGCTGGAGCAGGACCCAGAGAAGTGAGGCAATCCCTAGCCCTGGAGATATTTAAAGTTCAAGTTGACAAGGCCCTGAACAACCTGATCTAATAGGAAGCACATTCAGCAGGGCCTTGAACTAGACAATCTCAGTAAGTCTATGACCTTATGAGCTAAAGAACATCCTAACTGATAGCATTTGGGATGCTTCTTCCAAAGTTACAGCACAGGAGGTTTTGGAAATGGGAAGAAATGGCACATTTAAAAGCACACTTTGACAGTTAGGAACAGCTTTAGCTTCAGGGAGATGCTTCTTGATGACTTTTCACGAGTAAAAGGAAGCATGTGTTTATTTTCACCTTTACAGGGACACTTTTGTTCCATAGCAACAGCATTTCATTAACGTGACTAACTTTTCTATTGTTTGTCAGATGTATCTAATTTGGAGGAGGTTGTTTCAGAAGCTAATCACTGACGATTCCTCACCTATAAATGTATTCTCATGCAAATGTGGAGTTTGTTATCCTATTGAGATACAAATAGCTGTTCTAAGTTACTGAACACCATTGGAAAAGTACAGAAGAAAAGGTATTTTGTGTGTATAACTCCTGTTGGATTAAAACAGTCTGACTTCCTTCAGTCCCTGTTTAGACAGATAACAGCACTCAAGGGAGCACGGTCCATCTAAGACTGGTGTCTGGCTCAGTGCTAACCTGTAGGAACAGGATTATTAGGGAGTTTAGTACTCAGAGAAAGCTCTTATTTGCACTGAACAAAGGTGAGGGACGGGTAGCTTTACGAAGTAAAAAGTATTACCAGTCGATGAATGGTTTATAGCTGCCATTTCATCTTAATGGTCTATAGCTGCATTTTCATCTTAATTACATCCTAATTGTACCCTACCTATTTTGCAAATGACTAAATAACAGGGTATAAACAAATTAGGCAACAGTTCCCTGCACCTTCTCAGACTTTGCTCATAGGCCTGTGTCAAATGGGTGGATCTTCCCCATAACTAACTAGCAGTGTTGATTTTCCTGGGAGTAGCTTTGTTTGTTACAGACCACGAGCCCTTTTAACCAACTGTTCTCACAAGTTCTAAAACTGATATTTTTCTTTTTTAAAAAAGATACAGAAACTTTTTTTTAAAACCAAAATGTTCTCTACCAGTGGCTGCAAACAAGACATTGAATATTGCAGCAACAAGCCCCAGAAGCAAAATAGACAAAGAAAGAAGGGAAATTTCATCCTTTTTAGATTCACATCTTCAGATTCTTCCCTTTTTAATTAGTCTGAGTGTTGCAGAGAAACATATTTTGTTACAGTGCTTAGTGCTTTCAGTGAATCATGTTCCTCCTATTGCACATCCATTTTGAATGTGAAACAGAAAAAACATTTCTTTGTTTATTAAAACATGCTCTTATTAGGAGCACAGACAGGAAGACACTCCCTGGATCACTTAGTGTTTTGTTCCTGCAGATAGCATCCCCGCGTCTTTCTCACATATGGTCAAAGCTCGGGTTTTAACCAAGTTTGGTTGTTAGCAAACACTGCTCCTACTGAGCAGGCTGCTCCAGGCTCTTGGACCTCTGACTCTCCGAAATGCACTTCTCACTTTTTGTCTCAGTGTCTTTCTGCCCACTTTAGGGCTACGTATTTCAGTGCCAATATTTTTCTCTCTTCTCCATCTGTTACTTACCCACAACATGTTTGTTAAGAGCACATCTCTTACGGTCTCACACCTTATCTGCAGGGCCTGGCATTGCATTAGCATTGACTGATGTCTCTCCCTGCTGTACCACATAACCCTTGGACTTTTCCTGGTTCTGCCTTTCCTTCCTTCTCTGGGGCACTGGGGAGACCTTGTACATGCCAGATGCCCTCGGCATCGCCTCTTGCTCTGGTAGGAATGGTCCCAGTTCAGCACTGCAGCTTCTTTTTAATTTCAGAATGCCTACAATTTAAAGCCACATTCCTAATGTGATTCTTACATGGTTTGGAAGGAGTTATTTCTTAATTGCTTGAGCTCTGTGTCTCTACACACAGAGTACACACTTGCACTCTCTGAAGGCTGTAGCTAAATGTCACTAACTTCACTGGGGCCAAGACTTGACTCATGAGTTTTAAGGTTGTTTTTGCTATTTTAGTGAGAAGCTAATACTTCTTGGGCTATTATTTCAGAGAATAAAATATTGTTTTAGCTGATAAAGAGATGTACAGGGAACTGTGACAAACACGGTTGGTCATTCAGGAAAACTATTTCAGAATTTAAAAAAAATAATCATCATAATTGAAAGCCTCTGGCAGTGTTATCCTCTTTGTTTCTTAGCCCATTAGCAAAGCGGAGTAGAACATCTGGTTAGCCTCTGGTTCACTTTCCAACCCAGATGAGATTTTCCAGCACCACAGTAACATTCCTTTCAGCCTTGAGCATTTTCATTATAAAAACAAAACGAGTATTGCAAAAGATCTCACAGAACCTATGGCCATCTGGAAATAGTCTTATCTGAAGGTGTGTGCACCCACTGTGAAGTCTTCTGTGCAGGCTGGCGGTCAGGGAGCCGGTTACAGTGGAGGTGTTTTGGTTTTGTAATGCACCAATCTGTTCACCAAGACATCAAACCAGAACAAGTCCAACCCATTTCTGTAAGCAACAGCCTTTCCTCGGATGGTAACAGGTTTTGGTCTGTGCCAGCTGTGGCCAAATTCATTTTAGTGACCCGAACAGAAAAGCTTTTTTGCTCAGCATTCTGCTGATTTCACATAGCTTTAGTTCTGGTCGCAGGGTAAGAGGAAATAATTGTACATCAGATAGATACATGCTGGTTGACTATTTTGGTAGTTACACAATCTTTGGCTGAATTTGTGTTCAGAATTGGGTCTGGAAACTTGACCACTTCACAAACAAAGCAGAAAAGCCTATGCTGTACTCCACCCTCCTTCAGTATTGCCCCACGAGTGGGAATAACCTGCTTTAAGTCTCCCTAGGTGAGATTTCTTTGTGCATCAAAACTGAGAGCCTGTCTTGTGGCACTCAAGGGTTAATCTCTCCAAAGGTACTGTCTGCAGACTTGGTTCATGGGGAAAGCTGTTATACCCACAGCATCTCTAATGCTGAGATTTATTCAAGGCTTGGCAGTTCTCCCTAGTTTGAGAATCCTTGTTCAGCTTAAAAAATAAATAAAATGCTGAATTGTAGATGGTACAAAGAATAATGCTCCCAACCCAAATCCCTTAAAACTGCCATTCTCCACACCACATTTATTTTCCGGTTCTGAATTTATCAAAGGCAAGACTTGCTGGGAGACCCTGGTAATTTATCTCAAGCTAAGGAGTCTGCAGCCTGGTGTTGCTGAGCTTATGTTCAGTTCAGCAACAGCAGGCAGCAGGGAGAGGAGGCTGGGGCTTTTCTGAACTGAGTCCTTCTGATCCTACCTGCTATTTTCATGCACTGACTGGTTGAAAAGTACCTTGCATGGCCCAGAAGCAGCATACAGGTTCCCAGTCTTCAGTAGCTCAACATTTGCACTGGTGTGTTGGTGACCGAAGTGCAGGCTGCCAGCTAGTATTCATTGTCTGCTGTCAGCCAAGCGTGGTTTGAAATGAGCAACAGAGCACAGAAAGCAACAACCTGCCTGTTTGATCCTGACCTGCTTGGTAAATATATAGGTGGTGAGGATTTCGGAGTTTCAGGGAGGAGAGTTACAGAGGAAAGGGTATTGGCTGCCAAAAAGCAGCTGAAGCAACCACACTGAAATCAGCCCGTACCAAGAAAGGACAGCAGTTTTGCTGCAAGATGAATTTAGTAGCATTATTTTCTGCCATGCTACTTTCCCCATGCACCATCTCACCACCAGGCAGCCTGCAGCCAGCTGGCACCCCTGGGACTGTCCTGGCACACTGGGCAGGGCTGTCCGCACGCTCCCCAGCAGACCTGCTTAATCAGAAGGGCTTTTCTTAATTGTGTGAATGGGAAAAGTGGGTTGCAGTCAGGTCTGGTAGGGTTTGGGTCAGCTCTAGCTCTGTGTGGATGTACACTGTTAAAAAAAAAATAAAAAACTAAAAAAAAAAAAATCCACAAACAAAGGCTGTCCTTATTTCAAATAATCCACCTGCTGCTCACATGGTATAATCACTGAGCTTATGCAAAGTGGATACAAAAAACTGCCAGTGCTGGAAGAGTACTATTTCCTTCATGCCTTGTCAGAAACGGGGACAAATCCAGCCTAATGAGGGTGGCACTGCCTGGCCGTGAAACTGCGGCTGTGTGGCAGTGCAGAGGAGCGAAGCAAAAAGCAAAAACCTCCCTAACGCTGCGGAACTGATGTTGTTCCAAGCCCCCTTCAGCCAGGTCGGCTGTGGGGAGAACAGATCCTGAACACAAGAATTTGGGAGCTCTGGTTTGCAAACAACCTTCTGGCAGATGAATTGGTGCAGCACCTTGCTGGTGTCTTCAAACACAATTTCCAGTTTTAAGAGGCACTTTTGTTATTACCCATTTGCCAGTTGCTGAAAAAAAATAATTATATAACCAACTAGCTATGCCAAGATTGCTTTGGACTAAGAAATGCTGTACTCCAGTGCCAGGAATCTCACAGACTAAACAGAACCCACCGGGAGCCCTTGTTCTATATGGGAACTCGTGTTTATTTTAACATGTAAATAAATTGGGTGAAAAATGGCTCTTTTACATTCTTTTTTTTTTGTTGTTGTTATTGATGTGGGTTCCCTATGGGTGGTCTGTATGGAGGGCAACCTTTTGAAGACGGCTTGAAAGGAAGCCGTGCCTGTCCCCCAAGACATCAGTCAGCAGCACGGAGGGAGTTACTGCATGTTCCAGCTTTCATCTCTTTTTCTTCTCGATGTTTAATCTAGTGTTAGCAGGGAAGAATTAGGACTGTCTTCCCTGAGATGAATTGATTTGATTGTTTTCTCAAGCATAAAAATATTCGAGGCACACGTATGGGTTTTCAATGTGAGTAGCAGGCTGATGCGCCCGCAGCGTGCTGGGCAGGGCTCCCTGCTCAGGGATCAAGAGGTGGGTCATTAACTTGCAGCGCTATTTGGAGGGGAACAATCAGGAGGGCTGTGCAAACTCTCAGGCAGGGCAAATGAAACCGTCTTTAAGCAAATAGAAGAGCAAGAAATGAATGGCCTTTGTTAAGGAAAAAATGGAAATGTTTTCTAGTTAAACAAGCTGTCATTTAGGACTTAATAGCATGTGCGTGTTGGAGAGCCAGCCCACATGCCAGCAGTGCTCTGGAATAAATGGGCAGGGAATGGGAAGGGGAGTGTGCAGTTCCACCGCAGCACCGGCTTTTTCATTGAACACCCTGACATTTTGAATTGGTGCCCCAGCTATTTTAGAGCATCTTAAAGCTGGAAATTGGATCAGAAAGTAAAGGAAAGTGGACTTGCAGCCTTCTTGTCATCTGGAAATAAAGTTTGCACCCTTTATTGGATTTTATGGCACTAAAGCAAAAGAATAAATAAATAGATAGATAAATGCTTTAAAAATTAACTTAAAATAGCAGAAAGATTTTCCTTGGCTGCTACAAAGGTGGTTCCTCCTTGCCCAGTGAGTGTGGAACTCTGGCTACCATTAGTGTATCCTGAGTCATATGTGAAGAGCAGAACAGAGGCCCTACAACAAAGACCAGTGGCATAGTAATCAAATGAAGCAATGAGAGCCTAGATTAGCTCCAGCAAAGTCCATGGATTTTTTCTGCAATACCTGAGAGCTGATACTGGTTTTATGTCACCCCAGAATAAGTCTCGGAGGACCAAATCTGTTGTTAAATAGTCACCCCTTCTATACATCTGTAAATGATCTGCTCGTCAGGAAAGAGAGAGAAATCTCAGTGCAACACTACAAGAATAACAATTAGAAATTATTATAGGGACTTAAGTAAAACCACTAATTGCCTGGTTATAAAAAGCATATGGTATGCCTCGCTAATTGTATGCCTTATATTTGTATTGGGATTTTCATCCCATGGGAAAAGAGACAAGATAGAACCCGCTTCACCCATCACCATGAGAAACTCCTTTTGCAGTGGAACTCAAAAAGCTGCTCAACCATCCACATCAGCTTTGTGCAGCATTTTCCAATCATGGGTCCCAGTCGCATGGTCGAGAAGGACATTCGCTTCACCTCTCCTTTGCTTTAGTATTCTTGAGGAGGTGGCATCACAGAAGGGGCTAAAGAATAAAGTAGGATCTTGCTGCGTATGAGCTTCATGAAAAAGAGAATGGGCTCTGCATTCCTCTTCCCTGGGCCTTACCTCACCAGCGTCCTGTATTTGTGGCAGGAGTGACAAAGCTGCCCAAGTCCTGGCTGTGCAGGAGCTGGCTGTGGTGTGAGCAGGCTTTCAGCCTGTCTCACCTCCCTTTGTTACTTGACATCCCGAGAGATGCTTGTATCTCCAGTCTGGCCACACTGACTTCTTATTTTGTAACACAAACACTCAGATTTTTTTTTTTTTTCAGCATGTTTTCATGAGCAGCGTGATGTTCCAGGAAGACTTTTAAGAAAGTGCAATTCAGAGCCAAACTCTGCAACAGCATAAGAAATGGGCAAGTCTTCGAAAGCTGAAAGAACCGTGCCTGTATCCATTAGAGATGAATTGGCTCTTAACATTGGCAGAAACAGTTTGCCTTGTTGGACAGAATTAATGACTGCTCTGATATGTTCCAGGTCATTTTGTTTGTCATCTTTAGAGTGCAGAAAAGATTTGAAATGGCTTCAGCAAGATGACTAGTTCTCTACTCCCCAGCAATAAGGCACAAATAATTTTAGTATAGAAAATTGCCTGTTTCTTTTTTTTTTCCCCTAACCAAGACAACAAACAATATAACTCTGTGTGTGCACTATTCTAAAAATATCTCGGCTCTGCAAATGTGTCTCTGATGTGGGAGGAGAAGGCTTTCAGTTTGCTGCACTCTTTGTGTGAGGCAAGTGAATAAAAAGTATCCAGCAAAGGCTGAAAGAAAAATGATTTTCCTAATCTTGAGAAGGAAAAGGGAAGATGCTGCACTTGCCTATTGAGGGTAAGACTCCCCTTTGATAAGAGAGCAGCAGAATCCATCTGTAATTCTCAGGTAAATGCTCAACACGTAAAACACCAAGGGTGTAGAGATACTGCTGGGCACCATAACTAATGGTTTTATAATGTGGCTATTGTCACGGGAAACCCAGCGTGTTCACTGCATCTATGCAGGTCATACAAAAGAAGGGATGCTGAGGGCTGCCAAGACAGAGTAGAGTGGATGAAAGTTACTAACGATAAGCATGTGTCGAAATATATTTCAGATCCTTGAGATAAAGACGGAACCAGTGGTTAGGGTGAGCCCTTTTCCTTTTAGTCCCTAATGCTTCCCATCTGTAGCCCTCCTGGGAAAGTCTTAGATAGTAGGCTTGTGGCAAACACTGTCAGTCTGAAGCTCGTCAGTTCTGCAGAGCAGGCTTACTTTGCAGTGTGCCCCAAGGTCCTGGCTCCTGGTGGTCCAGGTGGCTGAGCTGGAGCCCTCCATAGCTCCCTTGCAGTCTAACCTTTTTCTTCTTGGGGAAGCCAGGGCTGTGGAAGAGGATAAGGTGGTGCACAGCTAAAGCTTGGTCAGACTAATGTTGAAAAGCTCACCTACAAAAGTTTACCTACAAAATGCACTGCAGCACACCAGCTGACCTGTGGCAACTTGAGCAGAGGCATGGTAGCATGGCACATCCTGGTACAGCTTACGGTGCTTCTTGGCTGGCTCAGGTGTCTCCATCCTGCCTCTCACACAAAATGAAGAGTATGGGTGCGTGGTGGGCAGACACCACTGAGTGCCCTCTGTGCCTCAGACTTTGTTTGGTTAGGAAATTGAAAAAGGTTGCACGGGGGAGCAGAACCAGCTCCCTCGCTGTGACAAGGGTGTTCTCAGGGCAAGGAAGCTGCTTTGTTGAGTAGGAATCTTTCTGATGGAATCTGAGGTGCTTCCTGTGTGTATTTGTTCTGCGAGTGGAACATTTGCTTTACATGTTCCTGACAATAAAGGAACAGTCTGTTGACTTTTCCAGATGTTGATTGTCCTGCTTTGAAGCTTCTTCCTGTTGCTTTAGTTGTTTGTGTGTCTGAACGGTGGGTTAGATGTAGTGCTTGTTAAACAAATAATTAAACATTGAGAGCTTTGAAACCCAGCATGTCTAATTAATGAGCTTTGCTCGCTTGATGAAAAAGATGTGTACTTGATTCATTACAAAACAAGTATAGTTTGTTCAGTAGTGAACTGTTCTGACAATTTGAAGTGTTTACTAGTTCATTAATATTTTTTTCATTAAACCTTGAAAAAACACCCAAGCAGAAAATCAAGGCTTCATACAACATTTGCTACGCACACCCATTATTAGTGTCGTTTTGTGTATTGTATCACCCACATTCTCCATCTATGTGCTTCCTCCCATCTCCTCCTCTGCAAAAATGTGCTGCCTTAGAATTCAGGATTAGAGTTAATTATTACATTAAGATCTTGGAGTATCTTGGACCAAGGTCTGTGATGATGCCCCACAGTGCTGGGTGCTGTACAAGTGCACCAAAAAGCAGTCCTTGCTCAGACGAGTTTAAATAGATCTCATAAATACAGGCATCAGCCGTAGTGCCTTGTGACACCACTTAATTAACTGCTAGACTGACTTCCAAAACTGGAACGCTCCTGAAAACCTCATCTGCTTCATTTTATACCTTAACTGTAAGCACTGGCTAAATCACGGCATCCTAGTAGGTCCATGGCATTACAGTTGTATCGATGCAGGGCCAACGTGACTGCTTTTACCTCCAGTTCTGAATGCATTTTGTGTGGGGCAGAGAGGAAGGCAGAGGCTGGCAGGGCTGCTGTCCCCCAGCCAGGGGGCTGGATATCACAAGGAGTCCCCTCCACAGCAGCAGGATCGCAGGGCTGCTCACAGGACGGCCCCACCTGAGCCAGCTGCCACGTGGTGCTGCTCAGAAGGGTTGCAGCAGAGGATGAAGTTGGAACATTTTCTCCTTGGACACAGAAAGAGCCATCCAAATGGCTGTCATCAGCTTCTGCCTCTCACAGGCTCCAGGTCTGTTTAGGCCACCAGAGTCAAAGCATCTGTAGGATCTCTTTGTTATCATTAATTCAAAACCAATTTTTTTAAAATCTAAAAATCACACCACCCTTTCATGTGCTGCAGTGTCCAGAACCACATACACCAGCAAGAAGCCCATCTCTACTCCATTTTGGGGCAGAAACCTGAGGCCTTCAAGAATAAAGCAAATCTTTGATAAAGTTCATAAGCACAAAATGCTCATCTAAATGCCTCCTCCAAAAGTCATTTAGGCTTTTGTTTCAAATGGACTTGTCAGTCTCCAGATTACTCCAAAATGCTTACTGATCAAGGAGGCAGTGAAAGAAGAGGGGCTCTTGCAGAAATCCTGCCTTTACTGCTGCCCAGCACAGCGGTGGGTGTGCTGAAACGTGCTGCTGCTGCCGAGCCAGTGCTGGAGCAGTAAGATCACCTTTTCTGGCCTCCAAAGGCCTCGTTGGGAATGGAATCACATCCGTGCTCCGGCTTATTAAATCAGCACCAAGCTTTGCTGATGGCCCCCTCTGACATAATTAGGAAGTGTCCTTTCGGTGTGGGATTCTGCAGTGCAGGAGCAGCTCCTCAGCTGGGGCTGGTTAATCACTGACGTCTCGGTGGTGGCAGGTCTCGCATTTAGCTGCTGCTGAGATCTCCTGCATCCGCGCTCCTTTGTTAGTGCCAGTGCAATGTGAAATGTGTTTATACTCTGAAAGCAGCAAGTCTGGGATGCCCAAACCTCTCCCAGCCCTCTGTCAGTGGCTCTCCCTCTTTATAATCTTGGAGTTAGGCTTCTAGAGAGGAAAACAAACACACGGTGTGATAGATCCTGAGGCAGGGGTCAAGCCATGAGTTCCTCCTCATTGTTTCTATCTTCAGCTGGCAAGAGATAGCATTTCACCTCGCTGATGCCTGTGGTGCTGTCCTCACTACAATAACAATGGATCCAAACCATTCCCTTTCCCCCTAAGTTGGAAGCCTCCAAATATGCAGAAAGTCAAGATCCAGATTCTGCCTGGAGAATTACTGCTCCCCAGGCAGATTTCTCATGTCCTCTCTCTGTGTTTTATGTCTTTTCCATAATAAATAGGGAGCAAAGGCTGAAAAAACAACGTAGACCATAATTTCTACTCTCCCATGACTGTATGCTTTAAGGGACACCACCGAAATCAGTAAATTTACAGCAGCATAGCTGGAATCAGCATTTGACCCTGCATTTTCTGTGTCACCTCATCTTCTGCAGCCAAACATTCCAGCTGGAGCTTTGAGAAGTTCGTGCCACACCTGAGCACACAGGGTTGGGCTGGGCCTTTGTTGTGAGGCTCTGGCACTAAAAGGAGAAAGAAATACCAATAGCCTGTAGCTTACATAAAAGCCTGAGGACAAGTCTCTGCTAAGGTGTGATGCAGTGGGGTGCCCGGAGGGGATCATCACTGCTCAGTGTGATTTGATGAGGATCTGAAGCTCCCTCCCACTCCAGAGGGAATGCAGTGTGATGCTGAGAAGACACAAGTTGTCAAAGCACCATCTTGTTTGTGCTGCCACCTAATTTTGCGATCTGAAAAAAAGGCCCCTCTGTTTTTCTCTCAGCAG
Organism: Anas acuta; assembly: GCF_963932015.1. Taxonomy (NCBI): domain Eukaryota; kingdom Metazoa; phylum Chordata; class Aves; order Anseriformes; family Anatidae; genus Anas; species Anas acuta. Next base: position 11,646,705 of record NC_088989.1, on the reverse strand, counting down.
AGGAGCTGCTCAGCAGCTTCTCCCTTGCTTTCACCCTGGGTGAGGCTCCAGCTCTTTTTGAGATGAGCAATGCTGCTGAGCCTATCCAGCCCGAGAGGTTCCTCCATGCAGGCAGCGATACCTATGCAGTGATAACTCAGTCCCCAGAGCCCTTACACCATCCACCATCAAATATTCCATTGCTGATCCACCCGGAGAGGTGTGGAGCTTTGGAGGATCCATAGCCATAGGAGAAATCACGGTCTGAGGTCATGGTTTCAGACTTGATTGATGACTGTCACGAGTCGCTGTTCTTGTCCCTGTGGTGGCAGAGCTGCAGCCTGAACAAGCTTTTACAGAAAATACAGAGGGCAGACCTTAATATCTATTATATATCTATTACATCACTGCAGCCTTTATTCGGACTTTGAGCAAAGTAAGCTATTTTGCAGTGAGGAGTTTGGTTGGAAATGGAGGCTTAGACCTAATCCTAGATTGCCAATTTGAAAACAAGTTGTGGATTCTTTTTTTAAAAGCCCGTATTTAGGCAAGGGTACCCACAACTACCTCAGTGCCTGCCACCTGAAATAGTCAGTCACAGAGCTACTGCAGATTAACGATATCAGCAGTGAGCCATGCAAGTTGGGTATGAAAACCTGAAACCTATTTGAAAGGTTTTGAAGCCCAGTGTGCCATGCAGAAGTGCATGGGCAATTACAACTCTTTGGAGATGCGCGTCTCAAAAAAGCTGGTTAAGACATCCCTCTGAAACCCAAGGAGGAGATTTGTGGTGGGAACTCACAGAGCTGAGACTCCCGTGACACTTTTCTGGCCAGCTGTTGTCTCACGTGGGTGCTGAGCAGCCCCTGGTTAGTTCCAGTTCCCAGCTGCGGACAGGTCCCCTCCTCCTGCACTGAGTGCCTTGCCACAGGCACTGTGGAACCACTGTGTCAGGTTCTTTCCCAGCAAAACCCAAAGCAAATACCTTCACATCAAGGATGAACCTGACCTTTCATTCTTAATAGCTCCAAAGGCAAAAGATCAGAGAAGAATATGTCAATACTCTTGACTGTATTGATGTTTGGTTGTACACATGCCTTTCATTTTAGTTCCTCGCCCTGAAGCTTTCTCAGCTGGGATATTTGAACTTTCAATAAACTCATGCTCTGGAGGAACGAGTTTGGTTTCTTGGAGGTGAAGAGAGTAAAGGAATAAAATAAAAGAAGGCAACCTAGCAATGCCATCAGGTAACCCTGAGCAAGGGGCAGGGAGGGCATTGATGCAGACTTGCATGGCCTTCCTTTACCATACAGGCAGCCAGACAGCGCCCCGAGCACTGCTGTGCCATCTCAGTGGGGAACGGTAGTTTAGTAGTTGAAATTAGGTTCAAATGGCAGGTTCATTAAGTAATCAATAAAAATAATTAAAAAAAAAAAGAAACACAAACCTGGAGAACTCCAGTGACGTGCTTGCACAGGCATTTCTTGGCTTCTCACAATCACAACTCTCACTGCTATGAGCAGTATCAGCGTTTTGCAGTGGGACCAGTGATGAAGGAAACCTTCCAGACCTGCCTCTGTCTATCCAAAAATAGAGCAAAGCCTCACAGCCCCACAACAGAGAGTCACGGCCCATACACAGACCTGGGCCATGGGGATTTTGCTATTTCTGCTTGCTCAGCTGTCTTACACAGGCTCTGCAGAGAAAGAGATACCAGAAGCAAGTGCAGGCAGCACCAGAGGAAAAAGAAGTGCAGAGCTCTGCTGGGAGAAAAAGTTCCTCTCCCTGGACTGCTCAACTCATATTAACTTGCTAAATCTGCGGTTTGATTATTAGGCAGAGAACACATTAGAGCTCCACAAAGTGGTGAAGCTCTGTGTATAAAGGCTGGGAAAAGATCACTTTCTATCTGCAATAAAAATCATTTTAAATGGATCCACTAGACCCACTTCTTGTCTGTAGATTATTGGATCTCTTAATTGGCTCTTTGATCTGTTTTTGGTCAATGATCCATGGTAAATGCTTGCAGTATCGTGTTTTGGCAGGACTTGGAGTGTGTGCATGGAAAGCATCACCAGTAACTCACTGCCATGAGGCCCAGCTCTGGAGACCACCTGGGAGGGTAAAAGAAGAGCAAGTTTGGAGCTCAGGTTTTCTTAGACGGGGTGTATTTAGTCCAGCTCTTTATTAGAAGTATTGCTTCATTTGGGAGGTGATTTTCTGGATGGTTTGCCAGAAAGTCAATTCAGACATGCTGATTTCTTCTGGTATGACTTTCACCAGCAGATTCACCTTTCAGGCTGGGTAGGCAATGCCTCTCTTTGGTGATCACTATAGGGGGTGCCATCCAGCATGTAAACAATTAGCAGGCACTTAACATCCTTTGACAAGTCACTGCCCTTTGTGCCTTGCAATTTCTCTCCCTGCTGTCTGGTCCCACTGGGGAAGGCCCAGGGGAGGAGGGAGCTGTGTTTGAGATTCCCTACCCCTTATCCATACAGAAGTGTTTTGCGTAGTGTTTTTCCCTTCTGTTTTCCTTACCAATGTGCATGGAGTAGAAATAAAGAGGAAACTGTTTTTAAGGAAGATTCGTCTCCTTGATGGGTACCAACATGTCTGTGTGGTCAGGCAGACTTGAAACCGCTTCCCTGGGTGGCAATAATTTCAAGCCTCTGCAGGCTCCGAATTGCCTGGGACCACGTTCATGGGTCTGCTGGCTCCACCTCTGCCAGGGATCCCCTGTTTCCATAGCAACTCATCATCTCCAGTTTTAGCCATTCCCTTCCCTTTGATCAGACAAGATATTTCCCAGATATGGAAAGAGCTGAGGCAGCCAGGTGCAGCACAGTTTGCACGAGCATGTGTTTGGGAGGAGCACGCCACTCGAGACATTCCCACTGGGGGCTGTCGCCACCACCATCACTTTTTCTCTCCACAAAGAGCTCTACAACTCATAGCAGGGAAGGTTTCCAGCTCACCTACTGCTCCCGGGCAGCCCAGAGGAAAGCAGGACTCTGCAAAGCTCATGCATAGCTCATACACAGCCACGCATTGGAAAAGGCTACATCCAAGGCCCATTAAGTTTATAACGACCATATCCAGCCTTCAGGATTTTTTCCATTTCTTGGCAAGACTCCACACACAGCAGTTCTTGCTCTACTATCAGACTCCAGCAGCTATGACCTCTAGGGCAAACAACAATTTCCCAGGGTGCAGTTTTGCAGAGCATGTAAAAACACAGAGGAATATAGCATTCTTTTAGCCAGGTCACGAAAAATACAACACTTATTAAACTGTTCTTGTGTAGCTTCCTTTGTATGTCTGCAGCACCCCTTCTGTTGAAAGATCACTGAATCACAGAGTGGTTGAGGCTGGAAGGGATCTCTGCAGCCCATCTGGTTCAACTCTCCTGCTCAAGCAGAGACACCTAGAGCAGGTTGCCCAGAACTACGTCCAGGCAGTTTTTGAAGATCTCCAAGGAGGGAGATCTTCACAGCCTCTCTAATTGACTGCAGGAGGTTAGGTTAGGACAGCAACAGCCCAACAGGCTTGTTTCTGATGAAGCCTTTCTGGACTGCAACCCTTGCTGTGAATGACTTGGACACATGCTCTCTTTTTCCTCTACAGTTGGCCATGGGCAGAGCGAGGGGGATCGTATGGTTGTCTCAGATTTCCACGTCTTCATCAGGGACAGCTTGCAGCACATTGATCTCATGAAGAAAGATCACCCCGGGCTGCCCGTTTTCATCCTGGGACATTCCATGGTAAGCATCATCCCCTTTCCCTCCTGGCAGTGTCCAGGGTGTGTGCTGCAGCACGGGGGTAAAACTGCAGGCAGCGGGAAATAACTCAGCCCACAGCGGGAGAAACACAACTACGTGCGAGCATCCCTTCCATTTCATTCACTGACTGATTGCCAGCATGCCTTACCCCACCAGATCTGCCTCGAATATAGTCAGTCCTTAACTTTTCCACCTGGATCATGGCTCTAATTGGTGCCATTTACAACAATGGGCCTATTTGTTACTGGGACCATTCCAGCACACCGGGTAGCTGATAAATCCCACCACCTCCCTGCTGCACTGGGCTTCTCCTTTCATTTTACCCAGTAACCAGGCGGTTAAGCCCTCCAAAGCTTTGTGAGCAGCTAGGGGATGAAGCACGAAAACACCCTGTAGCCTCATTCTGTTAAACAACCTTACAGGAAAATGTACCAAGGATTAGGGCTGCAAAAACAAAGGCGCTGATTTGGTGAACAGATCTGAAGTCTGGTCCTGACAGCACGGGCCAAATCCCGTTATTCAAGCTAGCAATATTCCCATTGATGTCATTGATCTTCTCCCCCTGCCTTCCCGGAGGAGAGAAAAATGAATAAGTACTTTGGGATTCAGCCCATGCTCAGATAAACGAGTGTTCTTGCATAAGAACGCATGGCATGCTCTGAAGTGCTCGCTGCGCTCCAAAGCTGCTTTAACAAGGAGCTAATTTCCCAGTGAGGTCTTTGAGATGCTTCTCGCTGCTGCTCCATTTAACAAGCCCCTGCTTCTCCGGCAGCATGGAAGTTCACCAAATATTTCCCTTGGCAACTAATCCTCTGCGAACTTTCCCGAGCAAGCCAGCCAAGTCCCTCTGTCCCCCACCCCTCTCGCCATCAGCCGCTGTCCTCGTGCAGGAGGGCTCAGCCTGGCCGGTGTTCAGCTCAAAACGAAGCGCCAGGTGTCAGCCACCAGGTTGTGGGGCTGGAGGGGACAGCGGCACTGAAGAGGAGAATATTTAACTTCCAGTAATTAATGAAGATTTTTGTGTGCCAGCTGACAGCATCCCTGTTACCCGGGTTACCAGTGCCACGAGCACGGAGCCCGCCTGGTTTCCCTTCCCTTTCTCCATGCAGCACCAGTCTGCCACGTTTACAGAGCCCCAACTCACTTCTCAAGTCCCACCCAAACTACCAGAAGTCAGGTATTTCCTTCTTAGTCATTTTAACTGAGGAGGACATAAGGCATCCCAGCGAGCTGGCTGCCGTGGCACAGAGGGCTGAGTTCAGTGCGATGTGAGGGTCTGCAGCATGAGAGCAGAAAGACAAAAATCAGCCACTTGCAGTAACTCACGCCTCCAGCCTTCCTTGCTGACCACAATGCACTCTTGCTGGGGCAGAAATTGTTTGCTTGTTTGGCCTAAACCCCTTCCAGCAATAGGATTACTATGTGAATGAGACGTTGACCTCTGTATTAAGCTGTGGGATGTTATTTTGCGTTGCAGGGGGGAGCCATCTCCATTCTGACAGCTAGCGAGAGACTCGGTGACTTTTCGGGCATGGTGTTAATCTCTCCTTTAGTGGTGGCCAGCCCAGAAGTCGCCACCCCCATCAAGGTAAGAGCAAACACGTGTTGCACCTGGTCACCTCCTGCTTATTGAAGGAAATGCCTTGAGACCTCCAGCCTTTAAATGCAAAGCCCTGCTGAGATCCACACCACCTGCGTGACAGTCAATGCTCATCTCAGGAGTGCCTCCCCCACAGTCCCACACACTTTCCAGAGGGGAAGTGAATCCTGCACTCGTCCAGAAAAACTGATTTAGATGAGAGCCAGAGAGCGATGCTACCTTGGGAGGTGGCAGCAGGCTGTGCTTCCTTCACCACGCCCTGCGGCAGCCCACGCAGCGCCGTCCTTTCCCTTCCTCTCTTACAGTTTTCTCCCTGACTCATGCAGAGTCTGGTATGGTTGCAACACAGGCTGCTGGCTAAGTTGGGCCAGGGTTATTTTTGATGACTGGGGGATGACCGATGTCTAAACAAACCTAGAGCTCATGACTCCGAGGAGTCCATGAGCCTCAGCGAAGGCTTTCAGCTAAAGCATCACTGCCCCAGCAGCAGCCCGTTTGGCTTGGTACCTCGGCTGGTTCTTGTCCAGACAAACATCTCCTTCAGTCTGCAGTTAGGCTTCACCCTGTCCCGTTCATGTCTCCCTCCCTGAGTTATTTCTGACCCTAATTTGCACTGCCCGACCTGCCCTTCCCCAGGGAGGCTTTGCGAGGCAGCCAACTCTCCGCTCTCCCCTCCGTTCTGAATGTTTCAAAGAATAAATAACAACCCTCTGAGAAGCCATAAGCAAAGGGAAGGACCAGCTAAGCCAGCAGGAATGACAGAACATCTAATTCCCACAGTCCTTGTTCCTTTAATCTTTCTCCCTAGACTCTTCTCCTAGGGCTAACTTCTCATTTTAATCTACTTCTAAGCTATTCCTCTTTTTTTTTTTTTTTCCTCCTGAGAGAAAGGAAACAGATTGCCTCAGCTTTCAGTATAATCCTGTCACACCATCTCCTGTACCTTAGCCATCTACTGACCCCACAAAACAAGATTACAGGCACCACAGGGTGATTGTTAACCACCTTGCTCTTCCATAGACAGAAACATATTGAGACCTTCAGCCCTAAAATGCAAAACCCTGCTGAGAGCTGCACCACCTGGACGCCAGTCGGTGCTGCTCTTCTGAGTGCCTCCCCCACAGTCCCACCTGCTTTTCGGAAGGGAAGTGAATCCTGAACTCTAGACTAGGAAAATTTATTTAAATACGAGTCAGAGCAACAAAGGGTGCATTTAGGAGTCTGGTAGCCAATTCCTCACAGGTGAGGCAATATCTGAAATACCATGAAGGTCCCTTGGGCATCAGTGCTCCTGTCTTTTCTTTCTTTGGAGAGGGAAAAGGAATAAATATTTAAAAAATAGCATAGGGTCTGAGACACACTGTTAGCCTTCTATTTCTAGACGATTCAAGGAAAATACAGAATGTTTTTCTTTCTTCTAGAACTACACATTTTCCTAGGTGTTGAATCCTTTCTGAAATAAGGACAAACCAGCTCTGTGGAAACTAGTTACTGTAGCCTGGTTTCTTGCATGTCAGTAGCAGATAGTTGCTTATATCAGTGCAGGAAATCCTAACCTCTTAACTAAAGTGGTGCAGAGGTGTTTATAGGGTCTCATTCCTAGATAGTGCCTTGAATGCAATAATAAGTTTACAGTGGGTTTCTTTCCCTTTCAAATCTATTGTTGCTTCTCCAAATGGACAGAAAATAATTATTTCTGAAATATCTCTAAAAAGATATTCACAAAAGGAAGGAGTGAAAGCAATCAGAGTACTCATGCAAAAGCTGCAATTTCCCAGAAAGCTGAGCTGAAAACTCTTGTGTGCTTTTTTTCCTCTGATTGTCAAAAGACGTTGCATTGGTGCCAGTGCCCCTGTGGCACAAAGGCTTCCGTTTTCCCCTGGAACTGGTGTGATTTCCAGGCCCTGAGCCATTTCCCAGGGACCACTGCATTCATCCCTTTGCTGGGGCAGTTTCCAGTTGAGCAAGAATTTACCTTGGTTAAACAAATGAGGGCTCAAGGCAGCAACAATAGCAGCCCAGAGGACGTGCTGGGTCCTTTAGTTGGTGTCAGGAAAAACCCAGTGCATTTGCAGGCTCCACACAGGAGAATCAAATTCTGCTCTTTACAGAAACACAATTTTATCAGTGCCCTGTAAATTCTGTCTCCTGATAGAAACCTACCTACCAGTTCCACACCCAGTGAGGAAAGCTGGATCTTGCAGCTTTTCCCTTCTTAGTTCATTTGGACCAAACTCGGCTCTGAGCCTCCAAAATTTCAAAGGACGCAAAGAGACAGGAATCACACGTTGACAAAGAGCAGAGTAAGAGAGTATATCCCACTAAATGTCTGCTGTTGAATGATGTGAAATAGGGTGGGCAGCACAATCTCTTAGAAAATAATCCCTAACAACTAATTGTAAGGTACCCTCCAGCCTATCCCTTACAGGCTCAGTACACCACATCCTCTTTGTGTTTTCCGTTTGGTGTCAGATCTGAGATACCAGATCTGATATCTCCTTGATCATATATCATGTCATATCCCTGATGGCACATCTCCCTGACAGCACTGTTCCAGTTGCTTTCAGCCTGATCTTGGTAGCTCATCACAGTGTCTCTTCCAGAGAGTTTTCTGCTCAGCCAAATGAGCCTGGCTAGTATATAGAGCTCATACAGCACTGTTTTGTTTGTCTGTCTCTTTTGTAGCTGAAATGAACTAAAAAGCATTCACACAAGCAGTGTGACAAGCAGAGATCATGGGAGAGAGAAATAAGCATGTAGAGGTATGCAGGGAACAGGAATTGCTCCACTCAGAAGTGTCTACATTACAAAGCATCCATGCAGTTAAACCAATGCAAAATGACAAAAACAGCTTTGAGTCACACTTCAGCCAAGAGGCACTGTCTATTGATGTCCAAGATTGTCTAAGATGGCCAAGAACCATCTATTTCAATCTTATTCTGAGATATTTCTCAGCATTAGTATTTCATACACTTGCAGTGGCCTTGAGCAGCTCAAATAACCACAGCTCCACAGTGTCATCCTCAGCCCAGCCAGTAATATCCCCCTCATTGCTGTACCCATTCTTGGTCATTTGGGAGCTTTCTCTCAAGAACTAACATTGCCACACCAAACCAACAGGGATGTAAGCTCTTCATGTATCAAACCCAGCCAGCCCTTCAACAGGATGGCTTTTAATTAAAGTCCAGCTTGTCACAGACTGTATGACTGTGCTCACAAACTCGCTGAAGGCCCAGGGGAGCCCTCTGACTTTTTGATTATAACACAAAACTTGATTTCTCTGCTGGCTTGTCTTGACTCCAAGAATCATCAAAATTACATCCAAATTTTAAGGGTGTATTACACGCTGGAGGAAACGAAGTGCCTCCTGCAGATCAGAAGACCCTTCAAAGGTCAGTGGCAGAGCCCTTTCCCAATGACTCCTTTAGACCAAGATTGGTTCTGCTTATGTGTAAATAAGAGTTCTTACGCACACAGTGAGCATACATGTATGTGTAGGTACATCTGACATGTCATCTGCAGGGTCTGGTACTTCCCCTGTGCAGCTGAACACCAGAAATGACCGCGCTGACACCACTTACCGGCTGGTAGGTGCTGCTGTCCTTGGGGCCAGGAGCCAGCCGCGTTTCGTAGCAGTGCAGCAGGCAGCTCACGACTCCATTTGGCAAAACTCCGGATACGCACAGAAACTTCAAGAACATTTCCAAAGCACGTCACAGAGGCGAGGTCATTGGCAGGCGGTGGGGCTGTGAAGATGAGCAGGGTCATTAGAACAGAAAATGCCCATACTGAATATGACAAAAGCATGTTTAGCTTGTCACCAGCAAGGCACAGCCTGAGAGCAAGGGGTGTGTGTAGTTCTCCTACACCTTGTCATACCTTCCTTGCCTGCCAAATGTCACCGGGCTGGTGCATTTTTGCTCATGTGAGGGGAAGATTTGAATTTACGCTCCTTCTGGAAAAACCCTGTTGCTTTTCCTTGGGAACATAAATATTTACATGTACAAGCAGACACAAACAAGTATCCCCATAAAAAGAACAGCTTCTTCAGTAATTTTAGAGGACATCAACTAACTTCCTTTTAACGCTGAGGAGAGTTCCCCTTTCTCTCTTTTATATGCAGACTTGGACCTTAATATCTACGGCCTTAATAATAGCTGCATCTTGTGGACAGTATTCTAAATAGATCTGGAGAGAGCATCAACAAACTTCTTATGCCAAGGACTTTCCTCTCAACTAAGCAATCATTAACGATAGGAACTCACTCTAGCACTTAACTCAGGCTCCAGTTTTAGGGCAGCCTAATTGCCTTAGGTTATCACGATGATGTTCAGAGACAGGCACTTGCAAACCATTATTCAGATCTCAAATGTGTTTTGTTGTTTTTGTTATTGCTTTTTCTTTTTCCCCTCACTCTCCTTACTCTGTAAAGAAAGCCTTGGACAATTACATTTCTAAATTAAATACCTCAGCTAGGTATCTACAGTTACTTGACATATATCTGGGTCAACATAAGTGGCTTGAGAGAAGCAAAACTGTTATCACATTGTCAGTACACACAGTCCGTAGTCTTGCCTAGAATTCATGAAGGTGTTTTTCCTCAAATCATCACAGCCTGGGATTAACACAAAAGACAACCCCATTCCCGCTCATTAGCATCATAAGCTTACACTTGTATCTGCGTGGAGGTATTTTTTAGTGGTCCAACTCCAGAGACCCCAGTAGAAGTAAATTTTGCTGACACAATGCCATAGCCAGTGAGACACTCAACGTATGAGTAAATGGTGATGCTGTTTCCTAGTCATATCCATCCCAAAGTACTCAGGTATTCTCAGATCTGCTGTGAGTCTTGACTACTTGTCACTCTTGGATGACTTTGACTTCAACCTTGCGTTATTCCTCTAATACCATAATTACTCTGTCATGTATCATCCGTGATCTGAAATGTCAGAGAGTGCTTCAGAAGTGATTAAATATAAGCACAGAGAACATAGGTGACAGCCCACCCGCAGCTATCAGCTGTGGACACAGAAGGGCCATAAATAGACCAGCAAACACTAATGGTGTATTTTCTGACTTAAGTGGCAATCACTTAATTAAGGACGGCTATCAAAGATCAGAGCACAACTCAAACGAAAGATATTACCCTTTCTTCTGCCAGTGGTTTCAAGCCTGGGCTGCTGAATGCTTTTGTGTTGCATTCCCAGGAGACAAGTGAGCAATAGATTTCCTTAGCCAATGCATGCACATTTTGCTGTTGTTTATTTACAGCTTCCCCTGAGAATCTGCTTATCAGAAAGAGTGCAGCCTAGGCAACTAGTGCAAATTGCACAGAATATCACGTATGCACTGCAGCCTGAAATCGGAGCTGTGGCAGCAGGAAAGGGCAGTAGCAACCACAAAAAAACAGCTCCACCGTCGAATGGAAACAGCTTTTTCCTATCAAGGCATTTTTCCTGAGGCCTTTTTTGTAAATTAACTTGAGAGTGAGAAAAAGGGAATAGATGACAAAGTTGTGATGTTGTAGACAGACAGCCAATGCACTTCAGACCAGCACACCCCAATCCCAGGAGCAGTTTGAACATTTTCCCTTTAAGAAAGATGTTTTAAATATAGGACAGATCTTTCTCCAGTGTCAGCTGACATTTCTCTACTGTTTAACTTCTGTGCTGGTTCCCACCAGCTAAGGATTCGGTCCTCTATATTCTCTCTTGCTCCAACTATCTCTTTAACTACTTATTTTCCTCTCCCGCAGGTTTTTGCAGCAAAAGTGCTCAACCTCGTTCTCCCAAACCTGTCACTGGGATCGATAGATCCAAATGCAGTTTCCCGGAACAAGAAAGAGGTGAGAACCTTAATGCCATTTAAAGTCATTGCATAGCCGGTATCTTGTCCCAATCCTGTCATTTCTTTCTTAAATAAATAAATAGCTAAATCGCTAGGGCAAGATTTATGCTGGTGTAAAAGGCTGAGGCATCCCTGAGGTCAGTGGAACTGTGCCCTCTTACACAGAGCAGAAAACACAGCTCACCGTGGGAAACCAGCTCCTCATCCCTGCGTGCCTCTTGCACCCGCAGCTGCTCTGGGTACCAGGCGTAGCAGAGCCCGGTGCTACAGCTGGGGTGGAGAACACACAGGTCTCTGCCGCAGCCCTGCATCTCACTACAGTGGCAAAACCAGCTCAGGCAGGTTGCAAATGCTGCTGAAGTCTCCTTTTCCAGCTGTGCTCTTTGCAGTGAAGCAGTGCAAAATGCTACAGTCCCGCAGGCTGGTATTCCTGCTCACAAACCAGGATGGCATTGTGCTGATCGCATTCAGCCAGGGGAAGAGCATGCTTGCCCCAAAGACCTTGCTACAAGGTCTCCTGGATTACACGCTGGCTCTGCTACAGCCTTTCCGAACAAATGATGTATTCTTTCTGGGCCTGAGAATAATACTTAAATGAGCTGCAATTGAAGCAGCCTTTGTAACAACCTAATTCCAGCTCCACCACCGTGACTGTGAATGGAGCGGTTCCAGGGTGAATTTTTGTCAATGTTGCCATAGTTTGAGCCTCTTCTCCCATTCATACCCACTCCCAGTAATAACCGTTGCAGCCTGTTCGTGCCATCACTGGCAAAGCCAGGTGCTCTTGCAACCGCTGCTGCAACACACCACAAGGTGTTTTGCTTCTCAGAGAGGCAGGAGGAGTGAAAGGAAGGAGGCACAGTCTGTGAGTGAAGTCGCTTGGTTTGGGGAGAGGAACGACCCAGATCCTGGTGCATTTCAGGAAGCAGCTTGAAAGACAGAACACGGTACCCAAGGGCGTCTGCAAAGCAGGAGAGCTCACTGCTGTAGCAGCCAGTTGTTTCCCTGCTCCTGTGTCAGCTCACATCCCACTGACAGATGCTGTCACTTCTGCTATTCATGCAATGCTTCCTATCTTAATAGAAGCTAATAAATTGCCTTCCTCTAGGGAGGCAGCTTGACCAGTGTTAGAACTGAAGCTGAGAGGATCAGGAGCAAAGACAATACCAGTGGTTGTGCGAGGGCAATGCCATCAGCCTCAGAATATTCCTTCTCTTGTCTCACCCACCTAGGAAACTGCAAAGCAAAGGAGACTCGTGGAATAGCCACGAGGTTTTCAGGGTGGGTTTTGCCCCTGCCAAAGAGTGTTTTGATCAAATGATTTTCAGTTTACTTACCTGTGAAGCAAGCATAGCATTTCCCTGGACTGAAAGCAGGAAGATTCAAGGAGATGAGAAAAGAAAGACAAAGCAAGTTGTAGGAATCTGTTGGGACTAGCATGAGGCGAGTTAATGGGCATCTGCTGTGCACTGATGCACCATACGACATGAGTCCCAAAGTACAGTGTGAGGCTGCTCAAAACACATGCTTGAGAAAGGCTGATTCCAGTCCAGCTGTAGAAACCTGTTCCTAATTACACTCAGCTGCCAACATGCTGCATGTAGTTCAGAGAAAAGGTTTAAATTAAAGAACTAATTCACTAAAATCACATGGAGGAAAGTTTTCAATTCTGCATTTGTATCTGGAGGATGAAAGCAGTCAGTGTCATGGAGGAGGAGGGGAATTTGATGTTAGCCCCTACCCGAGCAGTGAGTGTGGCTGGAAGACGTGGGTCTCTGCCAGGCCCTGCACTTGTTCATTATGTGGCACTCTTTAAGGATGGCATTTTTAAACACACCTGCTTCCAACAGCTGGAAGGCACCAGTGCTGCACTAAATAGCATTACAAGAGAAAAGCGCTGATGGGAGAAGTCCTGACTGTAACACATTTATAGAAGCGCCAGTGGAACTCCCTTAACTGGCTGCACAATATTATCCGGTTATTTCCATATTCCCTGGGCATAGCTTATAAAAAATGCTATTGTGGGTTTTGTTTCTACCCAAATATTTGCTGCCACTCCCATTGCCCTGTGATGTTCCAAATCTCCAGAGCTTCCTGTGGGTGGTGTTCTTCCTCTGCCCTTTCCGTGGAGGAAGGGAAAGCCTTTGGCAGTGGATGAAAATGTAGGTCTGCGTCATTAGAGGCTGCTCTTAATGGAGTAGTCTTCAGTAAGAGACAATCACCCCCTCCTTACTCTGCTGCCTGTGCACCTGCAGATGAACACACAGCTGATATAGCAGCTGTGGACTGCAACATGAAGTGCTTTCCTGACCAGCTTCAGACACCAGCCTTTGAGGCTCCAGGCACTTACCAAAAATGACACAGCATCTCAGTCCTCTGGCTGCCACCACCGCACACTCCATCCTCCTTTTGGACTCAAGACGCAGAGCTTCGCAGCACACAATGTGCTGGAAACATCCATTATTTATATGTTAAACATATTCTTCTGCCAGACCAACTTTTCTATTCTCTAGAAATGTTTTTGGGACGTCATCCAAGAGTTTCCTGATGAGCTTGTGTTCCCAGCAGGCTGTCCTCAGGGTGGAGGGACTGAAACACAGGAGGGCATGGAGATGCTTATTTGATCTGCTTGCTATATCAAATGCAAGAGACACAAAAGAGAGCAAGATGTAACCTCAAAAACCCACTCCTGCTTACAAGGTGAATAACATCACAGGGGCAGGCTCTTTTACCCCGTAAATCTTTGTTAGCTGCCATTGAATTTGGTTGAATAGTCCCACTGACTTTACTCTTGCTCCTGTAGAGTGCACAGGGAATGGGACTGTAATTACCTTATAAAGAATTTATTCTGCAAAACGCAAAAGGAAGATGCAAAATTTTTTGTTTTAGTTTTTGGGTGTTTTTTTTTTTTTTTTTTTTTTCATATGTGCATGCAAAGAAATATGCCTTACAAAGAATTTATTGTTCTGCAATAGGAAAATACAAAATTCTAAGCTGGAAGCAGGAGCCCTGATGGTTGTATCTTGCACCCAGAGGCAAAGTGGACTGCACAGAAAGGTAGATCGGGAAGAGGTCTAGTAACAGGAGACAGGGAAATGGGAAGGCCTGCAGGGTGCTGTGGGTCACCCTTGTGTTCACTGAGCCTTCCCTACAGCTAGCTTAACACAGCAAATGATGCAGATAACAGTTCTTTAATCTTTTTTTTTTTTTTCCCCATCCAAAGCTGCTCCACTGCACAAGTCTTTCCTGTTGGTGTCACCTCCCACTGGAATATAAAATCCATTCCCTTTATCTTCCTCTTTTCCCCCATGAGCTTCTGCTTTGCCCTCACCCCATGCTCTGAGCATTAACTTTCTGACAAAGATTTTGCTCATTCACCAGCAAGAGGATCCTCCCACTCACTGCTGATCAATTTAGGTTGGGATTAAGCTATTATTTTTTCTCCTCCCATCATCTATACAAAAATATTTATTGGTTGCTCAGTACCTAAAAAAATCCCTATTCTACAAGAAGAGAACAAGAGAATGAAACCCATTAGGTCATTCTCCTAGCATTTATGGTGCTGGGGAGGGGGCCAGCACACGTGAATTCATCAACATTGTTTTACTCCATGGGAAATGAACTTCAGTCAATCCATCCACCTACCTCTCCTGATTCCAGCACCCCCAAGGTCCTTCAAGTGTTGCCTTCAATTAAAAAGAAAAAAAAAAAAGAAAAAAGAAAAGAAAAAGAAAAAAATAAAATACCTCAAAGCTGCATTGCTTTAGCGCAGCACTGACACAGATCTGGATTCAGCTGAAGCAAGTAGTGCAGCTTGGTGGATTTGCTCAAAATGCTGACAAAACACCATAAAGGAAGAAGGTGATAGAGAAAGAGTTCTGTGCACCACCATGCCTTCTTGCCAGCTCCATTTCTAATGCATTGTGCCCCAACACATTGCAGACAACAAGGAAGGAAGCCAGCTCCCCAGGAAGCCAGCTACACTTCCCTCTAACGAATTAATTCCCCTCAGCTGGGAAAGCCCCACCACAGGTGTCCTCCGGCCACTGATAATCTCATTTTATGGAGAGATGGGAGCAGAACCCCCTCCAAAGACATTCTGACACCTCGGTGGGGTACAGGCAGGCTGTGCCTTCACCTCCACAAAGCTGCAGGTCCCTGGGGTGGCCTCGTGGGTTATCTCCCGCCCATGGCCCTCAGTGCAGGTACATGCAGAAACAGCATAACCTCACCTTTCTGCAGAATGAGAATTTGAGCAGACCTCCACGCTCGTGATGAGAGGAGGAGGCTGTTTTTGGCTAACCTATAAATAATCGTCGTTTCTATAAACATCTGCCAGGGTTGGGAGGAACTGGAGGCTGTGCCAGAGACCAGGCCGTAATCAAAGCGTTCTGGCAAATATTGAGATGGCAGCGGCTGTGTGGGCCGTCTCCATGTACAGTATACAAATATTTACTGTAGATTTGCCTGCTGCAGTAACTACTCATTCCTAGAGACTTTCTGCACCAGCTCTTGTGCGTTTTTATCCTTTCACAGTCTGGCTGAGCAAATTGTTGATTTTTTTTTGCCTACCACCTAATATCATCTTTTGCTGCCTTCTCTCTGCACCCTTTTCACCTGGAACAGACCCTCAGTGTAAGAGTGCTTTGGAGCTGGATGTGTCAGCTGCCTGTAGGTGTAGGGCATGGTCTTCATCCTCAGAGAGGGAAGATGAAAGAGAGAAAAACACCTGAGCCCTCAGCAGAGCAGGATAAGGACCTGGACAATACCAGCCGTGAAGTAACACAGGTTAAAGAACACTTTGCAGAGGAGACTGTCACCTTTGAGTGACAGAGGGACATGGCAGAGCAGAAAAATGCAAGCAGGTGCCCCCCAGGAACAGCCTTTGTCCTGTGCTGGTTGTTCGCCTGCAGACAGAGCTTTGGCTTGAATATTTTCTAGTGGTGGAAGAGAGAAAAACACAGCATGGAGCAAGATGTGTTGTGTGAGCAATTCTGGGGAGCCACAGTGAAGGCCTCGACCTTGACTCTGACAGCAGGAAATCCTGACTGAGTAGGAAATACACGCACGAGCCAAGGGAAGAGACTCCTCACTGCCCAGCCCACCTGCTTTGTCTTTTCTGCATGAAATACTGCTAACCTTAAATTACCTCTTTCTTCCTGCCAGATGGAGTCCTACACATCCGATCCCCTGGTCTACCACGGTGGCATGAAGGTGTCCTTCGTCATCCAGCTGATGAACGCCATTGCCAGAATTGAGCGAGCTCTGCCCAAGCTGACTTTACCCATCCTGGTGCTACACGGCTCTTCCGACAAGCTCTGTGATATCAGAGGGTCCCATTTACTGATGGATACAGTGCAGAGTCAGGACAAAACCCTCAAGGTCAGCTTATTTTCTTGGTTTTTAGGGTATTGGCCTGTCAGCGTTGGCCTGAGTGGCCTCTGTGAGGGGTGTGGTGGCTGACCTCAAGGCCTTACCCTGGGTGGCTGTACACCCCCTGGGCCACTTGGACATGAAGCTGCTTGCCATACAAGCGCACTGAGGCTCATAACCAGGTGAAGTGGTGACCCTGAAACTCTTCTGAACAACGCCAACCATGTCAGTGCCGAGCCCACCTCACGCCCCAGCCCATAAGGGTACAGGGGGGGGCCTTCCCAAAGCGCTGCACAACAAAAGCCACTTCACATCTGCTCATTTCAAGAGAGCCACAGCTGATTAACCGATTGTTAGCACATGAACGAGCCTGAAAGAGAGACAGGGAGACCAAGGAAAAGCTTTTGTCAGCAGAAAAATAACTGGGTAGCCTGGGCATGAAAGGAGTAAAACTGCACAAGGCATGACGGGAACATCCCCCATTGGCCTTTAGCCTCCAGGGGCACGATAAGCATTTCCCTGTTCTTACTGGGAGAAGGAGAGAAATGCCTGATGTTGGGACATGTGTCGTCTTCCTCACGTGCAGCAGGGTGCTCGGGTCGAGCTGCAGTGCCAACACCTTCCTGCTTGCGGAGGGGCAGCGGCAGGGAGAGGACAGGGCAGTGTGTGGGGAAGGTGGGAGGGTGGAAGAGAAGCAGCAGCAGCAGAACCCAGAGCTGCGTCTGTCAGCACAGAAGCTGGCAGTGGGCAGTGGGATCCCTTTTTGAAGAAGGGCCTGCCAATGCCGATGGCATCTCTTGGTAACCTAGCTCGATTTGATAACCTGCCACATCTAGGAGAAAAACCTGACAAGGTGTGGGCAGGACGCGTTGGACCTGTGGGTGTTGACAAGAGGCGACTGAAGGCTCTGTTCGCGAGGATGTTTTTTTTCTGTGCTAATCTCCTCTCTCTCCCTGGTTGCAGGTGTATGAGGAAGCCTACCATGCCCTCCACAAAGAGCTGCCCGAGGTCACTACCTCCGTCTTCACGGAAATACTTACGTGGGTTGGCCAGAAGGTCTCAGCAGCTGGAGAAACCAGCCATACCTAAGAGCAGATGTTTTTGCAGCTCTTACTGGGGGTTTCTGGGAATAGACGCTTTTCTTAATAGAAGTCTCTCTGGAAAAGATCTAACGTGGAGGGGCTCGTGGGATATTTTGCCATGCACAGTGTAAGGGAGGGTGGGGGAAGAGGCACAGAGTGGGGTGTTACTTGGTGATGTAAATGGCCGTTGCCATAACCTGAGAAAGCATTGATAGCTGTGGGAGCAGCCGTCAAAGCTTTCCAGGTCCGATGATGTTGCCGAGATGTCCCTCAGCCAACGAGCTTCCTCCATCACTTCCTCTTCTCTGCTTTTGCCGGGGTGACGGGGGTTTATTTATACTGCAATAATTTTTGGTATGTTAGAAAAGTCAGTATCTTCCACTTTACAGTTTTGATTCCAGGTGCATACAGTCCCCTCCCTGTCCCCAGCATCCGGTCCCTTTACAGCCTGGGCCCCGAGAGGTGAGCGGTAATGAAGGTGCTGGGTAACGAGGAGAGGCCAAAGATGGAGCTGATGGGGGCGGTGGGAAGAGGCTCTGGCTCGGAAGCAAAAGGCTGGTTTTTGAGGTCAGACCCCTTTGGCTGCTACCTCTGATAGCAGGTCGGGCCCAGGGGGAGAATAAAGAGTCTCCCGTGAGTCTGCGCTGGGGGAAGGCATGCTGAGCAAACCTTCAGATGTCATCACCACCAGAGCAGAATCCCAAAGGGGAGAGGACGAATGTAGATTCAAGCCCACGTAGCACATTCACAAACCATGCTATTCCCAAGGCCAAACCCCCTTCTCCTCTCCAAGATGAACTATTCTGTAAATATTCCTAGGGGCTGCTTTTTTTCCTTCTTTTTTTTTTTTTTTTCCTCTTGGAGTTAATCACTTGCGCTACTGAAACTGAAAAAGTAAAGTCAGAGTTATATGAGAATATAGTAATATAATATATGATGTATATAGAGGTGGCTGGGAGCTAGGGAAGAAATGGGAAGAGAGTCTAAAGAAGGGTTAATTCTCTTGGCAAGGAGTAATGTTGTCCTACCAGGATCCAGTCCTCTCACCATAACTTTACAGTCATAATCTGTTGTTTTCCTTCATCAGTTGGAAAATGTCCTGAAAAGAATGCTCGAGAGAAGCGCAGAGCATCTGGTGGGTGGGGATTAGCAGCGGGTGTCCTCATGGTCCACCGGTTTGGCAGGAGACCCACAGCGTGAGCAGAGATCCCGGCCAAGCTCTTGCCCATCTCCTCCTGAGCAGCACAGCCACCTCTGGGGCCCACAGGACACCGGGGAAGAGCTCACCCCTGGGGACAAGGTGGGGAGCGAGGGCAGAGGACAGGGTGCAATCGTACATCCAGCATCCAGGGAGCAGCTTGCGAAGCGCTCCAGTGGTGCAGATAAGCCAAACCCCAGAGCTGTCTGGGTCTCTGGTAGCAGCAGGGAGGGAAGAAAGGCTTCAGACCCCAACATGGAGCAGAGGAATCGTATCGAGACAGCAGAAGCAGTGCAGCGATCACAGCATGGCCGTGTGGGTCAGTTTGTCCAGGGAGATAGCCCTAATTACTGACATGCCTCTTGGCAGCAGCCAAAGGGAAGGGCTTTAACCCAACCCTCTCCCTGCAGTGCTGCAGCAGCCTGCAAATGCTCCAGGAGGAGATAACGGGGCATCTCCCATGGGGACAAACCCCACTGCCCTCCCTGGCAGCAGCTGCCCTGTGCGCTGCTGCCCCCGGGGCTGGATCCTGCCCGTGGCAGCCCCGGGGTCTCCCCCACCTCTCCTGCCTTCGGAGCCACTTCTGGCAACATTCAGGAAAGGGACCTCTGTGCAATAGCAGCCAGAACCAGGGCCCGACACCATCAGCGTGCAGGGATGAAGGCCCTGTGGGTGCAGGTTGGGTCCTTGCAATTGCCCTAAGGGGCCCAAGTCAGGAAAGCTCTTTTATTGAATTTGATGCAGGCACTTTTCCACTTTTTTTTTCCTGCCTTGAAAAAGAGGAACCGGCTGGGCTTCTCCCAGCTTCTGCTTAAAACATTATTC
Source organism: Anas acuta (assembly GCF_963932015.1). Classification (NCBI taxonomy): domain Eukaryota; kingdom Metazoa; phylum Chordata; class Aves; order Anseriformes; family Anatidae; genus Anas; species Anas acuta. The sequence continues at coordinate 11,627,019 of NC_088989.1, read as the reverse complement.
CCATGCAATCAAGTGCTCCCACCCACCCCTGCTAAACCTGCAGCAGCACCGGGAATGAGGCGACGCGCAGGGTGCCCGCTCTGCGCCTTCCAGCAGCCTGCCTCGTTGCAACTTCTTTCCCCGAGCGAGGTCCCTCCTTGCCAGATGCTGTTGGGGAAGGAGAGCAAGAACTGAAGCGCTGCAGCGGTGACGAGGCTCACCTGCTTCTTCAGCCCGAGCAGGAATCAAGTGGGCGTGATGCGGCGGTGACAGATGTTGCGGGGGTCGGAGCAAGACGAGGACTTGAGGATGGGATTTTTCGAAAGCACTTTTCCCGAGGAAGTCAGGAGGAGCAGATCGATGCCCACATTCATTTCATCCCAAATTGACAAGCACTTTGCGGGGCGGAGGGAAGTGACCCTGCAGCAGGAAGGTCAGAGCCCGTCTGCTCCCTCCAGCCTGGCTTGGGGCTGCGGGCAGTGCCTTGGCAGAGCGCGTCTTCCGCCCACGACACATCTGCAGCCCAGAAGAAATAAAAGGCAGGCAATTATCTGCATCTAGGGAAGACTTGTCCCTCTGTCTGGCTAAGCTCAGTGACAGCGGCCGGGGGAAGCTGCAATTGAAAATCAGGTCAGCAAACAAAACCGTAGCTTGGTTAAAAACGAACAACAAAAAGCCAAACTAGCCCCAAACCTTGGCACAGCAGGTATCGCTGCTACCCTCGGCCACTTTGCTGAATTATCTTCTGAAGGAATTAACACGGGGAAACCTACCCCAAAAAGCCCCAATGTTGCCTGCCTCCAGGCAGGTCGGTGAGTGGAGATTTTCGGGTGGGGAAGCCAGTAGGGCCAGAGGGAGTCAGGAGCAGATGCACGTGGATCAGCTGAGGCTGGTTTGCACCAGCTGCAGCTCTCAGCCCGCACACTCCAGCTCCCTGCTGCTCCCTTCCCCTGCCCATAAACTACTTTACATTGACCCAGTTTGGTTTCACCGTGCCCCGGAGGAACCCTCCTCCCTTTGCTGACCAGATTAGTAATGAGCAGAGCTGCTGCCAGGGGAAATGTAATTAAACTCCATTTCCAAGCGGCAGGTACTGTTTGCAGGGAGCACGGCCGGCCTCACGAGCATTGCTGTGCAGAGACGTGCTGGAAACTGGTCTGCCTTGGAGAATCGGTGGCACCCGTGACCGAGCAATAGCACCGTGCAACTCCCACCTGTGTCACCCACCTCCTGTAGCACTGGGAGACCATTCCCCTCCGCCCAACCCATCACATTTCCTATTTCGCCTGTTCTTTTTACACCACTTACCTTAGCACACTGCCAGCACAAATCCATGGAGATCACATTTATTTTTCCAAGTAATTTCCAAGCTTGTCTCTCTTGTTCCGTTGTGTCCCAGTTCAATAAAATACATTTATATATATATATATACATATATAAAAGCGTATATACATACACGTATTTTCAGTGGGAAACCATATACGAGTTTAGAATTCTTAAAGGAATACAAGGTATATTGCAACTAATAATAAAGTTATGTTTTCTGAGCGGAGCGTGTTTGAGAGCATCATTTATAACCACCGTGTCTCTGGAGGGTGAGAAGGGAGAGGCACAGAGATATTAAACCCAGCTTGTGGAGGGGCACCTGCAGCCCCTGGGCATTGCCGCTGTGGCCGGTGCTTGCTCCCCAGCCACCATGGACCAGGGGGTCTGGGTCAGAGGTTGCCTTTCTGCTCGAAAGTTGTTTTTTTTGGAAGCCCTGTGCTGCTGTTTGCTGTAGCCCGGAGCAGCCCAACAGGAGCCACCAGGGCACTGCAGCAGTGCTTCCTTGTGTGCTTCTCCTGCCCCACATGGGACAGGGGTCCGGAGCTGACGGAAGAGCCTGCGATGTCAGACAAGCTCAGCCTGCTTTGAGACCTGCTCCCACACTTCCACAAGCCCGTTAAAATATTATTTCTGTCCTGAAATGTGCCCAGTTGGAACAGGAGGCATGTGCACCGCGGCCAGGCGGAGCAGCAGGGTAAATGCCACCTCGTGTCCCCGGCTGTGAGTCCAAAGAGGGCCGGGGAGCGGGGCCAGCCCCTCGCCAGCTACCAGGCAGTGCCCAGAGCGGGTGAGAGCTTGGCCAGCCCAGCTTCAGTTTGGTGCATTCAGGGTGCCCTGGTGCAGGAATCCTCTCCCTGCAGGTACTGGTGCCCAGTCCATCGCCCTTCATCATCCTCATCCTCCTTTCTGGCAGTGCGTCTTACCCAGCGTTTCCACACGACCACCCGGGGCGCAGCGATCTGTCACGGCCGTGGGTGGCCTTGCTGTTTTTAGCACGTGCTCGTGGCCCGACCCCACAGGCCAGCAGGAGGCTGAGGCTTTGCTCCTGTTCCCCCAGCCCGTGCCAGGCCTTGTGCTGCCCTGAGCTGGCGGCTCCTCTCCGGGCTGGGCAGGCGTCCCCCAGCCTCTGCTGTGACCCCGCAGGAAAGGGGGACAGCAGAGCCCATCCCTGCCCTGCATGGACCAGGGCAAGCAGGGGAAGCTCTTCAGTGCCTGGAAGCACTCCAGGAATTTGGATGCAAAACAATTCCTATGGGATCAATGAGGAGCTGGGATGGGTCGCGCTGATGTGTGAGCAAGGGAAACTTGGCAGAGGGACCTGCCTGGCCTGGGGTGGAGCGGAGGGGAGGACAGGATGTCCAGCATGGAAAACATTTGTGCTGTCCTGAGAGATAACACACAGAGGGGAAGCAGTGGAGCTCAGGTGGGAAGGATGAGTGGTACCTTTCCTGCAGCAGCATAGGAAGGGCCCACAGCCATCCCCTGGCTGACCGCAGGGCAGAGCCCCAGGAAAAGCAGAGCTCTCCAGCCTTCCCAAGGCCAGCAGCTCTCCTTCCACAGCCTTGTCTTTATCTCAACAAAAAACACACTGGCAGCACCAGCAGAGCTCTGCTCAGGCCAGCAAAACAAACCCTGAAGCTGGCGGGGTGCACGGGCTGGATGCAGACAGCTCTGCTTCCCAATCCAGAGCAAAAACAAGGATGTTCCCTCACCATGGGTTGCGGGGTCAGCTTTGTGCTGGAGCGAAGGCGACAAGCATCCTGCCCGCAGCACAGGGCTGCCCTTGTGCTGGCCACATCAAAAGCGCCAGCAGAGCCCAGCTTCCAGCTTCCAGCCCATGCACTTCGAACACCAAGCCCACTATTCCCGTGCCGAGCGCGTGCGCGTCCCCCACTGCATCCTAACCCAGCACGGGGGCACTCGCGTGACTGGCAAGCCCCCGGCCCCCAGAGAATGCCAAAAGTTTGCACGCACGCCTGGGCTGCCCTCTTAGCACAGTGAAAGTCCTCCAGCCAGCAGAGCAAGAGAAACACTTTCCACTTGTGTGCCTGCAGACCGAAAAGGCTGTCGGATTGCATGCGTGATCAGAAGTAACATTGGGAATAAAGAAACGCCATCTCCTCCAGGCATCGGGGAGGGAAGGAGCAGTCACCCCAGGAGGAGCAGGACAGAGCCCATGCCCTGAATGGCTGTGAAGATGCCACGCTCAAGGGGAAGCATCTCGGAAGGAAAATCTTTCTGGACAATTTGCCCGAGGCATTCCCAGCTTCTTAACAAGAGCTTTGGGGAATTTGAAAGAGGTTGAACTTGCCGCCAACAAACTTGGTTTAAAAACTCCTGGATAAAAGTTCAGTTTTACTTCCAGGGAGGAGGAGGGTGGAAGGAGTTAGAGAGAGCAGATTGCTGGCTCCCGTTATGGAAGCAAGCTTAATAAAATTCATAGAAATATTGGTGGTTCTGCTGTGCCGTGCCAAGAATGTGTTAGCATAAAACCTTCTGAGCAGAAGGGAGAGATATAATGTCATCTTAGCCTTGATATGAAAGATCAGCCTTCATCTCCAAAAGCATATCTCAAGGAGTGGTAACTAACGTATTTACTTTCCTTCCCTCTAGAGCAGGTCTCAGCACAGCCCTGCACAATTCATCACTGTCACAGCCTCGCACGAATGGTGTTGGGATGACCCCGGCTAGCAAAGAAGCAACAGGACAAAAGATTAAAGAGGGAGGCATTTCTTCCTACCAGGGTTGTAATGACACCAGCACAACACAGACCAGCTCAGTTTCTTTCCACAGGAAAGCTACATCACTGCTCTGGCTTTCCTTAAAAAGAAGCCAGCTCCACCCGAGCCCACGAACCAGCACATCTGGCCCTGCCACAGCGTTCCCCAATTTTCCTCTTGCTTACCACACCGTGCCAAAGCGATGGCCTCATGTCTTGCCACACCAGCAAAGAGAGCAGGGAGCAAAGCAGGCCCCCCGGGACGATTTGTCAGAAAACCACACAAGCTGCAGTCAGGAGGGAGCAGCCCTGGAGCAGATGGCATTTTCCAATCCCGCTCTCTTTCCCCTCGAGCTTGCTCTGCCAGCAACAGGAGGAGGGAGAGGAAAGCTCTCACACTCATTTCTCAGAACTTATTTTGGGAACTGAGCAACCAGACCCTCGAGACCAGGGTTAGCTCTTTGCATGGTACTGATCCTCTTCCAAAGGCTTGCTTTCGTCTCCTGAAGTGCCCTTCAAACCTCGCCTGAAACCTGCGGGCTTACGAAGTTAACCACGGCCAGGAAAAGCGGAAGGCACGTACACGCCTTCCCCAGACGCCAATCACACTTAGCTTTAAGCTTGCCTCCCTGCAGAGGCAACCTCGCCTTGGTTATTGGCAGTAACCCCCTGCCAATTTCCAACCTGAAACCCCCAAAACATCCGTAACCCCGGAGGAGTTCACTGCCCTCCTCCCCTGGTGCTTCTTCAAGGCACGCAGCCCCGCCACCTTTATTCCAAACAGGCCCCAACTATGACAAATGGCTTGCCACCGTGGCCTCTCTTATCTTAATAAATTTGTTATGTCAAATCTGTTTTAGCTTAGAAGGTAAAATAAAAACCGGCTCTGCCAACACACCCCGCGAGCAGAGAACCAAGCCAAGCCTTCGCTTTCCGCCGCCAGCCCCAGCAGGAGCCGCTCATCCTTAAAAACCGAGCCCAGACACAATCCAGCTCCCCGAGCTGCGACAGGCTTCAGCAGGCTGCCCACAGCAAGAGAGAACAGCTCAGTGTCACCCCGAGCAGACGAGTCTGTCAACACACAGCGCCTGCGAGCTGTTCCGTGGGAAGGTGCCATCTCCACTGTTTGTTTGACCATGACTGTACCAGCGCCGACAGCTCTGACAGATACTCGTCTGGTACTCCAGGCTCTCGCAGCACAATGACACTCCTTATAAGCACCGCTCCTCGAGTCCCAAAAGCCTGATTAGTGCTTGAACTTTGCCAAACCCCGTCCCTCCCTTCAGCAGCATTACTCACTCAGTTACTATTGCTCTCCCCCCTTGAGAGCTGCGCGTTCCTGCAGGGAGCTAGAGGGGGTGCTTGGATCCGTGCTCTCTGAAGCCAAGGCATGCTCTGGAGTCAGCAGGCTGTGCGCAGGCAGCTCGTTGTGCTCGTTGCTGCTAGAACTATCGCAGCCACACAGGCATACAAGAGGGCAGAAGGGAGAATCTGTCCTCGGAGAGGAGAGGAAACATTGCCTGGCACTCCAGCAGGCCTGAGGATTGGAGAAAACATGCTTTGAGGGCACCACGAGTGCACTGAACACGTCAGAGTTAAGCACAGGAAGAGCTTTTCACTGAGGCTGAGAAATCTCCATCCTTGGATTTAACGAGAAGCCAGCAATAACAAAGGCAGGGGGTGACGAGCAGGGAGGAACAGACAACTGACCTCCCAGAGGATCACCCCGAGATAAAAATCATCTCCCTGACACGTCACCAGCACACAGACCACATCAGCACCACGGAGCTGCTCACAAAAACAGTGCTGGCAGAAAAGTTCCGGGAGAAAGGAGTGCACAAAAACGATTTGGTGCTTCACACCGATGGCAGGACTGTCCGCACAGGTCACCAGAAGAGGAGAGCAGTCACATCTTCATTTCTCGGAAGCTTAGTACAGAGCCAGCCCTGGTTCAGGTGCAGGAAAAAGTGCCGAAGAACCCACCAAGTCCTCTCAGAAATAAAGGCACACTGATGTTAGTCGGTAACAAACAGGCTACAGCGGGAACGGATATAGTGAAATATACTATTTTATTGCTGCACACATGCTTATACATTTCTTCTTAAATATATTGTTGCTCTGATAAACTTTACAATCTCCTTAATTCGACAAGTGGCAAGTAGTAAATTAAAAGGACAGAGGCAACAGAACACAAAAAGGACGCCGGCAACAGAAGAAAAATCCTAAGTTTTTTATTTCGTGATAAAATTATATGCAGCAAGAATAAAGTGAATTCCGATCTACTTTTTGACCTGGCTCATGTTAATCAGAGAGCTTGCCTGCATGCTGACCATCTGCTTAGGCATGCTTTTTCACAGCCCTGTTTTGCCAAAAGGGGTGGGGGGGGATAAAGGACCCCGGGTAATTGGCCGATCCAGCGGGGCTCACAGAAGCGGCCGCAGACAGCCGAGGGGTTTGCTCAGCGGTCCGTGAAGAACGGGGCTGCTGGGGGAGCAGATCAAAAGGCCACGCTGACCTTTCCTCCCACGTGTCCATCCGCAGCCTCACTCGCTCCACGCTTAAGGACACGGGAATGGAATTATTTAAGAGCAGCCACATGGAAACACTTCCCAGCACTGCTGCCCCTCCTCTGCTGCCCTCCCGCCTTGCCCACTGCCAGCATCCATCCTGCTGAGGCATCTGCGGAGAAAAGAATGAGCGCATTCCTCGGTAATCCTGTGCCTACATCTTGTTCGGTACAAGCAGAAGGCAAAGGCCACGCTCTGCTCTCTGGGGCTCCGTGCGAGCCTCGTGCAGGGCTGTCACAACCGTTGCTGTGGGAAGCTGCCTACCGAGATGTCAGATGGGGAATTTATGCGGGAGAAGCAGAGGGGACGTGATCAACTAAACATCCTGCTTATGTTCAGTGTCATCTTCAGCCGTAAATGGAGGAGATGCACAGGGGAACTGAACCAGCTGGGCTAAGCTGACGGTTGTTTCTGTGCAGGCTTCATGAGCCTGATGCTTCACTGAACAAGAAAACAGGCAGTTCTGCTCTTCCACCCTTCTTTTCCCCAAATATATGGGGCTTCATATTCCAGCTTTCCAAATAGCCATTCCCCTCCTCAAATCTACTGAGATGTCTTCACCAGTTCAAGTTGTGCTGGTCTCTTTGGTGGTCTTGTCAAAGCCAAACTAAACTTGGAGAGGGACACAGACACGTTCCACGCATCACACAACACACACACAGCTCCTCTCCACGCCACCACCCCAAACAGATGCACCCCTGCTGCTCCCAAACAGCAACACGCCCTGCGCCCACACACCCATTTCCCCCACCCTTGTATGACTGCAGAAAGCAAACCACAACAACTCTGTATGTGTCCTCACGAGCTTTTTGAAACAGAACTGAAGCAGCCATGCAGCCACTATCTCCCACCACAAAGAGACTTGCTGGGCAAGAGAAACCAGTTAAACACAGATGACAAAGTGCACGGGCATCCGGGGTCCAGTTAGCGGCACTGCACCTCATTCCTGCTCTGCCAGCTCTGTCTGCAGCTTGTTAGTGCAACTCAGTCCTGACGTGATTTTGCCAAATCCCAGCTTCTCGAATACACCAGCTAAGCCCAGTGCCACCTTCTCACTGCAGCTGAACCCAGCCTGCTGAGTGCAAGCAGTGCCCAAAGTCTGCCCGCGTGAGCTGCAACATGTGCCATGTAGGGGCAGATGCTCTGGGCAGGGGCAGAGTTTGCAGTTCTCATATGGCAGGAGCATGAGTGCCTCACCAGGTGAGATTAGCGGGGAAGGGAGACCCATCCTCCCAGTATATCTGCACTTTAGCAAGTCCCTGCTAAACACTGCATCTCCAAACCCTTTCCTCATCCGTGTGTAGTGCCACCACCATTATAGGAAACAAGACCCTGGAGCTGCAGGGAATCTGTGCCCAGTTCTCACCTCAAACACTAAAAGCACACTTGACGTGGATTTTAAACTCCTGCTGCACAGCGTGACCAAAATGACAACACGTACTGGTGATGGCAGCCCACCACCTGTGCAAGATTCCCTATGTGCTTCACACAATGCTTTTTGTCCTCCCAGCTCACAGCACTGAAAGTATGCCTGGCTTAAGCCCTGGAGACCTGAGACTCTGGTAACATGCCATTCTGGAGATAAACAGCTCTCAGGGCAGCCTACTTGTGCAGGGCTATCACCTGCTGGTCGGTGCTGAGGAGAAATAACATCATTACCCTCATTAGGAGTCTAATGAGACGAAGAGATAACATGACCTAGTGCAGAACATAGATTGCAAAACATTCATTAGTACAAACAGTGAATTTCCTGGAGAACAATGAACCTACAAGGCTGAAGGCTGAGCAAAGCCAGAAGGTTGAAGAGTGGGACAGCTGCACCATGAGAGACCCAAAAGGCCCCTTCTTCTTTCTCAGAAGACTTCTGTGACCCCTCTCCCCCAGCCCAACCAGCAAGTCAGTTTTTCTCTACCACAATGGACCAAGAGAAAGAGAAAGGTGCTGTTTCCAAGAACAAGTGCTGTTTCCCTCCCCTGTTAGGGAGACAAGGGGCGCTCTCCCTTTTTTATGCATCGAAAGCTACTGCTTTCTAGGAATGGAAGGTCTCTGGTCTCTTCTGTATTACCAAAGACGTTTGTTCAGCAAAGCTTTTACATTCTTAAGTTGTGCATCCCATGCAGCACAAGGAAAACATCAAATCTTTGCTCTGTATTCCCCTCCTGATTGCATATACATTGTCCACCTGTCGGAACTCAGATATTTTAAAAATCTGAGGTTTTCCACTCCTCTGAGCGTGGAAATCCAAATGACAACACTTCAAAGCGATGAAAAGCTAGGGAAGACCTGGAAATCACTTTGGCTTTTTCCACCTAACTAGAATAGCAGGTGAAAACAGCAGCTTCCACACAGCCAAGTGCTTCTGTCCCTCTGTTAGGGAAGTGCTGCTCACCTTTGCCAATCTCATAATGCTGATAGTGAAAAAAAAGAAAGGCCATCTTCTTTCTAATATACTTATTTGAAGAGTTTAATCCAGTTTTCTTCCTCTGCTGCTGGCAGTTCAGCAAATACCCTGGCATGAACCAGTTTCAGCAGTGTATTATTGGGCAACAGAACAGGATGGATCTTAACACCAGGCATAGCAAGTCCCCCCGAGCAACTCCCTCACCCCCACGGCTTGCAGTCTCCTATCAGCATTGCATCGTACAAAGCAGCAGCTACTGAGTTAGGCTGAACTTTGGGAGCTACTTCCGAAAGGAGACACAAAACCAAAATAAAATCAAACACAAACCAGACATGCAAATGTCCAGACGTAAATAAATTAAAAAGAAACCATGCCTGGAAGTGGATGGGAAGGAGGACAAAGTAGAGGAAAAGAAACATTCAGAGACTCAGATGTTCTTGCACTCCGAGCCAACCCACTGGGGGTTACGCAGGCTGCATATGACAGGCAGGGTTTGCACACATCAGCACTCAAGCCCTATACTGGCCAGGAGGTTTTCCAGAGCTTCAAGTTTCTGGTTGGCTTCCTCGATGGCACTATAAGTCTGCACATTGCTGGTGATGTGGAAGCGAATGTCATCGACCAGGGGAATGGAGTCAGTCTCCTGCCGCTCCTCCACAGCTTCTGCATTCTCCTTCACAGCAGCCACAAACTCCTCCGACTCCACCAGCTGGATGGGGCGGACAAAAGCATCGTTAGGAAGACAAGAAGGCAGGCAAAGAGATGTTAACTGTTGGGATAATGGGCTCATCCACTTTTTAGAGATCCACTAGGAGAAGAGGGAATCCTAAGGGCCTCAAATCTTCCCGTGTCTCCTACAGGCACCACTTGGAGATGAGTCCTGCTACCCACCTGAAGGAGGCAGTAATACTCCAACAATGAGAAGCCACAGCTGTGAGTAACCTGCACCTCAAGCAGCACACTGTAATACCCACTAAGAATCCGTAGTTCTGCTATCAGGGCACATGAATATACATAATATTCCTTCCAGAAAAGCTCCCTAGCAGGAACTGGCAGCAGGAACCAGGAGATTCTGCCAGACACCTTTGGGAAACGTCTTGCAACAGGCAAGGCAGCGGGCGCTTGCGCCCAACGCAGAAGCAGGAGACCCAGCTGCCTGCTTCCACCACGGCTCTCATCCCACCACCACCAGCAGATCACAGCAGTGCAGCTGCTCTGTTCTGTGCCCATCCTGACAGAATCAGGTCACCCATGAATGATTTTGCACCGAGTTCCCCAGGAACATGTGGCGTGCTGAGGGGTGAGAGGCAGCTTCCGTCTGTCTGTGCGACACAACTGTGCCTGGGCGCAGTGGGCTGCTGAGCTCTGCTCTGTGCTAGCCACTCTGCCAAAATTTCTCCCCGTTGCTATCATCAGTGCATCTCCACGAGATGCTGGCAGCTGCTGATGTTTTAACAGCTGGGGTTGGCTTCATTTGTGCTAACACCCTTAGAAAGGCACATTGCCAGTACTGGGTCCAAGGATGCCCACTCAGGCTAGAAAAGAGGAAGAGGAACATACAAGCAAAGCCCTACCTTGCCCAGTTACTACTTGGGGTACCAATTCAGCTTTCAAAATGAATTCTCTTTTCTGAAGCCAAAATCTGGGTGCACAATGATGTGTTTATCATCCCCAAGCAACACACTGAACAAAATAACAGCCCTAAAATTACTCCCTTTACTGTTTTCACAAGCTAGAAAGAATTTCACACCTTCCAAGCTGCAGGTGAAAATGTTACATTCCCATGTGAGCTGTATAAGCCACTTAGCGAGACCTGTCTAAGGACATAAAATAAATAAATAAACCCACATGGATTCTAGTTTGTCCTTCTGTATGGCAACTTAATCCATGAGTCCTGACACTTCAGGCTATAATCACTAAGCGTAACGCTTAAATGGAGCCTCATAAAGAAAACTGCAGCATTAGATTAATTGTTTCTGGCTGCTCAACAGACAAGTTTCCCCTGTGAGAACCTCTACAGTCAGATTTGTCATCCTAAAGGAGAGAGATCATACTGATGACTCCAATCGATTGCAGTATGCCAGGAAGAACACCCTTCCCCACCCCGAGCAGGCTATGTGTGAACACTTGCATACATTTCCTGTACCAACCTCCCCTGCCAACCCCATTGGGTTCTCCAGGCTGCAGCTGATGCACTTTGACAACACTGCTGCTACTTTGGCCATGGTGGCTGAAAGCTTGGTGAAAGTCACCTGCCCACAGCACTTAAACTAGTTTTGGGGTAGGTTTTCCAGCCCCCAGGGCTGTGCTAGACAGCCCCCAGCATTTGGCTTACTGCAGTGACATTCCCAAACTCCATCCTAATACACCATGAGCATTCCTACCCAACAGCTGCTCTTCTTCAGGAAGCACATAAAACGAGAGAGGGCAACTATTTATCACAGACCAAGCACAACCATTAAGTCTACAGCTCACTGTGCATTTAAATTTATAGGCACATGTGCTAAGTGCAGCAGGGAGCGTTTCTGCTACCTTCTCGATGATCTTGGCCATGTACTCCGTGCACTGGTCCTCCAGCCGGGTCAGCTGGAACAGCTTTGCAATCCTCCAGATGCTGACAACGTTGTCCTCTTCGAGGATCTGCGCCAAGGTCCTGCCGCACAGGCGCTTGAGCCCGGGCAGCAGGTACATGTCTGCCACACACAGCACGTCGTAGGCATTTTCTGGGGACAGCTGGCAATGGAAAGAGAGAAATTACTGCCCAATAACACCCACCTCACTCGTCCCTTGCAAAATGCCTTCTGTGTCTTAGCAGAGGTTCCCTGAAATGTTACTTAGCCCAAACACTGCTTTGGAAAGAGAGGAGCTCAACCTTTCAGGGCTAGGTCTGCCACTCAGTCACTGTAGAGTTTAAAATGCCACAGAGGCAGCTTGCTCAGCGTAAAGCAAGAAGTTTGCCATCCTGCAGCTGACCCCCTAACTAAGCACAAAGCAATTTGAAACACTGAAGTGTAGCTGCATGCTGGCTGCTCAGAAATACTCAACGTGGCAACAGAAGGAGGCAGCTTGTAGCAGAGGTACTGAAAGCTCTTCAGAGAGATTGGCTGGCAGAACAGAGAATTTTGTCCATACTCGGGCTTTTCCTCCCATTTTCTACTTCTGGATTTCCATTTTGTGAAAAACATGCAAAATTCTCTTAAGTTCCTCCCTCAAACTGGCTCTGTGAAGCCAGCCAGCATATCCTTCTGCCCCCACTGCCATTCTCGTCTCTTTCAGGAACTCCCAATCTTATCAAACAACACCTGGAAGGCGCAAACCAGCCCCCGAAAAGGGGAATGAGAAGCACGATGGAAGCACTGCAGAGATCTAAGATCAAGGAACCCACAGGCAAAAGGACAGCACACGACTCATCTCGACTTCAAAGGCAGCTCTCAAAGCTAGCAGTAATCCCAGCAGGTACTGTCAGGACCGGGGCTCCTTGGAAGCATCGCAGTATCAAAAGGAGGTCAAATCACGTGGGGCTTTCAAGCCACAAGCAAGTATTTCGACATATGCATCAGAGCTAGATGAAGCACACAGAAAATTGTACCCCAAATAAATTGTATGTGAAGCCCAACTAACCGTGGAACAGACTGCACATCAAATATCACTGGAGCTTTGACAGGCATTCAAACTGAACTAAATTCATGTACCAGATGCTCAAGTTCATACTGCTGTTAATGGCCTTTAACATTTTGAGGCTCTTGAGGTAGAGAACCAGCCTCCCATTTCCCTCTTGGATACTTTTGTTCCTTGCAATAGGAGGATAAAAAAATGCCATAGGTAATGCTGGAGACACCACCTCCAGCTTCACTCAATCTATCCTCCCTGGCTGGGCAAATCCTATTTTAGTCAGCCATCTGCGTCACTAACCTGGAGCTAGAGCCACTTTCTGCACAGTTCTGTTCCTGCTAATGTGAAGTGCAAAGAGTGCACTTACCCACATGCATTTTAACAGCCAATTTGCAGGATACAGGGGAGGCTGGGGAGGAAGCAAGATCACTTGTTTCTAGAGACCAAGTCACACTGGTCTAGACTGAGGAACTACAGCTCTAGTGCAAAAATACTGCTATGCACAGCTCCACATGTGGTTGCTCACTCTGACAACTGCAAAAAGCTGATTATTTCCTCCCCTACAGCTGTCCACACCGGTGTTTGGACTGTCTACTCATAGCAAATGTCTCAGCAGTACAACACCCCGCAACAGCTGTGCAGAAGGATGTGTTAGAGGCATGTCATGAATGCTATAGTGCCACAGTGATGTAACAAAGCTTTTGGGATTGCTAATCAAGTGCTGCTTTGTCCTTTCATACAGCTCCAGGAACCTCACAAGCTGGAGGTGTTTGAGTCAGTAGTATTGATGGCAGCAGCTTCCTCCATAAACTCCCCTCGAGCCCACACAATTATTCTGATCAGCAGCTTCTCTTTCTACCTGGAACTCTTCCTGGGCTCTGTACATATTCTTCCCTCCTGCTGCAAGCTTTGTCACTACTACAGAGCAGAAAAACTTTTACATTATTTGGAGAAAGAAAAGTGGAACCAAGAGTGTTGACATCCGTCTGGAGAAATCCAGGGGCCAGGGAGAACACTCCACATATAAGTGTGGAACTTGAGCTATATTCCTGTTTTCTTGACCATTCTTTCCATGCCAGATGAACTCTCCAGAGAAACTCACAACTTGGCTGCTCAGTTTAAAATCCAAGCTAGTGCCAGTGATGGCATCATCCCGCACAGGAAACATGCAAGCAAGACCCTTTCCACTCCTACCTATTGCTATTGGTCTGCCCTGCCCCAAGTCCAGCAAGGGCAGCTGAGGCACCCCTTCGAAAGGTGCAGCTGACTGGGAAACGTCCTTCCTGTGAGCCACCAAGAAGCAGGCAGACTGCAGAGGTGCAAGGCAACAGGGTCCCACTGCAGCGTGGTCTCAAGGTCAGGCGCATCTTCACAACCACAAAACAATTCTTTGCCTCCCTTCCTGCTCCTTCAGAGCACGGCTGAGGGGAGACCACAGACAAGGGAAGCATATGCTCTCTGGCATACCAATGGCAATCCTGCAATTGCTGCCTGCTAAATACATCTCTCCCCACCGTGTATTCCTGGCTGCTGCCCTGAGGTGAACAGATCAGCAGAAACAAGGTCGCAGCTGCATGTGCTCTCTGTACATGGCACCTAACCCAGAGCATGAAAGCTGCTTTGGAAAAATTGACACTGGCAGGTGCAGCAGTCTCTGATCACTGCCCTAATGCCTGAATGTGTCCTGGCATCTTGTAGCTACATTTGTGGAAAGCATTTGCCACAAAATCAAAGCTGCTTAACTAGTGAAATTTGCAGCACCTTCCACTAGACTCAAAATTGTGTGGGTTAGAGCCCTTTTGTCCCTGCTTGCAATACTGAGCACAGCAAGGCCTTGGTCTCCCAGCGGAACCTTTGCCCACCCCAGCAATAAATAACAGTGGCAATAATTACTTACTACGAATGGAAAAGTGGGCCATGATGCCAAGGGTAAGTAAGTAGGAATCTCTTAACCTTTCCACATCTCCAAATGTGTTCGATCTGCCATCTACTGGCAGCTCCCCACCTTGCCCTTCCAGATCCCAAGGGGGAAATCTGCAAAGACCTGCATTTACCAGCCCCACGTACAGCACAAAACCTAATTTCCACACTTTTGTCATTGGATGGAAGAGTGGGGATTTATTCTGAATGTCATGCACATAAGCCATCTCCCTGCAGAGCTCACAGCAAGTCCCAGTACACGGGTTCCTAAGACAGAGATGAAGTAGCAGACTAGGGCAGTATTTATGAAACCATCCCCAGGACGCTGCAGAAAAACTCTGCTGTGCACACCTCCAGAATTAAACAGCGCAGGAGGAAAAGCTCTGTGGCTGGCCTCACCTCTGTATCATCGCTGTAGATGTAGTAGAGGACCCGGATGAAGATGTCTTCTGAGATGTTGTGGAGAGTCACCACAGGGATGCTGGGCTGTGTCTGCAGCTCCTCACTCTCACAGAAATGGTCTTCAAGTAGCGCTTTGAAGTAATCACTGCGACCACAGAAAAATGCCTAGAGAAGGAAGAAAGGCCAAAACACTAGCAATTCACCAAACAGCACTACCTGTCGGAGCAGCTCAAAGATATTTCTGAAGCTCAGACTCTAACTCCAATTCTCCCTATATTCTGAAGCTGCATTTTCACTCTTCAGGTGAGACTTCTTCCTCCCTTTATTCCATACCTTATTTCTAATCCTGCCTAACCTCAGAACCAAAAGCATTCATGAACTTAAGAGATTCACAAGTAGCATGGGACTAGGGCAGGAGCTTGAGTTGAGGTTGGATCTCAAATTCTATTCTTATTGGTGTGTACTTGTAAATCAAACATTCCCCTCTCCAGGCATTGAATTCACAAACCAGCAGCAGGATGTTTTGCAGCTGTGAATGCTGTAGCTGAATTCATAAATTTATCTCCTCACTTCTGCAAGAAAGGCAGGGTTTGCTGTTCTATTAAATGTTTTGAACACAGTTTCCAGCTGCAGCGAGACTTTTGGTTTTCCAGCTGATGAGGCAATGCTGCTTCTGCTGAGTGTATCCAACACTGGATGAGTGGGGAAGACAGCTACACTCAGGGCAAAGAACAGGAGAACGAAATATAGCACAGGCACATACCTTATGGCACAAGAAGTTGTAATCTGCCACCCGGAAACACACGTCAGAACAACTGTTGAAGTTGTCGGTGCTGTCAAACGGCAACTCCCCAAAACCAACCTGGGAAAAGAAACCAGAAAATCCTGCCTTTACTGTTCTTGCCATAAACATGGTCAGGAACCTGAGTTTGGACTTCCTGCTGTTCCCAGATGCAACCATCCATCTGTTCTCTAAGCAAAACACAGAGAACTAGAGATGCTCTGAAGAAAGATTTCAGTGGGAGGGACTGGAGTCCAGTTCTTGCACTCCTGGTAGAGATATTCCTGGTGCAAGTTAGAGCTGCTTCCCTTTTCAATGAAAACACCCTGACCCTTCCATACACCTCCAGAAAGCATTTCTGCACCACCTAGCAAGGCAGCAAACCAAGTGGAGATGACATGTATTTCACAAAGTCGGTATCACAAGCCTACGAGAGCTTAGGACTTATTGTGTAGATCTCCAGGTGGATGTAGTAAAGTATAGGTTACATAGATGTATAAACCATCTTAAAATGGTTTGGCTACAATTACCGCTTCACTTGAATAATCTAACATTTCCAAAGCACATTTTAAATTTCTCATTTGATTTGCAGCCAAAGATAGTGTTGTTGCAGTATTAATACTCCAGTGAATTATTTTAACACCAACACACCTCCTCCCAGTCCCACATGCCAACAAAGACAGCACACACACAAAAAAAAATCTGTTGGCCTTATGTTATTTTAAAGTGACACTTCCAAATATTTTCACTTCTACCTTATTCTGTGTTTGGTTGCTAAAAAAAAAAAAAAAGGTTGTATTCACAGTCACGTAAGCAAGACAATTAATCTCTGGAAATAAAAGTTCCTCCTGGTTCTTGCTTTCCAGACACATGCCCCTGTGCTGCCTGTGACAAGCAGTTTATTACCCCTGTTTCTCATCCAGGAAAGATACATCCCAAATTTGCACCTGGGAAAATCCTGGGATGACCTCAAAGACCAGTCTCCAATCACAGCCTACCTAAGCATCATTTCCAACATGCCTGCCTGGATCCTAACTGGAAGTAACACACTTTCAGCCTTACTAAGGAGCCAGATGACTCCTCCCTCCAAGACTAAACAAAGGCCCAGCCCGCAATACACTGGGGTGGTGCTCTCAGACAGCTCAGTTTGTATGCAGTGGGGTTTCTCTTACACAGGTCCTGGGATGTGGCAAGGCACCAGGCTGGCAAAAGCTCACAACACCGCCAAACGTGGCAATCTGGCCCCATCTGCTGTGCTCTTCGTCTGTCCACAGCAACATTTGGCAGCCTCTGCTTCCTAATCATATGAGAGTAAAGCCAGCAACATTCAAATTGTATGCAGGGCTGTCACAGTAATGCTTCCTCCCTTCTGTGAGCCCTCCCCTTACATCCTCACCAGGGGACTTCTCCCCTAGAACAGATGCAGCCACCAGGGAACACTCCACACCTGATCTATTACCTGCTTCTTACACAGCTCTAACACAAAGGACACCTCCAGTACCAAAGATGAGACAAACTGCCCCATCTGTAGCTTCCCCGGGCTGTTGTTTTGCTGTTATCCATGCCTTGTGTTTGGAGGCAATGAACAAACCCCAGCAGGGGTGCTCTGTGGCATCCCATTATAAAAGCTGGTAGCCATGGTGTGACTGCCTGCTCTGTTTGCCCTGCTGCTATCCTCACCGCTTCCATGTCCTCTCCTAGAAATTCTGATATGAAATTAAAAACAAAAAAAACTTCACAGGCAACTAGAAACAGGCTTTGCATGAGATGCCACTTTTTGCAGCACAAGTTAGATCGAGGCATTAATTTCCCAGCTCCTATGGTCATCCATCCTTTGCTCCTTTCATTCCCCAAATATAAATTTTGAGAAAGAATTCACCCCTCTGGGATGGACATGGGAGTTTGTTTGGCTCAGTTTGTCTCCTGAATTACAAAATCCTACTGGCTCAATTTCCAGCTCCTAGCCTCGCCTGGTCTGCACTCTAATTGCTCAGGTTTACAAGGTCATTTCCAATTCATAAATACAAAAGCAACGTCATGTCATTGTCACTCCTAGTCAGCATGAAGTGGCTCTGCAGATTTTTTCCTTTTTACTCCCCTTTTAAGTCTCTTCTACTTCTACTCTCCTCCCTTGTCACACTTCAGAAATTTCGTCTCGTCTTTTCTTCCCTGCAGAAAAACATTTTATTCCTGTGCCCCCCCATTAAGGCAACCTCTTAACATACTTCTGCTCAGTCAAAGCACAGCTGCAAAGTTAAGTATGCTGCCCAAGAGGCACAGAACAGTCTAGCCTACAAGGTGCAAACACTTTCACAATATCTCATTCACCATACAAAAATATTCTCGACACCTCTGCAGCAAAAGACAGCGCGAACACTCACAGGATCTCCCCGACATCGCAAGGATCAAGCCTTTGCTGCTATGAATTTGCTATTAGTGCTTAAATAGAAATGTTGCTGGAAGCAAAACCACGCAGAACAGCTCAGTGACAGCAATTTGTACCCTGGCCAGGAGATTAGCTCAGCAAGAAGATTCAATTGTAAATAAATGACAACACAAAATAC
Source organism: Anas acuta (assembly GCF_963932015.1). Classification (NCBI taxonomy): domain Eukaryota; kingdom Metazoa; phylum Chordata; class Aves; order Anseriformes; family Anatidae; genus Anas; species Anas acuta. The sequence continues at coordinate 11,608,748 of NC_088989.1, read as the reverse complement.
AGGGGTTAGCGATCCAAGAGGAGATTACCAGCCCATAATCAGATGCGAGTGGACTGGATAAAAAATTTTGATGCAAGTTTTTAATAGTTCAGTTCATCTGCCTCTGCCAAACAGAGGAAGCAAAACCCAGGAATAACTACCAAATAACTCCATTACATGGCTGTAGTGACATTACTTCCAAATGTTTCTAAGCCATACAACATTCACCTTTATGCCAAAAATGACAAATGGCCACATTTTTTGTAGCCACACCAAATGTGGCTACAGATGGAAAGAACAGTATTTCTTTCACGCCATGCTGATCCTTCTAAGTCTGATTTCATCTTATGTTGGAAAATAAGATTTCAGTTAAAAAGGAATGAAAAAACAGCTGCAAGGAAGTGATGTGCCTGCAGTCCTCCGTACTGGAAGTCCTGGAGTTTCTAACTCAGAGGTCACTGGGCAGGCATGAGATGAAGAGCGAGATAAAGACATCACATGTAAATTATTTGTTCATAGTGAAATAGAAAGTGGTATACATCCCAATTCCATTTGGTACAGCATTACACAGTATGCAGCAGCTCAGAATGCCTCATCAAATTCTGGTTATTACCTGAACTGCCATCAAAAAATGCTGGATTTTACCCGGAAACCAAACACCAATTGTGTTTTGCATATGCTAGAAAACGTTTATGTTTCTCTAGAGAACATCAATACTTGAACATGACTATTCGGTTGACACTGACATTTTGAGTTAAATGGTTTGTATACTATTCCTTGTAGGATGTGAGACCCTGTAGAAGTGAGGAAGTGGGAATTCTCTGTCCAGGACAAAGATTTCTAATTCACAGAATTTACCAATTTGCAAACGTTAGGAAGAGATAAATGGGAATAGGATGATTACCTTTGTTTATATATTCTTTGTAAATTAATGAAAAAAATATGGAGAGAAACAACATGGAAATCTTTTAGAATTTGACTTTAAAGAAGCACACATATTTGTGCACAGCATACAAAATCCCTACTGAATAGGCATATGCCCATGCCTTCTTCACTTTCACAGCCCTAACAACCCTAACACTGTTGTAGCTGCTTTCTTTCTGGTTTATGAACATAGCAAGAAAGCCACAACTCACAAAGGCATTCACGGCACTGTCAGATGACTGCATTATTCCAAGTTTTGTATTTTCCTTCCAGTTCCTATTCTACATGAAAGAATTACATGCAAAGTGTTTCTAACTCTTGAGGAGAAAACCTTAACTCTGACGGGATTGTGGTATAAAGATCTAGGAACAAGAAATCAAACAGAAAGCATTAGATTTATTTGTGGAGTGACTTAAATTTTATGTAAATCTCACCGTTCTGGGGCCACAATCCATATTTTAATTCCTGGGGAGGTAATACTAGGGATTTATTTTAGTATCACCTCTCTTTATAGCCTGCAAGCATATAGGAAAGCATACTGAGAGCCACAAACAAATGCAGTTATCTGGGGGAGAGAAGTTACATAGGAACGATGCCTGAGTTGGTAGGTGGAAACCTGACAGAGAAAAACTACCTCTATAAAGAGCTCTGTACTCAAAGAAACGTGTCTGCCAAAAGCCAGCACAAAACACACCGGCATATTGCAGGTAAGACTCTGTCCATCAGGTTGATCACTCATACTCTTGCACTTGCATGCACACACACACACTGAGCAAAGGATCCTCTCTGCTTCATCAAATTCCCTGACATCTGCAGCATACAGGTCTATTACAGGTCTATTCAGCAGGAGATGAAAAGAAAAAAAAAAAAAAAAAAGAAGAAGAAAGGCAATAAACTTTGCTACAGCGCTCACTCATACAACCTCTGGGCATAGCAGCCACCAAAGATGAGTTCATGTTATTAAATTCAGTGCTTGGTATGAAAGAGAAAGAAAAAGAGGGCAGACAAAAGCCAAGTGAAACTGCTGGTACTAGAGAAAGCAACAGATGCAAGGAGAATGAAGACCTCTAATATTTAACCTATTCTCCCACAACTAGGTGCAAATATCCACATATCTGAGTCTAACTAATAATCCTGATGGTATTTTAACGTTATGATCATCAATCTGTTGTCTGTGGACCGTTTCTAGGGATCAACAAGACATAATTATGAAAAACAGATCTATTGCCAGTCAAATTAAATTTGCTTCGGAAGGACTCATTTCTGCTGAACATATTTCAGGGTTTGAAAGCAGGGTTTGAAGCTGCAGGGTGTCAGTTCCCAGCAAGTAAGCCCAGCAAGACACCTTCCATCTATGCACCCCTTGGGTAACAGTGCCCACTGATAAAGTATTCCTGGTATTCAAGAAGGGTGGTTGGGGGAAAGAAAAAGAGCTGGGGGGCCAACTCTTGTCCCATTGTAGTCAATGGGGAAATCCCCACCAAGCGCATGGCAAGGGTTTCATTTACCAAGATCCCTGCCGGGGGAGAAATCCGAGTGAAAGGCCCAGCACTGACAGCCTCATTAAATACTTTTACAGCATTTCCAAGCAATAAAATGCTTCAGCATTTATGAAATCAGCTTGGAGCATTAACACCAGCAAACAAGCAAGCATTAAACTCAAATGGAGAGAATGAGACTGAACACATGTGAACACATACCACAGCCCCAGAGAGACCAGAAGTAGGATAAATGCTCCCTACCCGCAGTTCAGCTGGCAGGGCGCAGTCTGCTAGAAGAGCCAGATCTTCCTGCAGCCGGCAGTTACCTGTGGGCTCAATCGTCAGCACTTTCACACAGGTCCCTGGCTTGGAAGAAACTGGAAGAAGCAAAAAACAAAACAGCAGAGATGCCTAAATTCCTATACGAACATTTTCTCCCATTTAGAGAAAAGAAAGAGACTGCAGGAAACATCAGCGTTATTGCTGTGTAGCTTTTACTGCACTGCACAAGTGATGGCCCTACGTGAACATGCACACAGCACCCCTCACTACAGCTCAGGAGCAGGGCAGGAAAGGGATGCCTGTATTGTCTCTCCTCAAACTTATTCCTTGCACCAAAATATGAACGGTAGCAAACACAAAGTTGCTACAGGCATATTTCAAGCTTGTTCTCTGCAATCCTTGTCATCAGGTATAGCCGAGGACTGTCCTACAGGTTGCTGATCCCTGCAAGAGTCACCCATACAGTCACTTCTCCAGCTGGCCATCCTCGCCACTGACAGCACCACCTATGGTGGAGCCCTTGACAAGGGATAAGATGGATAAAATGAAGCTGTCCCCATGCCTCTCCGCTCTGCCACGTGCTTTCATGGGTCTCGTTTCAGCTGTGCCATCCTAACTTCATTCCATGGAACAAAGGGATTTTCTCTTGTTTAGATAATAACTTCTCTGCTCCTAAGTCTGTTCTCTACTCTCTACCTATGGAGATCCCATAGCACAAAGACCCCCAAAACACCTGGTCTCGAGTAAGCCTTGGTTGTTTGCAAACATGAAATAATCACTGCCATCACCACCAAAAAGACCAAATAAACCACACACAGACTACTACTTTATTTGCCTTTTTCAGGCTTAGCGTGTCTTACTGTCTTGCCCTGTCACTAAACAGCCTGGTAAAGGAGAAGCAATACACATCCCTTAGTTTTGTGTTCTTGCTATGATCAAAATGAGGTGGAGCTCACTGAAGCCAACGGCCTTGCTGAACACTGTTAGGCCAGCAGGCTGCTGCCATGCCTTTACAGAAGGGTTTGCTTTTCTTGATGCTAAAGCACAAGGCTCCAGTTTGCTCCAACACCAGCATCTTAGAGAAGTCTGAAGTCCCTCCCAAAACTACTGAGAACTGCATGTGTCATCACATGAGAGACAAGCATTTAAACCTGCCATCCCTCAGTCAGAAGAAAAGCAGGCTGCTGTAGCACTTGTAATCAATCTCTTTTTCCACTGGAAAAGGCAATACGAGCAAGTATTTGAACTTAATCAAGCAATGCTTGTAAAATTCAAGCCATAAGAAATCTTTGCTGCTTTTGAAAGCTCAGCTTTGTGAATAACAGAGAGGAATGCTCCAACCTCAAACGAGCAGCAAACCAAAGCGGCAGTGCAATAGCTGGATGGAAACACTACTGCTGCTGGCACAGCCGCTCTTCTTCCTGGCCACCTCCCTCAGGTTTGTTTTCAAGTCAGCACATTTTGGGTGAGGACTGGAGCACGTGAGACATTCAGGAGTCCCTGGTACACAAGGAAGCATGTGAAAAACGTGACGCACCACTGGCGAATGCCAAGCTGAGGTAAGGAAGGCTTGAGATGCTGCTGGGAGCCTGTGGTGTAAATGCCTGAAGTAACTAGGAAAATAAAACTAACATTCACACTTTTAAGGAAAAGGTACAGCTTTGAAGAGGCTTTCAGGGTAGGGCATAACTGCATTATCTGAGCGTTCCCTAGGCTCCCAACCTTAGATGCTATCGCGCTGGGGAAACTTGGTGTGCTAGCTCTAAGGAACACCACGGAGCGTAGAGTGGAGTGGAGACACCACGGCTAGGCTCTGTAATCAGGTGGGGCCTCGATTGTTCTTGTGCACAAAGCAGCACTTTTTGCCACCCTAAGCCAAAGACCTGTCATGTTTTGACAAACGCTGTACCCTAGTGTACTTTTTGCTCATTATAATATCATTATAATACCAAAACACACCTCCATCCCAAAAGTTACCCGCCTCCAAGGTGCGACCACACCTAGAACACCTAGAACACACACCTAGAACACACACCTAGAACACCTAGAACACACACCTAGAACACACACCTAGAACACACCTAGAACACACACCTAGAACCCACACCTAGAACACCTAGAACCCACACCTAGAACCCACACCTAGAACACACCTAGAACCCACACCTAGAACCCACACCTAGAACACACCTAGAACCCACACCTAGAACACACCTAGAACCCACACCTAGAACACACCTAGAACCCACACCTAGAACACCTAGAACCCACACCTAGAACCCACACCTAGAACACACCTAGAACCCACACCTAGAACCCACACCTAGAACCCACACCTAGAACACCTAGAACCCACACCTAGAACACACCTAGAACCCACACCTAGAACCCACACCTAGAACCCACACCTAGAACCCACACCTAGAACCCACACCTAGAACACCTGTAACACCTGTGTATTTCATGCATACTAGCTTGCTTTTGCAGATAGTCACTATCACCGGCAATCCAAAAGAACCTGATTATCTGTTGCTGTAATAAACCATACTTGATTGCATTGTGATAGCTCTCATTAATGCAACTAGGGTGAGGGTGGTTATCCGTGATAGTTCAGTGTTCTGAATCTAACCAGACCCCCAGACGGTTAATGCATTGTTGGTGAATGTCTGAACGGACCCCCAGGTGGTTAATACGTTTTTGGTGAATGTCTGAGCAGACCCCCAGGTGGTTATTACGTTTTTGGTGAATGTCCGAACGGACCCCCAGTTTTGGTGAATGTCCGACTGGTTCAGTACTCTGAATCCAACCGGGCCCGTAATGGTTAATCAGCTACACCCCTTTAACGCGACAGTAAAATTGGCGTAGTCGGCAGGATTGCTATGGATAAACTACTGCAAAAATATAAATGTGCCCCTTCCCAGGCAGGGAAGGAGTTTTCCCAAAAGTTTTGGAAAGATGAGGAGAAAGTGGTAGAGTACATTGAGCAGTGTCAGGCTTCACGAAAGATTGGTCAAAGAAAGGGTAAAGGTGCGATTTGTGCTGTGTTAGGAGCTTGTTTGTCTTGTGCTCGGCAAAAAGCTAAGGAAACTCCTGCTCCCAAACTGATCTCTGATGCCGAACATACAGCTTTGAAATCAGAGAATGAAATATTGAAGTCATCATTGGCCTTTGAAAGGGAGACGGGAAAAACATTAGGAATCAGAGTGGATAAACTTTTGGATGAAAATAATAAACTTTCCATTGAGAATAACAAACTTGTAACTGAAAATGATAAACTTGTGAGTGAGAATAATCATCTTAAACAAATGCTGGAGAGGGTTAGTCATCTGTTAAATAAAGTACAGCCTTGCGCTCCGGTCAAGCAGATTCGTGGAGTGCTGCATAGTGCAGAACCTGAAAGCTGGGACAGTGATTTCTGGTCTGACAGTGATGATGGCGTTGAAGAGATTTCTGATTCTGAACCCCAATCCATTTCCTTGAGACCTTTGGTTAAGACTGAGACTACTGTTGATGATAATGATGAAATTCGCACTACTGTGCGAACGATTCCGTTGCCACCAGCAGAGTTGGTTAAAATACAGGAGAAGTTCTCAAGGCGATCAGGGGAATCAGAAGTTGAGTATGTGTGTCGAGTTTCTCTTAAAGGAGGAGATCGAATGATGTTGAGTGAGGAAGAGGTAGGAGGCTTTTGGAGACCTGGAGTATTTTTAACCACCACACCAGGAGCTGACCTGGCTGTAGCAGTACAGAAAGCAGCCTGCATTCAGGCGATATATGAAAGAGATGAATTTAGGAAATCCCCGATGTTAGCTCCTATTGATCCAATTCGGTTAACCCCTCTCATCTGTGGACTCCCTGATTGTCTTAAGATGTTTGTAGCAAACACCCAAGATCACATACTAGCTGCTTGTAGGGATGATGATAGTGGTTGTAGGCAAAATCCTAACTCCCCTATTCCCACCTGGAGTGAATTGGTACAAGACATAGATAAGTACGGACACCAAATGGGCTGGATTAATTCATCCAGTATTAAATCCCAAGACCACTCTCGGCGAGTCCGCCAAATCCACACTAAAAATCCCAGATATCCCAAATTCAAAGAGAGATTGAAACCTAATAGGGAACGAGGTGAGTTGTGGTGTCGGCAAAAAAACTCTTATCCCCGGGGAGGGCAATGAGCCACCCTGCTCAGCGGGTATTAACAATTCAATGGCTCTCTAATGAACATATTGACCCTATCATTGCCATTCTTGTTGAACCCCCAAAAATATTGGTAAATTTTCTTATTGACACTGGGACCCAAATATCAGTAATTACACATGAGACAGCACAAACCCTGAGCATAACACCTGGTCAACACAGGGTTAAATTCATGGGAATCAATGGTGTGGAAAAACAATGCCCCACTGCAAAAATTTCACTCTGGTTGCCAGAGGAACAAAAATTAACCAGGGTAGAAGTATTAGTTGGTGCTGCATACACTAATATTTTAGGATTTGACATACTGCATGGTTGTATGTGAAAACTCCCTGATGGAACTGTGTGGAGTTTCGCGACACATTAAAGGGTTTCAGGCACCATGAGACTGAGTCTGTTACAAACATCCATACCCTCATCCCCTGCTAAAATCATTAATGATCAGCAATGTCTGTTGTTAGCAGCAGCACTTATGGGGATTGACGGGGTGGTAAAAGAATTGGAAAAAAGAGACATTATTAAAAGGACCCATTCACCTTACAATTCACCAGTGTGGCCAGTAAAGAAACCAACCAGGCAATGGCATTTTACAGTGGAATACAGACAGTTGAATGCTAACACTACACCTTTGACTGCCACAGTTCCAAACATGGCAGAGATAGTGAAAGCCCTCTGTGTTTCTAACAGTAGCAATAGTGCTAACTACTCCCAAATATTTCTATGCATGGGAAATCAAAGATTGCTATTTCACCCTCTTTCTAACCCTGCCGGTTGAATACAACCGAGCATATTTTATTTTCTTTTGTGTTCACAGGAACCCTGAGCGAACTGTATATGGACAGCTGGAAGATGACGAATCAACAGTTTGGATTAATGATGCTATGCTTTACCCTGACCTTGATGCAATTACAGACCTTAAAGGAAATTTAGCTACTGTGGCTGTGCATGGAGCTGAGGTGTTTCACCGTGGCATTTAACCATGTATTGTCACAGTATAGCACAGTCACTGGAACATCTCAAAACAGAAAGGACCTAAATCTCTCTACTTTAGTTCTACATGGAAACAAAATATTTTCAAAAGATGAATGGAGTTGGAATGATTCTCTAAGAATGGCTGAACTTTAAGCCACGTCTGGACAAACAATACAAATTGGTTGCCAAATAACTAAAATAACTGAACCAAATTTTGATTGCTGGTACAATTTTACTTTCACCAAACCTATAATTGTGTACTGTCTTTGGGGCTACAGAGGCACAGAATTACTATTTGAATTCATGGTCAAAGGATATGAAGCCTCTGCCCCTGCAGATATTTGAAAACGAACCGACTCAGCCTCCCATTGGTCTAACTCCTTCCATCTTCAACACAGGTCCTTACATAATTAAAAATGTGGGACAACAACAAATTGTCTTTAACCCTAGTTGGTCCCTAAAAAAGGGCCACAGGATGCCACTAGGTTATTAGGGACAGGATTAGGTATATTAAATAGCATTGATGCTGAGGTCTTAATGAGTAGAGTAACTGCTACTACAGATGACCTAAGGAAATTGGAACAACAAATTGAGGAAAATGATCATCAATTAATTGTAAATGCCCTTGGAAAAACACAAGGCAATACCTCCCTTGCCTTGAGCTGTATCCAAGCGCAGTTATGGATACAATCTGTAGCAGCAGCTATTATTAGAGAGGGAGAAGGAGGAACTTTGCCCACTGAAATTCGAAAATTGATTTGGGATAATGCTTCAGAATTTGAAAAAGAATTTCAAGCTTGGTGGCAATTAGTCAACTTTACCCATTATGCAGAAAATGATAAAGTTGTTGCCTTTATACTTACTATAAGTAATGCCACCGTATACAATGTATACCCAATCATTGCATTAGGACTCAATCATAATGGAACTATACTTTATCCTAAAGAGCATAAAGTATGGGCCCATCAAAAGGGAGGAAAGTGGCAAACAATTGATGTAAATGCATGCATTGTGCGTGAACAAAAAGGTTTCATCTGTGAAAGTAACACACTGGAATCTCAAGACATTTGTCTTGACACTGAGCAAAATATTTGCCACTTTGAGATACATCCTAATGAAACCCTTGAAACTGTACTTGTATATATTGGGTGTATGAGAACTCACTGTGATTCTATAATCGTAGATGATACAGTGGTAGATACCAGTAATCTCGCTAATGTTTGTGTTTGCAATTTTACCAAAATTCTAGGATGTGATTTTAAATACTCAGTTCCTGTCACTTCTTATCAACTTATTGCATCTAATTATATTCTGCTTCATGAACTGCTGCCTACTCCTATTGGAATGAACCTCACCTTGGTGAAGAAATTGCTGGTACATGAGGACCTGAAGCAGCTGATGACACAAGTCCAAGAAAATGGACAAAAGACTGATTACTGTCCACCATGATGCACAAGAAATACATCGAGTGATGGAAAGAGTAAAGAGAGATGAGAGACACCGTTGGTGGGACACTTTGTTTGGATGATTGCCAGCTGCCAAGGGAATCTTCAACAAGATGCTTCACCCTGCTATTGTTCTGCTAATACTGTATTATGTTTTATACTGACAATTAGTTTGTATGCTAAACTCTGGTTTATGGTAAAACGTTTAGCATCACTACACAATGTACATACACTCGATAAACCTCAATCCGAGAATGTATGTGATATATCCCCGACATATTCCAACTGTCGTGAAGCTTGAGTGACTATAGTCACGGGGTGGATTATGTGGTGTAAATGCCTGAAGGAACTAGGAAAATAAAACTAACATTCACATTTTTAAGGAAAAGGTACAGCATTGAAGAGGCTTTCAGGGTAGGGCATAACTGCATTATCTGAGCGTTCCCTAGGCTCCCAACCTTAGATGCTATCGCGCTGGGGAAACTTGGTGTGCTAGCTCTAAGGAACACCACGGAGCGTAGAGTGGAGTGGAGACACCACGGCTAGGCTCTGTAATCAGGTGGGGCCTCGATTGTTCTTGTGCACAAAGCTGCACTTTTTGCCACCCTAAGCCAAAGACCTGTCATGTTTTGACAAATGCTGTACCCTAGTGTACTTTTTGCTCATTGTAATACCATTATAATACCAAAACACACCTCCATCCCAAAAGCTACCCGCCTCCAAGGTGCGACCACCCCTCACTGAGCATGCGCTCTGAATTTCTCGGAGCCTATTACTTTAAACGGAAACGGGAAAACTTTACACCAATCATAACTAAGATATGCTTGACTAGAGCCACTCAAGCTCCACCTAAAAGATAGAAAATAATATAAATTGGCCCAAGAGAGAGGGGATGTTAGGGAAGATACCATCGTCAGGGGAGATACCATCCCAAGGACATACAACATCCTTAGGACCTCCTGACTCCTGGGATCAGTCGATGGGCTGAGCCTCTTCCCCCCCCATTGGGACGCCTTTGGGTGAGATCTGAATATTTGCTTATAAATCTCTATAGAGTCTTTGATCCTTTTAACGCGTTTATTTCTAGGCTGCGCACCTAGAACACCTAGAACACCTAGAACCCACACCTAGAACCCACACCTAGAACCCACACCTAGAACCCACACCTAGAACCCACACCTAGAACCCACACCTAGAACCCACACCTAGAACCCACACCTAGAACCCGCACCTAGAACCCGCACCTAGAACCCACACCTAGAACCCACACCTAGAACCCACACCTAGAACACCTGTAACACCTGTGTATTTCATGCATACTAGCTTGCTTTTGCAGATAGTCACTATCACCGGCAATCCAAAAGAACCTGATTATCTGTTGCTGTAATAAACCATACTTGATTGCATTGTGATAGCTCTCATTAATGCAACTAGGGTGAGGGTGGTTATCCGTGATAGTTCAGTGTTCTGAATCTAACCAGACCCCCAGACGGTTAATGCATTGTTGGTGAATGTCTGAACGGACCCCCAGGTGGTTAATACGTTTTTGGTGAATGTCTGAGCGGACCCCCAGGTGGTTATTACGTTTTTGGTGAATGTCCGAACGGACCCCCAGTTTTGGTGAATGTCCACCTGGTTCAGTACTCTGAATCCAACCGGGCCTGTAACGGTTAATCAGCTACACCCCTTTAACGCGACAGAGCCACGGAGAAGCAAAGTTAATTCTCAAGGACAGAAGAGTTAAGCAGCCCCACACTGAAGCGCTCAGAATAATTTGACAGGTATGATTCACCGCATTAAAACCCCTCGCAGGTGAATCACGCCACCTTGAGACCTCATTTTTCCTGACATTTTGCGCAGCACTACGTGAGCTCCATCAGATGACTTCACGGGGCCGTGGGCGAAACAAGACCATGATGTGCCTCAAAACAAGTTCTCCGCCCCCTCCTCCGCATTACTTCTGCACCCTTCAGATACGCTACCAGCGTGCCTCAAATAGGCCGAATATCCCAGGAGGATGCTGGAAAAGGAAGGGTAATCTACACGACAGCCAAGTACCATCACTGCTACACATGGAGCTACACCACTGGGGAGATGGGCTGCTCTGTTAGCACTGAATGCCACCTTCAGATAAGGGAAGTAAGCCAAAAGGAGACCTGGCACCAACTCAAACATGTTGCTTGAAGAGCCCTGTCCACTTACAGACCGGTGTGAGAGAAGCAAATTTCTCACTGTGCAATTAGGAACTCTTTATGGCAGAGAGAATCGTTTATATCTGTGTAGTGCCTGTCGTCGCCAGATCAATCAGGCTCTGTGAGCACTAATGGACCCAGCAAGTTTTAAGCAGTAGTCAAGGGAAAGAGTTCTTCTCATGGGATCTGCGAAGCATCTGTGCACTTTCACAGAAGCATGAAAGAACGGTGATTTGTCTGAGAAGCACATCTACCAGGAGACATTTCAGACACTGTGTCTCCCAAAATCCAGGAGTACAGCGTTTGGTAGCACATGCAACTCTCTCCAAACAGAAACAATAAAAAAAAAAATCAAAGTGACATTAACAGGAAAAAGCTGTTGGCTTAAAGCAAGCAGCAGGGACCACCACCTTTAGCAAAAAGTGGGAATGAAGGGCTTTCTGGAAGAGGCAACATAAACAATGCAAAGAGCTGGAGGGAATAACCCAGCTCTGGCTGAGGAAGGAGCGATTTTGTCTTCCCTCCCAGCACAGCCCAGCTGTACAGCACTGAACATCACCTCCCAATTCATCAGCTGCCTTTGCTTCTGCTGCTCAATATGTCTTTGTATTCTTTTGTTTCAGCTGAGTCAATGCACCACAAAAAACAAACAGCAAACTTCCAAACCTTCACAAAATGGTGTCACACCCAGGTAACACCTTATGCTTCCTCTTCCCAATGCCACAGCAAACTGCAACGATTAATTCTGTATCTCCAGCGCCTCCGCCATGAAGGTGAGCATCACAGAATGATAATCCTTATTCTAAACCTTTTGTAGAAGTTGTAGAAATAACTATAGAGTGTTTATTTTCAAATACATTCACTTCTGTAGGAAGGATTATGGCTTAGTCTGGACAAACTCTGTCTGAGCTCTTCCAAACACTGCAATGTTTTTTTCTTTTTGTAGGCACCGTCCACATGCAAGCAGTCACACTGAAGTCTATCTCAGGTGCAGCAGAATGCTGTGGGTCATCCTCTCCAGGTTTTCCTAAACTACTGCCTGTGGGTGCCAAGTCACTAAGTGTTTTTGAAATGCTGATTAACCCTAGATAATGACATTGCAAAGACTGCTATTATCCACTGGAGCTGCACAGGCCTGAACTCGCATGTTTTATTAGGCATGTTTCTACTTTATAATAGAGATGCAGAACATGACCCTGCTCTGCAGACCCAAATCAGATGTCTGTTCCACTGCAAACACTTTGAACAAGCAGAGATTCCTAATGCATGAGAGAGAACAGTAATGCTTTGTCCAGTGCCAGACATGTGATCTCAGGTCTTTCCCATTTTCAACATCTATAATTCTTGCATGTATTATTTTCTGGAGAATCAACAAGTTCTCCTGGCTTCCACCTGAAATCTGATAGGAGACAAAACATTTAACAGACCTATCAGCAGTTCTGTCTATTCCATTGAATCCAACCTGTTGCAAATAAAAATTAAGCCTAGGATTTCCATCAGTGCTTTAAACACATTGATTATGTCTTCTGTCAGACCTTACACATGAAGAACAGCTCTTTCCTGCCAAAGAGCAAGGAAATTAAAAGATTTATCCTCTGCCACCCAGAAGGCTTTTATCACTTTTGCAGGCACAGCTTGCACCGGGAACTCCCAAGCACCCTGAAATGTTACTTCACCATTTTGCATTTTCTGAGCCTGCCAAGAAGTTTGGCAGTTTGCTAAATTAACCACTGGACTTTATGATCCTTAAGATGCCAATGAGTGGCTTTAGACAGCCAGAAATTTATTCACTTTACTTTCCTCCCACAATGTAATATGAGATTCTAATTTAATGTATTAAGGTGGAATGCTCATCCTCGGGGTCTCAGCTAGACCCTGGGAGGAAAAAAAAAAAAAAGAAAAAAGATCTCCTGCATTTCACTGGATTACTCTGATATCAAAAGATACCACAGGACAATTCTGTTACCTGATGCCTAAGCAATTATTATTTCCCACTTCTAGTATTCTCCACCACTCCCCTTTTCCACCAACCATGTAATACACAGATTGACATCTTACACTTAGCATTTCATAAAAAGAAACCAAGAAATACATTTCTCATCTCCGCAGATGTGTTAACATTTGTGTTTACACAGCTAAGGTAAGACTTATGACACAGCTTCCACTTGCAGCCTGGTCTATATGGGAACAGCTGCACTGTTGTAACCCAGTATCCCATCACCAACAAACAATTGCACGTGGCTAAGGGGAGACGTATACATGGTAAAATCTTCCAGGCGATCTGCAGGTGAGGAATTTCTTGAGTCAGAATATTATCTCTATCTGTTAAGCCCGGCAACTTTAGGAGGCTGAATAATCAGAATTTGTAATTCAAAATGGAAAGCTTGAATAGCTACACCCTCACCTCTTAGATCAAGGAAAAAGATGCTATTGACTTAGAAGCTACAAGCTACATTACCTTCCTGAAATAAAATTCACTTGGTTGAAGTAAAGGAGTTAACTCAGAGCACAAAATGAGAATCAGATTTTTTCAGCCTGAAGGTTTTGTTACCAGATACCTTTCTGTTATTTAATGATTAACACTGCTTTGCCCTACTTGTGCTGTTTTGATTCTTCACGTGTCCTTTTTCTTGAGCTAAAGAGATGAATGATAAACTCCAACTGTTGGCTTTCATGCAATAAGCTGATGTCATGACTAGATCACAAGCTTTCTGGATAACAAAAAGCCCTTAAATAGAGGATTGAATCATTTAACATTTGGCACAGACACGTGTTAAAAATACACACATCCTTTCAGAAATACTTCTCTGTTTTTAAAAGTATTGTATCTCTTTCTGCATCCATTTTGAACCAATTATCAAATGTTTTACTTTGGTTAGGAGTCAGCTAAATGCAGAAAAGGACTTCTAGTTCTACATATTTTATCTCCCCAGGGATTTAAATAAACTCTTTGCTGAAAGGCACTTCCCAATATACCCCATAGTGTTGCACTGAATGACTGGCAACCACAGCAAAGTTCTGCTGCCACAGCTGTTCTACTATAATGAAAACATTTTATGTAAATGATAAACATGCACATGCCAGAAACCACTTCAGCTGCCCCACAGAGAACCCATGACTGAAAACTATCATGCAAACATGGGAATTCCACAACAGAATCATGTTCTGGAAGCCCCAAGGGGGCCACCATGAAATATCCACCATCACACTTTCCTCTTTCTCCTTGAAAGGGCACTTGCACAGCAGAGACAACAGCATGTAAGATGCTTACCAAATTCATAGACTTTTTTACATTTGGTCTCCAAGTCATCTATAAGGTCTTGCAGCCGACACTGTTTGGCTAATCTCTTGCAATCATTTACATATTCTACATCAATATCGAGACGACCTGTGAAGAAGAAATGCAGACAGTTTTTTTTAACCCATATCACTTACCTGTAAAAATGGTAAATTCAAGGACTGAAGACTGGATGGCACAGAAATGCAATAATTAGAGACATCACCTCACCTTTCAGTGTCCAGTTACAGCTCATTCCAAGAAGCTAAGATCTGCTAGCCCACCCCCATCTCAGTTTGGCATCTATCTGATTCATATTCCCACTTTCCAGCGTCTATCCTAACAGCTCCATTCAAGAAGTCAAAGATGTAACAGGCTTATACAAAAATGAAGCTAGTTCTCTCAAAAAATAAAAAAGAGCAGCAAAAAAGCATCATGTATTACTGCCACCACAGACTGTCTGGTTTGGGGTGAGAAAACACTTTAGGCTCATGAACTGTAACCCCAGAATCTTTTAGCATCACTGAAAATGTCATGAGGAGTATTTCTGAAAACGCTGAACTGGGGAGACAGCCCTGAAGATAAAGTTATTTTCTGGCACCACCTCCTGGCCTGAAATAGCTCAGCACTCAACATGCGCACAATGCAACATTTGGCATTTTGACTGACGGTTTATGATCCACTGCTGCTCAGAAAAAAAATATCAGCAAGTAGTCAAAGCATTCAGCACACATTGATCAGGTCTGCCAGACTGAAAATGCCCTATGTGGAAAGCTGGGTTTTCAACAACTACAGAGATTGTTACCCCAGATGATAAATTTACCTTCTCTAAGTTAAAAATACATTCTCCCCATCCATCCAGCCAATCAGCCAAAGCTGATTTTTTTTTAATTGACTGTATAGTTATTGGCAGGACAACAACTGGCAAAAGGTACAAACAACTTGGAAGAGCTGTGGATTGCTCACATTCTCCCCTTCTGCCAGCAGAAAGGATGTGTTGGCAACTCATGTATCCAAACATGCCTGTCTGCAAGCCTGCGCCACCCAAACTATGCTATGGCAGAGGCACAGACAGCAACCCACCAGCCACGTATACATGCACTAGACAGTAAATCGTTTACCTGTGTACAGATACTGCAGCAGAGCGCCAAACGCTGCTGGATTAATCTAAAATAAAACACAAGAAAGTTACCGTTAGAATTCCCAGGAATTTAACAAGCTTGAATCTTGCCTGGATACCAACATGATCCTGAACAAGTTGGGAAAAAAAAAACACTCACACAAATGGCAACTCAGACACAGCAATCTGACTATCTAATTTCTATGTTCCTTGCATAACTGATGCTGCCACTCCACCTGGTTTACACTGCTCTTCGAATGTATCAGCTGACACTAATCCATGTGCCTAGGGGACAGGACCTGACTAATGCAAGCGCTCCAAAGACACAGTTATAATGCACACTCTGTAAAATCCCCTCTTTTACTGGTCACAAATATTTCCAAACCCTCTTCTTAATTTGACAGGACAGCTATGTTCTTGTACAAAGAGAAAGGAGAAACATTAAGTTATGTCCTGAGAAACTGGAACTGTGTTTGCCATGAGAGGTTTTGCACAGCCACAATCAAGCAATGGAAACATATGCCAGAGTATTGGTGATTAATGGATGGAATGTACTTAGGGCATGTTTAGTTCTTGCTGTAAAAGCAACAAAAGGGACTCAATTAGTACCAATTATGGAGGTGATGTCTTCACTAGAGACCACCTGTCCACCAGGAATTAGAGCGACTCAACTCACAGAGGAGTTATGACGCAGCTGGCAGATGGTAACAGCTACCTGCTACTGCAATTAATTAAGCTATGTTTGAGCCTGTGACAGAGGGAACAAAGGCAAACTATGCAGCCTTACAGCCCTTTGTTAATCCAATAAGATGCTATTTTATGCATAAAGTGCCTTTCCAAGTCCTTCTCCTTGCCTAGGGTCATTCTGAGCTCCAAGACTTCCACTGTGGAAGCTAACCCTCAGACCATCCTTCCCACTCACTTTTCTCACCCCACTGGAAAAGGAGAAGAAAGGCTGGAAGCACAGCCCTGCTCACCAGTGGATGCTTCAACACTATCATGTTCTTCCCCTTCCACTTGGTCTCAAACATTTCTGCAAAGTAGGCGCTGCGAGCACTCAGAATGCAGCGGTGGGCACAGAAGGATTTGCCGTGAACAATAAAAACGATGTCGCTTTGGTAACCCTGCTCCAGCAACCTGTAGGGAACAAAGAGAGGGGAAATCTGAGGGGAAATGAAAAAGGAGAGAATGGAGCAAAGCTAGTGGGAGACACGGTAACATTAAGCTCCAAATGAACAACAGGTCACAAAGTGCAGGGGGGAAGAGAGTAAGAGAGTTTAAAGGCAGACTGCTTTGCCTAGATGCCTTTTATCAAATCAGGCAGTTTTAATGTTTGGTGGTAAAGGTAATTTGAAAAAGTCACAAACTTATCTGAATGGTGTATGATTAATACCTAATACATGTAAAAAGCAGACTGAGGAAGAACTTTCCTGCCTCAGGTGAGCCCCTGAACGCAGGCAGAGGATTTTAACGAGGGACTAGCTGCCCCCAAACACATCTTCTAAAGGTTAATCCTACTTTTAAACTATCATATGACAACCAGCATTTGCTCATGACCCAGAGAAGCACACATTTTCATAAAAGAATTGCCCCACCACAAGATAAGGTACAACTTTTCTGCTCCCTGGCCACTGTCAGTGTGCATGCATTAACCATGCACCAAACAGGAAGGGACTTGAGATCACACACCCTTAGAAGAAGGAAGGATGTTACAGGCATGAAACACAGGCAATTACCACATCAGAGATGAAGCCCTGCTTATGTTTGCGTGCCCATATCACCCTCACTCCTGAAAAGGAGAAAAATAAGATTGCTACTTAAAAGATTTTTGGCATCCCTCACCGGTGTTTCCTAACACCCATCACCTCTTGCATTAATATCCTCACAAACATCCCTCACAAATGAGGCAGGAGAAATAAGCACCATGCTCCCTTTAGAGAGCAGGACTGATGCACAGAAAGGCGTGGGGGTCATGCAAGCAGATGATATCACAGCAGGGTCCTGAATGCTGATCTCAAGCTCCTGCCACTACATCCCTCCTACTACTTTCTTGTCCAAAATGAAATGGAAACAGTTAGGTGTTAATTTTTTGCCCCCCTACTGCTGCCCTTTGTTTCAATTTTAATGCTAAATCTGTTTGGAATGAGAAGTAGAAAACAGCACATTTTGGTTTTCATGTGTAACCTTGCATTATCTGAGCCACAAACTCATCGGGAAGTGACAGATCACCCTGCGAAACTCTACTTCCACATAAGGCAGAATCTGATTTTAGTTAGACAAATAGTTTCCTTCCTCCACTCTTTTCTCACGGCTTTAGAAATTAGGACTCTGTAGTAATGGGAAGATTTTCAGATCTTTCCAGGACTTGCTTTCTCTCCAAATCTGAAGATATAGATGCTGAAATCTGTGGTTGTGTGTTGTTTTTTTCTTTATTACTTTTTTTTAATAAAAAAAAAAAAAAGTTTGTGTAATAATCTAAGAACTTCCGGGGTAGAAAAACAGCAAGAGAGAAAGACTGACACTATTCCTCTACTTGTAGAGCAAGTTAGGCTTCTTTTTGAGCTCTAGGCTAAGACTACATGGTGTGACAGGTAACTTTCAGAAACATCTTAAAATTAACACATTTTAATTAAATGTTAATGAACAAAAAGAAAGAGCTCAGCAACCTGCCTGTAAGAGCACCTTAAGAAGCCCAAACTGAGCATCTCAGAAATAAGACACCTATTATCACTGTTGGAAACCTTGTTCGCGGGCGATAGTACTTTAGGCCAGAAACTTAATTTTAGCTGTAATTTATCCTAAATTGCTGATGTGGTTTTGGTGACCTGATTTAGATTTGACAGTCAAGGATGACAGTCTAATGCTTCTGTGCTAGGAAGTCCAACTTTCTGTTGGCTCTGGAACCTGTACCCAAAGGCTATATTTTCAATGCGTGTATACCTGGAAGTCAGCCTTAGGGTGACATAGGAATATGTGCCCCTAGGAAGCTCTACATGCACGGGAATGAGATAAGGTTCTGATCATCTGCCTTGCAAATCAGCCCTTAACAGGGAGCTTGAATATCCAGGTTAATAGCTACAGAAGGATGACAGTATGCACTGCACACAGAGCTGTCCCATCTGCTTACCGCTGTAGGAAGACATCGTAGTAGTCTCTTTTCATGCACTTCGCTGTGATCTGTTTGTACTCCTTCAGCAGACGTCGGATGGCATCACTCAAAGCTCCATACAAACAACGTTCCCCATCAAAAGTGTTTGCCTCACATTTTGCTCCTGCAAAATGACAACAGGTACATGCTGGAGGGCAGAGTTGTGTCTTTCATGTGTCCCTGAATGGTCACTAAACAAGTACAATTTTCAGCTGATGGTACATTTCGCTGTGATCTCCTGTGCTGCTGAGCACAATTATGAAAATTAAATTCCCGCTACACGTGCATAACCTAAAGCTGTACTCCCACTACATAATTCCTTTCTGAAGATGTCATGACTCATTTAAATTGACTTTGGTAATAAGCCACTCAGTATGATTCCAGCAATGTTCTGGGGAGAAGAATCTCTCTGTACAAAGAGTACAATCACTTTTTGGACTTTTAACAGGAGGACAAAAGACGCCTCTTTAGATTAGACTCTATTACAAATTTGAAGGGCACTTGCATTTTCCTATTTTAGACGTACATGAGTGGCAGATTAAAGTGCACTGAATGCAGTGAGAGAAACAAATACTCCAGATCTCACTCTGCATGCTGATTCCTCTGCCAGAATGCAGAGTGCCACCACTGTGTAAGGGAACTTAGGTGCCAAGAACCAAAGGGACAGACACTGCCTGGATGGTTTGCCTTGCTTTGATTCAGGTTAGCCAAAGTCCTTGCTTTTCACCTTCAAGTCCTGTATGTGAAGCAAGGCTATCAGAGGACTGCAAAAACATTTTATATATTATATATATATATATAATATATTATATATTTAAAAGCTTCCTTAAAGCCTGAGATTAGTGATTAGATGGTTCATTAAAGTAGAAGTTTCCACAAGGTACAGTTAGAACAACATATAAACCCTACAGACCAGTTAGGGAGCAAGATAACCAGAATAATTTTGCTCACCATTGGCTAGAAGATAGCGTACAAGCTCCTCGTGTCCACAGAGGCAAGCATAATACCTAGCAAAAACAAGAGAAAGGAAAATTAGTGATAAAATGGGAAGCAAAATTCAGTGTTTGGGCACACCACAACATGCAGACCTCAGCACTGAGCTATCCATGATAAGTTTAGAAGATGGCTCCTCATAGAAACAAGGAATTGTTCCTGAATACCATGCAAGTCTGACTCAAACAATAGAATAAACAGGATCTGTTTCCAACACTCATAGGCACTGCTGTCCTACAAGGAGATCTCAAGGTCCCAAGTCTGGGTTTTGCATCTTCTGTTGCATCACTAGCTGCCAAATCTGCTTCCTCGTTTTAATGGAGTTCATTTCATGGGCACTCAGCAATTCCGCTGAATTCTCCTTGCTCCTTGGTATGTTCATCTGACTGCTGCATGCTAGGACAATGAGGGAACAGCACCCCTAACGTATGTACAGAAAACCCATCCCTTGAAGTCTTGCTTGTGATAGGTTTTGTTTTCCTTTTCACGATCTAAACCTTTTCTAACTAATTTTCATGAGGACTTGAAATTGTCCTACAGACTAGGAGAATCCTGCATCCTGCACTGCAGCAGGCAAATGTGACTCTACTTTTACTTTGCGAAGTTATTCTATACTCCAAATATACTGCAGACATCTAAGTACACTTTGGAATTGGGATGTAGGGAGGAAAAAAGCTCATACAATCCTCCTCAACTCTGAGGATTCCTCACTACCTACTGCATGTTCACAACCTTGCCAGACAGACAGTGATCCCACAGCCACTTTGCATTTTATCAGGTCGCACCTTTACCTGAAAAGACACAGTAGGATACCATAGACTTGGAAGAAAAGCATAGCCAGGCCAAAAACAGACGGCTCAATCCAGGTCATCTGGAAGCACTAACCATGCTTCTGAGCACTAACTCCAGCAAGTGACACTCAGATGGGGAGACAAAGACACACAAAGGAGAGAAGCAGAAATACGCAGCCAAATCTCTCACAAAGCAGAACCCAGGACATTTTGTAACAGAGCTTCTAGCTGTAATGCGAAGAAAGCAAAAGCCCTCTGAATGCCCTGCCCTCCCACCCAGGCTGTGCTTTAGGTTGCAGGACTCACAGAGGCGTACTGTCCCACTTATCTCGGACATTAATTTCCACATCTCGCTGCTCAAGGAGGTATCTGGAAGAGAAGGGAGATCACAGTCATAACTTCATGTACTTGCTCACTCAGACATGTTACTCTCTTTAAAAAGATGGGACTTTGAGTTTGGGTGGTAACTTCCAAAGGCACGACAAGATCTTGCATTCAACCTAGGGATCAAGTGTCATCAGTCAAAGAACAGCATTCTTCAGGGTGGCTTGACAGCTTCCTTCAATCTTAGGTGGTGAGTAGTGGAAGAGGGCGATCAGATCAACCTCCTGCTGACCCATAACAAGGCCAGTCACAAAAGAATAATGAGCACTTCAGCAGTACCTTTTTTTTTTGTTTTTTTTTTTAAATGATCACAGCCTGGATGCTTACTAGCAAGTAGCCAAATTTACAAGAACAAGGCTAGACTTCTACCCTGTTTATGGCTTTTCTTACCATGAGTAACAACAACATCAGTATCACTCCAGACTGCCCTTAATTCCTGTCACTTCCTTGTCCTGCACATTTAGGCTATATCACAGGCTGCCAACTCTTGTCCTTTGGCACTTCTAGAAACCAGCCTTTGCCTTGCACAGGCTGTTTCTTTTCCAGCCTGGTTCTTGCCCCCAATTACAGCCCCAGCTGTCTCTCCTAGCCACAAAGGAGAGTTCCCCTCAGCCCTCACAAAGATTCTCAGTTGTTTTCCTCATCCACCACATCAGTTCCCTCTTCCACTCCTTCTGTCTTTCCTTCCTCAAACTTCAGCTTTCTGCGACTCCATCCAAACCCCAAACAACTCAGATCCTTTCTACTCAGCCCGTTTTGTCTGGCTCCATGCGGCGCTCATCTCTGCTTTGACAGCATTCTCAGCCTGATGATTTCTCCGCTATCACTTCTCCGCTGGTTATCTAAAACCTCCGCAAGGTCATGTGCAGGGCCTCTCCTTCTACAGCACGCTGCCATTTGGCGCTTGCAATAAACTAAGCTAACGTGAACACACAACTGATAAAACCGCCTCCCAGACCTCATCCACCAAGTTTCTTTTCTTTAGTTAGAAAGCTCCTTGAGACAGAGGGGCTCTGTCTGATTATCGGGGAAGATCCACGCGCTGGAAGGATCTAACAGGAGCCGAGAGGCCGTGAGAGGCAGTGGAGGTGTGCGGGGTCACCCCATGCCTTCACACCGCGGCACCGTGAGCAGGCTGAGGCTGAAATTTAGCCCCCCAGGTTCTCGGGGACACCCTCACAGCCTACTCCACGAGGTGTTTGAGCATCTCCACAAGCACTTTGCACAGACACAGCTCCCTACTGCTGCAAACGCAGCACCCAGCCACACAGACAGATCACTGAAGACGAGGGGTTTCCACAAGGACATTTTTACCCCAGACAGCACCCGCACATAACCACCCGACTGGGGAATTTTAAGAAACGAAGCAAACATTACGACAAACCCCAGGGAACAGCAAAAAACCCTGCAACCACACAAATTTTGGGGCTGTTTACACAGAAAGGAGCTCTCCCTTCCACGCCCCTTCCACCTCCCGGCTGCGGGGCAGCCCCAGCCCGCCCGAGGGCTGAGGGGGGAGCCGGGGACGAGGCGCTGGCTGCAGCCCCCCCTTGTCCCCTCCGTGTCCCTAAAGCTCACCTCACACGGCTCACGTCCCCCTTCTTGCAGCTGGTGAACAAGTCGCTGGTGTCCATGGCCGGGGACAGGCGGCGGGGCGGCGGCGCCGCATTGACCCTGCGGGCGGAGGGAGGGCGGCCGGGTTGGGTCGGATCGGGCTGGGCCGGGCCGGGGAAGGGAGAGCGGGGACCGGAGAGGACCGAGAGGGACCGGAGGGGACGGAAACGGTGCTGGATGTAAACAGGGCGGAGAAAAAAGGGAGGAGAGAGGCCCCGCCGCCGCCCTCCCGCGGCCCGGAGGAGCAACGGCCGGGGCCTGAGGGGCAGCGCGCTGAGGCGGCCCCGGGCTGAGGCGCTGAGGCACACAGTGAGCGAGGGTTGTGTGAAGGGAATAAAAACATGATTGTGGCGCTCTCAGGGCCAAATATGTGTTTCTAAGCAATCTCCAGTCGGGACTGAGGTGTTTATGAGGTGGTTATGAGGCTGAAAAAGCACGACAGCAAAGGCAGGCAGGGATGAGCCGCGACGAAGTGACCGCGGCTGGTGGGGCTGAAGGGCTGAGCTGCCTCTGACCCCAAAAGGACGGACACGGTGCTGAAACACGGAAAGGGCTGTGGGATGCAAAGCCCCAGCACATTGTACTACACATAACTGTACTATTACAGACCCTCTTCTTGACATCTCAACAATGTCTGGAAGCAAGCAGCAGCATGGCCAACCCAGACCGTGGCTGCCCCTGTCCCACTGAGGTGGCAAGCGGCTCTGCCCCAGCCGTGCATCCAACCACTGTCATCACCATGTTTCTGGGGCACAGCTCCTCACACCAGCACCCTGCTGTGCTCTTGGATGAAACACCTTCCTTTCCAGGCAGAGCCTCTGACTTCTGGCCATGTTTCATGGGAGGAGAGGGGACAAGTGGAGGAGAAAGGGGGCACACAAAATTGTGACCCTGAGCTGGCTGTCCAGGGCCTCTAGACTGGTGCCTCTGTGAAGCATCCCATCTCCTTGCTTTGCAAACAGGGACATCCTCACACAAACCATCCCTCACGTGCCTGGTGCCAGCCCCTCTGCTCACAAGCAATTCCAGCAACCTCCCGTGTCCTAGGCAAGTCGCAGCAAACAAATATCCATAGATAAGAGGGGAGGAAAAAAAAAGTTCCGTTTTATTTTTTGTCTCCAACTCCCAGCAGCCACCAGGTGTCAGTGCGGTCAAACGTTTGGCAGATGGGACTACAGTGAAGTCCTAGTAGGTGGAAAAGGGTTTTCCAGGAATTACATTGTCTTCTCTATCCGCTCTGTTGCCTGGCACACCCCTCTGAGCAGTCCAGCTTTGACAGTCTTTGTTACAAAGTTTAACTACATTAAATTGATAGAAAAGTTTCCCGTTACAAGTGATAAAACAAAAAGTTTCTCTTCCTTTTCAAATCCTCCCGGTACAGAGCTGGAAATCCAAGCACTGAACAATAAAGTGAAATGGGCTACAGACAGCCTCTCTACAGCACTTCCCAGCCCACAGGTACCAGGAGATGACCCATCTGCGGGGCTTGCAGGAGAGGACAACAGTGCAATTGACTTAACAAGATCGGCCTAGTGCAAAAAAGGATACAGAGAAAAAACAAATGGAAAAGGTATAAAAAGTATCACCAGACTACAAGGAAATTGTATTAGCCAGTAGATTTCCAGAGATAAACTGAGATCATACAGCTAAGTGCACCCAGTCAGAGACAGCAGAAGATTGTTCTCACCTTCGTGACAGCCACCCTTAGACACTCTCAAGATACCCCGGAGCACTCCAGATTCAGAAGAGTCCACTACAGTCCCTGGAATACAGTCAGGCTGTAAGAAACCAGAGCAGCAAGCCAGGAGAACTTGCTAGCTCCTTAACAAGCCCAAGTGCCCCCCAGGTGCTTTCTTCAAAGTTTGAAGACATAGACAGGATCAGGAGGTACTGAGCTCAACAAGAAGCATTACTTTATCAGCATGTTGTTGTTTGTCTGAATTAGTAATGCAGAGAGAAAATGAGGCAGCAAAGCGGCTCCTAGCAATGAAGTGCACCAAGAAAGTGTTTTGAGGGTGAGCTAATTCACATCTGATTGGTGGCTGTATCTTTTTAATAGCCACTGGGTTATAAAAACGTATTTAATGAGGATTATTGGACTTAGAAACATTTATACAGTGAAACTGCCTAAAGGCCACAGCCATGCCAGGCCCCGTTATGCTAAGTGCTATACAAACTCAAATTTTAACTCCATGCTTTAAATTTACTCACCGTATCATAACAACTTGCATTTAACCCATGAGCCCCCAGATGCCCTCAACACAGCCACTGAACCTGTGCAGTTTCACTGCACGGACCCGTCAAATTCAGCAGGAGCCATCTCCAAGGGGCGGTCAGCGAAGGGACACACGTGTGGACTGTCCCCCCTGCCAGCCACCCACTGCCAACCGCTGGGGCAGGAGAAGGAACTCCTCTGGGCATCTCTGTAACTCTACCAAGATACAGAAGGAGCTGATGGTCACCATCTCCTACACAACGCAGGGAAAGGTAAGGAGGCAGGATAAACACTGAAAATTGCAATGTGGATAGGAAACCAAAGGCTATCTCTTGAATGCGTTATAGACTGCTATCGACCTGGTCCTACATCGAGGTGGTCTGCGATTCAGTTTGTATGCAAAGCGCTATGCAAAATGAAACAACAGACTCTTTTGTACCTTGACTCTAGGCACTCACATCAGGGATGAGCATGCTAAAAATACGTATATGTACAGGGATAGATTTACAGGCTGCATATCTGGAGTCTTTCTGTACAAAGGTTCCCTTAAATACCAAACGCCAAGCTGCATCTTGCAGTAAGCAAGCAAGCAGCTCACCAAAGCAGAGACCAATACTGTTGCCTCTGACCGAAGTAAATCCCTCAATCCCTCAGTGAGAGAAAAAACAAATGTTCTGGGATTTCAGGCTTGAAAGTAGTTCTGAGTCTTGATTTAGGCAGGGCTCAGAGAACAATTATGCATATTCACGTGCCTTTTATCACACATCTTCAGGGAGCTGGGGCCTCAAAGTTGCCTGAGGCGTGCCTGAGAAATATTCATTGGGGAGCTCTTAGATCTGATTCTCATCTCATCTAAACAGGCTTTTACATTTGTTTGAATGCAGCAATTTTAAAGATGTTACCCTGATTTACACCAATGTGACATTAAACACTTCACACCCCAAGGCAAGATCCTGAAAAGGAAATAAAAGGACCAGAAAATTATCTGAGCTTTCACTTTTCTCCCTGTTAAAAGACTCCCATAGCCTTTACATTTACCTCAAAAAGATCAACTGAAACCAAACTATCCTGGAAAATGGAACAGGAGTAGAAAAGGCCTGCCAATCTAGGACTGAGACTTACACAAGGGATATTTTGCTGCTGATTTCACAGGCTGTTAGGTGAAAGAGGCAGGTAAATGTCCTTATTGAATAACTCTCCAGCCTAAAGCAAGTTTCCAGCTGAGATGCTGCACCATGGCACCAAGTTTTCTGCAATCAGTGAAGCAAGGGTAAAGTGCTCAAACTTTGCAAGCTCAGCTTGGAGCTGTGAAATGGAAAAGGGACAGAGAGAAGCTCTTTGAGGGTGTGAGGAAAAAAGAGATGACAGGAGGATGTTCTTCCCAGATATAAACATTGGCCCATCCAATTAGCAGCTGAACGCTAGAGTGCTAAAAAACAACCAAACAAAAACACCAAAAACCTCTTTTTATGTGTGGAATGCAAACTCTGCCCAGGACATCAAACAAACTGTGGCTCTCTCCATCCAGAATGGTGCACGGGTTCTACTGCACCTGCAGGGGCTGGACGCCACCTCAGCTCTACAGATACAAATCCAGATGTAGCAAGGCCAGGATCTGGCTGCCGTAATTCCAGCTGGACTCCCAAAGTGAACTTACTCCCCAGAGCTCCTGGTGGCAGACTTAGCCTCACCTCCTTGTTTCTCAAGCCCAGCCACTTTCGGCCACTACCAGAGAGCTACAGTAAGTGCCTTGAAAGGTGATGAAAGCATTGGTGCTACTGATAGGAACACACACACAGAGACCTACACACCCACCCCTCCCACTTCCCTCTGTTCGGTGATCCTCCTGGCTCCAAGCCTCAGATGCAGGCTCAGGACTTCCGTCGGGAAAACTTGCCCAAAGACTTGACCAGTCCCAAGCCTTTAAAAAGTTCCTGAGAAGCCACCTGATCCCATGGTCCACCAGTTCAGACAGGAGAGAGACAAGTGTATTTAAGGGGGTGGTTCTCTCTCTTTTCCTTCTAAAGATGCGTGTCTTCCTCAAACACATCCACATCCTCGCTCGCCTGCTTGTTGATGAGGACATCCCAGCTGTCGGGGCCGTTGATGGTGTTCCCACCGTTCACGCTGGGCTTCTTCTCCTGCATTTCTGACTGGCTGTCGCTGGCCACATCCAGGGTGGGGTTGTCATGGCAGCCGTTCTCAACAAAGCGCAGCTCCTCGCCGTGCGACTGCAGAGGAAGAGAGGAACACAAATGGAGACAAGGAAGGACAGGCCCTAGTGATGCTGAAAGGCACAATTGAATCAGGCTATGAGGGTCATGGGGACTTTGCAGATCATCCGTGGGAAAAGGTAAATTTACTCCTGGCCTCCTGGGAGACATGAGCACAGCAAGAGCCACAGGTTTGCATCTCTCTTATGCCTAAGTGGGCTTCCTTGCTGCTCCGGCAGCGTATCCAGCTACATTCAGAAGGTGCACAGGGAAAACAATCTCTCCCAGTTTTCCCCTCCATCCCAAGGAATGAGTCCAGCCACCTTCCCCACCCACCCAGCGCTCACCATGTTCTTCATCTTGGGCAGGCGTCTCTGCCAGCAGTTGTATATGAGCCCCAGCACGATGATGATGGCACAGATGGATCCGATGATCACCAGTACCACGAAGAGCTTTCCATAATCGCTGCGTGTCTGGTTGGGGTGTGACTGACAGCTTGTGGTGGTCGAGTAGTTCTGGATGCCAATCTGGAAGGAAGGAAGGGGCACACTGAAACCCCTGGCCTGCAATCAGGTGGGATCCTGTTCAGACTTTCCAGGGCCTAAGTACAGGACCGTCACTGTGGGCAGAGGAACTAAAAGCCAGGGTTAGGGAGCCAGGATGTTCGCTGTCTTGCATGATGAGAAGGAACACAACCGAATTTAACACCACCATCCTTGGGAGCTGACAAATCAGTAAATGACAGTAGGCACAACCCTGCCTTGGCTGCTTGCACAAGGCTCACACAAATGTGTGAGACAGGAGGCTTTCATGGCAGAAACCACAGAAGTTTCAGAGTTCCCTTGGGGTTGTCAGCAAAGCCCAACGCCATTCCCTGTGACTTGGTGCACTCCAGGCAGGTTACACATCAATTCAGTGACAAGTATGATGGGTGTAAGAAAATATCCTCCCGCCTCTTCCCAAGCTTGTGCTAGCACAAGGTCAAGGCAGGGAGCAGTGTTTCATTATTGATGGAGCTGGAGAGCCAGAGGCAGGCGGTGGAGCTACTGTGGTGGGATGCATGCTTAGGCAGGAGCGCTGTTGTACATAGAAGTCAAACCTTACACCAACAGGAATCTTCTTTCTGGACAGTTCTAGGTGTTGATACTTCAGTCACACTATTTCTACAGGGCTGGCTTTTAGCACTGTCTCTGGTGTAAGCCAATCAATACCGCACTGAGCACTTAATTTGCTTTGTCTAACTGCACCAGTTTGTTAGGTCAGGGAAAAACCTGGGAGCAGACATCCAGCAAGGTGGTGGCCCATTTCTGCTGCTAAAGTCAGCAGAATTACTCCAGGAATGTTAAAAAGGAGAATCAGTGCCTAAGGGGCAAACTCAGAGATCACAGGACTGTTTTGTTCTCATCTCTGCCCTCTTCCAAGCTGCCTATGGGTAAAAGTGAATATGTGAGGGCTACAGGCAGATGGCAGTGGAATCTGGCATCCATTGCCTGCCCTTGTGGAGACAGTTCTTGTCTTCATCCTAAGAAGTGAAATACAGACCCTGGAATTGCAGGAGGACTGTGCATGTGTCCCATCCAGTAAATGGACCCCTCCCACCTTCTTCAGCAAAGACTGAGCAACTGGGAGCAGCCAGCACGTGTGAACCAGCTGTAGGGTGAGCAGGGCTGAATCTGTGGCTCTGCAGCACCCACAGGCAAGAGTGTGGAAAGTATGAGACCAAGTATCCCAACAAAATGAATTTATGAAAAGCAGCTTCAAAACTAAGCCAGAAAAGCAGAGAGGGAATAACCCACAGCTACTTTCTCCCTGGGAGCAGACATTTGATGATCTGGCAACTACCAGAGAGGGCAGAAGGGAGTTTGCCAAGAGTCTGACTCATCTGTGCGCCTGCTGTGGGTTCAGCATTCGGTTAGACTGAGATGTGCTCCCAGTTTGCAAGGTGCTTATTTTAATTGTATAGCCAGTCTTGAAGGGTAGATGCAGGCAGACAGGCTCTCACCTCAGCTAAGCTCCTCTTAACGTCTCCCAGTGCCATGAGAACATCTTTTGTAGGGATGACACCTGCAAAGAAGGAGAGGGAGAGATCAGTGCTGCTTTTTCAGCTCACATTAACTCGGTTAAGATGTACTCAAAATCCCCAACAGGATGAAGGAAGAGGAACACGCATTTTTATTCATTGGTAC
The DNA here is from genome assembly GCF_963932015.1 of Anas acuta. Lineage (NCBI taxonomy): Eukaryota > Metazoa > Chordata > Aves > Anseriformes > Anatidae > Anas > Anas acuta. The sequence goes on along the minus strand of NC_088989.1, from coordinate 11,579,335 downwards.
TTTATGTTAGGAGATCAAAAGAATGCAAGGACCATAACCGAAGATACCTCCAAATGCTCCTTAAGGAAGGAAAAAAAAAACAAACAGGCATGAACTGATAGTGGAGGCACCTAGGTACCCTTCTGACAGCCACAGAAGCTCTCAGGATCTGTGTCTGCTCCGTGAGCAGCAATATCCGAAGAGTCGTGGAGGCAGGTACCTGTGCTTCCCAGTCCAGCTGCCCTGCTCTGATCCTGAGCTGCAGCACTTAGGATGATCCCACAGAGCCCTGTGCTCACCTACTGCATCCTTTAGCAGGTGTGTTTTGCTCAGCAGGGCACCCTGGCGAGGCTGCATCCCTGACACAACAGCAGAGGCTGCAGGAGGTGTGCTGGAACAGCTTCAGGGAACAGCTTTTGCCAGGGAGTCGCCAGCCCACACTGAGCCAGCCCCTCCTGGGACCCTCCTTCCCCAACAGTTCCTGGGTTGTTCTCCAAGCCAGGCGAGCATGAGCAGCCAGGGAGGATTTAGAGGCTGAGGCCCATTTCTACATTCACTTGCAAAGCAGTAAAAAGAGGGACTGAACAAAAGCACAACTCTTCAAAGCAGAAAATACTTTGGTTCCTGAGGTTTCTAAACGCAGGGATATCTCCCAGGTTGGCTGTGCTGCTGTTCAGACTTTTTTTTTTTTCCTCCAGGAAGGGGGATGTCCACTCTTACAGCTTGAAGGCTTTATTTTAGAAGACCAAATGCTTACCTAAGCCTTTTCATTGGCACATGATCCAGCCTAAGGGCTTGGGAGAGATGTAATAATTTAAGGCATCGATACAACAAGTAGCTTCTAAACATTAGCTCTACATTCCTACTACTACAGGGCATTTTAGAATACTGCTTTTTTCATATTGGCCACAATGTCAATGTTAGAGGCCTGTAGAACAGAGCAGAAGCAGTACAGGAGAAGCATGCTCCTACCAGAAGGGGATGAAGGTGTTAAAATTCCCCAGCTCAATTCACCTCTCATCGTCAGTTTTAGTTTCTCTGGGGATAAGTTACGAAGTGACCTAACAGCAGGCTGCCGTGCCCTGCCATGGCAGAGGCCTGCTCATGGAGGACAGTGCAGAAGCACGGGGAGGAAGCTGACGTGTGAAGGCAATCCAGGGAGGGAGTGAAGAAGAGCAAAGTGCAGAAGAGAGCTTGGTGCAAGCAGCGAGGGACAAGCCAGAAGGAAGATGTGAAGAAAAAGGGCCTTAAGTCCTCAGAGCCCACTCTTAACACTCAAGTCCATTTAATGCTTGGGATTGGAGGGATTGAAGGGGATGGGAGAGCAAAAGCTCCACTTAGGGGATTTGAGAGCCCCCTGAAAACAAAACCCATGACAGGAAGACTCCTTCTCCCCACACTTACCCTGTTCCCCCGCCAGTGTCATTAGCAAGTGCTTTTCGTTCTCATTGGGCTTGCTCAGGGAGATCAGCCAGCGGTCCTGCAGTCCGTCCGTCTGCCTGGAGAAGGCGTCCTCCACCAGCGCCAACAGCTGGGGACCCCTCTCCAGCCGAAACTCCTCCTGCCACGGGAAAGGGACCTTGGTGAGCAGGCGGTGGGAATGAGGCAGGTGTAGCACCGCAGGGCTGATGTGTCTGTATGGCAAAACCCCTGCACCCCAAAGCCTGTAATGCTAAACCTGGTGCAATGCTCCCCCTCACAGCTCTCAGGACACACCAACCAACCCTCCTGCCGGGCTCCTGAGGCTGCCGGACGCCCCACACCACACCAAATCCCACACACAGGGACTGTGAAGCACCACCACCACACCACCACCACCATGCAAGGCAGGAATCAGCCAGGCTTCTCCCTGCTGCCAGCGCCGGTCAGCGGGCACAGCTCAGCCTGCCGTGCTCCAGCCATCCCTCGGCGGGTTCCTTTGCTGCTTTTCCCACTCGTGTGTTTCTATTCTTATCTCCAGTTGCCATGTCAACCCGAAGGCCGCGCAGATGATTAATAAAATGGAGAGCTCTCGTTGCCACGGCAATGCGAAGCGCTCAGGGCAGGCACAGGCCTGTGCCGAAAACGGCCTAATTGGAAGAGACACCACTGGCTGGGGCCTGGCTCCAGGAGCAAAGGGACAACAGGGGTGAGATTTCTCCTCACGGGGAAAGCAGAGGTTGCAGAGCGCTGATGGATTCTTGTTTGAACACACGTGAGCCCACGTGGTGGTCACCTCCCAGCATCAGGTCAGATCCTGCAGTCCTCTCCCAGGCACAATCCCCAGGTATACCGATTGGGAGATGTGCCGAGAGGGACTGAAGCGACTGCCTTGCCCATCAGGAAGATGGAACTTCCCATTAGGAAGTCAAGCTGCCAGCTGCACCCTGCAATACAGGCATCGACCCTGCAGTGGGTGAGAGCCTGGCACTACGGAGAACACTGAAGCTCACGGTGCGACTGCAAGGGG